>NC_137775.1:38106856-38706856 GCF_963455305.1 Plecotus auritus | reverse complement strand
GTAGCCTCAGGTCCCTTGGCCCGGCGCCAGGATGGTGGGAGCGTGGCCTGAGGTCCCCCAGCCCAGACTGGAGCGGAGGGCATACCTTGAGGTCCCCTGTCAAGCCCCGCTGGGTGGGGGAGGAGCGCAGCCTCAGGTCCCGTGGCCCAGCACCGGGAGGGGGGCACAGCCTCAGGTCCCCGCTCAAGCCCCGCTGGGCAGGGGGTACGACCTGAGTTCCCCTGACCTAGCACTGGAGGTGCACCTTGAGGTCCCCTGTCAAGCCCCACCAGGCAGGGGGGCGCAGCCTCAGGTCCCCTGGCCCAGTGCTGGGGCGGTGCTGGGCTGGGGGGTGTGGCCTGAGGTCCCTGGCCTCGTGCCAGGGTCGGGGGGACACGGCCTGAAGTCCCCTGTCAAGCCCCACCTGGTGGGGGATGCGGCCTGAGGTCCCCCAGCCTGGCGCTGGGGCGGGGGGAGCAGCCTGAGGTGCCCTAGCCCAGCACCAGGACGGGAAGCACACCTTGAGGTCCCCCATCAAGCCCCGCAGGGTGGGGGGCGTGGCCTGAGATCCCCTGGCAAGCCCCACGGGGTGGGGGAGGGCATAGCCTCAGGTCTCTGCTGATTGCTCATTAAGGCTCCTTACGGGAACTTGGCCTCAGCTGTGGGTGCAGCCATCTTTGTGATGGAGTGATGGTCAATTAGTATATTCCCTCTTTATTAGATAGGATAATATATATATTGCTTTCAGAGAGGAAGGCAGAGGGAGAGAGAGATAGAAACATCAATGATGAGAGAGAATCATTGATTGGCTGCCTCCTGCATGTCCCCTACTGGGGATCACGCCAGCAACCAAGCATGCGCCCTTGGCCGGAATCAAAATTGGGACCCTTCAGTCCGCAGGCCGATACTCTATTCACTGAGCCAAACCGGCTAGGGCTGTCTTGTTTCTTTATTTCCCAGGTATGGATGCCAGCTTCCAAAATGGCCCTAATGATTCCTACAGTGATAGGGCTGACTTATGTAGCCAATAGGATATTGCAGAAATTATAGAGCATAACTTCCAGAGATAGGTTATAAAAGGCATCTTGGAAATAAATGTGCCAGTCAAGCCTTTAGATGTCCTAGTCCAGTGGTCGGCAAACTGCGGCTTGCGAGCCACATGCAGCTCGCGAGCCGCGGTTTGCCGCTCTGTTGACTAATGAGTTTGCTGACCACTGTCCTAGTCAACATATTGCTGCACCCTCATGACACCCTGGCTCAAAACCACCCAGTTAAGTTGCTCCCAGATTTCAGAGAAACTGAGAGATGAGGTTTATTTTAAGCTGCTAAATTTGGGGGTAGTTACCTAGTAAGAGATGGCTAATCTACCAAGTATCTAGAATGATATGCCTGGCACACAGTAGGCATTTCATATTAGAGGAAGGAAGGAACAAAACTGCCCGAAGTAACCTGACTTTCATCAAGATTAGCCAGGATTGTCATTTAGCAGAAAACACAGACTTTCAGGCAAGTAGACAGCATAGGTGAATTTAGGAAGAGAAGCCAAGGATGGGATGGAGCGGGAGATCCTGCTTAGTGAGAGGAAAGTTATTCTGTTCCCTGAGAATCTCCTCCCATCTTTTTAACACTCAAGAGTGCCTTGTGGGTCATGAAGATCAAAGATGTATAAGCACATTATTTCTTTCAAAGTTGGAGATAAACTTCTGTTTCTGGCCAAGATGAAGTAATGGGAACAACTAAAAAAACTGAACAATATATAGGGTGTTCCCAATTCCTCAACTGTTGCCCGTTTTGTACCATAAACTGTCTTTTATGTATCCCCATTAAAAAGTCTAGTGGATAAACTTTCTTTATTCAAAGCTTAGTCTGGCTTCACCCATTATTTTAAATCAGTTAAACCTGAAAAGGAGTGGAAATTATAAAGGCAGTGTTTTGCACTTCAACTGTATTTCAAGCTTCCAGTAGCATTTAGGATGAATTTCCTTTTGTTCAAAATGTAGTCTGGCTGAAAAGAAAGAAACATCAATTGAGCTATCAGCTGTTGAAGTGTGTACACATGTTTTGGGGACACCCTGTATATAAGACAGTTTTTTTTGGTGTGTTTTTTTTTAAAGGAGGGGCTTCTTTTATATATATATATTTTATTGATTTTTTTACAGAGAGGAAGGTAGAGGGATAGAGAGTTAGAAACATCGATCAGCTGCCTCTTGCACACCTCCTATTGGGGATGTGCCCACAACCAAGGTACATGCCCTTGACTGGAATCGAACCCGGGACCCTTCAGTCCGCAGGCCGACGCTCTATCCACTGAGCCAAACTGGTTAGGGCTATATAAAACAGTTTTAAGGTGAATAACAGGCAATGAAGGAAAGTGAGCTCCAAGGGAAGGAAATAACCCAATGTACTGCAAGAAAAGACTCCAGGCTGGACAAGGGGTGGGAGAATCCAAGCAAAGTTTAGCTGTGCCATGGGTTAAGAACTTAGAACTGTGTGTTCAGAGAGGCCAATACAGCTAGAGTTCACAGGATAGGGTACCACAAGTAAGAATACACAAAGGCTTTGAACACCTATAGAGCGTTCTTGAATAGTAATGGATTGATCAGTGTGTGTGATGAAACTACCAGAGCCAGAGGAAAGAATCACCTGAAAGGATTAAGGGGAATGATCCTTGGGGCTTACACAGGGCTAGTAATAGTTCCTTTTCCTAGCAGCAAGACTAAGAACTCTCAATTCATGAGATTCAACAATTCAACAATGAGGCAAAAATAGCCCTAGACCAAATGCTTCCCTGTTCTTGCAAAGCAGGACTCAAAAGGATCAAATTGGTTTTAAATAATTTAACTGCATTCCAGAACAAAGCTCAGGAAATTAAAATTTACACTATCAGGCATTACAAAATTACTTGGTATGCAAAGAAGCAGGAAAATAAAGACCACACTGAGGAGAATAATAAATTATAGAAAATGCAAACTATTCTATAGTGATAGGAAGCAGAGCTGTGGCTACCTAGGAAGGGGACATAGTCTGAAGGGGCAGGAGGAAAGGATTATAAAAGGGCACAAGGAAATTTTTAGAGGTGATGGATATGTTCACCACCTTGTTTATAGTCATAGCTGTACACATACCAAAATTTATCGAGTTGTTCACTTTTTAGTACTATGTGTAATTTATTGTATGTCAGACCTCAATAAATCTTAAGATTCTGAAAGTTAAAATTTAGTTACAACAAAACTAAATTTTTAAATCATGATTTCACCAAATTGGCCCTACTACTTCTGCCTAAGAATAAGGGGTTTTCATGGTCCAAATTTTGTTTTGGACTGAGTGGATCAATTCAGATTTAAAACGAAGTGCAAGCTGTCATGTCAGGGTTAGTTAGTTCTAAAAGAAGCCTGAAAACCCTGAAGCTTATGGGTGGAGGTTGGCCACCACCTGAACTTGTTTCAACAGAGTGTCTATTGTATGAAGTGAAACTGCCTCAGGCATTTTTGAAAACTTATCTAGACAATTTTGATAGCTGAGGCGTTTTTCCCACATTAGGCAAAGCCCAAATATTTTAATTCCCTTATTTTCACAAACACCAATGCTTTTGTCAGTTCTCCTGCACTGCATGTGTGCACATGCACATGCACTTTTTCTTTGAATGTTAAATTTGGTAAAAGTTACAACTAGGAGAAATCACACTAGTATATAAAATAAAAATGTGTGGGATTTTCTATCTATATAAAAACTTCTATTCATAAGTTTCTACTTACTACTTTCAAAACTCAGTTCATTTTAAAATTAATACTTCTGCACATTATGTTAAAATAACCAAATTCATAAAAATGCAAATGAAACATACAGATACAGGGTGAAATTCAGTCACTTTCTTACCGCAATCTCCCACCCACCCAATTCCCTTCCTCAGAGGCATCTAGTTTTGCCAGTTTCTTATATGAACTGCCAGAAAGACTGTACATATACAGGCAAATATGTGTGTTTGCATATGCAGGTAAGTATGCACATACACATATGTCTTAGTAGATAGAACACAGTTTTATTATAACTTTTTCCAGGCTAGTGTGGCTCAGTGGTTGAGCGTCGACCTATGAACCAGGAGGTTATGGTTCGATTCCCAGTCAGGGCACATGCCCAGATTGCAGGCTCAATCCCCAGTAGGGGACGTGCAGGAGGCAGCCAATCAATGATTCTCATCATTGATGTTTCTATTTCTCCCTCTCCTTTCCTCTCTGAAATCAATAAAAAATATATTTTAAAAAATGTATAACTTTTACATAGGTAACACATCCATGTATTAAAATTCAACAGGCACAATTCTTGAGGTTTCCCTTCCATCGTGTCCCTGCTTCTAGCTCATTCCCTGCTTAAACAACCCATGTTGCCAGTTTGTTGTACATCCTTCTGGACAAAGTCTGTGCATATATAACCAGGTTGTTTCTTTTTACTAATAACACAATCTTGCTCCACATGTGCAGGGACTTTACTGATTGGTTTACTGTGTCTTCCCTATGCACCCAGCAGCTCCTGTCACATAGTAAGTGTCCAAAAATTATTTTGGAGATGAACTAATATAAATAGGCATCATCCTTACCTCCCTAATCTCTCTCATCTTCATTTTTATTTTATTTATTTATTTATTTATTTTTTAATATATTTTATTGATTTTTTACAGAGAGGAAGGGAGAGGGATAGAGAGTCAGAAACATCGATGAGAGAGAGACATCGATCAGTTGCCTCCTGCACGCCCCCTACTGGGGATGTGCCCGCAACCCAGGTACATGCCCTTGACCGGAATCGAACCTGGGACCCTTGAGTCCCCAGGCCGACGCTCTATCCACTGAGCCAAACCGGCTAGGGCCATTTTTAAATATATAGATCAAATCCCTTAAACCCACCAGTGGGATTTTTTCTGTTTCATACCTTTCTTGATTTTTTCTTTTTTTTTAAATAAATCTTTATTGTTCAGATTATTACAGTTGTTCCTCTTTCCCCACCCCCTAGCTCCCCTCCACCTGGTTCCCACCCCACCCCATGCCCTTACCCCTCCCCACTGTCCTCGTCCATAGGTGTACGATTTTTGTACAGTCTCTTCCCGCACCCCTCACACCCCCTTCCCCCTGAGAATTGTCAGTCCACTCCCTTTCTATGCCCCTGATTATATTATATTCACCAGTTTATTCTGTTCATCAGATTTTTTATTCACTTGATTTTTAGATTCACTTGTTGATAGATACGTATTTGTTGTCACTTTGTTGTTCATAATTTTTATCTTTACCTTTTTCTTCTTCTTCCTATTCTTAAAGAATACCCTTCAGCATTTCATATAATACTGGTTTGGTGGTGATGAACTCCTTTAGCTTTTTCTTATCTGTGAAGTTCTTTATCTGACCTTCAATTCTAAGTGATAGCTTTGCTGGGTAGAGTAATCTTGGTTGTAGGTTTTTGCTATTCATTACTTTGAATATTTCTTGCCACTGCCTTCTGGCCTGCATAGTTTCTGTTGAGAAATCAGCTGACAATCGTATGGGTGCTCCCTTGTAGATAACTAACTGTTTTTCTCTTGCTGCTTTTAATATTCTCTCTTTGTCTTTTGCTCTTGGCATTTTAATTATGATGTGTCTTGGTGTGGTCCTCTTTGGATTCCTTTTGTTTGGGGTTCTGTGCGCTTCCTGGACTTGTAAGTCTATTTCTTTCACCAGGTCAGGGAAGTTTTCTGTTATTATTTCTTCAAATAGGTTTTCAATATCTTGCTCTCTCTCTTCTTCTGGCACCCCCATTATTCGGATGTTGGTACACTTGAAGTTGTCCCAGAGGCTCCTTACACTATCTTCATATTTTTGGATTCTTTTTGCTTTTTGCTTTTCCAGTTGGGTGTTTTTTGCTTCTTCGTATTTCAAATCTTTGACTTGATTCTTGGGATCCTCTAGTTTGCTGTTGGATCTCCATATATTACTCTTTATTTCAGTCAGTGTATGCTTAATTTCCTTTTTCATATCCTTGAGGGTCTCACTAAATTTCTCGGAGGTTTCTAGAAGACTCTTGAGTAACCTTATAACCGTGGTTTTGAACTCTATATCCTCCATTTCTTTCATTTGTGACCTGTTTCTTTGTCTCCGCATTTTGGCAGCTTCCCTGTGTTGATAGAGTGGCCTTGTGTGCCAGGTGTCCTATAGGGCCCAGTGGCTCAGCATCCCCAGTTATCTGAGGTGGATGCTCTTGGTGCACCCCTTTGTGGGCTGTGTGCACAGTCTTGTTGTAGTTAAGCCTTGATTGCTGTTGGTATCACTGGGAGGAATTGACCACCAGGCCGATAGGCTGTGAGGACCAGCTGTGTCTACAATGGGAGAACGTCTGTGCTGGAGACACCCTTATGGGGCAAGATTTGCTTCAGTGGGGCTTTGGTGCTCAATGAGTCTGCTCCCTGAGTGTGTCTCTTATGGATGTGAAGAGTTGTAATCTGGTATGGTCTCACACTGACCACTGGGTACACTGGCTCTTGGATCTCCAAGGAGGTGCAAAGTCAGCCACTGCCTGAGGCCACCCAGCAGGAGCTACAAAGAGATCTGCAGATTCGTCCTCTTTGTTTGGGGTTTGGAAGTGCCCAGCTGTGAAGCAATGCAGGCTGCTGCTGCAGGGCCTTGGGCCTTCTTTTGGAAGCTTTGGAGCTCTCTGACCCAGCTGCAGTTTGTTAGGTTTTAGGTTGCAAAAGAAGAGGCCATTCATATGCAAAAGCCGCTGCACACAGTTTGGGTTGGATTTTAAATTGGGTGGGGTGGGGTCTCAGGGAATCACCAGGGTGGAGCAAACAGCATTGGTTGCCAGTCAGCCCTGCCCCGGAGAGGTCCCTGGGTCTCTGTGTCCCGTGGCCCCGTGCAGGAACAATAATCACTGCAAGCACCTCTAAGAGAAAGCCACCCTCGCATTCTGGCCCAATGCCAGACAGTCCAGTTTCTCCCCGTATGAGTCTGGGTCCCCAGAGTCTCACCCGGAACTGGAGTTCAGAGCAGTCGGAAGCTTGTAACTCCCTCCCAATTGAAAAAAACAACAGCGCACCCACCCAGTCGCCAGCCCGTTTCGCGCGTGCCTCTGTACCTCCGCACTTCTGCACCTCCGCACCTCCTACCAGTCTCAATTCACTTTTTTCTTTCCTTCTAATTGTAGAACTTCCACTCAACCAGCTTACCCGTGGTTCTGGATGATATTTGTTTTGTCTTTCAGTTGGAGTTTTGATATGGTTGTGAGAGGCAGCAAGTACAGGTGTTTACCTATGCCACCATCTTGGTTGTTCTCCCCTTTCTTGCTTGTTCCGTGATTAAAGTCCAAACTCAGGGTCTAATCAATATCTGCTTCAGACTACTACAACCGCCTAAGTAACCCCCTAGCTGTCTCTCTTACAGGGAAATAGCTCTAGGGAAAGAGAGAGAGGCCATGTTACATGAAGGAAGGAACAGCAGGTTTAGAATCGGACTGCTTGAGTTCATATTCCCAGTCTGCTATTTAGAGCCATGGGACCTACTTTAATAGATCTTTGCCTCAGTTTCCTTGCTTGTACTATAGAGATACCTGTGCCTTCTTCACAGGGTTGTTTTAAGATTATAAGGGCTAATATGTAAAGTAGTTAATACAGGAGTGAGCAAAAGTGGGCTTACCATTGTTTGTATGAGAAATAATACAATAATTAGTAAATAATAACATAGGAATAAATTGTTTCTTGTACTCACAATTGTAAAATACATTTGCCTGTCTCATGTATATGTACCTGGCATATAATGTGTTCAATAAATGTTGCCTATTATTATTATAACACAATTCATCTTCCTCAAGCACTGTTTTGAACACATTTTAAGTCCTTTTTCATAATCCTTTAAAGCAGCTCCTCATAGAAATTGTACACTGAGCCTTAAGGCCCCTTATCAATTTACTTCTTCCTCCACACTAAACCAGTTTCTTTATTTTCTTTATTTTTAAAAAATATTTTTATTGATTTCAGAGAGGAAGGGAGAGGGAGGGAGAGATAGAAACATCAGTGATGAGAGAGAATCATTGATGGGCTACTTACTGTATGCCCCCCTACTGGGGATCGAGCCCACAACCTGGGCATGTCCCCTTGACTGGAATCAAACCCAGGACCCTTCAATTGCAGGCTGACACTATCCACTGAGCAAAACCAGACAGGGCTTTTTTTAAAAAAAAAATTGTTGGAAGTATTATATATGTCCTCTTTTTTCTCCCATTGACCCCTTATTGTTCACTTTCACCCCCTGCCCCAGGCCTCCACCGCCCTATTGTTTGTGTACATGTGTTATGCTTATATGCAGACAAGTTATCTGGTTTTTCTCTTCCCACTCACCCACCTAACCCAGTTTCTTAACCCACTGTGATGTGTGAGCTCCACTCCTGTCACCCATTTGGCAAAATATACCACTCAGAAGTCATCCACACTCTCCCCAAAGGTTCACTTAGTGCTATCCCTCCTCCCTCATACCCATTTCATCTTGCCTTTCTTCCTTCTTTCCTTCCTCTCTCCTCTTTTTGCCCCTCTTCTACCCTCAGGCCTTCTTGGACTAGTTTTGGAGTATGGAAATATAATTGTTTACATATAATATATCACATTAATATTTCTACTAGAGGCCCAGTGCACAAAATTCGTGCACCAGTAGGGTCCCTAGTAGCTGCCGGCCACTGGTTGGGGCCTTCCTTCATTCTGTGCCACACCCTGGTGGTCAGCGCACATCATAGTGAGCGATCGAACTCCTGGTGGGTCAGACTCCTGAGGGGACACTTTGCATATTAGGCTTTTATATATATAGATGGTATACATCATTACATATTTTCAATATTTTCAAAGCACTATCCAGATTATTCCATTAGATATAATGTCCTCAAAATATTCTAGTCTGTTCTTTGGTTACCCTTTGTACAATATATTCATAATTAACTCATGAAAAACATTTTGATTTTCTTTATTTCTTTTTTTAAACATTTGGTCTTCCTCCAAATTCCCTGACTTCCAGGAGAACTAATACAATAAAATATACAGAAAGCTCTGCCTGGGTGTAAGCTGAGACAGGTTGCAGGCACCTGGAAGAGAGGCCCGAACCAAGGGACACAGGAACAAGGCTGCATGCCCAGAGCACCTTCCTCACAGAAAATATGAAGTCAATGTACCTTTTGGTTTGCTATAAGCAACTGATCTTAACAGTAAACCATGAGTTATTGATCATTATGAGCACTAAGACCAGTGCATATGTTTGTTACATATAAATATTTATTTAGCACCTTTGTTGTGAAGACACCGTGATTTCAGGGTACAAGGAGACATTGAACTCTTCTTCCCTGTAATAGACTTCAAATCTAATGTGATATAGACCCAATATGTCACCCAATAAGAAACCATCATCAAGAGCTGTAACAACCAATTAGTGCTGCATAGAGAAGAATGAACCTGATCTGACCCCTGGAGAAAGGGTCAAAAGTTTAATGAGCATAAGAAAAAGAAAATACTTTAGGTGATAGATACTATATGAATATTATATTATTTAATGTGAAATAACATTTTTATGGCTCTTTTCAATTTGTTGCATGAAGGAGTTACACTAGTTCAAGTTAAAAGCAGACCCAAAATGGCTACATTTATAAGCTGTGAGGTTTTTAAACTTGTGACAAGGTACAGAAGGGAAATTCTACTCATTGCAAAGAAATCCTTACTTAGGCTTCAGTGAGCCAAAAGCACTTAAAACGCATGAACCTTCAGCTGGTCATCCTTAGCCAATCCGGTCTCTACGAGGAACAGGCATATGTTCTTGCACTGGTCACCCTGCAACTGAATTACTTCTCCATATTCTGATTGCTCAATTTGCCGGCAGCACCATTGCCGGCAAATTTCATCTTAAAGGCCTTCACTAGTTTCATTTTATCGTAATCACCAGCGATCGCTTGGACAGTGGAAAGGGATATGTCGTTTCTCTGTTGAATTCCTATCCTATCTAATAAAAGAGAAACATGCAAATTGACCATACCTCTGCTACGCCCACCAGCCACACCCACCAGCCAATCAGGAGTGAGTATGCAAATTAACCCAACCAAGATGGCTGCAGCCACAGAGCGAGCAGGAGGCTTGGGTTTCCCCGGCAATGGAGGAAGCCAAGCTTCCCGCCTGCTCTGGCCGGCCCAGGCTCCACTCAAGGCTACAAAGTTTCAATTATAGAAGATACATAAACCCCAACAAAAACAGCAGCAGCCACGGAGCTGGAGAGAGCAGAAGGCTTGGGTTTCCCCGGTGATGGAGGAAGCCAAGCTTCCCACACACCCTGGCCTGTCCTGGCCTCTGCTCAAGGCTACAAAGTTTCAATTATAGAAGATAAATAAATTCCAGATACCAGGGCCCCCGCTTGGGTTGCCGGGGGGCATGGCCAGCCTGCAAACCACCACAGGCCCCTCATCCAGGCCACCCCACACCCCAAGGGAACCCCCACCCTGATCTGGGACACCCCTCAGGGCAAACCAGCCAGCCCCCATCTGTGCACCAGGCCTCTATCCTATCTAATAAAAGAGTAATATGCAAATTGACCATCACTCCAACACACAAGATGGCTGCCCCCATGTGGTCAAAGATAGCTGCCCCCATGTGGACACAAGATGGCCGCCACAAGATGGCCAACAGGGGAGGGCAGTTGGGAGGGACCAGACCTGCAAGGGAGGGCCGTTGTGGGTGATCAAGCCTGCAGGGGAGGGCAGTTAGAGGTGAACAGACCTGCAGGGGAGGGCAGTTAGGGGCAAACAGGCTGGCAGGGGAGCAGTTAAACATCAATGAGGCTGGCAGGGGAGTGGTTAGGGGGTGATCAGGCTGGCAGGCAGAAGCGGTTAGGGGCAATCAGGAAGGCAGGCAGGCAAGCAGTTGGGAGCCAGCAGTCCTGGATTGTGAGAGGGATATCTGACTGCCCGTTTAGGCCCAATCCTATTGGGATAAAGGATTGGGCCTAAACGGGCAGTTGGACATCCCTCAAGGGGTCCCAGATTGGAGAGGGTGCAGGCTGGGCTGAGGGACACACCCCCCCATGCATGAATTTTGTGCACCGGGCCTCTAGTATGGATATAATACTCAGTTCCAGCAGGAAGCAGATCATCCCCCTGCCTTGCATCAGCAAAGGGGTCGAAGGAGTGGAGGTTCTGATAGCGGACGTACTATACAATTCCTTTTCCTGGTGGAAACGGCCTATGGAAGACTGAGGCGGGAGAAGTGTGCAGGGTGAACAGAGTGTCCAAAAGCGAGGGGGGTTCAAAGGGAGGTTGCTGAGCCCTCACCGGCAGCGCAGTCACTCAATGTGAGATTCCATTGAGCCAAACCAGCCAGGGCCTAACCCAGTTTCATCATTATTTTATTTTATTTTATTTATTTATTTTTAAATATATTTTTATTGATATTTCACAGAGAGGAAGGGAGAGGGATAGAGAGCCAGAAACATCGATGAGAGAGAAACATCGATCAGCCGCCTCCTGCACACCTCCCACTGGGGATGTGCCCACAACCAAGGTACATGCCCTTGACCGGAATCGAACCCGGGACCTTTCAGTCCGCAGGCCGACGCTCTATCCACTGAGCCAAACCGGTTTCAGCTCATCATTATTTTAGAGACAAAGTGACGTTTATTGAGTACCTACCATCTGCAAAGCACTATGCAAGGTAGAGTGGGATCCAGACATGAATGGGGTGTGACCCCTGCCCTGTAGGAGGTTACAATATAGTGGAGAACACCAACATGTTAAATACCTGACTCATAACTCGCAGAATGAAGGAAGCTCAGAGAGCTGCAATCCCAAGACTGGAACAAAATGTCCTGACCACCGTGGTCAGTCTTTTTCTAGAACGTAGCAAATCCCTTTTAATGGCAAATGTGGACAAAATGTTATAACTATGGATGACATCAGGTGAATAACAGAGCTGCATAAATCCACCGATTTGCATTACTGAACGGTGATACTATCTTTTATTGTATCATCATCTTTATCATTACTTTCGCAGTAACTGTTTTTAGTCAGTTCCTTGTTTCAGCCATGAGACCTTTTTGTTCCTGAAAAAGCATTACACAAGTTGTGTGGGAGGGATCTAGTATTATCCAATACAACTTTCTCATTTTATAAACAAGGCAGCTGGGCCGTGTTAAAGAAATTGCTTAAAGATCATGAGGCTCTTCATTCATTTCAAAACTTACATTTAAGTTTTATATTATAATTTGTCATTTAGGGTCATATTTTGGACTTCCTCGCTCATGACTGATCCAGGATGGGACATCTGTGATGGCCAGTTAGTGTGATATGATTAAGTGCTCTAAGAACTTTTGTTGTTCATTCTCACAACCCCACTCTTAGTGCAACACTTTCTTTCCATGCCAGTTAAAAAAGAACCTCGGTTATTTTTCCAAAGAGCTCTCGAATGCAATAATACATAAGAAATTTAAAGTTACTTTTTATTATTTTTATCTTTTTTTCCAAGCTTCAACTCTAAATGACGCCCAATTGGATTGGGTAATATGCTTCTGAACAGAAATATATTAGGTTTGAATGTTAGGAACTTTAGAAGAACTGAGGTTTCTTTGTTTTCCCAAGCCAATCCTTTTTTAGCCCTTATGTACTAAATTTTTATCTGCAAACTTGAATTTTGCAATGAATTGTTCCAATTCGACAAGTACATATCAACCTCCTACAACAGGGACTGTTTTGTGCTTAACGCCAAAGAACACCTTAAGAACTCACACATGGTCCCACATTCTCAAATTGTTTATTAGATACTGGGAAGTGTTTCATGGAACAGAAGTTCATGAAAGATGAATAGATGCTGTTAGTTTAGCATAACGTAAGTAAAATGTTGTTTTTCTTCTTCCTAAAGTGTAGCTAAAGTTATCAGGGTCTTATGAAAAGCCACTGGCGATGCCCATGTGTGTGCCTCACCTACCAGAATACATTCCACATAAAAAAATTGTGATGAATCATTGTAGGAGTTCTATGCCACTGAAGCAAGCACCTCCCTCCTCAAACAAAAAAATTAAAAACCCAACCCAGGTGTATGAATTAATTCCTGAGAAAATAAACGTAAATGAGAGGATTCAGTTAAGATGATATGCAGTGGTTTTCACTGCTTATAGTTAAGATGTCATTTTAAAGAATGAGATGAAACAAAATAAGAGAAAGATCCGATGACAGCTACTTAATTGCATTCTTTTTTTTAAATAGTGGAAAATTTTTGTTTAATGTTTAATGCTATTGTTCTTAACTAGCTGTTGTCCTGCATCACTCAAAATATGAAACGACACATTATCTTGTGGAAAAATCACAGCTTAGTACAGCATAATGTGATCTAATCAAATTGCATCATCAACTTTTGAATGTATTTCCACATTCATGAATACATGAAAGAGTATCATGTACCGGAGGAGCTTGATAAATATTCACTGACTCTACATTTCTACAGCAGGCAATAGGTTAGTTGGATTTTGTTTTTTACCTTTTTTATGTTTTATTTTTTTTAAATATATTTTATTGATACTTTACAGAGAGGAAGGGAGAGGGACAGAGAGCCAGAAACATCGATCAGCTGCCTCCTGCACACCCCCCACCGGGGATGTGCCCGCAACCAAGGCACATGCCCCTGACCGGAACCGAACCCAGGACCCTTCAGTCCGCAGGTCGACGCTCTATCCACCGAGCCAAACCGGTTTCGGCTACCTTTTTTATGTTTTGACTATCAGTGCAACAAAAATAAAGTGCATCTTACTTGTGTTCACATTAAAAAGTATTTTTTTTCAGACCTTAATTACCAAAGACACATTGGCACCAGAAAGATGGCAGTACCCTCACAGTATTAGACGTTACTAAATCAGAAAGTCATGTTCTATTCATCTGGAAAGAAGCTGTTTCATGTCGGGGAGCACAGAATGATGAGGTTGTAACTAAAGTTTAGCTATCTCTCACAAAATTGTCCTCTTAAATATCCTATCTAATAAAAGAGAAACATGCAAATTGACCGTACCTCCGCTACGCCCACAAGTCACGCCCATCAGCCAATCAGGAGCAAGTATGCAAATTAACCCAACCAAGATGGCGGTTAATTTGCATATCCAGGCACAGAGCGAAGACTGAAGACAGCTAAAAGGAAGCCAAGCGCTGCAGAAGGGAGCCAAGCTGTGGAGAAGCTAGCAAGCGGGGCGGCAGAGAAGGGAGGGAAGCAGGCGGGGCGGGGGAGAAGGGAGGGAAGCACACCGCCGCAGGAAGCCCTATTGCAGGAATCTTCCTGCAACGGGCCTCTAGTGAGAAATAAGTGTGTTCCAAATGTTTGTGCTTAAAACTAGGAATAAAGGTCTGATTGCTGCTTTTAAATTGTTGCTATAGACCTGGCCGGGTGGCTCAGTTGGTTGGAGCATTGTCCCATACACCAAAAGGTTCTGGGTTCGATTTTGGTCAGGGCACATACCTAGGTTGTGTTCGACCCCTGGTGGTGGCATATATGGGAGGCAACCAATTGATGTCTCTCTCACATTGGTGTTTCTCTCTCTCTCTCTCTCTCTCTCTCTCTCTCTCTCTCTCTCTCTCTCCCCCCTCCCTCTTCCTTCCTCTCTCCCTCTCTAAAACCAATAAAACATATCCTCAGGTGAGGATAAAAAAAATAAAATAAAATCTACATATATAAAAGCCTAAGTGACCGTTAGGATGGAACAACTGGAACAACCATTCAATATGACCACCAGGGGGCAAATGCTCAACGCAGGAGCTGCCCCCAGCCTGCCCCCAATCACCAATGGGGCCTGCCAGCCAACCTTCCAGTTTCTCCCCCTGGCCAGCAGGCCCTGATCACCTGATCGAGGCTGGGCCCCGGGCTGGGATGGGGAACCAGGGATGTGTGGCGGTGGACATGGCTCCCTTCCCAGTGGGGCCGAGGGCGTGCTCCCTCCAAGGGCCGGTGGCCAACCTCCCAGGTCCCTCCCTCCCAACACTCCCCCCCACATTGGCCCATCGCCCACCCGCCCGCTGTGATGGCAGTTGGCCCCTCCCTGCTGCTGGCAGGCCCCAATCACCTGATTGGGGCTGGCCCCCAGGCTGCGACGAGGAGTGGGTGGTGGTGGCTTGTGGGCAGCGAGGGAAGGAGGAGGCAGGGAGGCAGGGAACCTGATGGCCCTGATCGCTAGCCAGGCCTAGGGATCCCACCCGTTCACAAATTTCATGCACAGAACCTCTAGTAGTTACTATAAAACTCTCTTGCTCGTAGAGATTAGCTGAGCTTATAGCAGACATTTTGCTCTCTGGTTATTTATGCTGATCTCTATAGTGATAATAACTCACTTCCTACACAAGAGCGCTTTGTTCACAAAGGATAGCACTGGAAATCCAGTGCACTTAACTAAAAGCCAAGTATTATTATTGACCCTCTGCACCCCTCCACCCTCTTTTGCTCCTCAGAGCACCTGTGGCAACGTTGTTATAAGGGCACATCTGTTAATTGTCCACTCTATGCTTAATATGTTCTCACAATATCTATGGTTATTAACAGCAGAGTGATTAGAAGTCCTGAGGAGGTCCAGATAGGATGTGTATTCAGGGTGACAAATGAAAGCGTTGCCTTAGTACTGCTGGCACCCACTGAGTGTTATCATCCTTGGAAGACAGTGCAATTGAAGCAAGAAAGAGAAACTTCTTAAAGACCCATTTGGTCCTCCAATTTAATTTCAACTTCAACAAAAGTAGAAACAGCTAACACAATAAAAACACTGAAAACAAAATTGAATCTTTGGAGAGTTCAGAGCTGATCACTTTACATCTCTGATTTGATCCTTTGATCCTTAATCTATAAGCACATGCAATTTTATTTTAAATATTCTTCTCATTCTGAAAGAAAATGCTTCCATATTTAAGGAGAAAATAGGAGAGAGAGGGAGAGGGAGAAGGAAAGGGAGAGAGAGAGAGAGAGAGAGAGAGAGAGAGAGAGAGAGAACTTTTTGAGCTCAGCAACTCTCAAATGAACAAAATATGGACAGGTTTTATTCTTCCATCCACTAGGGCACCAGCCTACTCTTTATTAAATATCTGTTGAATGAAGAGACTATATTAATTGTTCTTACAGCTAGATTTTTATCTCCATTGTTCAAGTCAGATGATGCTACTATGTAAAATGATGCTATCAACCACGATTATTATCTGTCTGAGTGGGTGTTGCTGAAAAAACCGATACTGGATTGTTCTACAGTTACTGGGGTGGTATTTTCCCAGTTAAGAATGAAGATTCGGCCCTGGCCGGTGTGGCTCAGTTGGTTGTCATCCCATGCACCAGAAGGTCTCCAGTTCGATTCCCAGTCAGGACACATGCCCCTGTTTCAAGCTCACTCCCCAGTGGGAAGCATACCTGAGCAGCTGGTTGATGTTTCTCTCTTTTTCTCTCCCTCCCTCCCTTCCTCTCTCTCTAAAACCAATAAGAACATATTTTTTTAAAAAGAATTAAGGTTTGAAGGCCATAATATCTGCAACTTACTCTTAAATGGTTCCAAAAAAAGTATATATATGTAGAAAATACATATATAAGTGCGAAGACTGGGGATTCCTTGACTACTTATGCAACTTTAAAAGAATTAATTCATTTATATATTAATTCAAATTAATTATTATAAAACATGTATTCAAAGAAACTTTAAAAATTCTATACCTTTTGTTTAATAGCAAAACTTGTGTTATATTCTCATTAGATGAAATACTAGAAAACAGTTTTTTATATTTTTATTCAGTAACTAGGTTGTCATAAATAATTAATACCAAAAAGTAAAATACCAGAGCATCCTTCTAGTTGTTAGATAAGATGCTAACTGGTTCAGGAAACACTTAATAAAGCCAATTAAGTTTTTAAAAACAACAACAATGGCATTTTAATCTTCAAGCAAAATTCTCCAATTTTAGCCCTTTATTAATAGCAAAATTAACTATATCGCACAACTTTTATTCCTGACCCAACTCTTTGACCTTAAGCAATTTCCTCAGCCTCTCTGGATCTAGCCTCTGTTTAAAAATTAAAGGAGTTATATGAAATTGTCTTTGAAGTTCTTTCTAGCACTAACATTTACTGTAAGTTCCTTTTCACAAATAGGGAAATAAAAATTCTAATCCTAAGCGACCTTTCAGGAGTCACATGATGAGAAGAAAGTCTAAATGTAAGAGTCAATTAATCATAGCCAGTCTGGATACATATACCAACAAGGAGCCCATTGTAGAAAAACTGTCAAACTTCCCAGGCACATCTGCTGTCAAGGATCTGTCCTTGAGGGATCAGTTGCCAAAACTCATCTCACTCGAAAATGGGAGGGCTGGGGTGCTATAAACTCTCTGGTTTGGTCTTGGGAACTTTTTCTGTCTGTCAGAGGCGACAACACTCCTGGAGGCCAGAGTAGGAAGGAAGAGGCTCGGAGTCAGCATGATCTCCACAGACTTGGGGCAGGAGATGACTTGGCCCTAGGACTGTTGCTATAATAGTCTTTGTGTTTTGTTACCCTTTGCAGCTACACAAACGCTTTCTTGTAAGAAAGCATGTTAGCCTCATTTTGAATCCCTGCCCTTTTTTATGCGATTTTAATTATGGGGAAGCAATTCAAAAGATTGAGTACTGATCTCTGGCTCATCAGCATGAGGTAAAAGGTCTAAAATGTCTTTGTTGTAGGTTTACCCTGCAATAAGGCACTATCCTGGTCTGACGTGTCTACGTCTCTAAAACAGAAAAGGAGAAAGGAAGAAAGGACAAACTCTGTGGGTTAGGTTTTCTGTAATAAGACGGGTTTTTATACAGAAATGCACTACTTTTGTTGGAAAGTGGATACTTAATAATCTGATAATGGCAAACATACGTCTGGTGTTTGCACTGTCAGGCTCCGTTCCAAGCACCTCACAGGTACTGACTCATTTAATCCTCACAACAACTTATGGGATAATTATACCGTTCTCCCCATTTTATAGAGGAGGAGACTGAAGCCCAGGAAGTTGAATAGCATGCCCAGAACCTACATTTAGTAAGTGGTAGAGTTTGTTGAGCCCAGGCAGTTTGGCTCCAAGGTCCATGCTCACTCGCTCCGACTGGGCCCGGGGATTGAACCTGTAACTGAGGTACATGCCCTTGACTGGAAATTGAACCCAAGACCCTTCGGTTCCCAGGCCAACGCTCTAACCACTGAGCAACCAGCCAGGGCCGAAGACTCTATAGTTTTAATAAGCATCCCAAGTGATTCTAATTTAGGGGATATAGTACCATACTGAGAAATACTGACTCCTAAGAAGGATTCTTTCTTCTGGGAAAAAAGCATTTTATTCATCTACTCAAAAAGCATTTATTAAGTACGAACTGTAAATTCAGAATTGTATTAATTCTAAAGTTGGTATATGTGAGACTACTTCAACTATTGGGTCCTTGACACGAAGGAACTTTTACTCTTATTGCAAAGGCTAAACATAATACACATTAATTAATTTTAACAATTCAACAGGCATTTTCTGAACACTTAACATGTGGCAGTTATTGGGTCAGCTCACTTCTATAAAAAGAAATAATGTTAACAGTGAAAAAGTAAGGGTCAAAAATAAGTAATAAGTGATCCCAATCAAAATACTTACGGAGGCTTGCCTTGGCCTGTGTGGCTCCGTTGGTTGTGAAATCCTATGCACTAAAAGGTCCCGGTTGGATTCCAGGTTGGGCACATGCTGGGGTTGCGGACTCGATCCCCAGAAGGAGGCGTGCAGGAAGCAGTCCATTGATGTTTCTCTCTCATCCGTGCTTCTCTCTCCCTCTGCCTTCCCCTCTCTCCCAAGTCAATAAAAACATATTTAAAACATACTTATGGAGGCCCTGACTTGGTAGCTTAGTTGGTTAGAACATCCTTCCGCTACTCCAAGGTTGCAGGTTCCATCTTTGGTGAGGGCACATACCACAAGAATCAACCAATGAATGCATAAATAAGTGGAACAACAAATTGATGTTTGTCTCTCTCTCCCTCTCCCTTCCTCTCTCTCTTTAAAATCAATCAATGAATAAAAAATGCTTAGGGAGGCCCAGCTGGTGTGGTTCAATTGGCTGAGTGTTATCCCATGCACTAGGAGGTCGCTGGTTCAATTCCTAGTCAGGGCACGTGTGTGTGTGTGGGGGGGGGGGGGGGTGTTTGGGGCTCAATCCCCAGTAGGGAGCATGCAGGAGGCAGCCGGTTGATGTTTCTCTCTCAGGACATTTCTCTCTTCTTCTCCCTTCTTCTTTCTGAAATCAATAAAAACTTATATTTAAAAAACACTTATGGAGGAGTGTACAGTGCAGACAGAAGCCTTTCTATTGAATAATCTATAATGTAATCCTCAAAGCTGTTTGGACTTAGAATAACTTCTAGTCAAGTGTTTCCCTCAAATTCCTCTGAAGGAAATTAAACTAATTTCATGTTATTTAATTAATGTACCACATCCATTTATTCAATTACTTTAATGAACCCACCACACTGTACAAAGAAGCCTAAGACATAAACTCAAGGCATTTACCCAAGGTAAGAAAAAAATACACATATACAAACTAAAATACAAAGTAGAATGTGAACAATAGGATTTAAAATTGCATACAGAAATTCATATAAAAAGTGGAGGGAGGGCTTGGAAAATATTAAGTACAGTACTCAGTAAATGTGGCTTTGATGACTGAATGTAAGATTAGAGTATCATAGTAAGACAAGTTTCTTGGTGTAACAGAAGCAATGGGCATCAACTGAGAACTAGCAAAAGTCAGCCTGGTGGAGCAAATGACATTAGAAAAGACCCAGTGGCAGAAAAAAAAAAAAAAAAGAAAGAAAAAGAAAAAAGGCAGGATGTAGAGTTTCAACAGATTGGCTTGGTTTAGAACAAAAGGGTTAGTTGGTGGGTGAAAAGGAAGAGTGTGAGGTTTGATAAAGTATGGTACATTCTGATACAAGTCAAACTGTCATGACAAATTAAAACATTTGAAACACCCTAGGTATAACAGTTTTGTTCTTAGGACTTTGACTTCTTTTCTTGTAATTAATTGGTAATAAAATATTAATTCTATCAGACCAAGCTATTTAAGTAAGTAATATTTTGTACATAGAGTAAAGGGAAATGCAATCAAGAGGATAAAGCAAAATACAATAGAACAAATTTGAGAGATTATCTCTTCTAATCCAACCTTTCTTTTACCAGAAGTGGGGTCAAGGATCCAGGCAAGGTAGGGTGCTCTGTAGGATATTGAGGAAGCCAGGTGAGGCTGCTGCCTCACTTACTGACAGATAATGGAATCTTTAAAGTTTACAGCTCTACCTGACTATCATGATTATGATTATTTGATGATCAATGTGAAAAATGTGAAACATGTAAAAACTACAAAAAGAAAAGATAAAGACAGCATATATAGAAGATGTTGAAATCTAAGGGTATGACATTTAGACCTGTCTGAATCAGGGCAGTAACTGAAGGAAATGAGAGGAGAGGTCAAGAGACATTCCAGTTGAAAAGATAATAGTACTGCCCAGCCAGGTATGACTCAGTGGTTGAGCGTTAATCTATGAACCCGGAGGTCCTGGTTCAATTCCAGGTCAGGGCACATGCCCGGGTTGTGGGCTGAATCCCCAGTGAGGGTGTGCAGGAGGCAGCGGATCAATGATTCTCTCTCATCATTGATGTTTCTGTCTCTCTCTCCCTCTCTCTTCCTCTCTGAAATTAATAAAAAATATTTTTAAAAAAGGTAGTAGTACTTTTTCAGAGTGACTGCCTACATGAGGAAGCCAACAAATAAAATAAAGCAAAAGAACAAAACACCAACCCCCAAGTATGAACCTGAGCATCAGACCTGAAGTTGTTCAGTTGTATAAGGCGAAAAGTGATAGCATTAAAATATACTTCATTAATAAGTAACTTTTTAAAAAGTAATTCTTTGCAAGATGAAAGACTTCTGGAAATTGGTTTCACAACATTGTGAATATACTTAACCACTGAGCTGTACACTTTAAAATGGTTAAGATGGTAAAATTTATTTTTAAAAAATTAAAAAATAAGTGTCCATAATTTTTTTAAAAGCAATTATTTTTATTAATTTAAACTTTTGCCCCATCTACTTTGGAGCTTTATCAGCTTTTTATATTGCAGGAACACAGATCCACTCAGATCACCTCAGTTAATGGGAAGTCTATCTATTTTAAGGATACACGTGACAATAAAAGAGATAAGAATATCATAGGAGCCTAAGAATAGCAGTATGATTGGGCTTCAGTTGAGAACTAAAATGAACATGGAACTGGACAAATTCCATGCACACCTAAGACTGGGCTCACTTGTCACTCTTGGCTGCTGCTGGAATGCAGTACTCCCCAACCACACGCTGTCACCGTTCCTCTCTGTCTCTGTGACTACCAGCCAAGCACTTCATTTAGTTATAGTTTCTGCTTATTCATGGTCTCTCTATAATCAACTTTTAGCTTCTCTCCTCACAATCAACAGATTGATTCACCCTGTGTATCCCACTTAAAATTCTTGAAAGGAAAAAAAAAAATCTAACTGGCATGGTTTAATTTTCTTTTTTTCCCAAATTAAAAAATATACATATATGTTTTTATTGATTTTTAGAAAGAGATGAAGGGAGAAGGAGAAACATCGATTGGTTGCCTCCTGCACACCACCTACTGGGGACAGAGCCGGAAACTCTGGTATGTGCCCTAACAGGGAATGGAAACAGTGACCTCTCTGGTGCATGGGTTGATGCTCAACCACTGAGCCACACTGGCTTAGCTCAATTTTCAATTTAATTGTGAGTCAGAATCACCTGGAGAGTGTGTTGAAGCCTAAGTTGTTGGGCCCCATTCCGAGCATTTCTGATTTGGTAGTCTGGGCTAGGGCCTGAGAATTGGCATTGTAACAGAATCCCAGGCAATGCTGACTACACAGGCCACAGCCTGCTTAATCACTCTTGTCTGTTTGGACAGAGCAGCTGGGGCTCTACCTCATGTCACCAATAGCACACTTCTAAACTAACTCTCAGGCTCATAACTGGGAGATTTTTAATAAAACTTCTTTCTCTTTTAGGCCTCTTCATTTATACAGTCATCCAAGTCCTATCCCTTTTTCTTTTTTTAAAATCATTTAAAACATTTTTTTTCAATTACAGTTGACATACGATATTATATTAGTTTCAGGTGATTAGACATCATATAACTTACTAAGTGATCATCCCCATGAATCTCCTATTCATCTGACACCATACATAGTTATTACAGTATTATTGACTAGATTTCCTAAACTGCACTTCACATCTCCCTGACTATTATGTTACTACCAATTTGTACTTCTTAATCCCTTCATCTTTTTACCCATCCCCCCAACTCCCTTCCATCTGGCAACCATCAAAAATGTTCTCTGTATCTATGAGTCTGTTTCTGTTCTGTTTGTTCATTTATTTTGTTTTATAGATTCAGTCATTAATAGATAAGTATTTATTGCCATTTTTAAAAAATAGTTTTTTAAGTTTTTTATATTTTTATTGATTTCAGAGAGGAAGGGAGAGGGAGATATAAATAGAAACATCAATGATGAGAGAATCATTGATTGGCTGTCTCCTGCTCTCAACCCAGGCATATGCCCCGACCAGGAATTGAACCGTGACCTCCTGGTTCATTGGTTGATGCTCGACCACTGAGCCATGCCACCCAGGCCTATTGCCATTTTATTGTTCATATTTGATAATTTATTTTTCTTCTTCTTAGAGAAGGCCCTTTAATACTTATTGTAATATTGGTTTGGTGGTAATGAACTCCTTTAGCTGTGTCTTATCTGGGAAGTTCTTTATCTGTTCTTTGATTCTATTTTTTTTTTTTTTTTTTTGTTCTTTGATTCTAAATGACAGTTTTGCTGGGTAGAATAATCTTAGCTGTAGGTCTTTGCTTTTCATCACTTTGAATATTTTATGCCAATTCCTTCTGGCCTGCAAAGTTCCTGTTGAGAAATAAGCTGACAGCTTTCTGGGAGTCATCTAGGCTCTTATTTGTAGTAATTTGGATTTTTCTCTTATCTGTTCCTCTTCTTTCTTCTCCTCATGCTACTCCATTTAATTAGAAGCCAATTCTATCACATTAGCATAAAGGCTACTGAACCCTAACTATAAATCATAGGATACTTCTCTAACTATAAATGTTGTCATGATGTTCCAAGCTGTCATTTACTTTTGACCGATACCAGTATTTCTCAAACTTTTTTATGAAAGTAGCTCGAACCCAGTGGTTCCCAGCGTGGGGCACATGCTCCACAGGAGGGGCAAATAGATTTTTAAGGGGGGGCAATTCAATAATGAATTATTAACTGATTTTTTTTTGCATTTTTTATGGTTCTAGGGGCCTCATATACAGTATATAAATGTATATTGTGACATATTTATTCATTTCAGTTTTCTGTTATATGTTTTGAAATTTTATTTGCTATTTTTTAATATCACTTCATATTATCATTATTTTTTAAACAACTTCTTAGTGATTTCTTCCTCAGTACTTCAGTTGCCCTTTCGTTCTTTTATTTTTCTCTTTCATGGATGCCATGTTCTTTGGAAGCTTGTTTAGACCAAGTTAGTGGCCTTTTAGGCTTCCCCCACGTGAATAGGAGCTCACTTTTTTTTTTTTTTAAATATATTTTTATTGATTTTTTACAGAGAGGAAGGAAGAGTGATAGATAGTCAGAAACATCGATGAGAGAGAAACATCGATCAGCTGCCTCCTGCACACCTCCCATTGGGGATGTGCCCGCAACCAAGTTACATGCCCTTGACCGGAATCGAACCTGGGACCCTTCAGTCCGCAGGCTGACGCTCTATCCACTGAGCCAAACCGGTTTTGGCAAGGAGCTCACTTTTTGAATAATAAGAATTATATGTCACGGGGGTGTGGGGGGGCGGGCATCAGGATTTTAGAGATGCTTAGGTGGGGCATGGCCAAAAACAGGTTGGAAAACACTGGCTTAGAGTGTAGTTTACAATTCTGCACAGCATCAAGCCTTAAACTAGGACTTATTATAAACTGGCTGCTGGGAGTTCAGTGTGCAAATACGTTTTGTTTAACCACCAGATCTTGGAATGCTTTGCCACTATTAAATTGTGTTCTTTGGATTCAAAGTCCTCCAAAAATGATCATTTCAATCTCTTTGCAATACCAAGTTACTGTCTAACAAACAAATAACTTTACTTAGTAAGTTCTCAATACTGAATTGAATCTGATTGTTGGCAAATGGCTTACTTCTATAGTCATCTAGCACAATGGTTCTTAAACTATGTTCCCCAGACCAGCAGCAGCAGCAACCCCTGGGAACTTGTTAGAAATGCAGACTGTCTGTCCTGTTCTATACCAGACCTGGTGAATCAGAAACTCTGGGTTTGGGGCTGAGCAATCTGCCCTCCAGGTGATCCTGATGCAGCTGAAGTCTGAGAGCCACTGGTCCAACATTTAGTTTTCAGATTTAAAACAGAGTAAGAAAGGGTTTTTTGCCCTAGCTGGTTTGGCTGAGTGGATAGAGCATTGGACTGGGGACTGGAAGGTCCCGGGTTCGATTCCGGTCAAGGGCACATGTTCGGGTTCTGGGCTCGACACCCAGTAGGGGGCGTGCAGGAGGCAGCCGATCAATGATACTCTCTCATCATTGATGTTTCTACCTCTTTCTCCCTTCCTCTCTGAAATCAATAAATAAATTTTTTAAAAAAGAAAAGGATTTTAAAAAAATTACTGTAATGGATATAAACTGTTATTTAAAGGAAAATATTCATGCCCTGGCTGGTGTGGCTCAGTTGGTTGGAGTGTCATCCAGTACAAAATTTGATTCCCCATCCGAGCACATAACCAGGTTGCAGATCCGATCCCCAGTTTGGGCACATGCAGGAGGCAGCCAATCAATGTTTCTCTCTCACACTGATGTTTCTCTCTCTAAAACCAATAATATATAAATAAATAGCCCTGGTCAGTGTGGCTCAGTTGGTTGGTTGACCAAAAAGTTCCTGGTTGGATTTCCCATCAGGGCACATGCCAGAGTTTCAGGCTCAATCCCTGGTAGGAGGCATCTAGGAGGCAGCTGAAAGATGTTCTGCTTTCACATCGCTGTCTCTCTTTCTCCCTCTTCTCTCCCTTCCTCTCTCTCTCTCTCTCTCTCTCTCTCTCTCTCTCTCTCTCTCAAAGTCAATTAAAAAAACATTAAAAATAGGCTCTTTTACTAGAATTCTGCTACTAGCTATATTTTTCATGAGGCTCTTCTTAATTTAGGAAACATGTTCTAAAGGAAGAGCAGAATAAACAATTTTTAATTCATTTGTCTCCTCCTAGTGGCAGGTTTTAAAATATTGAACATACTAGTAACACTCCATTTATATTTCTCAGAAATTATATTTCTGAATTTTTTCATGAGATCTCTCTTATTAACTACAACTAAAATCAATTGCCACCCAGGCCGGTGTCACTTAGTTGATTCAGCGTCGTCCCACGCATCAAAAGGTCACTGGTTCTATTCCTGGTCAGGACACATGCCCAGATTGCAGGCTGGATCCCAATCCCCAATCAATATTTCTTTCTATCTCTCCTTTCCTCCCTCTCCCTCAAATCAATAAAAACATATATTTTTAAAAAATCAATTGCCATCTCCACTAAATTCAATATATTTTTCTCTGTTAGATCCAACTGTGGCTGTACAAAACCTGCAATTTGTCTCTTACATTATTATTTTATTTTTAATTTACTGATTTTAGAGCAAGAGAAAAGAAAGGGGAGAGAGAGGTAGGGAGAGAGAGAAGAGGGAGGAAGGGAGAGAGAGAAACATCAATTTTTTATTCCACTTATTTATGCATTCATTGATTGCTTCTTTTATGTGCCCTGACTGGGATCAAACCCACAATCTTTAAAAATATATATATATATTTTAGTGATTTCAGAGAGGAAGGGAAAGAGAGAGAGCCAGAGAAAGAGAGAGAGAGAGAAACATCAATGAGAGAGAATCATTGATCGGCTGCCTCTTGATGCCCCCTACTGGGGATCAAGCCAGAAACCCAGGCATGTACCCTGACTGGGAATTAAACCATGACCTCCTGGTTCATAGGTCCATGCTCAACCACTGAGCCACAGCAGCTGGGCCAAACCTGCAATCTTGGCATATTGGCATGAATCTCTAACCAACGGAGCTACCTGGCCAGGGCAAATCTCGTTTTAATGAATACTTTTAGCCCTTGGACTCCCAAGGTGAATCTAGGGGTGAACAAATTCCTTTAACTCTTAAAACCACCAAGAGAAGGTTTGATTTTTTTCCTGAAATATTTTATTGATATGGCATGATACTTTATGGAGATACTAATGCCCTACATTTTCCCCTTTATTTCTTCCAAGCAGGTAGCCAGGCCATTTGTATTCCTCTGTCTGGGATGTCTATAGAATGGAAAGCTGAAGCTACTGGAAGATCATGTCTTTTCCTTCTATTGTTAGTCTTAGCTCATTGAGGAAATTATGCTTGATGTTTGAGAGGGAAAAAGAGAGGGGTGTCTTTATTTAAAACAGAAGGGGGAAAATGGAGATATCTGTAGGTTGGGAAGGAGTGTAAATTGGTTTGCCCTCAGTCTCCTGGCAGCACCCTGGAGAGGCGCCAGGACCTATGGTCTGCTTAGAAAGGCTAGACATCAAGGTTCCCAAACATAGGAACCCCAGGCTCTGTGGAAACAAGTCCCTGCACTTCAAGAATGTGTAGCTTTGCCCTAACCGGTTTGGCTCAGTGGATAGAGCGTTGGCCTGTGGACTGAAAGGTCCCAGCTTTGATTCCGGTCAAGGGCATGTACCTTGGTTGCAGGCACATCCCCAGTAGAGACTGTGCAGGAGGCAGCTGATCGATGTTTCTCTCTCATCGATGTTTCTAACTCTTTATCCTTCTCCCTTCCTCTCTGTAAAAAATAAACAAACATATTTAAAAAAAAAAAAAGAATGTGTAGCTTTAACCATGGGAATCTCAGCAGTAAGCAATGTGGGCTGAAGTTTGGAGAGGTCTCTCCAAATACTATGTATGATCTGGGGGTATTACTCTGAGGAAATTGAGAGATTAAATTTTCTTGCCAACCTGATGTGACGTGCTCAATCAAGTTTAATTTCATTTAAAGAAAATAAACATGGTTTTTCATATATACCCAAGTTTGTGTTTGCAATTCACTTACTAGAAACTACAACAAAGAACAAAGCAAATAAAGATGTGGACTACAGCTGTTACCAGACTGAAGGGTCCATTTGCCTGCATGCATCAAAGCCCTATAAGACATGAAAAAAGAGTTTGTAGCCAAGAAAGTCAGGATTTATTAAGGAGATAATGCCATGCCTGTAGTCACAGGTAGCTCATGCTCAAAGACCTAGCTCCCTGATGGCTTCCAGTAGATGGGTTATATAGGGGGGAAATCATTAATCATGGTGACTAATAGAGTTAGTCATCGTGGTCTCTATGATTGGTTGGTGTGAGGATAGGGGGTAATTGATCATTGTATCTAGTCCTCATATCAGCCATGGAGTTGTTCTGTCCAATTTTGCTAGGATTTGTTCTGTGGGATCATTCTGCTTTCCTGGGTCTGGAGCTAAAACACAACTGAGGCCAAGATATTGTGTTTAGTTTGATTGAAAACTGTCTCAATAATCACTGATTATCAGAGAGATGCAAATTAAAACGACAATGAGGTACCATCTCACACCTGTCAGAATGGCTACCATCGACAAATCAACAAATGTCAAGTGCTGGCGAGGATGTGGAGAAAAGGGAACCCTAGCACACTGCTCTTGGGAATGCAGACTGGTGCAGCCACTGTGGAGAACAGTATGGAGTTTCCTCAAAAAATTAAATATGGAACTGCTATTTGACCAGTGATCCCACTTCTGGGAATATATCCTAAGAAACCTGAAGCACCAATTAGAAAGAATGTATGCACCCTTATGTTCATAGCAGCACAATTTACAATAGCTAAGATCTGGAAAAAGCCCAAGTGCCCATTAGTAGATGAGTGGATAAAAAAGCTGTGATACATTTATACCATGGAATACTAGGCAGCAGTAAAAAAGAGGAATCTCTTACCCTTTGAGACAGCATGGAGGGACCTGGAGAGTATCAAGCTAAGTGAAATAAGTCAGTCGGAGGAAGAAGTATCACATGATTGCACTCCTAGGTTGAATCTCTAAGTAACAAAATTAACTGATGAACAGAGTGGATCCAGAGACATGGAAGCATGGAACAGATGTGGAATCTCAGAGGGAAGGGCAGGAGGGTGGGTTGGCAGGAGGTAAACAACCAAAGACCTTGTATGCATATATGCATAACCCATAGACACAGACAATAGAAGGCCTGGGGTGGGGGAGGGGCAGGACGGGGCAGGCTGGAGGGGGGTCAATGGGGGAAAAGGGGGACACATTGTAATATTTTCAACAATAAAAAATTATTTAAAAAAAAGAAAACTGTCTCAATAGTCAATAGATCCAGGACCTTGTTTCTAAGACAACTGGATGATGACCAGAACCTCATTGTCCTGGGGGCTTAATGATTACGCAAGGGAGATGGAGGTGGGTAAGTCAAGGTGAGGCCAGTTTGAGTCAAAGGAAAAAATAAATAAGTAAAAGGCCAGATTAAAGAAAATGAGGTTTCTGCCCTGGCCAGGTAGCTCAGTTGGTTAGAGCATCGTCCCATCCTGATACACCAAGGTTGTGGGTTTGATCCGCTATTAAGGTTGGATGCTCCATCTCGTTCCTCTGACTCCAGCTAGCCTGATGCCGGGGTTGGCATCTCACTTGGTCTTTTAAGATCTCCGGCTTTCCCAGAAAAGGTAACAGTATAGAGGAATGAGTCAGACAGGCAAGTTTCCTAATTTTCTGTCTCAGATTCCGAATGTATAAAATGGAAGTTAGACTAAGGAGGGCTGATAGGGTGTATGTACTGGTAAAACCATGCCAGCTATTAAAATATTGAAACTTCACTATCAGTCAGTGAAAAGAAACTGCCTCAAGCCTCCAGCTGGCTCTAGACATTATCCAGTTTCCCATGACCTTACTCCAACATGGCTGAGTGCTGTGCCCTTCTAGTCAATTTTGAATATCATGCTTCATAACTATTACCTCATGAGACTGTCATGATGCCTAAAGAGGGTCCAGTGAAAAGAAGCTAATGACACTTGAGCCTTACCAGCTCCTTTCAAACCCCAGACATGGGTCCTTAAACCTTTTTTTTTTTTTAAATCCAGGACCAAATTATATTTCTGCTACGTAGCTTCCATGGTATCTGGCCCTTATCTGGCCTTCAAAGATTTTTCTTTAATCACCCAAACAATTTCATTTTCCCTGTTCAGTTTAAAACTAGCTGCTTCTACTATTGTTAGTCTTTTTTTAAAAGAAGACATCTATATATATATATTGATTTCAGAGAGAGGAAGGGAGAGGAAGAGAGAGATAGAAACATCGATCAGCTGCCTCCTGAACTCCCCCCACTGGGGATTGAGCCCGCAACTCTGGCATGTGCCCTGACCGGGAATTGAACCAGGGACCTCTTGGTTCATAGGTTGATGATGCTCAACCACTAAGCCACACCAGCTGGGCTATTGTTAGTTTTTTTAATAACAGCTTTTAAAGATATAACTCGCATACTATAAAATTTACTCTTAAAGTATACAAGTATACTCTTTTTTTTCTTCTAAGATTTTTTTCTTTATTGTTTAAGGTATTACATATGTGTACTTATCCCCCATTGCCCCCCACTCATGCCCTCACCCTCCTGGTGTCTGTGTCCATTGGTTAGGCTTATATGCATGCATACAAGTCCTTTGGTTGATCTCTCCCCCTTACCCCCACCCTCCCCTACCTTCCCTCTGAGGTTTGACAGTCTGATTGATGCTTCTCTGTCTCTGGATCTGTTTTTGTTCATCAGTTTATGTTGTCATTATATTCCACAACTGAGCAAGATCATGTGATATTTATCTTTCTCTGACTGGCTTATTTCACTTAGCATAATGCTCTCCGGTTCCATCCATGCTGTTGCAAATGGTAAGAATTCCTTCTTTTTTACAGCAGCATAGTATTCCATGGTGTAGATGTACCACATATTTAATCCACTCATCTGCTGATGGGCACTAAGCCTGTTTCCAAATCTTAGCTATGGTAAATTGTGCTGCTATGAACATAGGGGTGCATATATCCTTTCTGATTGATGTTTCTAGTTTCTTGGGATATATTCCTAGAAGTGGGATCACTGGGTCAAATGGGAAATCCATTTTTAGTTTTTTGAGGAAACTCCATACTGTTCTCCACAGTGGCTGCACCAGTCTGCATTCCCACCAGCAGTGCACAAGGGTTCCTTTTTCTCTGCATCCTCGCCAGCACTTGTCCTTTGTTGATTTGTTGATGATAACCATTCTGACAGGTGTGAGATGGACATGTATACTCTTAAAGTATAAAATTTACTCTTAAAGTATAAAGTAATTTTTAGTATACAGTGTTCACAGAGTTCTGCAACCGTCACCATTAATTCCTGAACATTTTCATCATTCTCAAAAGAACCCCCACATCCAGTAGCAGTCATTCCATATTCCCCGGGCCCTGACAACCACCAATCTACTTTCTCTCTCTATAGCAGTGGTTCTCAACCTTTCTAATGCTGCGATCCTTTAATATAGTTCCTCATGTGTGGTGACCCCCAACTATAAAATTATTTTCTTTTTTTTCTGTTTTCTTTTTTTTATTAATTTCTTTATTGATTAAGGTATCACATATTTGTCCTCATCCCCCCATTCCCATCCCAAACCCCTCCCCATGCATGCCCCCATCCCCCTGTTGTCCGTGACCACTGGTTAGGCTTATATGCATGCATACAAGTCCTTTGGTTGATCTCTCCCCTTACCCCCACCCTCCCCTACCTTCCCTCTGAGGTTTGACAGTCTGATCGATGCTTCCCTGTCTCCGGGTCTGTTTTTGTTCATCAGTTTATGTTGTTCATTATTTCCCCTAGATGAGTGAGATCATGTGATACTAGAAATACACTTATAAGAACCTAAAATGAGACAAGCAATATTGGTTATGCTGAGAGGCAAATGAATCAATCTGTAGTGAGTTTCTTTCTGGGCCAACAGTTCTTTTGAGTTCCAATTTCAATGTCAAACAGTGCCTTATGTGTACATGTCAGCAATGATATTTCAGTTCTGGATGGTGGACAAATGGTGGTAACGCAGGTCCGACCCTCTCTGGTTTGGTCCTGGGCAACCTGCCACGACGCACAGCTGCTGACTGCTAGTATGGCAAGGTGTCGTCAGCGTCTTCCATCTCTGGACTGTTTCTCTTCTGTCTTCATGGCTGGAGCAGTCCTGTCAATTCCTCTGTTGCAGGAATCCACATGGTCTTGGAGGTGTTTTCTGAAAATATACAAACATATTCTCAACCAAAAGTTAATAAAGGAATCTTTTCTATAAATTTGACTTGGGATTCTTTTTCATTTTTTGCCCAAATGATTTTCCTTTGGCTTGTTTTGACACCATGTGTGTTTTTCATGGGTGTCTTGCTGTTAGCATTACAAATGAAAGTTAATTTTCTAAAGTAAAAATTTTCTAGATGTAATTTACTTACAGGATATTTTTTCTTACATGATATTCTTCTACTATCCCCCCTTTTTTGATTTAAATATTAGGAGGCTTTTAGAAATTTTATAAGGTAGTCTTGATAGCTCTTAAATTTTAATTTTTTGCACTAAAATATGTCTGCTTTAGGTTCACTACATGTTATGCAATTTTACCATGAGATGAACTACCAATAAAAATTTTAGTTAACACTTTAGGAACAGCTTTTTTGTCCAGTACCATTAATTTTTCTAGAATATTCGCTTATTTCACTTAGCCAATTTAAATTAGTCTGAGAACTTGACTACTATTTTACTGTCAAATTTAATACTCTAACAACTATCTTATTTTACCTTGTAAATATTAGTGGAAAGGATTATTTGCCTTCTTAAGTAGGCCCTGAGCATTCCTGGTGCTAGGCTGGATTTAGATATCAAAAACCCACTTCCCCACACCATGGGTACAAGACAACTCAAACAAATCTTATTGCAGTGAGAGGGCAGCTGCTGTCGGCCAAGTCTGTCTGTTGCCTGGGTCCCGATTAGAGCTGGGCATGGGAAGCGAAGCAGCCATGGGGGCAGGAGACCTCCATCAGAAGGGGTGAGGGTTCAGGCCCCTGCAAAGTTGGGGGGATGAGGGTCTGTGCCCCACCTCTGTTGACCCCCAAGTTCTCTCCTGATGGCCCCTCTGCGACTGTGCCTGTCTTAGGCTGTTCCTTCCCTGAGGAATCTTACCCGTCTCTGGCTAACCAGCCATCCTCCGGGGCCAAGCAGGGTGATGTGAGGTTCAGTTCTGTCTCCTTGGTAGCCTATGCCCCCGTGGCCTCCACGCCCAGCACCTGCCTTGGGATCCCCTCGCCTGCTGGCGGGGCCCCGGCACTAATCACATATCTTGGGGAACCCAGGTTTCTTCTCCAGGGAGGGCCCAGCTCACCCCACTGGGCGAGAGACAGATCCATGGTAAAAGCCACCACGAGGCTTCAACCTCAGCATGAACAGAAAGCACAGGCAACAGCTGTGGGCAATTGGATTGTGAGAAGAGGGTTCCTCTTGGCCAAAAGGGCAAGAGGGGCCAATATAGAATGCTCAGGTGCCTTCCCAGGGGGCCCTCTACACAGTGGAAGGGATTAAATCATGTCCTTTTTAAATTGCTGCCAGACATTCAAAGAATTAGTTTGTAAGTTTGTTTGGGATAATTGTACATTATGCTGTTGTAATTCTAAAATATCAAGAGATGTGTTACCTTTGTCTCCAAGCACCAAAAAGATGATTTTTTTATTGATTCCCAAGGGTGCGAGGTACTATTATAGGTAATGGGGGTAATACAAATCTGGGAAAAATTATAATGACATTGTAGAATAATATCATGTAAGGATATTCTTTGCTCTAGGCCATGGCAATTCCATTTCAAGCTGGTTGCCAATTTCTTTTTGTATAGACAAGGTCTTAGTTACATTTTCTGCACCTCTCCTAGGTGCAAGTAGTGATAGTCCCTTCCTTTGGTGTCCACGCAAGCCAGAAACCTCTCTTTAATTTTACACACAAAGGAGCAGTGGTTTGATTTTGTGTCATACAAAAGGGAAGCTGGGTAGCAACCCCTGTGTAATTATACTTCCTTGCCCCACCCATGGTCCTCCTGGATGACCAAGGTGTTTGGTATTATTGGTGGCTACATTAGGCGGGGGATCAGCCCACGTAAGGGCTCTTACCCATGAAGGGTCAGGAACTTAAGTCCAAAATACTTCCCCATTTGCCCCAGGTAATATTACCATACAGATGATGACTGCTAGCATGGCAAGAAAGACGTTCGCAGGCGTTCTTGGGGTTCTGGTTACCTCACAATTTCTTTTCTATTTTTTATTTTTATTTTTAAATTATTTTTATTATTATTTTTTTACATATGTGTCCTTATTCCCCCATTACCCCCCACCCCCCACTCATGCTCCACCCCCCTGTTGTCTGCGTCCATTGATTAGGCTCATATGCATGCACACAAGTCCCTTGGTTGATCTCTCCCCCTTACTCCCACCGACCCCCTCCTTCCCTGAGGTTTGAGGTTCTGATAGACATTTCTCAGTCTTTGGATCCGTTCTTGTTCATCAGTCTATGCCATTCATTATATTCCATGAATGAGTGAGATCATGTGATATTTATCTTTCTCTGCCTGGCTTATTTCACTTAGCATAATGCTCTCCATCTCCATCCATGTTGTTGTAAATGGTAGGAACTCCTTTTTTACCGCAGCATAGTATTCCATTGTGTAGATATACCACAGTTTTCTAATACACTCATCTGCTGCTGGGCATTTAGGCTGTTTCCAAATCTTAGCTATGGTGAGTTGTGCTGCTATGAACATAGGGGTGCATATATCCTTTCTGATTGGTGTTTCTAGTTTCTTGGGATATATTGCTAAAAGTGGGATTACTAGGTCAAATGGGAGCTCCATTTTTAGTTTTTTGAGGAAACTCCATACTGTTCTCCACAGTGGCTGCACCAGTCTGCATTCCCACCAGCAGTGCAAAAGAGTTCCTTTTTCTCCGCATCCTCCCCAAACACTTGTCGTTTGTTGATTTGTTAATGATAGCCATTCTGACAGGTGTTAAGATGGTACCACATTGTTGTTTTGATTTGCATCTCTCTGATGATTAGTGACTTTGAGCAGGTTTTCATATGTCTCTTGGCCTTCTTTCTGTCTTCTTTCGAAAAGTGTCTATTTAGATCAGTTGCCCATTTTTTGATTGGGTTGTTTATCTTCTTTTTGTTAAGTTGTATGAGTTCTCTGTAAATGTTGGAGATCAAACTCTTATCGTTGATATCATTGGCAAATATGTTCTCCCATGTAGTGGGCTTTCTTGTTGTTTTATTGATGGTTTCCTTTGCTGTGCAAAAGCTTTTTATTTTGATGTAGTCCCATTTGTTTATTTTCTCTTTAGTTTCCATTGCCCTAGGAGCAGTATCAGTGAAGAAGTTCCTGAGGCATATGTCTGAGATTTTTCTGCCTGCGAATTCCTCTAGTATTTTTATGGTTTCCTGTCTTAGGTTTAAGTCCTTTATCCATTTTGAGTTTATTTTTGTGTATGGTGAAAGTTGGTGATCTAGTTTCATTTTTTTGTATGTATCTGTCCAATTTTCCCAACACCATTTATTGAAGAGACTGTCTTGACTCCATTGTATGTTCATGCCTCCTTTGTCAAATATTAATTGGGCATAGTGGTTTGGGTCCATTTCTGGGTTCTCTATGCTATTCCATTGATCTATATGTCTGTTCTTGTGCCAGTACCAGGCTGTTTTTTTTTTTAAATATATTTTATTGATTTTTTTACAGAGAGGAAGGAAGAGGGATAGAGAGTTAGAAACATCGATGAGAGAGAAACATCGATCAGCTGCCTCCTGCACACCTCCTACTGGGGATGTGCCCGCAACCAATTACGTGCCCTTGACCGGAATCGAATCTGGGACCTTTCAGTCCACAGGCTGACGCTCTATCCACTGAGCCAAACCGGTTTTGGCAGTACCAGGCTGTTTTAAGGACAGTGGCTTTGTAATACAGCTTGATATCTGGTATTGAGATCCCACCTACTTTGTTCTTCTTTCTCAGGATTGCTGCAACTATTCGGGGTCTTTTTTTTTTATTCCAGATGAATTTTTTGAAGGTTTGTTTTAGGTCTGTGAAATATGCCGTTGGTATTTTAATGGGAAGTGCATTGAATTTATAGATTGCTTTGGGTAGTATGGACATTTTGATGATGTTGATTCTACCAATCCATGAACATGGTATGTTCTTCCATCTGTTTATGTCTTCCTCTATCTCTTTTTTCAGTGTCGTGTAGTTTTCCACGTATAGGTCTTTTATCTCCTTAGTTAAGTTTATTCCTAGGTATCTTAATTTTTTTGGTGTGATGGTAAATGGGATTGCTTTTTAGTCTCTCTATCTGTAAGTTCATTATTGGTATATAGAAATGCCATAGATTTCTTGGCGTTAATTTTGTATCCTGCTACATTGCTGAATTCATTTATTTTTTTTTTTATTTTTTTTTTAAATATATTTTATTGATATTTCACAGAGAGGAAGGGAGAGGGATAGAGAGCTAGAAACATCAATGAGAGAGAAACATCGATCAGCTGCCTCCTGCACACCTCCCACTGAGGATGTGCCCGCAACCAAGGTACATGCCCTTGACCGGAATCGAACCCGGGACCTTTCAGTCCGCAGGCCGACGCTCTATCCACTGAGCCAAACCGGTTTCGGCTGAATTCATTTATTAAGTCTAGTAATTTTTTGATGGAGTCTTTACGGTTTTCTATGTACAGTATCATGTCATCTGCGAATAAGGAGAGTTTTACTTCTTCTTTTCCAATTTGGATTCCTTTTATTTCTTCTTCTTGTCTAATTGCAATGGCTAATACTTCCAGTACTATGTTGAACAGGAGTGGTGAGAGTGGGCATCCCGGTCTTGTTCCTGTTCTTAGGGGAAATAGTTTTAGTTTTTGCCCATTGAGTATGATGCTGGCTGTAAGTTTGTCATATATGGCTTTTATTATGTTGAGGTATGAGCCTTCTATTCCCACCTTGTTGAGAGTTTTTATCAAGAAAGGGTGTTGAATTTTGTCAAGTGCTTTTTCTGCATCAATTGGTATGACTATGATTTTTATCTCTCAATTTGTTTATGTGATGTATCACGTTTATTGATTTGCAAGTATTGTACCATCCTTGCATCCCCGGGATAAATCCTACTTGGTCATGGTGTATGATCTTTCTGATGTACTGCTGGATTCGATTTGCTAGAATTTTGTTGAGGATTTTGGCATCTATGTTCATGAGGGATATTGGCCTGTAATTCTCTTTCATTGTGTTATTTTTATCTGGTTTTGGTATTAGGGTGATGCTGGCTTCATAGAAGGAGCTTGGAAGTGTTCCTTCCTCTTGAATTTTTTGGAATAATCTGAGGAGGATAGGTTTTAGTTCTTCCTTGAATATTTGGTAAAACTCCTCTGTGAAGCCGTCTGGCCCCGGGCATTTGTTTGCTGGAAGTTTTTTGATGACTGCTTCAATTTCTTCCATAGTTATCAGCCTATTGAGATTTTTAGAATCTTCCTGAGTAAGTTTTGGAAGGTTGTATTTTTCTAGGAATGTGTCCATTCCCTCCAGGTTGTCTAGTTTGTTAGAATAGAGTTGTCCATAGTATTTTTAAACAATCCTTTGTATTTCTGTGGGGTCTGTTGTTATTTCTCCTCTTTCATTTCTGATTTTGTTTATTTGGGTCCTCTTTCTTTGCTTCTTGGTGAGCCTGGCTAGAGGTTCATCAATCTTGTTTATTCTTTCGAAGAACCAGCTCTTGGTTTCATTGACCTTTTGTATTGTTTTTTTGGTCTCTATGTCATTCATTTCCACTCTAATCTTTATTATTTCCTTCCTTCTGCTCACAGTGGGCTTTTCTTGTTGCTCTCTTTCTAATTCTTTGAGTTGTTGAGTTAGATGATTTATTACCATTTTTTCTTGTTTTTTGAGGTAGGCCTGTAGAGCTATAAACTTCCCTCTCAGGACTGCTTTCATTGTGTCCCATAGGATTTGCAATGTTGTGTTTTTATTGTCATTAGTCTCCAGGATGTTTTTAATTTCTTCTTTGATCTCATTGATAACCCAATCATTGTTTAGTAGCATGTTATTCAGCTTCCAAGTGTTTGAATTTTTTGGAATGTTTTTATTGTAGTTTATTTTTAATATTATACCATTGTGGTCTGAGAAAATGCTTGATATGATTTCAATCTTTTTGAATTTGGGGAGACTTTGCTTGTGACCCAATATATGGTCTATTTTTTGAAATGTCCCATGTGCACTTGAGAAGAACGTATATTCCATGGCTTTGGTGTGAAATGCTCTGAAGATGTTAATTAGGTCCATCTGATCTAGTGTGTCATTTAGAATTGCTGTTTCTTTGCTGATTTTTTGTCTAGAGGATTTATCCAGTGATGTCAGTGGTGTATTAAAGTCTCCTACTATGATGGTATTGTTGTCGATTTCTCTCTTGATATCTTCCAGGAGATTTTTTATGTATTTGGGTGCTCCTGCATTGGGTGCATATATGTTTACCAGAGTTATATATTCTTGTTGAATTGCTCCCTTTAGTATTATGTAATGGCCTTCCTTATCTCTTATTATGGCCTTTACTTTGAGGTCTATTTTATCAGATATAAGTATCGTCACCCCAGCTTTTTTCTCATTTCCATTTGCCTGAAAAATGTTTTTCCATCCCTTTGCTCTCAGTCTGTGTGAATCCTTTGCTCTGAGGTGGATCTCTTGTAGACAGCAAATATATGGGTCATGTTTTCTTATCCATTCAGCTACCCTATGTCTTTTGATTGGTGCATTTAATCCATTTACTTTTAATGTTATTATTGACAAGTACATGTTTGTTGTCATATTTTTCTTTAGTGTTTGTGTTTCTTCTTGCCTTTCTCTTTCTTCTTTTTACAGCAGTCCCTTTAGCATTTCTTGCATTGCTGGCTTGGTAGTGATAAACTCTCTTAGCCCTTTTTGGTCTGTGAAGCTCCTGATTCCACCTTCAATTTTGAATGATAGCCTTGCCGGGTATAGTATTCTTGGATTCAGTCCCTTGCTTTGCATCACTTTGTATATTTCATTCCATTCCCTTCTGGCCTGGTGTGTTTCTGTTGAGAAATCAGTTGATATTCTGATAGAAGACCCCTTGTAAGTAACTTTCTATCTCTCTCTGGCAGCCTTTAAGATTCTTACTTGTCGTTGGTGTTCGCCAATCTAATTATGATGTGTCTTGGTGTTGGTCTTTTGGGGTTCAACTTGTTTGGGACTCTATGTAGTTCTTGGACTTGCATAGTTTTTTTCTTGCCAATATCAGGGAAGTTTTCTGTCATTATTTCTTCCAACAGGTTTTCTATTTCTTGCTTCTCTTCCTCTCCTTCTTGTATCCCTATTAAGTGAATGTTGTTTTGTTTTGTGTTGTCCCAAAGCTCCCTTAGGCTCTCCTCTTGCTTTTTGAGTCTTCTTTCCAGTTGCTGCTCTGTTTGTGTGTTTTTTCCTACCTTGTCTTTTAATTCGCTGATGCAGTCTTCAGCCTCTTCTAGTCTACTGTTTAGGCCTTCCATTGTGTTCTTTATTGCAGCTATGTCGTTCTTCATTTCCTCTTGGTTTCTTTTCATGTTGGTGACATTCTCATTCAGCTCCTTATAGTTCTCATTGAGTTGTGTGTATTTGTCATTGAGTTGTGTGTATTTGTCATCCATCCGTTTAAACATCCTTATAACCATTACTCTGAATTCTATCTCTGATAAGCTGCTAGCCTCGAATTCATTTAACCCCTTTCTGGTGGTTCCTCTTTTTCTTTCCTTTGGGGATTGCTTTTTTGTCTTCCCATGTTTTCCTGTAATGTTTTAATTGTAGATCCAATTGCTTTGCTACCCAGGTTCTTTTGGGGATGGTGCTACTGGCGTAATCTCTCAGTTCTCCTGGGCTTGTTAATCTAGTGTAGCTCCCTACTTGAGCTTTTTGGGTTCTCTTGATGTAGGCCTGCAAGCTTGAGAGGCACAACTGCGGTGTCTAGAAGTCAGCCACGTGGAGGGGAGTGTCCCAATTTTGCTGTCTTGCACCCTTAATTGAAATCACGTGTGCCCAGCAGGGGCTCACAGTGGCACCCAGGAACTGTCTGTTGGGGTGATGGGGCTCAGGGGTCCTGCTCTCTGGAAAGGCGTGACTGTGGTGCCCAGAGTTCTGCAGTATTGGGGTGGGCAGACCCAGCTTTTGCTGTTGCACCTGTGGTGGATAGGCGCTTACTCCCAGTGGCGGCTCACAGGAGCACCCGTGGTACGTTTGCCAGTGAGGCACACTGAAGGACTCTGAAGGGCCCTGGCAGTGTAGCTGTGCAATTGAGGCGCCTGTGGGCCGGTATTCAGGATGAGTGAATTAAAAACTTCTACTGCTGGGGGGGAGTGCGCCCCCGTTTGTTCAAGATCGCACCCAGGGAGAGCTCACAGTGGCTCCTACTAGCGCCCGGTGGGTAGATGGACTCAGGGTGCCTACCTGTTGGAACTTCGCCTCTGTGGAGGTGTGCTTGCCGGGTGCAGAGTTCTGATGCACTCTGAGGGGTCCTGGCACCGCGGTTGAGCCGCTGGGGTGAATGTGGGCATTTATCCAGGAAGAGGGAATTCAGAATTTCTATTGCGGGGCTGCGCACCCTTGTCTGTGCAGAATCACACCCTTGGGGGCTCTCAGCGGCTCCCAAGGGCTGCCTAAGGAGTGGAGTGCCCTGTGCGGCTGGAAACGCGAGAATCCGGCTGGAAACGCGCGAATCTGGATACTCGGGAATCCGGAGTTCTGCCGCTGGGGAGGGGGAGGTTGCACTTACTGCTGCCGAGAGGTGCACCTTTGGAGGTGGAGGTCCCAGGGTCTGCGGGTCTGCAGCTGGGGCAGCAGGATTTTGGCTGGAGTGGCTGCTGGGTCGCGGGGCAGTTCCAAGGCCTGTCTGGTTGGTGGTGTTGATGAGTTCCTAAAAAAGGCCGTTTTCCCCTTCAAGATGGCGTGGGCTCCGTGCTGGAGTCCCGCTGTCTGGGGCGTGCCCGCAGCGGTGGTAGTCTCTCCTTGTCAAGGAGAGCCTGTCTGCCAGCCCCTGCTGCTCCTGTGAGATTTAACTTTCCCTCGCTCACTCACACACACACCACGCACATCCACACACTCTCCTTTCATACCCTCACTCACTCACTTCCTCTCCCTCACCTACATCCTGCCAGCTGCCATCTTTTTCCTCCTTGCCTCTAAGAGTCTTCCATAAAATTATTTTCATTTGCGCCCTGACCGGTTTGGCTCAGTGGATAGAGCGTCAGCCTGCGGACTGAAGGTTCCCAGGTTCGATTCCGGTCAAGGGCATGTACCTTGGTTGCAGGCACATCCCCAGTAGGGGGTGTGCAGGAGGCAGCTGATCGATGTTTCTCTCTCATCGATGTTTCTAGCTCTCTATCCCTCTCCCTTCCCCTCTGTAAAAAATCAATAAAATATATATTTTTAAAAAAATTATTTTCATTTGCTACTTCATAACAGTAGCAAAATTACAGTTATGAAGTAGCAATGAAAATAATTTTATGGTTGTGGCTCACCATAACATGAGGAACTGTATTAAAGGGTCGCGGCATTAGAAAGGTTGAGAACCTATCTCCATTTCTAAGTGTATACCTTAAACATTTTTACATATATGCACAGGGAGAATAAAAGGTTGAAAGCATTCCAGAGTCTATAGAGTCTATAGGCTTGCCTGCTCTGGACATCTCATATAAATGGACTCATTTGATATGTGGCCTTTTGTGAATGGCTTCTTAATGTTTTCAAGTTCAACAATGCTAAATACGATTCTATTTTATAGATATACCACATTTTTTTATTGCTTCTATTTTTAAGCAAAGATAATGAAGATAATTTAGTCTTTTTAAGCTGGCATCTGGACCTTATCTTTTTTTAGGATTGAGAGTAAACCTATTAAGAACAAACTCTGACTCTGACTATATATCATGGAAATTCCTCCCAATCACCAAAAGGTTTCTTTTTCTCCCTCTTTCAAAGCCAATGTTGAAGAGTTATTCTGCCCAATAAGTTCCTGTTTTCTGTCTGAGAGTAGTTTCAACCTTAAGCGAATTTTCAAAGGGCATGAGCTCTAGGCCATGGATGGAACCAGTACTATAATGTCTTCTTTCCTTCCAAGGGAATGGTTCTGTAGTCTGAGTGCTATGTGAAAATTACTTTACAGATTTTGTATACATGTTTTTGTAAATACTAGTACATAGAATATGTATGGAAATCCCATGTACATGGGAAACACAGAGACCCCCCCCCCCCACACACACACACATGCAGGACAGATTCAGAGATAGAAAGGGGGATTAAATTATATAAGGGGGATGAGTTTGGGATGAAGTAAAGTGCCTAGGGGCTTCAAAGGGTCATTGCAAGATAAGAAGAACAGATATCTATATATATAAAAAGCCAGCGACTGTAACAGCCATAACGACCATAATGACCGGTCGCTATGACACCACTGTGGCCAGTGAACAGGGGGTGGGGTTGGCCGGCCAACCTCTCGGCCCCTCCCCCTTGCTGGCCTGCCCCTGATCAGACTCTCCCACCCCAATCAAGAGTTGGCCTCCAGCCAAACACACCCTCCCTTCCCCCGGGCCAGCCCTGCCCCCTATCAGCCTGCCCCACCACAATAGGCCTTCAGCACCTCCCTCTGGCCACCTGCCCCTGATCGCACCCCCCACACCAGTAGGGGGTGGGGCTGGCCCACCAACCTCCTGCAGCCCCTCCCCCCGCCCAGCCCCACCCCAGATCGGCCCCCCCACCCCATCAGGGGCAGGGCCAGCTGGCCAACCACCCCAGGCTGCTGACCTCCAATCGGCACCCCCTACCCCATTCGGAGGTGGGGCCGGCATGCCCACTGCCCCTCCCCATGGCCAGCCCTGCCCTGATCGGCTCCCCAACCCTAATTGGGGCCAGGCCGGCCGGACCCCACCAGTGCATGAATTCGTGCACTGGGCCTCTAGTTTAGTAAATAAAAGCTTCCCTGCCATATAGGTAGGATCAAAATGGTTACCACTGATAACATATTATGGATAAGCCCCTAATTCAAGCTCTTCTGGGTAAAGAAGTTTCTCCTGAGGCTGAAGCTAAAATTGCCTTTAGCTCAACAATCTGCATTCCACAGAAACACATCTTTAGGTAGCTCATTCTGAACCCCCACACTAGTTAATCTGAAATGTGCTCTTAATTTGGCTCAGGATAAACTGAGGATTAGTGCTCATGATATTGTCACATAATATGGTCTATACCTGCAGAGAGTTTTTATAAGAATTTGCGTCAAACTGATGCCATATGCCAGGGAGCAAGATCTCAAATGCTCCAGAGAATACGTTCCGTTTATGCATTTAATTAAGGAGGGAACTAAGAACAGTTACAAGGATGTAGGAGAAAGCAATGTAGGGATTGGATTACAGGGTAGTTAAGACTGTGTGCTCTCTTGAGGGTGACTACTGCTTATTTCAAAAGTGTGTTAACCTAGATGCACAGAAACAATGGGCAGGCTTGCTTAAAGCAAATACAAGCCTCTACTAAAAAGTTATATGCCTGGGGTGTGACTACCCACCTTGAGTCGCCCGGTTAGTAATGTACAATCAGATCACCCTATTAGTTACTTTCTTTTTTCCCTCCAAATATTAAGAATTGATTCCCAAGAAAGTAGGCTCCGCTAATACAAGCCTCTGCATTCCCCAGCAGCTGGAGGTTTCCTTGCTTGCACTTCTCCATCCCCTCTCCCTCACCAGCCCTCTCCTCCCTCCTGGGCTGGGGCCTAAGCGATGGATCCCTAGGTCCCAGGACCTCCAAGCCAGCCAGGACCCGGCTTCTGCTCTCAAGAAAGGAACAAGGAGCCCCGCTGGTGTGTGGCTCAGTGGTTGAGCGGCCACCTATGGACCAGAAGGTCTCGGCACACGCCCAGGTTGCAAGCGATCTCCAGTAGGGGGCATGCCAGAGGCAGCTGATCAATCATTGATGTTTCTTTCTCTCTCTCCCTCTCTAGAATCAATAAAAATATAAATAAGTAAAAGAAAGAAAGGAACAAGGAACAGGCCTGGAACCGGCCTCCACCTGGGCCCAGGGTGGCCACCTTGCCGCCTGCAAGGAGTGGTTTAGGGGCCTGAGCAGCAGCAGGACCAGAAGGGAGGGGGCTGCCCGGACTCAAGATGGCGGCCTTGGTGGGCGTGGCCAATCGCTCCGAACGCGGAGAGGCGCGGTATCGGCGGCCGCGGTGGGCGTGGCCAATCGCTCCGAATGCGGAGAGGCGTGGTATCGACGGCCGCGGTGGGCGTGGCCAGCCACTGGGGGCCGTGGGGGAGGGTGGGATCATGGCCGCTGCCGTGGAGCGGAGTCCCAGGGACGGGGAGGAGGAGGTAGGGGAAGCAGTGAGGGCTACGACGGAAGCCTGTGCGAGGGGCGGTGGCGGCGAGGGCTTCGCTGGCAGCGGGAGGGGAAGGGAATCGGGTGCGGAGGCGGCTCGGAGCCCCCACGGGCGCCTCCCCCGCTTCTTGCCCCTGGGGTTGCAGGCCGGGGGCTGGGGGCCGGAGGGAAGGGGTGGAGGGGGTCGGGGGAGCTGGCCTCAGCCCTGACTGCAGCAGTCTGGTCTGAAGGGGGAAGTGGAGGAAGTTGCTTTGGGAAAGGGCGCTCGCTTCCTCTCCTTGAAAGCAAGACCTAGTGTTCACGGAGGTGGGGTCGTTGCCATGGGGGTGTGGGGGTGCCTCTTCCTGCACAGCACCCGCGTGCTAGCATGTTAACCCCTCCTTCTCCCACCAGGAGCAGTTGGTTCTGGTGGAATTGTCAGGAATTATCGATTCAGACTTTCTCTCTAAATGTGAAAATAAATGCAAGATTTTGGTGAGTCTTCTGGAATTGGGGAGTGGTTGTAGATTTTCATAAACTTAGAACAAGAATGATTGGTGAACTTTGGGGACTGATACATTAATTCCACGTTACAAAGCAGGGAACTCTAAAGACTATCGTAGAGGTACCGGGGACTGGGGGAGCAGGTGGGAGAAGATGCCTAACTGCTTGAGTGTCTGGATGTATGGCCGCAGAGAGTTGAAGATTTGGAGGAAGTGGCATTTTGATAGATATTTTGAAAAAATGCATGGTTTTAGATAGTGAGGTGGGAGAGAGGATAAGGAGATATGCACACACAGGTGAAATGTGGAGAAGGGAGAGAAGGTACCTATCAAGAAAAGACTTCAAAGACCTCATACTCTGCTGTCTTGAGCTATGGTATTCTATGTTACCACCTGTTTTATCACTTCGCTTTAAAATCTTGGAGCAACTGTTGACCAAACTTCCTCTGTTCTTAGGCTGACTTGAAGAGCATGTTGACTGAAATAGACCTATTACTTGGGTAGTCTTCAGGCTGGGCCTGCTGGAGTCAGAGCAGTGTCAGTGTATCTTGTGCTTGCCAGGACAAGAAGCTCTCCAGGGGTGGGCAAACTTTTTGACTCAAGGGCCACAATGGGTTCTTAAACTGGACCGGAGGGCCGGAACAAAAGCATGGATGGAGTGTTTGTGTGAACTAATATAAATTCAAAGTAAAGGAGCGGAGGGGAGAGCAAGAGAACCGGATTCAACAGCCAGATCCGGCCTGTGGGCCATAGTTTGCCCACGGCTGCTCTAGACTCTAGCGCAGGCGTGGGGCACCTTTTTTCTGCCAAGGGCCATGTGGATATTTATAACATCATTCGGGGGCCATACAAAATTATCAACTTAAAAATTAGCCGGCTATATTTGGTCAAACATTTCACTAACTCACCCTAAGTCTTGGCAGGGCCAGATTTCGAGGGCCCACCATCTGGATGTTCCCTACCCCTGCTCTTGGTAGCAAGGTTACATGTGGAAGGCTTTTTCTTTCTTTTTTAAAAATTGAGATATAATTAACATACAACTTTATATTAGTTTCAGGAGTATGGCATAATCCTATGTAATAAAACCCTAATATGCAAATCGACCAAACAGCAGAATGACTGGATGCTATGATGTGCACTCACCACAAGGGGGCACGCTCTCAATGCAAGAGCTACCCCCAGCCCACAGGCCCCGACCAGCGGGGGGACACTGGGGGACGGGGCCAGCAAGCAGGCGGCTCCAGGCCAGCAAGGATCACCCCAGTGGTCGCCCCACAGATTGGCCCTGATCGCTGGCCAGGCCTAGGGACTCTACCCATGCAAGAATTTCGTGCACTGGGCCTCTAGTGATTCAATATTTGTACGTATTGCGAAATAATGATCACCCCCACTAAGTCTAGTTAACATCCGTCATCACACATAGTTATAAATTTTACTTTTTTGTAATAACTTTTAAGATTTATTCTCTTAGCAAGTTTCAAAGAAACAATAGAATATTATTAACTGCAGTCATTATGCTGTACATTACATCCCCAGGATTTATTTATTTCATAATTGGAAATTTGTATCTTTTGACCACCTTCCCACATTTTACCCAACCTCTAAGGCTTTTTCTAATGATCTTTTATAATCCTGTATTCTGATGTAGGGAATTGACACTGAGAGGCCCATTCTGCAAGTGGACAGCTATGTATTTGCTGGCGAGTATGAAGGTAGGAGGATGTCAGATAGATGAAACTCCTTTTTAAATATGCTTTTCAGAGAATGTAGCTCTGTTATTTCTTAACAAGTTATCTTTAAATTTTTCCACAGACACTCTTGGGACCTGTGTTATATTTGAAGAAAATGTTGAACATGGTAAGTGATTACTGTGGTAACTCTTTTTACGACGAAATACTTAAAACATATGTATGTACAGTGAATATTAAAATTAAACATTTTATATACTCATTTTCTAGCTGTATAAAATTCTACCATTTTGCCAGATAGTTAGAAAGCATTCCAGATACTCTTGAAGCCCCTTGTATACCCCTCTCCAAATTTATTCTCTCCCTTCTGTCCTCAGACAATCATTTACCTTAAGTTGGTGTTTTTCTTCCCTATACCTGATTTTATATTACATATGTATGTATGCACAAAAATAGCATTTTTTGTATATTTACAAACTTTATATAAATTATGCCATATTATGCATATCAGTCTATAATCTTTCAATTAGAGATATGTTTTGAGACTTACACATACTGATATATATATATATATAACTCTGTTTTCCTTGTTTCTTAGTATTCTATTTGTGACTATACCACAATTTATTCTCCAGTTAACAGACACATTGGTTGCTTCCATTATTATCAGTTATTATTAATAACTTATTGAATGCCTTCTCTATATATGTCAGGCACTATTCTAAACGTTACATGTGTTAACTCATTTAATCCTCACAAGTTTACGAGGTAGATCTCATTATTATCTTCATTTTATATTAAAAAAAAAAACACCCACAACAACCTGAAGCACAAAGAGATAAATAACATTCCCAAGGTCATATACAAAGAGGCAGAATCAGGATTTGAACCCAGATGGTCTGCTCCAGAGTCCATGTTCTTAATTATGCATATTAACTCACTACAAAAATGCTGCCATGAATATTTTTATTCTCCCTGTGCATATATGTAAAAATGTTTAAGGTATACACTTAGAAATGGAGATAGATTGATGACTGTGTTGGGTTCAACAATATGAAATGACTTATTTGGGCTGAATATTGACAATTTCATGTAGTTCCACTTACTGTCTTGCTTTCTAACACATGTCAGTTACACTTCTAGGAGCAGTGTATGGAAATTTGCAGTGTGTTTCACATCCTTAGCTCAGATCCTCATCCTCCCTCCTGCCTATGCCCACATCTATAAAGCTGTAACACCAGACAGTGGGGTTGGCAGCATGACTTTTCTCATCCTTCTCTCACGATTGATAATTTTGTGTGGTAGAATTTTATTGATTTTTAATATATATTTTTTATTGATTTCAGATGAAGGGAGATAGAAAGATAGAAACATCAATGATGAGAGAGAATCATTGATCAGCTGCCTCCTGCACACCCCTTACTGGGGATCGAGCCCGCAACCCGGGAATGTGCCCTTGGCTGGAATTGAACCCAGGATCCTTCAGTCTGCAGGCTGACGCTCTATCCACTGAGCCAAACCGGCTAGGGCAAGTGTGGTAGAACTTTAGACCTCGTTACCCTGTAAAGCCAAGTTTCTGGCTTCACTTTCTTACTCCAGGGCTGGAGCCTAGTAGGCCCATATCTTTAATTTCACTCATAGTTCTATCTGGCTGTCCCCTGGAGTTGTTTGTTGTTTTGAGTCCAGTTGTTATGTAAGTATTTTATCTGTCATTTCTCTATGCTTGGACAGGAGAGATGAGTTAAATCTTGAACTTATTCCACTATCTAGACAGGAGGTAGTGTAACTCACTAAATTGGAATTATTGAGGCTTAACATGATTATTTTATTTGTACTATTGTATTATAGTATAATAATTGAGTTTATTTTATGTTCTAGTGGATGCAGAAGGCAACAATAAAACAGTGCTAAAATATAAATGCCATACGATGAAGAAGCTCAGCATGACAAGAACTCTTCTGACAGAAAAGAAGGAAGGAGAAGAAAGCATAGGTTAGTTAACCTAGTTTTCTGAAAATGGGTGATTTAATATTGGTTTTGACAGTGACACATTGCTAGCAGGACATTTTTTGTACTTCGTAGTAATGACTATGTGACTATGTTAAGTATATTATTGAAGATGCTCCATGGAAAGTACCAAACATAGATTTAAAATTCTGTTGAACTCTTATGTAGCAGAGGGTGCTGGGGCAAACAAGAAATCTCTATCTGCTTTGCATTGGAAATAGTTGTGGGGAGTTTGTCAAGAAACCTGACATGATTTCTGATTCCTAGGGAAATCAGCAGTCTCCTTTTTCTTCCTTCCCCTTCCCCATCCCCTTCCCCATCCCCTCCCCCTCCCCCTCCCCCTCCCCCTCCCCCTCCCCTCCCCCTCCCCCTCCCCCTCCCCCTTCCCCTCCCCCTCCCCCTTCCCCTTCCCCTTCCCCTTCCCCTCCCCCTTCCCTTCCCTTCCCCTTCCCCTTCCCCTCCCCCTTCCCCTTCCCCATCCCCTCCCCCTTCCCCTTCCCCTTCCCCTCCCCCTTCCCCTTCCTTATATTTTTATTGATTTCAGAGAGGAAGAGAGGGGGAGAGAGATAGAAATATCAATGGTGAGAGAGAATCATCGATCAGCTGTCTCCTGCATGCCCCCCACTGAGGATCAATCCCGTAACCCAGGCATGTGCCCTGATAGGAAATCAAACCATGACCTCCTGGTTCATAGGTCGACACTCAAACCACTAAGTGACACTGGCCAGGCTCTTGTTATTTATTTTTTTAATTAAAATTCTTTGTAGGTAGAGAAGGTATGATAATAGCTGTTCTGGATTCCCAAGGTGTAAGCTCAGAGGATTTACTGGAAACTTTTGGCAGCTGCAGCAATCTTTCCCAAGAAACTTACAGCTGGAAGAAGCTGGCTTTATATGTGAAGGAGGAACTGGAGGACTATAGTTGATATTCCTGAGTCTAGTTCCTAGTTAGCATTCATTTAGCCTTCTCTAGTTGCTGATTGTCCCAGACTAGACTTGAGACCAGTGCTTCTTGCACCTACAGCAGGCACATATTTGTAGAGATGAACAAATAACCACCTGATGGTTTAAAAGCTCATTGCTCAAAGACATATTTGAAACCCTTGTAAATATGACTCTAGTGATGAATATTCATGGCTTGATAGATTTATTATATTTTAAGGAATAAACATTTGAAGGTACACTAATCATGTAGAAATTAATTATATCAACTATCATAACTACAGAACAAATCTTTGTTCTTATCATGTATACCCCTAAACTATCCCCTTTTTTAGGCACTCTGAAAATAACGGGAAGAAGGAGGTACTTGAAGTTCTAGGGAGAACTTGAAAAAGAGATACATATTAGAGAAGCTTAGCTAGCATTTAGATACTCATTAAAGCAGATTATAAAATTTCCTCTCCTGTAGTCTTTAATAATCTGGTCTTTGAGAAGATTTTGGTGTTTTGTTTAATCAAATAAATTAGTAACCAAGTATTAGTTATCTATTGCTGCTTAAGAAATTACCTGGAACTTAATGGCTCAAAACAACAACAAAAACCCCCAACTCTCTTACACAGTCTCTGTGAATACAGATTTTGGGAGTAGCTTAGCCACGTGGTTCTGGCTTGGAACTCCTCATGAGGTTGCAGTCAGTATGTTGGCTGGGCTGCAGTGTCTGAAGACTTGAGCAAGGCTGGAAGATCTAATTAGATAAGATAGCTCAGTCACATGGCTGGCAAGTTCGTGCAGGATATTAGCATGAGGCCTCAGGTCCTTGCCTCCTTATAGTACTGTTGGAGTGCCCTCCTGAAATGGCAGCTGGCTTCTCCCAGATCACATGGTCCATGATGTCGTTTATGAATAGCCTCAGAAGTCATTCTGTCATTTCTGCAGTATCTTATTCAGTGTGGGAGGGGACTACACAGGGGCTTGAATACCAGGAAGGCGAGGATCATTGGGGACCATCTGGAGGCTGGCCACCAAACACGGCAATATGCTGGAGGCAGAACCGAATAGATAGGAGGTGTGGCCCCTACTTTTTAGGAACTTGCATTCTAAAAGTAAGTCACATTGAAACATATGGCTCAGTGTAACAACACCCATTTCATTCACCTTATTTTAAGTATCTGTTAGGTGGCAAGTATCATACAAAGTAGGAGTAAAGAATGGCTTCAATACTTGCCTGGCAGGGGAGATACCATGATCACGAAGGTGGTTTTTCCAGGGTGAGGCTTATTTATTGCACTCTGGATGTGCTGACCCCTTGTGATTTCCTCAAATGTGGGAAATTCTACTGCATAATTTGTGGTAGTGGGGGACTGCGTGATCTCCCGTGGGGGTGGACTGGGGCGGTGCGGGGGGGATGGCTTCAAGGTTTTGAACCTGGGTGAGTGGTAGAACAGTGCTCTTGCAGAAAAAAATATAAAAGCCAGTAGTTGAAATTGAACTGTAGAGAAAAGGACTAACAAATTTTTGATGGAGACTTTATAGACATAACGTATAAGAAGACATGGGATCAGTAATTAGGAAGTGTCAACAAACAGTTACAAAAGAGTTAGTTATGGTGAGGAACAGAGCAGATGGAAGTGTGAATAGGTTGGGGTATCTTAATATCTATCAGAATTTTGAGGATGAGACTGAACAGCTTGGGCTTGCTATAGAAATTAATGAGGCTCCAATAAATTCAATAAAAAGGGGGGAAAAGAATGATGCAGATAACTGCAAAAAAACTGGATTTTGTTGCAATACTGGGGGGAAAAATCTTAAGCTTAAACTTTTTCAAAACAACTCAGAATACTGTTATAACTATCAAAGATTTTAAGCATTAAATATTAACCATGAAACTATAAAAGAAGAAATGAAAGAGGATCCATTGAAAATATTTGCCTGAAAGGGTAATAAGAATAAAAAAAGTTACCATTATTGGAGTAATTTTTTTTTAGATTTTAAGCATTTTTTTTTAATTGTTTAAAGTATTACATATGTCTTCTTTTTTCCCTGATCGACCCCTCCCCTGCCAAGGCTGACCAGCAGACCCTGAGCGATGGATAAATGGATTACTCTGACATATGTTTCTGTGAAAGAGAGGGCTAAAGGTTTGCTTGGCTATAGCAACCAAGCAGCCCCGTTTGCCTGCCTCCTTAGGCTTTTATTGTAACAACAGCTTGAACTAAAATTAACTATTAGATACTATCAGCAGGGTAAGCATCCTTGAGAAGACACATGCGTCTGTAGTGTCCTTTAAGCAAGGGCGTTTTAAAGTCTAAATATAAAGATTCCAGTGAAACACCCGGGGGCTTAGACTTGTTTGGAAAAGGCAAGGCAGGGTTTGCTGCCTTCAGCAAGGTCTTCCTAGAGGTCCCCAACCTTTCAGAGATTCCTCCTTACAGACTTTCCAACCAAGTCCCATGCCTCCCCACACTCCCCGGCCACTCCCACCCCCCAGGATAAGCCCCTACCACCCCAGTGTCTGTGTCCATTGGTTATGCTAGTATGCATGTATACACGTCTTTTGGTTGATCTCTTACATCCCCCCACCCCCGCCTTCTCTCTGAGGTTGGACGGTCTGTTTGGTGTTTCTTTGTCTCTGGATCTATTTTTGTTCATCAGTTTATGTTGTTCATTATATTCCACAAATGAGTAAGATCATGTGATATTTATCTTTCTCCGACTGGCTTATTTCACTTAGCATAATGCTTTCCAGGTCCATCCATGCTGTTGCAAATGGTAAAAGTTTCTTCTTTTTTATAGCAGCGTAGTATTCCATTGTGTAGATGTACCACATTTTTTTAATCCAGTCATCTGCTGATGGGCACTTAGGCTGCTTCCAAATCTTAGCTATTGTAAATTGTGCTGCTATGAACATAGGGTTGTATTCTAGTATGTCCTTTCTGATTGGTATTTCTGATTTCTTAGGGTATATTCCTAGAAGTGGGATTACTGGGTCAAATGGGAGTTCCATTTTTAACTTTTTTAGGAAATTCCATACTGTTTTCCACAGTGGCTGCACCAATCTGGGAGCAATTCTTGATTGTAGGGGTTTATTGAGGGGTTAGGGCTTTGACTATGACTATGGAAAGGAACAAACATTTTTCAAGGTTTTCGTTTGTTTGTTTTTGAGAAGTGTTTTATTTGACAATTGGATGTCCCAACTCAGAGGACATATATGTGTTGATTTGAGATGATAGAGTAGAATCCTCCATGGTATTATGAAAACTAAGTGGGTAAGGAGAAAATGGTAGAGAAGTGATAGTTTTCTTTACTCTAAGGTATGAGATAGCAGTGAGAGCTCAAATTATCTCTCAGAATGAGTTGGGAATTGAACTGTGGGAAGAAAAGCTTGGAGCAGTAACTGAAGCAGATTTAGTGATTTTGATGATGCGTACCCTATAAGCATAACAAGGTCTCCATGTAAGATGGAAGTTTGGTGATTATCAGTAGTTATAGGAACCATGATCCTTGGTTTATGTTAGAGTTTCATTTTGACATATATTGATGGGATGACAATTTAAAGAAAAATATATTTAAGTAACTAAAATTTCTTTTTCATGTTTCTTTCTTGGTTTGTCTTCCCACCTTTAAACAACCCCTATACTCCCATTAGGTGGTGTGGAATGGCTGCAAATCGAGGATAATGATTTCTCCAATAGACCCAACATGATTTGTAACTTTCTACATGAAGATGAAGAGGTTGTAGCTCCAGCCCCAGATAAACCTTTGGAGTTGGAAGAGCAAGAGATTCAAATGAAATTTAATTCGAAACTGAGCTATGAACAGGAAAAACCACCGCATTTGGAAACAGAGGATTCTGGTCCTCTTATTGATACTCCTTCTGAAACAGAAAGTTCTGTGTTTATGGAAACTCAAGATGCTGCCTTAGAAACCACTCCTAGATAAAATGTTTTTAATACTAGTTAGAATTTTTTAAAGTTTTTATATAAAATAATTGACTGCTTAGCTTTTGTTTGTTCACTATTTTATTATTTTTATTGGTTGTATACATTTTCAATTACAGCTACAACTTAATATACCAGAATCATTAAGGACCAGATATAAATAGAATTTTTAAAAAATGTGGTTGTTTAAAAAAATATAGTTAGCCCTAGACGGTGTGGCTGAGTTGGTTGGAGTGTCCTCCTGTACACCAAAAGGTGACCAGGTTTGATTTCTGGTCAGGGCACATACCCTAGTTGTGCGTTCCATCCCTGGACAGGGCAGGTACAGGAGGCAACCAATGGATGTTTCTCACATCTATGTCTCTCTGTCTGTCTCTCTCTTCCTCCCTCCCTCCCCCCTTCCTTCCCTTCCTCTCTAAAAAATTGATATAAAAAATGTCCTCAGATGAGGATTAAAAGAAATATGGTTAAAATGACTATAGGGAACTTTCTCTGATGGTTCTTCATTTATTTTATTTTTTAAATATATTTTTATTGATTTCAGAGAGAAAGGGAGAGAGAGAGAGAAACATCAGTGTTGAGAGAGAATCATTGACCAGCTGCCTCCTGCACGCTCCACACTGGAGATCAAGCTCACAACTCAAGCATATGTCCTGACTGGGAATTGAACCATGACCTCCTGGTTCATAGGTGGATGCTCAACCACTGAACCATGTTGGCTGGGCTCCGAGGAGTCCTTTAAACTGGAGGTTTTACTAAGGTAGGTGTATAAGTTTTCTGTTGCGGTCATCACAGATTACTACAACTTAGTAGATCAAAACAATAAAACTTATTTTCTTACAGTTTTGTGCGTCTGTCTGACGTGGGTCCCAACTGGACTAAAATCAAGGTGTTGGTAGGACTTCATTTTTTAAAAAAATATATTCTTATTGATTTCAGAGAGGAAGGGAGAGCGAGAGAGAGATAGAAACATCAATGATGAGAGAAAATCACTGATCGGCTGCCTCTTGCACGCCCCCCACTGGGGATCGAGCCTGCAACCGGGCATGTGCCCTTGACCGGGATCGAACCCGGGACCCTTCATTTCATTCCGCAGGTCGATGCTCTATCCACTGAGCCAAACTGGTTAGGGCAGGACTTCATTCTTTTCTGGAGTGGGAGGTAAGAGGTAAGGGTGGAGGATATTTCCTTGCTCATTCATTTATTGGCAGAATTCAGTTCCTTGGAATGAAGGAGCAGAGTCTCCTTTCCTTGCTCTCAGCTAAGGGTCATTCCCAGCCTAGAGGCTGCCTGCATTCCTTGGCTCATGGTCACCTTCTCTTCAAAGCCAGCAATGGCAGGTCAAGTTTCCTCTCCTGCTTAACATCTGTTCTGCTTCTATTCTTTTGTGTGTGTGTTAATTCTCACCCGAAGATATTTTTCAATTGATTTTTTTTTTTTTAGAAGAATGGAAGGGAGGAGGAGAGAGAGAAACATCAATGTGAGAGAGACACATTGATTGGTTGCCTCCAGCATGCACTTGGACCAGGGCCAGGGATTGAGCCTGCAACCAAGGTATGATGTGCCCTTGACTGGAATCGAATCTACGACCCTTCAGTCCTCAGGCCGATGTTCTATCCACTGAGCAAAACTGGCTAGGGCTTGCTGCTTCTATTATCTCTGACCAACCTTTCTTGCCTTCCGCCTTTAGTGGTCCATTTGATTACATTGGTTCCACCTGGATGACCTCACTATTTTAAGGTGTGTAACCTTACTGATCTGCAAAGTCCCTTTTGCTATGTAATTTAACATAAACAAGTATAGAACTGAGCAGTAGAGCATGAGAACCTTTGAGGGGTGGCATTTTCCAGTCTACCCCAGTAATTATACATCTGGGAAAAGAAAAATAATTCAGAAGTGCTTAAGGATAAAAGTAAGATTCCTGCTTTTTCAGCTGTAATTCCATTCCTTTCCCACTTGACTCAATTATTGGAATTCAGTTGTAACAGCCATTCTGTTGTGATGACCTAGATCTGCTCTAATTTGTATTTTTTTACATAAAATATTCACAAACTTTAATACATTGTTATAGATCATACTGTATGAAATTGCCAATATTTGATTGTTTCTAAGTATAAAAAGGAGACAATTTCATGTGGTACTAATAAGTTAAAACACATCTTATAACTTGGATATAATTTTATGTTATGACAGGTTAGATAACTAATGTTATATAATGAGGAATTTTTCTTCAATAAGTTTTGTAATTTAAAAAACACACACCAGTTTATCTTGATTTAAAACATTTCCAAACCCTAAGCATGTATATCTTCCCAATTTTTATATGACTTTGGTCTCAGCTTTTGTTTAATAAAAAGCTTATTTCCCCATCATATGTATCTGTAGGAGAGACTGCTAATTACCTGACCCAGTATCTGTTCTTCCTTTTCTTCTTTGTAATAGAACACCAGAATTTATTCAGGTTATCAGTGTGCCCAGCTTTTCTTGGTATATACATGGCCATATCACTAAGCTCTGGCCAATGATATGGAATTAGAAGTGTTGAGTGATGAATGATTCTGGGAAGTTTCCTTAAACCTTAAGGTGTAAAAGGAAATGGGCCCAGTCATCTTTCTTGCTGCTACAACCTGATTGTGATGGCTAGAGCTCCAGCAGGCTTCTTGGACTATAAAGTAACATTGGAAATAAAAGCCATGAGCGGCAGAGCAAGAAGATAGAATATTGGGTCTTAATTTTATGATGCTACCCTAGATTGCTTTGAATAGAGTTAATCAAACTCTCCAATAAAACGACCTCAAGTTTACCTTTCAGCATGGTTTTCTCTGGAAACAGACAAAATATTAAAAGAACATCAGCTGTGATGCTAGGCAATATTTATGATTAAAAATGACCCTTTACTAGTAAATTGTACCTGGGCTAGGAAGACTCTGACAAGAACTATAAATTGGAAAACATGGGCTTTGGGCTTTCTTACGTGCTGTGTTTCTTATTACAAAGACCCCTGGAAGCTACACTCATGGGCTATTTCAAGAGAGACTGGTTCTTAGGCAACATGAAGCTTCTATGCCAGCATGGCTTCTGTACCCACCCAATGATCTTGTTCCCTTGCCACGTTGCTGACACTTGGGCAGCTGGAGGAAAGACTCCTGCTGAAATAAGGCACATGCTGTTGTGCCGTTTCCTAGCTCTCGGCTGGGTCCCACAGGCTGAGTCCTGTCAGTGTGAATGTCATTCCAAACCGGGACTACTGCTGCTGTTCATTGCAACTGCCCGCCTCTCATCTTTACCTGAGAGAAACGACTTGTTTAAATCACTCTGTAGTAGCCACATTTATTTATTTTTAAATATATTTTACTGATTTTTTACAGAGAGGAAGGGAGAGGGATAGAGAGTTAGAAACATCGATGAGAGAGAAACATCGATCAGCTGTCTCCTGCATGCCCCCCACTGGGGATCAAGCCCACAACCAAGGTACATGCCCTTGACCGGAATCGAACCTGGGACCTTTCAGTTCGAGGCCTGACGCTCTATCCACTGAGCCAAACCAGTCAGGGCAATAGCCACATTTAATCCTAATTGACACATGCATTTCGGCAAACTTGAAATATTTAGAAAAGTATAAAGAAGTTGAGTGGAAGATTCCCGAGATTTGTAATCTTGTAAAGGAACGTCTAGAATATGAGGTAAGTTATACCTTAAATTGAGGGAAATGAAGTCATAAGTTCTGAAGAGAACATGGTGTGTTTAGCTCCATATCTGTTAATAAGATTAAATGTTTCAAATTTAGTAAAATAAAATCTTATTTTTCAACTATGAAATATTTTGTAAAAATAGGATTTCTACACCATTGATCTGCCTTACTAACTTACTATGATTACTTAAAAACTAATCTTGGAATCAGTCTCTATGTAGCTGTCACATTTAATACTACTGACAATGAATGCAATGGTTGGGTTTTGCTTACAAATAATGATATTCTACTCAAAAGGACCGTATTGTTTTTGTTTGTTTTTAAATATATTTTATTGATCTTTTACAGAGAGGAAGGGAGAGGGATAGAGAGTTAGAAACATCGAGGAGAGAGAAGCATCGATCAGCTGCCTCCTGCACACCCCCTATTGGGGATGTGCCTGCAACCAAGGCACATGCCCTTGACCGGAATCGAACCTGCGACCCTTCAGTCCCCAGGCCGATGCTCTGTCCAGTGAGCCAAACCAGCTAGGGCAGGACCATATTGTTAAGCTGCCTTAAGGGGCATTATTCCTTCAGGCCATTATTGAAATGTTTGAAAATCTACCCATTTGTTCTTTATGTAATACATGACTGATCATAATTTATTGACAGTTTAGTGAAACAGTAGATATATGTTTTTCTATTTATTCAGCAGCAATTTAACATTTTTAAGAATTTACTGTTCATTTCCTTTTGTTCCATCAGCTTATGTGAAACTGAACATGCTTCTCAATGTGTCAGGCTCACCTAGAGTAAGTAGTCTTTCAGAAATGCTTTTATTGATTTTGGAAATAGATTTCATGACTCTCTTTTATGATTTCTACCAATATTTTCTTGCAGAATAAGAAAATCCTGTTTATAAAATTGTCTAGAAGTACACTTTACATTATTAATTCAATGCAGAGTGAATATACCTTTTTTTTTTTAAATCCTCACTTGAGGATATTTTTCCATTGATTTTTAGTGAGAGTGGAAAGGAAAGGGAAAGACAGAGAAAAACACATCAGTTGGTTGCCTCTTGCCTGGGGCTGGGGAGGAGCCTGCAACCAAGACAGGTGTCCTTGACCGGAATCGAACCCAGGACCCTTTGGTTTGTAGGCTGATGCTCTCTTCACTGAGCCAAACTGGCTAGGGCGAAGATACCTTTTTAATGACAATTTGTAGTTTCTTGGTACTGTTTTTTTTTTTTTTTTCAAATTTTTATTAAGGTATTATATGTGTACATATCTTACCATTGCCCCCCCACCCCACTCCCATACCTGCCCTCACCCCCCAATGTTTTGCATCTGTTGGTTACTCTTATATACATGCATACAAGTCCTTCAGTTGATCTCTTATTTCCCCCACCTCTCCCTAACCTTACCGCTGTAATTAGACACTCTGTTTGATGCTTTACTGCCTCTGTAACTATCTTTTGGTTCATCAGTTTATAATGTTTTTCATTATCCCTAAATGAGTGAGATCATGTGGTATTTTTCTTTCATTGACTGGCTTATTTCACTTAGCATAATGTTCTCTAATTCCATCCAGGTGCCTACAAATGGTAGTAATTCCTTCTTTTTTATGGCAGCATAGTATTCCATTGTGTAGATGTACCATAGTTTTCTGATCCAGTCATCTGCTGACGGGCACCTAGGCTGTTTCCAAATCTTAGCTATTGTAAATTGTGCTGCTATGAACATAGGGGTGCATATATCCTTTCTGATTGGTGTTTCTGGTTTCTTAGGATATATTCCTAGGAGTGGGATTACTGGGTCAAATGGGAGTTCCATTTTCAGTTTTTTGAGGAAACTCCATACTGTTCTCCATAGTGGCTGCACCAGTCTGCATTCCCACCAGCAGTGCACGAGGGTTCCTTTTTCTCCGCATCCTCGCCAACACTTGTCGTTTGTTGATTTGTTGATGATAGCCATTCTGACAGGTGTGAGATGGTATCGCATTGTCGTTTTGATTTGCGTCTCTCGGATAATTAGTGACTTTGAGCATGTTTTCATGTGTCTCTTGGCCTTCCTTCTGTCTTCTTTCGAAAAGATTCTATTTAGGTCCGTTGCCCATTTTTTTATTGGATCATTTATCTTCCTTTTATTAAGTTGTATAAGCTGCCTGTAGATGTTGGAAATTAAACCTTTATCAGTGATACCATTTGCAAATATGTTCTCCCATACAGTGGGGTTTCTTGTTGTTTTGTTGATGGTTTCTTTTGCTGTGCAAAAGCTTTTTATTTTGATGTAGTCCCATTTGTTTATTTTCTCTTTGGCTTCCATTGCCTTAGGGGCAGTATCACTGAAAAAGTTCTTTTGGCATATGTCTGAGATTTTGCTGCCTGTGGATTCCTCTAGTATTTTTATGGTTTCCCGTCTTATATTTAAGTCCTGTATCCATTTTGAGTTTATTTTTGTGTGTGGTGTAAGTTGGTGATCTAGTTTCATTTTTTTGCATGTATCTGTCCAATTTTCCCAACACCATTTATTGAAGAGACTGTCTTGACTCCATTGTATGTTCATGCCTCCTTTGTCAAATATTAATTGCGCATATTGGTTTGGGTCGATATCTGGATTCTCTATTCTATTCCATTGATCTATATGTCTGTTCTTGTGCCAGTACCAGGCTGTTTTGAGGACAGTGGCTTTGTAATACAGCTTGAAATCTGGTATTGAGATCCCTCCTACTTTATTCTTCTTTCTCAGGATTGCTGTGGCTATTCGGGGTCTTTTTTTTATTCCAGATGAATTTTTGGAGAGTTCTTTCTAGGTCTGTGAAATATGCTGTTGGTATTTTAATGGGGAGTGCATTGACTCTATAGATTGCTTTGGGTAGTATGGACATTTTGATGATGTTGATTCTACCAATCCATGAACATGGTATGTTCTTCCATCTGTTTACATCTTCCTCTATCTCTTTTTTCAGTGTCCTGTAGTTTTCCGCATATAGGTCTTTTACCTCCTTGGTTAGGTTTATCCCTAAGTATCTTAATTTTTTTGGTGCGATGGAAAATGGGATTGCTTTTTTAGTCTCTCTTTCTGTAAGTTCACTGTTGGTGTATAGAAATGCCATAGATTTCTTGGCGTTAATTTTGTATCCTGCTACCTTGCCAAATTCATTTATTAAGTCTGTTAGTTTTTTGATAGAGTCTTTCGGGTTTTTTATGTACAATATCATGTCATCTGCAAATAAGGACAGCTTTACTTCTTCTTTTCCAATTTGGATGCCTTTTATTTCTTCTTCTTGTCTAATTGCAATGGCTAATACTTCCAGTACTATGTCGAATAGGAGTGGTGAGAGTGGGCATCCTTGTCTTGTTCCTGTTCTTAGGGGAAATGGTTTTAGTTTTTGCCCATTGAGTATGATGTTAGCTGTGGGTTTATCATATATAGCTTTTATTATGTTGAGGTATGATCCTTCTATTCCCACCTTGTTGAGAGTTTTTATCAAGAAAGGGTGTTGGATTTTGTCAAATGCTTTTTCTGCATCAATTGATATGACTATGTGATTTTTATCTTTCAATTTGTTTATGTGATGTATCACATTTATTGATTTTCGGATATTGAACCATCCTTGCATTCCTGGGATAAACCCTACTTGGTCATGGTGTATGATCTTTCTGATGTACTGCTGGATCCGATTTGCTAGAATTTTGTTGAGGATTTTGGCATCTACATTCATGAGGGATATTGGCCTGTAATTCTCTTTCATTGTGTTGTCTTTATCTGGTTTTGGTATTAGGGTGATGCTGGCTTCATAGAAGGAGCTTGGAAGTGTTCCTTCCTCTTGAATTTTTTGGAATAGTCTGAGGAGGATAGGTTTTAGTTCTTCCTTGAATGTTTGGTAAAACTCTCCTGTGAAGCCGTCTGGCCCCGGGCTTTTGTTTGCCGGAAGCTCTTTGATGACTGCTTCAATTTCTTCCATAGTTACTGGCATATTGAGCTGTTTAAATTCTTCCTGATTGAGTTTTGGAAGGTTATATTTTTCTAGGAATATGTCCATTTCCTCCAGGTTGTCCAGTTTGTTGGAATAGAGTTGTTCGTAGTATTTTTTAACAATCCTTTGTATTTCGGCGGGATCTGTTGTTATTTCACCTCTTTCATTTCTGATTTTGTTTATTTGGGTCCTCTCTCTTTGCTTCTTGGTGAGCCTGGCTAGAGGTTCATCAATCTTGTTTATCCTTTCAAAGAACCAGCTCTTGGTTTTGTTGATCTTTTGTATTGTTTCTTTGGTCTCTATGTCGTTTATCTCCGCTCTGATCTTTATTATTTCCTTCCTTCTGCTTACACTGGGCTTTTCTTGTTGCTCTTTTTCTAACTCTTTGAGTTGTTGGGTTAGGTAATTTATTACCCCTGTTTCTTGTTTTTTGCAGTAGGCTTGTAGAGCTATGAACTTCCCTCTCAAGACTGCTTTCGCTGTGTCCCATAGATTTTGGATTGTAGTGTTTTCATTGTCATTTGTTGTCATGATGTTTTTTATTTCTTCTTTGATCTCTCTGGTAACCCAGTCATGGTTTAATAGCATGCTGTTTAGTCTCCATGTGTTTGATTTCTTTGGGTTGTTTTATTGTAGTTGATTTCCAGTTTTATGCCACTGTGGTCTGAGAAGATGCTTGATATGATTTCTATCTTCTTGAATTTGAAGAGACTTTGCCTATGTCCCAACATATGGTCTATCTTTGAAAATGACCCATGTGCACTTGAGAAGAATGTATATTCTGTGGCTTTGGGGTGAAATGTTCTGAAGATGTCAATTAATTCCATCTGGTCTAGTGAGTCATTTAGGATTGATGTTTCTTTGCTGATTTTTTGTTTAGAGGATTTGTCCAATGGTGATAGTGGGGTATTAAAGTCTCCTACTACGATTGTATTGCTGTCAATCTCTCCCTTGATATCCTCCAGGAGTTTTTTTATGTATTTGGGTGCTCCTGTATTGGGTGCATATATGTTTACCAGAGTTATTTCTTCTTGTTGGATTGCTCCCTTTAGTATTATGAAGTGGCCTTCCTTATGTCTTGTTATGTCCTTCAGTTTGAGATCTAATTTGTCAGATATAAGTATTGCTACCCCAGCTTTTTTTTCAGTTCCATTTGCCTGGAAAACCTTTTTCCATCCCTTCACCCTCAGTCTGTGTGCGTCTTTTTTTCTGAGGTGGGTTTCTTGTAGACAGCAGATATATGGGTCATGTTTTCTTATCCAATCCATTACCCTATGTCTTTTGATTGGGGCATTTAATCCGTTTACATTTAAAGTTATTATTGATAGGTACTTATTTGTCGCCATTCCTATTCTTTACACCTGTGTTCCTTCTTCGCTTCCTATTTCTTTTTTTTTTTTTTTACAGCAGACCCTTTAGCATTTCTTGCATTGCTGGTTTGGTGGTAATAAATTCCCTTAGTCCTTTTTTGTCTGTGAAGCTCCTGACTTCACCTTCAATTTTGATTGACAGCCTTGCTGGGTACAGTATTCTTGGATTCAGACCCTTCCTTTGCATGACTTTGTATATTTCATTCCATTCCCTTCTGGCCTGATGAGTTTCTGTTGAGAAATCAGTTGCTAGTCTGATGGGGGTTCCTTTGTATGTAACTTTCTGTCTCTCTCTGGCTGCTTTTAAGATTCTTACTTTGTCGTTGGTGTTTGCCAATTTAATTATAATGTGCCTTGGCGTCGGTCTTTTGGGGTTCATTTTGCTTGGGACTCTGTGAGCTTCTTGGATTTGTGTGGGTTTTTTCTTCTCTATATCAGGGAAATTTTCTGTCATTATTTCTTCAAATAGGTTTTCTATTCCTTGCTCAGCTTCCTTTCCTTCTGGAACCCCTATTATGCGGATGTTGTTTTGTTTCGTGTTGTCCCAAAGTTCCCTTAGGCTCTCCTCCTGCCTTTTAATTTTTTTTTCTAGAAGTTGCTCTACGTGGGTATTTTTTCCCATCTTGTCTTCTAGCTCACTGATGCGGTCCTCTGCTTCTTCTAGTCTACTCTTGATGCTTTCTATTGAGTTCTTTACAGCAGCGATGTCATTTTTCATTTCTTCTTGGTTCTTCTTCATTTCCTCTTGGTTCTTGCTCATATTGTCGAATTTGTCTTCCATTCTTTTCAGCCACCTTATGACCATTTCTCTGAATTCTTTTTCTGGAAGGTTGCTTGCTTCCATTTCGTTTACTTCCTTTTCTGGTGATGCCTGCTTTTCTTTCATATGCGGGCTGTGTCTTTGTCTCCCCATGGTCTCTCTTCTCTGGGTGTCTGGTTATGTAGTTCTCTCTCTCCTGCGTCGATTTAAAGGCACAAAATACAGCACTACCAGGTACAACACACAAGGCACTGAACAGAAATGTATTCACGATATTAATAACCTCCAATAAAGGTGACCACCAGAGAAAGGCAAATTAGGGGATAGTAGAGAAAGAAGAAGAGGAAAAAGAAAGAAAGAAGAAGAAGAAAAAAAAGGGGTGTCAAAATGAAATTGGGAAAAGGGAAAAAAAGAAGAAAAAAAAGTAAGAGAGACAAGAAAGAGACTAAGAGAGAAAGGGAAACAGACTATATATATTGGGGATAAAACTCCAATAGAACAATCACTTATCCCAGCAAATGCCAGCAATAAGTACCTGGGGATTAATACAAACTACAACACCAACTAATATTGAGTGAGGCAAGGGAAAACAGAAGCACTAAACAAACAAAAAAATAAACAAAAGAAGAATAAGCAAAACAATCTCACAAAAAAGCATAAAAATTCGATATAATCTACATTCAAGCAAACAACAACAAAAGGACAGAGAGAAAAACAATTTTTTGGATAGTTAATACAGCGAAGAGAGAGGTGTATGGACTTGGAGCACGGGATTGGAGATTAGATATATAAGTAGGGTGAAATTTTAAAAGGGGGTAAACAGAAAGAATAGGGAAAATCTAAAGCAGGAAAGGGGTAAGATAAACAGGACACTGAAAAGGGAAAAGTGAGGAAGAGAGTGATGGCATAAAGGTAGATTTGAGATAGAGTAAAATGATGCTAAAGGAAAGATAAAAATAGAATGTAGAACATTAATCCCAAAACAAAATGAAGAGAAAATAAAATGACACTTAAAAAAAAAAAAAAGATAAAATAGCAGTAGTAATAATACGGATTGAAAATAAAAATGTAATAATTAAAAAGGTAAAATCAAATGAGGAAAAAAATTAGTTTCTTGAGTAAAAGATGCAAAAAATGAAAATAAAAAAATAAAAAATAAAAATAAAATGTGGAGTAGTGAAGGTCATTCACTTCCTCTGTTGTTCTGTTTGGCACGCCTGTTTCTCAGTCCGGACAGTATTGCAGTTCCCTGCGTTCCACTGCTCTTCAGTGATGTAAGCCAGTCCTGATTTTAAGCAGGCGGTGTGTCTTAATTCGTATTCCTTTATTTTTGATTACACAAGAGTCAATTTGTGATTCAGCCCCTGGGTGGCAGTGTTTCTGGATTGACTTCCGGGTTTATCTATGGCCTCTCTAGGGAGTGTTAGAGCCTTCTTTCCCTGTGGCACTCACTACCGGTTTGTGGGAGTGGGCTGCCTCAGAGCTGGCTCTCCGATGGTCACTCCCCGCTCCGATCCCCAGGTTCCAGAAAAACAACTTTCCCCTGCAGTCTCCCAGGGTGTCCCCAACTGGGTGAACCTATGAATTGTGCTTAGTAATCAGAAGCAAGAATTTCAAGAGGAAAAAGCCCAAGTGTGCGCACTCCGTGGCTGCGCGCAAGTCCAGCACACCCCTGAAATTCTTAGGGTGTCCCTGTACTTCAGATCAAAATGGGTTGCTTTCTAGAGAGCCCTTCCGTTAGCAGCTCTGAGGACCCCCTTCCACATTCACAGATCACGCCAGCCCCAGCAGCCACCGATTTTTCTAGGCACAGACTTCCCTGGTCCTCCAGCTCCCGCAAAACGCGCGCTCCTCTCTCGCGCTGGGACCAGAGACCTCACCTTATCCTAGGCGAAATCTGACCTTTCCGTGGTGGAGTGTAGAGCTCCTCTGAACCCGTGTGTTTGCGCCAATTGGGGAGCGTTGTTCTGGGGCTCGCAGCTGTTCCGTGGGTGTCGCAGTTGTGGGTTCTCAGGCTTCCTATAAGCTCCACTTTCCGGTTCCAGATGGCGGCGACTCCGTGTCCAAGCCCGCAGCTCCGGGAGGGGACCCAGCCGCAGTGGGAGCTGCCAGGTCAGGGGAACCCCGTCTAGCAGTCTCCCACCTTCTTCTGGAGTTCAGCCGTCCCCCAACTTGCCAACAAACACTCCTAGTGCGACCCTCAGCTGTTCTTTCTTTCTGCTCCGGGACAAGGCTCGGAACACGTCCGTCTATTCCGCCGCCATTTTTCTCCCCCCCTCTTGGTACTGTTTTTTGTTTAAAAATGTTTTTCTGTTGTTTATATTTGGGGGGGGGGGAGTGGTTACTGGTATTTTGTATCTGGGTTTAATATAGCCATACTCGCATATCATTAATAAAAATGTCCAGTATGCCTCAGTTGATTGAGCATTGTCCTATGCAACAAAAGGTTTCTGGTTTGATTCCCAGTCAGGGCACATGCCCAGATTGTGGGTTCCATCTCAGTTGAGGTAAATACCGGAGGCAGTCAGTGTTGCTCTCTCACACCGATATTCCTCTCTCTCTCTCTCTCCCCACCTTCCCTCCCTCTCTCTCTAAAAAAATCAATAAAAACATATCCTCAGGTGAGGGTTAAAATTTTTTTTAATATCAAGGTAGTAGAGGTCCTAGTCTTCTCAAACTCAAAATAAGATTTTCACTCTCATGTCTTAAAAGCTCTTATTTCCTATTCATATTCCATGCTCCCAATTTATTTATTATTAAATATATTTTTTTTTATTAATTTCAGAGATGAAAGGAGAGGGAGAGATAGAAACATCAATGATGAATCATTGACTGGCTACCTCCTGCACACGCCCCACTGGGGATCGAGCCCACAACCCAGGCATGTGCCCTGACCAGGAATCAGACTGTGACCTCCTGGTTCATAGGTTGATGATCAACCACTGAGCTATGCTGGCGAGTGCAAGAATGGCATAATTTTTAAAAAATGATGGACAATAGCCCTAACCTGTTTGGCTTAGTGGATAGAGCGTTGGTCTGCGGACTCAAGGGTCCCAGGTTTGATTCCAGTCAAGGGCATGTACCTTGGTTGCGGGCACATCCCCAGTAGGGGGCGTGCAGGAGGCAGCTGATTGATGTTTCTCTCTCATCGATGTTTCTAACTCTCTATCCCTCTCCCTTCCTCTCTGTAAAAAATCAATAAAATATATTTAAAAAATTAAAAAAAAATGATGGACAATAGCAAATTTTGGTGAGAAATTGGAATCTGTGGTTGATAGACTAAAGTTCCCCTCAAAAGAGGTCCATTCCTAAACTCAGGAATCTCTGAATATGTTACCTTGCATGGCCAAAGAAAATTTGCTGCATGAGATGGGTTCATTATCATGAATTATCAGGTGTGCCCCATATAATCACAGTGGTCTGATAAGAGGGAATCAGTAGTGTCAGAGCCAAAGAAAAATAAGATGTGACTATGGAAATAGGCTCAAGTGATGCCCTTTGGAGATGGAAGAATATGAAGGAGTGCAGACAGCAAGAATCTAGAAAAGGCAAGGAAACAGATTATCCCTTGGAGCTTTCAGGGGGAATGCAGCCCTACTGACATCTTCATTTTTGAACTGCAAAACTAAATTCAGACTTTTGACTTTCAGAACGGTAACATAATAAATTTGTGTTATTTAAGCCAGTAAATTTATGGTAATTTATTACAGCAGCAATAGAAAAACCAATACCAAACACATTACTAATGGAAATGTAAAATGGTGCAGGTTAAAATAGTTTGCTAGTTCCTCAGAATGTTAAGTACAGAGTTCCATATGACCCAGCAATTGTATTCTTAGGGAAGTGAAGATAAAAGTTTACTAAAAAAAACCACACTTGTACAGGAATGTTTAAAACAGCGTAATTCATAATATAGGTACTCAAAAAATGGAGACAATCCAAATGTCCATACAGTTTTTTGAGAATTTTATGAGTTTATTTGTGCCAAACTGACATGATGGAAGCAATATCTCAAATGCTCCCCAATAACTTTTTGAGTGGATATACAAATGTGGAATATCCATAGAATGAAATATTATTCAGTCCTCAAAAAAAAAGTGGATTACTGGTACACACTACAACATGTATGAACCTTACACATGAACACATATGATCATGCAAAATGAAACAAGCCAGACACAAAAGGCCGCATGTTATATGAATCCATTGATATGACATGCTCAGAATATGCAAATCCATGGAGACAGAGATTACTGGTTGCTAGAGGATGGCAGGAGGGGAAAAGGGAGAGTGCTACTGGTTTACAAAGGTGAGTGTTGCCTTTTGGGGAGATAACACATTCTGGAGTTAGTGTTTAGTGGTGATGGTTGCACATCCTTTTGAGTATACTAAAAACCACTGAATTTACCACTTTACAGGGGCAAATTCAATGGGACGTTACGTATATGGCAATTCAAAAATTGGGGAGAAATAATCAGCAGTATGATTTTAGGCACACCTTTTATGTGGCTGGTAGTTATAAACTTGTCTCACTGATCTCACAGTGGAGTCAATAGCGCACATTTCACATTGATATTTTTAGTGACCACCTGAGTACCTGGAGGGTTCCTAGAAGAAAAACACCTGCTCCCCGAATATGTGACTCAGGTTACACACACAGGTATGCACGTGAAGCTGCTAGACGCCTTGTTACTTAGAGCTTTAATTTCCGGGACAGAGGCGCCGCAAAATCCCGCAACCAAGGAAACAACGCGATTCCATCCCCAAAGCCCGCCAGCGCCTTCCGGCGTCCATGGAGCGGCGGCCGCGGGAAGTGACGTCACCGCAAGTTCCGGTCCCGCCTCTTCCGGGCACCGACCTGTCTTACGGAAATCACACGGTGCACGTGTGTTCGCGCAGCTCCGGGTGCGGTAGCGATGGACGCTCTGGATCGGGTTGTGTAAGTTCGCCGACTCCCTGCTGCGGGGAGCGCAGGGTAGAAGGGCCCCTGCGGAGGGTGGGGTGCTCTGGTCACTGCACCCCGCTTCTGGTACCCCTCTCCATCCTCACACCGCTGCCGATGGGACCCGCGCGGAGGCCGATCCGCCCGCTAGTCTGGGTCTCCCGGGTAGTGCCTGGCGGGGAGCGGGAAGCCCGCCGTGGCAGCCGCGGGGGGAGGCTGCACAGTGGAGTCGCCGCTTTTTATCCTAGCGGGTTAGCAAGGCTCTGGTTTCCGAAGTGCGAGCGAGGTGGGAGAAGGGGGGTGACGAGCACAGGCCTCCGAGTCTGACAGATCTAGATGACAAACGGGGCGCGCCAACTGAAGCGTTGTGACATTGGGCCACTTAATTTCCCTAAGTCTCACTTTCTAAAATAGAGTTCATAGTCGTACCCCGTGGAGCTGTGAGGATTATTTGCGAGAATGTATGTAAAGCCTGTGCTACAGCACGTAAAAATGCTCATTAGCGTTTTCTTGTCCTCCCACCCTTGTACACTTCTGAGTTATCATTGAGTGATGTCTGTTTTAGATCCATTGGAGCAATATTTGTTTGTCTCTTACATAGCCCTGCTATTATTTGCTGTGGTTTTCTTACAATTTACCTGGGTTAACATGTAAACAAAATAGTTTTCTTTTAGTCATTAATTTAGAGACTTCTTAAATGCATATACCTCTAGATTTAGGAACAGCAGAGATGAGTAAGACTAGTTTACAGTCTGATTGGGGGACAAATAGCAAATAAAACATATAAGGTGTTACTTACATTCTTGCTGTTTAGTGAGAAGTAACAGTCCACATTGAATGTAGAGCATATAGCATTTATATTGCTATATAGACACACCAAATATCTCTTGATTTGATTTAATAAGTAATGTGTATGTCGTTATAAACCAGTAAAAAATTAGAAGCTTTATACGTGCTTGACATTTAGCTGGAGGAGAATTTTTAAAATATGCATGGTAAAAGAAAGTGTGTTCCTCCTTCCTGAAGAGTCCATGGGCCTGGAAGAAGGAGGGAAGGTCAGTTATTTAAGAGAGGAGGAATTCTTTCAGTAGATGACAGAGAACTGTTGGGAAAGCAAGATCTCACTGTAGTGGAAGCAGAGGAGAAGCCCCTTTTCTGAACAGAAAAGTATAAAAGCATTCTACTTATGTCACATCATAAAATCAGAATAATGGATTTGTTTTCCCTTTGTATTTTGCAGGGTGATTGGTCTAGATGAGTTTTAAAATCTAACCCATTTTGAAGACTTGCCTACTTATAAGCTGTGTGATTCTGGGCAGACAACCTCCCTGGCCAACTTGCCTCATTTATAAATTGAAGATTATAATTGTACTTGTCGCATAGGGTCTTGGTGAAGATTAAGCCTTAATAGAATGACTCTATAAAAGTGTTAATCATTATTCCCCTTTGGTGACCATAATGTGTGACATTTCAGTAGTGAAGTTGAAGTGGGATAATGTATACTTCCTGGCAGGTATTGTGGTCTTAAACCTAGAGGAAAGATAAGCAATAATTAGCCTCCTTGTATTTAGTAACAGCCCACACGTTGACCAGCAGTTGGTGTGCAAATCTTTGTGTTAGGTTACAAGTTATAGTTTGACTGTTTTAATATTGAAAAAAAAAATGGAGTAAAAATAGCAACAGTATTCACTTGAGCCCCTCTTTCCCCTTTAATAAAAAAAGGTTTGATAGAAGTAGTAATAAAATAATGCTGGAAATATTAAAATGAATGCCTTTAAAAAAAAACAAAAGCAGGGCGGTGGAGATGGGCTAGAAGGGGTCAGTGGGGGGAAAAGGGGCATAAGTAATACTTTCAACAATAATTATTTAATTTTTAAAAAAGAACAAAAGCTAATAAAATTAACTTATTTAACATTAATAAATGAATATTTTTTACTAATTATTTCCCTAAAAAATGAGATTTTGTTTAAGGGTGGAATCCTAACTGATAAATGTCATATAATGTTTCTTTTGACTTCTAAGATTTTGCACATTAGTCAAGTTACAGATTTATAATAGGAAAATGTTTTAAGTTGTTATAAATTGTGATTTTTCTGAACAGAAAGCCCAAAACGAAAAGGGCCAAGAGATTCCTTGAGAAGAGAGAACCGAAACTCAGTGAAAATATTAAAAATGCCATGCTTATTAAAGGGGGAAATGCAAATTCAGCAGTCACACAAGTACTTAGAGATGTGGTACGTATATAAACTTATATTTAAAATAGTTTTGAGCCTTGGCCAGTATGTCTCAGTAGGTAGAGTGTCGAAGTTGGCCCAAACACCGAAGGGTCCAAATAAATACATGGATAAGTTAGCCTTAAGAATGATTAGCATTAGAGAAAAGCTCAAATTGGAGGTTATTTGCCTTGCCAAAGCACTGAATATTGGTTTTCCTTAAAGCAGCTGGTTTCAATTACTAAAATTTGGTTTACTCACATTTAAGGAACATACTGATCTAATTTGTAAAGTGCAATAACTGTATATTCCTTCACCAACACCAGTTATCATGTTAGATGCTGGGGATTTATCTATAATAATAAAAGTGCAATATGCTAACTGACAGCCGAATGACCTTCCGGACGAAGCCAGGGCTGCGAGGGCCGAACTCCTTGCACGAATTTCGTGCATCGGGCCTCTAGTAGTTAGATTAAAACACTGAGCTCCCTTCAGTGAGCTTAGTGGGAGACAGACAAGTAAAAGATTATAGCACTGTGAATTGAGTGCTATGCTAGAGCCATGCACAGGGTGGGACGGGAAGCAGAGTTGGAGCAAGATCGGGGAGGCAGGAGAATGGCTTCCAAGGCTGAGAAAAAGCTTGTTCAAAGAAGTGTGAAGGAACAGGATGCATTGGGGAACTGCAAAAATTGGGATGGCGAAAGAAGAGTGGGCTAGATGAAACTAGAATAGGCAAGATAAAATAATAACATGGAGTTTGAGCTTTATTCTGAAAGCTCAGTGCAACAGTGGAACCATTGAAAGATTTTAAGGGAGAGATGATCCTTTTAATCAACTTGACTAGAGAGGGTTGAAGCAAATGTAAGAAACTATTGAAGTCTTTGCTGTCAGCAAGTAAAGAGCATTTGGAATCCTGTGGTGGCAATGAAAAAGAGGATCAGAGAGAATAGATGTTAAGAGTAGAAGATTTTGGGCATGAGTAAGAAGTAAGACTTACCAGGTTTCTGGCTTGGATGTCTGATGAGCAATAATGCCAATTAAAAATGTATCATGTGGAGCATATTTTGGGGGTGGTGGGGAAAGTGATATGTTCAGTTTAGGACATATAATTTAAGTAGTGAAGTTAAAAGCTTTATGTACCTCTATAGCTTGGTGTCTAGCCCAGTGTTTAGGCACATAGTAGGTGCTCAATAAATAATAAATGTTTAACAGTGAATGAAAGGCATAGTCTCTATGGATGTATAGTAGGTAGTTGAATATTTAGGCCTTGAGTACAACAGATAGATTCTTTGCATTAAATCAAGTAAATAATTGAGTAGATCTTAAACTTGACTAAACTCCCTGTGCTTGTTAAATACAACAGTCAATTCAGGTATCTGAATGTCATTGTGTTAATGGGTTACTGTTCCTGTCCTTTCCAAATCCTTTCAACACAATAACCTAATTTTAAGTAATCTCTACGAACAGCACAATATTGCAAATTATTACAATAGTTAACACTCATACTGATAACTCTTGAGTTGCCAAGAATGGGTAGTAATATCTGTTCCACCAAGGCAGGGAAAAGTGGTCAAGAATCATAAGTGTTAGTGCTTACAAACATAAATTTTGCTGGTGAATTTCTTTTGTTTGCCAGCTCAAATAGTTAATGAATGATCATTTCACCTTATTTTTTATTGTTTTCCTTCATTTACCCTTTCCTCTGATGCAAGATAATGCCTTAGATCTTTGCTATTCCCTATGGTAGAGCAGTAATGATCATGTAGGTAATAAATGACTATTAGTGAATGGGTGAAAAGTAGGAAAAAAATGAAGAGAATTGAGTAACAGGAACTTTTCATGTTTTGTTGTTGTTTTTGTTAATCCTCACTTGCAGATATTTTTTTCCATTAATTTTTAGAGTAGAAGAGAGAGGGAGAGACACAGAGAGAGAAACATCAAAGTGAGATAGACACATTAACTGGTTGCCTCCAGTTAGCATTTGCCACCGAGGTACATGTCCCTGACTGGAATCGAACTAGTGACCCTTTAGTCTGAGGGCTGATGCTCTAACCACCGAACCAAACAAACTAGAGCTAACAGGAACTTTTTCTTTTTAACAGGAAATTTTTAAAGGGCTATGTTTTAACCCGCTAATATTCTGATTGTCGTCATTATGACTTTTAGTTCTCTTATCTCCAGACATTATTTCAATTTTATCAGTATTTCCTCATAGGATGTATTTTTTTGGTTTTCTGCTCTTCTTTCTATTCTCAAATTATTTCCTGGAAAGAACATAGTAGAATTTAAAGGAATAAAGAGAGCCAATTAATTTGGGTAGACTATTGAAAGGGCATATAAAATTGTAATTAGGATGGTTCAGTCTAAATTAGAATATTAAGCTTATGTTGAAAGTTGTTATAAGTGATCAAAAGGTAGCCAAGCAGAAGACATCAGAATAGGATTTAGGGACTAGAATAATCCTGTATAATGACTGTCTTAATGCTTTATTTTTACCTCTGTTCTTCAGAAAGAGTTTTGTTTTGAAATCCTTAAATTATTTTCTTTTACAGTATGCATTGAAAAAACCATATGGTGTTCTGTATAAAAAGTAAGTCATGATTTCTTTTTTTTAAACTATATTTTTATTGATTTCAGAGAGGAAGGGCGAGGGAGAGAGATAGAAACATCAATGATGAGAGAGATTCATTGATGGGCTGCCTCCAGCATGTCTCCTACTGGGGATCAAGCCTGCAACTCGGGCATGTGCCCTTTACCGGAATCGAATCTGGGACCCTTCTGTCTGCAGGCCGATGCTCTTATCCACTGAGCCAAACCAGCTAGGGTAGTCATGATTTCTTTTACTTTATATTATACTAGAGGCCTGGTGCACAAATTCATGCATGGGTGGGGTCCCTTGGGGTGACCTGCAGAGATCGGGCCCCAGCTCACGCCCCCAGCCTTGCAGTCACAGCTTGCACCCGCAGTCCCGCCTGGCACCCCGCCTTGGCCTGGTGCTGCCTCCTTACCTGCTCCACCATCCTGCTTGTAGGACCATCGGCCAGGGCCAGGCCCCCCGCCCGGCTCCCTCAGCGCCTGGGAGCTGGGCTGTGGCCCTCCCCTTCTCCCCCAACCCCCCCATCCCCGCACTGGTCACTGTCTGCGGGGTGATTGGTGGGGTGATTGGGCCCCTGCTTGCACCTGCCTTGGTCTGGTGCCATCCTCTCACCTGCTCCACTATCCCGCTGTGGTCCCGTCTCGTCCGGGCCCATTGGGGTCAGCAGCGCCTCCACTGCCGCCCACTGCCAGCGCCGCATCGCTGATGCCTGCCATGTTCCGCGCCACCTCCTGGTGGTCAGCACACATCATAGTGAGCAGTCGAACTCGTGGTCTCCTGGTTGAACTCCCAGTTGAACAGTCACCCGAGGGGACAATTTGCATATTAGGCTTTTATTATATAAGGATTACTCTGTCCCTTCACTCTCAACCTGTGTGTGTCTTTTGTTTTGAGGTGGGTCTCTTGTAGAAAGCATATAGTTGGGTCATGTTTTTGTATCCATTCAGCTACCCTGTGCCTTTTGATTGGAGCATTTAGTCCATTACATTTAGGGTTATAATTGAGAGGTACTTATTTATTGCATTTTAATTCTGTATGGCTAGGTTTCTCTCTCTCTCTTCTTTTCATTACAGCAATCCCTTTAGCATTTCTTATAATGCTGGATTGGTGGTGATGAACTCCTTTAGCCTTTTTTTGTCTGGGAAGCTCTTTATTTGACCATCTGTTTTGAATGATAGCCTTGCTGGATATAGTAACCTTGGTCTCAGATCCTTGCTTTCCATTACCTTGAGTACTTCATGCCATTCCCTTCCGGCCTGTAGAGTTTCTGATGAGAAATCAGGTGTCGGCCTTATCGGAACTCCTTTATAGGTAACGGTTTTCTTTTCTCTTGCTGCCTTTAAGATTCTTTGTCTTTAATTTTTGGCATTTTAATTATGATGTGTCTGGGCATGGGTCTGTTTGGGTTCTTCTTGTTTGAGCTTCTCTGTGCCTCCTGAACTTGTGTGACTTTTTCCTTTACCAGGTTAGGGAAGTTTTCTGCCATTATTTCTTCAAACACCTTCTCTATGCCTTTCTCCCTTTCTGCCTCTTCTGACACACCTGCTATTCTAATAGGAATCAAAACCTGACCTGATTCCTAGGTTGACGCTCAGCAATCCTTAGGTTACGTCGGAGATCCGTTCCTACGGCGCGATGTAACTCGATTAACTCAATTTTTGCCGTAAGTCGGAACCCACCTACATAAGCACCTACATCACTCACATAGAGCACATACACAGCAGTAATGAAGTGAAACAGAAAAAAAAATTTAAAAGATAACAATTCCTGACCTTTACTTGTGGTAAATAAATAATAAAAAACATAAAGCACATATGTACATACATCAAAGTGACGGAACTCCCCCCCCCCCATAAATACTGTAAATGGGAGATGGCGACATAACCACGAAACAATGTAAGTCGAGTCCCACGTAACCCGAGGACTGCCTGTATTAGGTAGATCCTCAATCTCTAGTGCAGGACAGTGTTAAAGGCTGTTTCTGACTAATTGGATCAGGCATAGATTCAGAGCCTCCAGAGACCACCTCTGCCTACAGTCTGATAGGATTCCTTTGTGAATTGCCCCCCAGGCGATTGTCCTCAGATATGGCCAGAGTTTTTTCAACAGGGTGGGGTGGTTGCTTTTGCCTGGAGTCTAATTGTTACTTTTAATCTCTTAAGTGACCTCAGGGCAAGGTGTTTTCCAGTAGGGACATCTGTCCAGGCGAGGCAGATGTCTATGTGGGAAAGATGTCCTGCTGCGTGAGGGAATGACTCAGCCCAGGAAACTTGGGTATCTGCCTTCTGAGCTCTAACCCCCAAGTTCCCAATCCTGGCTTCTGCTCTCACAGCTCCAGTCCACTTCTCCCTCCCTCTGCCAGAGCACAAGGTGGGTGGCTCCACGGGGAATTTTGTGCATTGGCCCTTTAAGAGGGTGCCTGAGTTTTCAACTGTTACTCCCTGGCAGACAGCACCCCACTGCTTTTCACAGCCAGATGTTATGTGGGTACCCTCCTCAGTTTTGGTGCTTTCTGCTCGGGAGCCCAGCTTCAGGATTAAATCCCAGAATTCTCAGTGGCACCCTCCACAGCTGAGATATCTCTCCGGGACTTGGGTTGCTGTCTGGGGCGCCCAGCCAGCCTTTTCTCGCCTCCACTACTCCTTCCAATCTCTATGCGGTCTCCATTTTCAGTCCTTGGGTGTCAGGATTCTCTCCTGTGAGTTTTCTGTTGATTATTCAGAAAGTTTTTCTGTATTTTAGTTGTAATACCAGTTTGTTCCTGGGAGCATGTTCATTATATTACCTTACTCTGGTATGAAAGTAACAAGCAACCACTCTATGAAAGATTTAGAAAATTAAAAAACAACAACAACACTATAAGGAACTACATGTAGCTATTTGTATTTTTAAATTTCTTTCCATTCTGTCTTTATTTGTATTGAATATTCTTACATCGTTGTAATAGTAGCATGTATATTATTTTGAAATAATTATAGACTTACAGAAAAGTTGCAAAAATTGTAGCATTTCTATATGTCCTTTACCCTGCTTCTTTCTCTTTCTCTCTTTTTAAAAATAAGTTTGTATTGATTTTAGAGAGGGAGGGAGGGAGAGAGAAACATCAATGTGAGAGAGAAACATCCATCAGCTACCTCCTGCATGCCCCCTGAAACCCTGGCATGTGCCCTGACCTTGAATCGAACTGTGACCTCCTGGTTCATGGGTCGACACTCAACCACTGAGCCCCACTGGTCAGGCTGTGTCTACATCTTTAGCCACCTTTATCCTTTGCTCTTTAAGCTCCAGTGACACTTGCTTCTTTCTGTTTCTTGAGTAGTCTAAGCTTGTTTCCATCTCAGAATCTTTGCTTATTCTATTCTCTCTTTCTGCAGCATTCTTTTTTTTTTTTTAATTGATTTCAGAGAGGAAGGGAGAGGGAGAGAGCGTTAGAAACATCAATGATGAGAGAGAATCATTGATCTGCTACTCCTGTACGCCCCCAACTGGACATCAAGCCTGCAACCCAAGTATGTGCCCTGACCGAGAATCAAAACCTGACCTGATTCCTAGGTTGAAACTCAACCACTGAGACACACCAGCCAGGCTCCTGCAGTATTCTGAACCTGAAAACTTTTCTATGGCTAACTCCTCATTTTTCAGATCTCAGCTCAAATAGTCATTTTCCACTTTCACACTGACACAATACCCTATTTTATTTTTGTGGGGTTATTATTTTTTGAAATTGTTTAAAGTTTCCACTAGAATGTAAGATCCAAAAAAAGCAAGGCTCTTGTTTGACATGGTATTATAGTACCTCTAGCTCCTAGAACAGTGCCTGGCACATAATAGGCACTAAATAAATATTTGCATGAATGAATATCTGTCTAGCTTCTTTTTTTGATCATCTGAATGTAAAATTATATTTGCTTATATGTTAATTGTCATGGGCAAATTACTTATTAAGATTATTAAAATTAGTCTCACCTTTTAAAAATATTTGTAGGAAAAATATTACAAGACCATTTGAGGATCAGACATCATTGGTAAGTATGAAAATTGATTTAAGAGATGCTGTGATTACTCAGACTAATTTATTTGGTACTCATAGATGAGCTTTTAAAATTAGAAATCATCCTATATGAAAGAATTTTGATGTAAATGGAGGGGAAATAAGACTACTATACTCAATATGACTATAGATATTACATTTCACTATACCTAGTACATATTAACTTTTTGCCAGTCTGTTGATAGAATTTTAAAAAATGTAATTACATTTTAAGTGCATAATTCATGGATTGTCAAAAGCTTGTTATGAGTCTATTTTTATAAAGCAAGTTTGATTTTTTAAAAATCTGACTGGATATTTTTAGAACAAGGAACTCTACTTGAATTTCTATAAAGATCCTTAAATATTCACTCTCTGGCTTTTTGCACATAATTTGACAACCCTTGCTCTAGAACAGTGGTTCTCAACCTTTTAATGCCATGACCCTTTAATACAGTTCCTCATGTTGTGGTGACCCCCAACCATAAAATTATTTTTGTTGCTACTTCATAACTGTAATTTTGCTACTGTTAATGAATTATAATGTAAATATCTGTGTTTTCCGATGGTCTTAGGCTCTACAGCAGCAGTTCTCAACCTGTGGGTTGCGACCCACAGGTTGAGAACCGCTAGCGACCCACAGGTTGAGAACCACTAGCAGGGTCACCTAAGACCATCGGAGAACACAGATATTTACATTACAATTCATAACAGTAGCAAAATTACAGTTATGAAGTAGCAACGAAAATAATTTTATGGTTGGGGGTCACCACAACATGAAGAAATATTAAAGGGTCGTGGCATTAGAAAGGTTGAGAACCACTGCTCTAGAATTTTAACAAAAAGTGGGTTTTATGGAGAAGAATAGTAGCGGTATTATATGTATGTAAAGGTAATTATGGAAAGCTTGGGGTGTTAGTCATAACATAAGAATATTAAGAAATATTTTAAGAATGCATTTATTTCGACTTGGCCTTTATTTTATTTTTAATATATTTTATTTATTTTTTTACAGAGAGGAAGGGAGAGGGAGAGAGAGTTAGAAACATCGATGAGAGAGAAACATTGATCAGCTGCCTCCTGCACACACCCTACTGGGGATGTGCCTGCAACCAAGGTACATGCCCTTGACTGGAATCGAACCTGGGACCCTTCAGTCCACAGGCCGACGCTGTATCCACTGAGCCAAACCAGTTAGGGCTCGACTTAGCCTTTAAAAAACATTTTTGAATACCTACTTTGTTCCAGACATAGTATAAGGTACTTTGACATCTGACAAATCATGTAGTCCTTGCAGATTTTTGCAGGAGGCGTTACTGTCCCTGATGTATACATGATAAGAGTAATTCTCAGAAAGGTGACCAGATCCCACTGAAAATGGCAGAGCTAGAATTCCTGGACTTTCTGACTCCATCCTCCACATGGGGAGTGGATAGGTAATAAACACTGGAATGAATGATAAAGTAGGGGCCCACATCTTTGGGAGTCTTGCAACCAATAAAGAAAAGCTGAGATCGTTGGAAACGCCTCATAGAGTAAATACATGTTGCTTACTTTATTCACAGAACTGTGTGTTAGATCTGTGGAAAGGAATTACAAGACAGCTGCTAAAACTGTGAAAGACCTAGTAATCTAATTTTTTTTAATCTTAGGTACTTTGTATATCCCGAAGATCTGTACTATTCTAGGGCAATGGTCGGCAAACTGTGGCTCGTGAGCCACATGTGGCTCGCGAGCCGCAATTTGCCGACCACTGTAATCTAGGGGGTGATAGCTTAGGAGTGAAAATGATTTGAACTTAATATTTAGAGGGTGTCTGAAATGAAAAAACCAGGCAGATCCATCTGCTCCGACCCTAACCATGGCCCTAAAGTAAATTGCTTGAAGAAATTGGTTCCCAACGATTATAGGTGGAGAGTTTTTGCAGTATGTCCATATTCAAGTGTAGATCAAAGAAGCTCAACTAGAAGGATTGTGGACTGACTGAAATGACAACTGTATTGTGCAAAAAAAAGGGATTAAGACTCAAACTCAGTAGGAACTAAGGCAGTGGAAGGACTCAGAACATGTGAAATTCCTTAAATAAAAATTTATTAATTTTAAATAATTGTGCCTATGTTACAAATAATAAAAGCCCTTTATACTTAAAAAAAAAACACACGTTGAGGATTATCATTGTTTTATCTGTTCTTTAATGTTTTGTCATTAAGAAGGTTTTCCCACTATACTAGACCACAGTGAATCTAATTTTTGTGCTGAGATTAGGCATCTCAGTAATCAGTCAAACTATGTGAGATGTAATGAGCATGTGTATCAGTCAGTATAAAAGGAGCTGTCTAGGATAATTGTTTCCACTCCTCTCAAATCTGTAATGAAGTCAATATTTTGGAGAGCCAAATGGGAGAGAGATTTCTTACTGGCAGGAGCAACATAGGTTTGTCAGTCAGCCCTTGCCGGGTACACAAAAGGGAACTAGTCACAGTTGGGGTGGGGTGGAGAATCTAGGGCAAGATTCCTGTGTGGATGAAGTTTGTAATAAAAAGTAGATATATACATTGTAAGCTCATGAGTCCAATTATAAATACCTAAAAACACCATGCTGATTTATGATAGTAGTAATGTCCTATGAGTAAAGGCATTTCTTTAGCAAATGAAATACTCGGTGTGCTATTTCAAAATAACTGTATAGCTAAAAATATAAATGGTCTCTATTTATTAACTTAATAGTTTTTATATATTTTTAGTTTTGAACCTACATCTTTCCCCTACAAGCCCCAAATCAGAAAATTTGACGTTAAAGGTAGAAATAAAGTCCTTTTCATTTGTTTATTCCCATATAGTTCATTAAATCTCCATTAACTTCTACTGAAAAAAACAACAAAAAACAAAACACAAAACTGATACTTTTTTTTAGTTCAGAGGTATAATTCTTAAGTTTCTTATACTTATTCATTGATTAAATGGGATTTCTTTGGTTTCATAGGAATTTTTTTCAAAGAAGTCAGATTGTTCTTTATTTATGTTTGGCTCCCATAATAAGAAGCGGCCAAATAATCTAGTAATAGGTAAGTATCATTTACTTTTTAGTATTTTTATTTATAGAGTTATTTCTGTGACAGTTAATTGATGATGTTGAGGATTCAGGAGTAACTAGTAAGCTCTACACTAGTATTTTTCCCATGTAATTTTGAATAAAAATGTTTTGTCTGCCAGTCCTCAGGTAAAGAAAGAATGGGCATATAAATATTACCCTACCTCAAGTTGTAGATATTTCTCTAATATAAAACTTAGAAATCCTAAGTCAGTATTAGAGTTAGAAAAAGAAAACACTAAGTAGTATTCCTAGCTGCATAGATTAACCCTTTCCTAATAAATATCTGTTTAATGGACACATTTGGGAAAAAAAACCCTTGCCTGGCTTCTTTTTTTTTTTTTTTTTGGCCTGGCTGTTTTGAGACTTGGTTTGGCATGCTCAGTGGCTTAGGCAAGCAAACCCTCTGTGGGTCTTTATTTACTCTTCTGTAAAAGATCCCTTCCAGAACTAAGATTGCAACAATCTATCCTAGGTAGCCTTGAAAATTTAAAGAGGGGACGTGTTTGAAGGGTATAAGAAGTAAGATAAGAAGCCGATATTAGGATGTTTTGAACATTGAAGATAAGCTGTTTGGGAAAAATAAATGCTCAAAAAAATGTGTTTTCTTTCTAGGTCGTATGTATGACTACCATGTGCTAGATATGATTGAATTAGGTATTGAGAAATTTGTCTCTCTAAAAGATATTAAGGTAAGATACTGATAAAAATAAGAAACATTTTGGCCAAAACCGGTTTGGCTCAGTGGATAGAGCGTCGGCCTGCGGACTGAGGGGTCCCGGGTTCGATTCCGGTCAAGGGCATGTACATTGGTTGCGGGCACATCCCCGGTGGGAGGTGTGCAGGAGGCAGCTGATCGATGTTTCTCTCTCATCGATGTTTCTAGCTCTCTATCCCTCTCCCTTCCTCTCTGTAAAATATCAATAAAATATATTTAAAAAAAAAAAAAAAAGAAAGAAAATGTTTAAAAAAAACAAAAAACATTTTGTAATGTTTCTTTTGGGCAATAGTGACATCTTGTGGTGAAGAGTGTTGATAATAGTTTGGTAGCTTAAGTAAGAAAGAACTTTGTTTTTATACTAGTGTGGTCTAAGATAAAAGTACAATTTCATTTTACCTTTATTTTAAACAGTGGGATATATTTAAAGTATATAACACATGTGGGTCTTCTAGTAATTAGCCTTCAGAGTGGTTACTAACTCTTGTCTACGCCCATGGTTTAAATGCTGTCTCCTCTCTCTGCATTATCACAGCATTTATTTTATAGAACTACAGAAATACTGGAATTTTTAAAGTGAGCCCTGTTCCAAACCTAGGAAGCTTTAACTGATCCTACAGTATTTTGGTTCCTAACTAACAAATTGCTAGTTAAGTCCTCCCCTTAAGGACTTGCATCTTTGTGTCTCTTTTATTTGAATGGGATTAAAAAACAGAAAATATTAAGTAGTCTTAGAGAGGCAAGAGAACTGTCCTAGTTCAGCTCCTGGGTCCAAATTGGGCTTCTGTCCCCTCAGAACTCTCCTTTCTTGGCGTAATCTATTCCATCAAATGCATGATTTACTTAGACCTCATAGCTACCCATGGAAGGCTGAAATTATTTTCCCTAATGTAGAGATTTAGAGATTGAAGCCGAGAAGAATTCCATTGGTGACTTAGAGTCATATATAGTAAATGTATAACCAATTAGAACTCAAGGACTTTGGAAGAAAGGATATTGAAGTTTGTAATTGGAAGTTATATAATTATTCTCAGTTTTTGCGTCTTTGATGGTCATGGTATACTGAAAGAATTATAGCAAATATATAATAAATACTTTCCCCAACCTCCTCTGAAAAAAGGACATGCCTTCCAGGTTTCCTGTGGGTTTGAGAAAAGGCTCTTACCAGATCCCCCCATAGCTATACAAGTGTCTTCAGGTACAGTGTAGAACAGTGGCCTGAGATTGGATTTAGAGGCAGAACACTTGGCTCTGAGGCCTGTCATAGCCATTAGGATGATTTGTGACCTGACACAGTCAGTTACTTCCCTGACCCTCAATTGCAATCAAGTACTAAATAGGTATAACAACACCAAGTGAGAGAATATATGTGAAAATGCTTATCATTGAAAATAACGTATTGGAAGGCATTTTGGAAAGTGTATAAACAATGATGTTTATTATGGTGGAAACCATGGCTTTTTACAGTTTCTTTTTGGGGATATGCACAAATCCCTGGAGATGAGCAGCATGTCCCCATTTTACCTTTGCCACTGCTGCTAGCTTTCTGGCTTGGTCACCAGTTAGTGGGCTTGAGCATTGGCTATTGCATGCATGCCAACTCCTCTACTCTTTCCACTTCACTTCCAAAGCAAAGAACTACTTCTGTCACTGTGCAGCTTGTGAACTGGACCACAACTTGTTTTTCAGGTCTCTCTCTCTCTTTTTTAAATATAATTTTATTGATTTTCTTTCTTTAAATATTTTATTGATTTTTTACAGAGAGGAAGGGAGAGGGAGAGAGAAGAGAGTTAGAAACATCGAAGAGAGAGAAGCATCGATCAGCTGCCTTTTGCACACCCCCTACTGGGGATGTGCCCGCAACCAAGGTACATGCCCTTGACCGGAATCGAACCAGGGACCCTTCAGTCCGCAGGCTGACGCTCTATCCACTGAGCCAAACCGGTTAGGGTTAATTTTATTGATTTTAGAGAGGAAGGGAAAGGGAGAGATAGAAACATCAATGATGAGAGAGAATCATGGCTTGGCTGCCTCCTGCATGCTCCACAATGGGGATAAAGCCCACAATCCGGGCATGTGCCCTGACCGGGAATGGAACCCAGGACCCTTGGGTCCACAGGCCGACATCGACGCTCTTATCCACTGACCAATACCAGCCAGGGCTTCGGGTCTCCTTTTTAAAAAATATTCTCACCCAAGGATATTTTTCCCATTGATTTTTAGAGAGTGGAAGGGAGGGAGTGGGAGAGAGAGAGAGAGCTATCAATGTGAGGGAGACACATTGACTGGTTGCCTCCTGCATGTGCCCTGACTGGTGCTGGGGATCAAATCTGCAACCAAGGCACCCTTTGACTGGGTATCAGGCCCGTGACCCTTTAGTCTGTGGGCCCACGCTCTAACCATTGAGCAAGGGCTCAGGTGTCATTCTTAACAAGAACCATTTAAACTGAATACTAAATTTTTATTCATGGAGCATATCAATAATTACAAAATTCATTAATTGCTGAGTGTATGCTTATATTGGTAATCCTGCACAGACTGTTAGTCAGCCCTTCACTTTTTACCCCATTATTTGGTTACAAGCTTATATTTTTAGTCCGTTTTGGATTGCATGCTTTGTTCTACTTTGTCTTCATGTTTATTTTTTCTTTACTCTGACTCCTCATTTTTAAGGCATCTTCACCAGGTATTTCTTTTCTCACTTGCTTACTTTTATTGCCAAGCCTCATTCCTCTGTTAACTCTTAAGCAACATTAGATTAGACTTTACCAGGAAATAGAGTGATTATTCTAGGTGCCTGTTTTCTAAGATGGCCAAACTGCTAGGTGTGGTGTTTCTGCATAAAATAAACCTTAATGAGTGAGATGTTTAAAATTTAAGGCTAGTTGATTTTATATTAGGTAGTATAAAATATATCACAATTTCCTGGGATATTTTACTTGAAAAATTTGTGTGTAATTTATAAGAATTATTTTTTTATTTTTTTCTTTGTTTAAAAACACTTAAAAGGTTATTCAAGGACTTCATAATTATAGTATTTTTAGTATACTATATCATAGAATTTATATATTACTTAGAATTTTAGTACCTTTCAGGCTATTGGAATAAAGCTCTTTTGTTGTAGTTTCTTCTAGTTCAGGGTTTTCACATTGTGAAAAATATCAGTGATCTACATGACAAGTACTGTTTTACATAACTTGTTTAGTTATATTTTTATGATGTGTATACTGGGTCATGGCTTCAAATAATATTTTTTATTACTATGCATTGTGGTCAGAATGGTTTGAAAGCCAAAGTTGTACTTGGGTTGCCTCACTTTCTCTTAGTACTTGATAGCCCCCGTGGCCCTAGGGGTAGCAGTAGGAGGGTCAGGTAGGACAGTTGGAGCACAGCGGAGTCTTGGGATCTGGAAAGTCCATTTAGGCCCTGGATCAGACAGACAGCTTAGGCACATTTCCTAAGTGTAGACAGTTAAGTCTCAGGATTTGGAAGCAGAGAATGCCTACTAGAGTGGTCATGGTGAACAGGGAAGTAGCAGGTGACTGCTGATCCTACAACAGAGGATGTTTGTTTTTTTTGTCCTATTTTGTTTTGTGGGGTTTTTTTCCTGCTAAATTTGGATAATCTTGATTGATGTCAGAGCAGTGGTATTAGAATCAGTGGGAAGCTCAGACCAATAACCATTTACCTTCCTCTATAAATTAATCCTTCAAGTTAAAGAATTTTTTTCTATTTGATTTTCTTTAACTTTAGTGGCTTTTAAATGTAAATCCTCTTATTACTTACATCACATTCTTCTTGGTATAAAACATCTAGAACTGGACAAAATAATTTTTCCAGTAAGAGCTTGAACCCTGCTGAGTAAGGATTAGCACATACTTTCTATAGCTTGTATACAATTATTGGTTCCCATGTAAATGTTTAGTTGGTAGTTTAATTGAACTTTCATTTAAAAACACTGTTTATGTGATACAGTAGGAAAGGCACAGCAGGACAAAAAAATTCAAAGAAATTTAATTTATTTTGAATCTGGCTGTTAGAGGGCTATGTTTGTTTTTGTTTTTTTAGCAAGTTTAGATTTTTATTTTATTCTTACATAGAATAATGTTAACAAGTAGCTTATATCATTCTTTGACCACATATTAATTTGGTAGTGTGAGAGAGTGGAATGAAAAAAATAATTTTTAATATAAAAATCTCTAAGTTTAAAAATCCTAACTCTGGTTTTAAGTCTAAAATTAGCATGCATAGAGAGTTTTAGGACAGTTTAGAAAATCTAAAAATGAATTAATTACATATTAAGTATCAGTTACTTTAAAATCAGCATATAAACAATTTAGACTTGATAATTATATAATTACATTTTTTTCATTTCATAGAATAGTAAATGCCCCGAGGGAACAAAACCTATGTTAATATTTGCTGGTAATGATTTTGATGTAACAGAAGACTACAGGAGGCTAAAAAGTCTTCTTATTGGTAAGTGTTTTAATACTTAATATCTGCAGAATAGCTCAGGTAGGTAATACAAGACTGTCATTGGTGGCACTTTGCCACTTAACTAGGTAAACAGCTTTTTAAAAAAAATCTCCTTTCTTTTTTTCCTTTTCATTATTTTCTCTATTCCCCACTAGCAGAGGAGAGTTAAAGGGATGTTATATTCTATTGAGCATAATTATTTTCTTGATGCTATATTAACTTTGGTATCAACCTATTTATATAGCATTTTACACTTAATAAAATACCCACACCTATCTCCTGTCATTATTGACATCATCAAATTCAATTTTGAAAATTGAAGTTTTCAAGATGGTTATACATCATTCACTTCCATTCAAAACCTCTACTAGTTTTTCTTAATCTGATATACAAGGCTTTTCATACTATAACTTGCTTTCTTGATCTCCCCCAATTTTCTTTCTTCCTTTTCCATTAAAAGTGGTTTATTGAAAATATGTTATAAATATTCCTATTGTTTTTTTTTCTGATTCTATTCTTATTTATCTGTTTTCTTCTATTCTTGCAAATCTCATTTCTTTCCCAGGAAATCCTCAGTGACCTTCCAGCTCCTTTTATTTCATGATCATTATCATAAACACCAAGCATACTAGTATACTAGGTACTTTTTATATAGTGCTTCATTCTCACAATAACATTATAAGACTGTTTTATAGATGACTTATTCTTAGTGAAGTATGCTAGTTCCTAATTATTTATGTAATGACTACATTCTTTCCTATGTGTTCACAAGTTACCTTCTTAAAATCTAATACACATTTATTGTCATCATCTAGGATTGACATTAATTTTACCAGTTTTAAACCACTTTTTCTCCCCTTTTTAAAAAGCTGGCATAATTGTTCTCCATGATTTCTTAAATGGTACTAATACTTAATATTATGCAATCACATCTGCCAGCTCTTATCTAATTCTGGAAAGAAATTTAGTTGTAACTAGAGGTACAAATGCTTCTGATACTCAGCATTATCTCAGGTTTACATTGATTTCATTTGAGCTTTTCTTGCATCATTCTTACTAGCTTACGGGCTAGGCCATATACGTTTTTGGTTGCCCTTCTTTTGGATTTTTACATACTTTGCCCTAGATCACTTTGGAAAAGTTTGTGGGGTATATATTATGAACAAACTGTATACATACTCTTTACAGATGAGCTGACCAGAAAAGGGTGCTTTCATTTTCCTTATCAGGATTATTTATGGTCTTAGTGCTGGGTTTACAATTTTCATAATTTCTCATTTAAAAAAATATATATTTTTATTGATTTCAGAGAGGAAAGTAGAGGAAGAGAGAGAAACATCAGTGATGAGAAAGAATCATTGATCGGCTGTCTCCTGCACGCCCCCTCCTGGGGACGGAGCCCACAACCCAGGCATGTGCCCTGACTGGGAATGGAACCATGACCACCTGGTTTATTGATCAACGCCTAACCACTGAGCAATACCAGCAAGGCCTTTATTTTTATAAGAACTTCTCACTTTTAATAAACGACTATTTTTAGAAAACCCAGTACTACTATAACCTCCTTAATCCTTTCTAGAGTTCTTGAGTTTGGTAACATTCCATTTTATAGATGGGAAAATAGAGGCTTAGAGAGGTTAAGAGCTATTAAGTAGGTGAGCCAGGATCAAAACCCAAAGCCTGAGTTTTTCTGCCTCTACTGTCCATCATGTGATAATGAACATTTCCTTTGCAGAGTCTTTGCCACTTTTTATGTCTTAAAAAATCATGCATGAAAGACAATGACCAGAATTTATTTCTTTCAATATTACGTACCCCAAAGTAAAAAGGTTGTTTTTCCAGCTAAGATTGCTATTGGACTGGATTGGCCCAGATTTCCTGCCTTTTGTCCTCTAGTTCTTCCAATTAATTATTAATAGTCGGTGACGGTAGTACTTATAATTTGTTATAACAGAGTGCTTTTGTTTGCTTTTGTTTAAATGGTTTTTATAAAAAACGATCTCATTGTTTTGTGCTTCTACTAGGTGGCAATAATAACCACATATTGCAGTGATGAGGGGGAGGGAGTGAAAACCATAAAGGAATCTGGGGAAAGAAGAAAGGTAGAGTAATGGAGTGAGATTGTTGGGTACCAAGGGAAGTTGAGTTTTTAATACTCAACTGCAGCTGCAGACTTCTGGTTTATATTTTGTGTTCAAATGAAATAAAGTAGAGCAGTAAGGAAAGAGACTTTTATCAAGGATTTTCTTCCTTCTAGGAAGAGAGAGAGAGAGAGAGAGAGAGAGAGAGAGAGAGAGAGAGAGAGAGAGAGAGTGTGTGTGTGTGTGTGTGTGTGTGTGTGTGTGTGTGTGTGTAATTGGCCAGAAAGAAAAGTTAATTTCTTAACTTCAGTATTTTCATGGCAGGTACCCATTTTGTTCATCCTGAGTTTTGCTTTTTAAAAATATTATGTAGATTTGTGGTTAATCTTAGTGGGTCCTACCTTGTTTATAAAAAAACAGTAAATATCTATACCACTTTTAGATTCAGTCCATCCTAATTTTTTTTTCTTTTTAACAATAAACAACGTTTATTACATGAGCTAAGAGAGGAGAGAGGAGGATTTATTTGACTTTCTGGGCCTTGATTTTCCTCCGCTAGAACTCCAGCTTCTTGCCCTTGAGCATGTAGCCATCTGTCAGCCACATTGGCCTGGTCTTGGAGTGATGCATGCAAGAAACGTGCCCCACTAGAACTGCTACCTTAGAGGACTGCTGATGTTGGAATTATTTTTTTCTTTCATCATATTCTATATAATAAAGAGTTAATATGCTAATTAGACTGAATAGCCAAATGGCCTTCAGGAGGAAGCTGGGGCTTCAAGGGCCAGCCGGGGCTGAGAGGGCCGGCTGAGGCTGCGAGGGCCAAGCCCCTTGCACGAATTTCGTGCATCAGGCCTCTAGTTTCTTCTGAATTTTCTTTTAAAATGTTTTTATTGCCCTAGCTGGTTGGCTCAGTGGATAGAGCGTTGGCCTGCAGACTGAAGGGTCCTGAGTTCGATTCCTGTCAAGGGCACATGCTTGGGTTGCGGGCTTGATCCCTAGTAGGAGGCGTGCAGGAGGCAGCCAGTCAATGATTCTCTCTCATTATTGATGTTTTGTTTTTTGGTTTTTTTTTAATATATTTTATTGATTTTTTACAGAGAGGAAGGGAGAAGGATAGAGAGTCAGAAACATCGATCAGCTGCCTTCTGCACACTCCCCACTTGGTATGTGCCTGCAACCAAGGTACATGCCCTTGGCCGGAATCGAACCTGGGACCCTTGAGTCCGCAGGCCGACGCTCTATCCACTGAGCCAAACCGGTTAGGGCTCATTATTGATGTTTTTATCTCCCCCTGTCTCGCTTCCTCTAAAATCAATAAAATATATATGTGTGTGTGTGTGTGTGTGTGTGTGTGTGTATTATTTATATATATACATATATACTAGTGACCCGGTGCATGAAATTTGTGCACATTAAGAGGGGATTAATTAGAGGAAATAATTTAATATTGCTGTTTGCCCTTTCTCTATAATAGAAGTGTCAGAGATGAAAGAAAATTAGTAAAATGTGTATGAAAACCTTCCTCCTGTCAGAGTCTGGGGCAAACCATGGGACCCAGAGTCAAGTCCCCGCCCACCCACATGCACCTTAAAATCGCGTGAGACCCAGACCCGGCTGGACCCCCCCATTGGGCTAGATGTAGATCTGGCCAGTCCCACCCTTGTCAAGCCCTGCTGGGCAGAGGGCGTAGCCTCAGGTCCCTTGGCCCGGCCCCAGGATGGGGTGTGGCCTGAGGTCCCCCAGACCGGGGCGGGGGTGTGCCTTGAGGTCCTCCATCAAGTCCTGCCAGGTGGGGAACACGGCCTGAGGTCCCCCGTCAAGCCCCACCAGGAGGGGGAGGGGGCACAGCCTCAGGTCCCTGCTGATTGCTTGTTAAGGCTCCTTATGGGAACTTGGCCTCAGCTGTGGGTGTAGCCATCTTTGTGACGAAGTGATGGTCAATTAGCATATGCCCTCTTTATTAGATAGGATATAAATGTTTTTATTGATTTTTAGAGAAATAGGAAGGGAGAGGGAGAGAGATATAGAAACATTTATGAGAGAGAAACATCATCGATCGGCTGCCTCCTGCAAATCCCCCACCAGGGATTGAGCCTGCAATCCAGGCATATCCCCTGACTGGGAATCGAACCAGCAACCTTTTGGTTTCATGGGTCAACATTAAACCACTGAGCCACACTGGCTGGAGTAACATGAATTTTGAGGAACACAAACATTCAGTTCATTATGGGAATAGTTAGTATTCCCATGTTGTAGACAAAGAGATTCAGGCCAGCTAATTTACTTGATGAGAGTGAAGAAGGTAGTAAGTGGTAGAATCAGGATCTGATCTGTTCTACTCAGATCCCCGGCCCTTTTCCAATGTATTTACTTAATGGACACAGGCACATATCAGATCTTATTTTTGCTTAGAATTGACCCATTGGCAAAAATGTCCAAACTGGTGCTTTTCTTCTGACTATAACCAATTTATCTTCTACCTCTTCCACTTCCTTAGTTATACCTAACTTTTTTTTTTAATTCCTATACTCATAATATCTCCCATTTTAATTCAGCCATCATTTTTGCCCATTTTAGGGTGAGCCTTTTCAGCAGTATCCTGAGGTTCAATATACTGTAATCCATCACCCCTTTTGATGTTTCAAACTTTTCTTATACTTTGATTGCCCCAATCCTGGGATCAGCTATTTCTCTAAGATACCCTGGTATTTTTGGTTTTGTTGTGTTTTTTAAGTTTGGAATTATCTTAGAAATCACAGTCTGGGTGCTCTGGACTGTGTCTGGGTTGGTCATTGTTTCTAGGCTTTTTTAGTGGGCAGAAGTATGAAATATGTTTGATGAGATAAAATAGATCTTGAGTTCATACTGAAACTTCTAACTCAAATTTAGGACAAAACGATCTTAACTTCATTGACTTCACATTGTCACCTTGCATTCATGACAAAAATTCAGGTTCTCAGTGTCTTCAACATAATTATACATTTACTTTATATTGTACTACACACACAACAGTATCAGCATAAAATGCCAATATTAGCAATGCTATTGAGTGCAGGTGAAGTTTTTTTGGTTTGTTTTGCAGTTGTCTTTCTAAGATACATTGTGTTGGGAAGATATGGTCAAATTCCTGTGTTTTTATTTTATTTTAAATACTAGAGGCCTGGTGCACGACATTCGTGCACTGTAGGGGGAGGGTCCCTCAGCCCGGCCTGCTCCTTCTCGCAGTCCAGGAGCCCTCTTGCTGTCTGGGACCCCTCACTCCTTCCTGCCTGCCTGCTCGCTGCTCCTTACATTGCCTCGGAGGCTGTAGAGGCTCCCGCTCCTGCCGCTGCGCTTGCCAGCCGTGACCCTGGCTTCTGGCTGAGCAGTGCTCCCTCTGTGGGAGCGCACTGACCACCAGAGGGCAGCTCCTGTGTTGAGTCTCTGCCCCCTAATGGTCAGTGCGTGTCATAGTGACCGGTCGATTTGCATCTTATCCTTTCATTATATAGGATATATTTTTATTGATTTCAGAGAGGAAAGGAGAGGGAGAGAGAGAGAGAGAAACATCAATGATGAGAGAGAATCATTGATTGGCTGCCTTCTGCACACTGGGGATTGAGCCCACAACCTGGGCATGTGCCCTTGACTGGAATCGAACCCGGGACCCTTCAGTCCTCAGGCTAATGCTGTATCCACTGAGCCAAACTGGTTAGGGCAAATTTCTGTGTTTTGAAGTCACTTGAAATAGTTCCTTTCTGTATGATTATGCCTGTAGGTCAAAACACAGGTTCATTTCTTTTTGCTTTCAATATTTAGAGGTTACTTTAAATTTCTTCATTTTAAATTATTTTTAAACAACTTTTTTTTTTAAGATTTTCTTTTTTTAATTTTAGAGAGAGAGGAAGGGAGAGAGAGATAGAAACATCAATGAGAGAGAAACATCATTCGGCTGCCTCCTGTATGCCTCCTATTGGGGATCGAGCCTGGAACCTGAGTATGTGCCCTGATCCTGAATTGAACTGGCAACCTTGTGGTGCATGGGGTCACACCCAACCAACTGAGCCATACTGGCCAGGGCATTAAACAGCTTTTGAGGTATAAGTTACAGTCAAGTACACATTTGAAGTTTAAAAATTTGATGGATTTTGACTTACGTATACACCTGTGAAAACCATTGCAGTCAAGATACAGAACGTTTCTTTCCATCACCTCCCAAAATTTCTCTGCACCCCTTTGAAGTCCACCCTTTTTCTCTATTTTAAGCCAACACTGATGTGCTTTCTGTCATTATAGATTAATTTGTGTTTTCTAGAATTTTAGATAAAAGGAATCCTATAGTGTGAACTTTTCTTGGCCTGGCTTCTTTACCTAATTGTTTTTCAGTTTCATCCATGTTGTTGTATCTGTAATCATTTCTTTTTATTGCCAAGTAGTATTCTATTTATAGCTGTTTCATAATTTGTTTATCCCTTAATCTGTCATTAGCCATTTATGTTCATTCCAGCTTTGAACTATTATCAGTAGAGCTGTTATGAATATTTATATACAAACTAGAGGCCCGGTACATGAAATTCGTGCACGGATAGGGTCCCTAGGCTTGGCCAGTGATCAGGGCCTGTCGGGGCATTCTTTCCCCAGGTTGCCAGCTGCCGTCCAGGGCCTTCCTTAGTTCTGGGCCATGGTCAGTGCACGTCATAGTGAGTGGTCAAACTCCCGGTCAATCGAACTCCTGAGGGGACAATTTGCATATTAGCCTTTTATTATATAGGATTTTTGTAAGGTCATATGCTTTCATTTCTATTAGGTAAATAGCTAGGAATAGAATGGTAGTCATTTGAGTAGTCCGTGTTTAACATTTTAAGAAACTGCCAAACTGCTTTCCAATGAGGTTATCCCATTTTACGTTCCCATCAGCGGTTTATGAGAGCTCCAGTTGCCCCACTACTTGCCAATACTTGGTAGACCATTGGGTGTTGTATACTGATAGTAATGTGTTTCCAAAGTTAGACCTACAAAATAAAGTATTGGTATCATTGTAACTTTAATTTGCATTTTCTAATCACTAATGATGTTGAACATCTTTTTATGTGCTTATTGGCCGTTCATATATCTTTGGTGAAGTGTCCATTCAAATCTTTTCCTGTTTTTTTAAATTCGGTATTTAGACTTATTATCTCTATATACAAAAACCTAAGCTACTGGAACAACTGGAACAACTGGAACAACCTGTTGTTATGACGCGCACTGACCACCAGGGGGCAGACGCTCAATGCAGGAGCTGCCCCCTGGTGGTCAGTGTGCTCCCACAGCCAACCTCCCCCAGCCGGCCAACCTCCTGTGGTCCCTCCCCCTGGCCGGGCCCCAGACTGGGACAAGGAACTGGTGGTGGCTGGCAGCGGACGCAGCCCCTTTCCCAAGGGGGCCCAACCTCCCATACCCCGTCCCTCTCCCCAGCAGGCCCTAATTGGCCTGCCGCCCGCCCGCATGGTGGTGAGGTGGAGGGGGCGGGGGGGGGGGGGACTGCGAGGTGGCAGGGCATCGGCATCTGGCGTCCATTCCTTTCGCACCTGGCCCAGCGACTGTCACCTCTTCTCTGGTCTGGCCCTGATCAGCCTGGCCCCATTGGCCCTGATTGCTGGCCAGGCCTAGGGACCCCACCTGTGCATGAATTTCGTGCACTGGGCCTCTAGTTATTGAATAATAAGGTAGGAGTGTGTGTGTCTGTGAGAGAGAGGAGAGAAAGAGAAATTTTTTGTCTATGTGTGATATGTAGTCTTTGAATATTTTTCTCCCAGTCTATGGCTTGCCTTTTTTTGTTTTAACAATATCTTTCAAAGAGCAGATGTATTTCATTTTTGTGAAGTCTCATAAATTTTTTCCTCTACTGGTATGTTCTTACTGTGTTTTGTTTAAGAAATGTTTGCTTATCCAAGATTGCAAAGATTCTTCTCTTATATTTTCTTCTTGAAGTCTTAATTTTAGATTTAGGTTTATGATCCTTTGGAATTAATTTTAGTATGTGGTGTATAAGGGTCAGTGTTTTTAAAACTTTCTACCTTCAGCCGAAACCGGTTTGGCTCAGTGGATAGAGCGTCGGCCTGCTGAGTGAAGGGTCCCAGGTTCGTTTCCGGTCAAGGGCATGTACCTTGGTTGCGGGCACATCCCCAGTGGGAGGTGTGCAGGAGGCAGCTGATCGATGTTTCTCTCTCATCGATGTTTCTAACTCTCTATCCCTCTCCCTTCCTCTCTGTAAAATATCAATAAAATATATTTAAAAAAAACCAAAAAACTTTCTACCTTCATTTCTTCTCCCTCCCCCCACCCCCTGCCCTTTCATTCTTAAAAGCTTATGGAGAAAATAGCTCTGGCCATTGTGGCTCAGTTGGTTGAGTGTCGTCCCATGCATCAAGAGGTTGCTGGTTCGATTCCCAGTCCAGGCACATGTCTGGGTTGCTGGCTTGATTCCCAGTAGGAAGTGTGTTGGAGGCAGCCTGTTGATGTATCTCTCTCCCTCTCTCCCAAATCAATTTAAAAAGATGTATTAAGAAAAAAAGAAGCTTATGGAAAAAACACATATGCCTGTAACTTTTGCATTACAAAAGCTACTTCAGCGGAGACTGAAATGTACATATCTTCTTCCCCATAACAACTCTGACTTCAGTATTGCCTCCACAGCAAGGAATGGGGCTTTATTAATTTGGCTACTGCAGGAGAGTCAGGTTTTGGTGAAAACTATTCATTATGATCAAATTTTCATTATGATCGAAATTTAAATCAAATACCTTGGAAAAAGTACATACTTTATAAAAGTTTATGAAAGTATTCCTGAGGAATTTTTGTTTAGTGGAGTAGGGAAGAGTGGTGTATATATATACATGCATATTTTTTGTGTGTGCATGTTTTTTTAAATATATATATATATATTTTTTTATTGTTTAAAGTATTACAAATAGTAGTACATATGGCTCCTTTTTAACCTATCAGCTGCCTTCTGCACGCCCCCTCATGGTGATCAAGCCTGCAACCAAGGTACATGCCCTTGACTGGAATTGAACCCAGGACCCTTCAATCTGCAGGCCAACACTCTATCCACTGGACCAAACCAGTTAGGGCAAGTGCATGCATATTTGTGCTGTGGTTTTCTTTTAGTTAACCACAAGGAAGGAAAAGCAAATAAAAAAGATATTTATGTCCTTGCACATGGAAATAATTTCCATCTTATGAGCTAATGGGAAGGGAGAAGAAAAATACTGGGGCTACAGATTGGGAGAGTGAGATTTCCTGTTCACTCCATCAGCTGCCTTCGGGCAGCTCTTCCTAAGTAATTAAGCAGAGTAAACTTCTGTATAAGTTTTTCTTTCTTTTTTAAAAAAATATTTTTATTGATTTCAGAGAGGAGGGGAGAGAGAGATAGAAACATCGATGATGAGAGAGAATCACTAATTGGCTGCGTTCTGCACAACCTACACTGGGGATAAAGCCTGCAACCCAGGCATGTGCCCTGACTGGGTGACCATGACCTCCTGGTTCATAGGTCGACGCTCAACCACTGAGCCACACCGGCCGGGCAAGTTTTTCTTATTAAATGTTATTCGTATATTTCCATTTATACTCCTTGGGGTTTGATCCTCTTAGCAGTAAATGCAGGGACCAAACTTGATTGCTATTTTCCAGACTTCTTTCATTCATGTGCTTATCTTCGTAACTTTAGCCAAGTCCATATAGTTAGTATCCATAGTGCTGTTTGCTGGGGATTTTCTTTAAGTTAACTCCCCTTTTTAAAAAGAAACTTCATATTCCTACCACGAGTGAAAAGTGATATATGATAAAGTTAATAATACATAGTAAACTATATCTGCCTATATGTCATTTATAATCATCTTATGTGCCCCAGTGGTATGATTATCAATCTGTGGAAAAACCAGTCTAATCACTGATGTTGGTTATTTCCTGTCTTTAACAATTTAGTTAGTTATCCTTTGCTCATATAAGTGAGATTTCCTGTTAGAATTTTCTTGCTTGTTCACCTCCACTATAAAACAAAGCCTCGTTTGATTTAACAGTCACTGTTTTAACAGCCTTTTATAGAAATTTTCCATCTTTATGCCCTGGCCAGTATGGCTCAGTAGATAGAGTGCCAGCCCCTATACTGAGGGATTGTGGGTTTGATTCCTGGTCAAGGGCATGTACCTGGGTTGCAGGTTTGATTCCCCAGCCCTGATCAGGGCACATTTAGGAGGCAACCAATCAATGTGTCTCTCCCACATCTGTTTCTCTTCTTCTCTCCCTCTCCCTTCCTTCCTTCCTTCCACTCTCTAAAAATCATTGTAAAAAGTATCCTTGAGTGAGAATTTTTTAAAAAAAGAGAAATTTGCCGTCTTAACCTACTTGTCTAATAGGTTAAAATTTTATGCTATGATAGTTAATGTCCATGGTAAATATGACACACTTCTATGCTGAGCATTGATTTAGAGGAAGAACTTCAAAACTGAAAAATAAAAATGGCTTAGTAAACTAAAGAGAAAATAAAGTCGTGAGATTAGTAGAGGGGTTGGATGGAACAGTCAGACATTTTTTAGGGATCGCTTTATGCTATCTTATCTTTTTAGAAAAGTATTGGTACAAAACAGAGCATTTAGAATGCAGCTCTTTATAACTGAATTTTAAAAGCATGTTAGTCTTATAGAAGTATGTAACAGACTGTGGAATCTCAGAGGGAAGGCGGGGGTACGGGATGGGTGGAAGAGATCAACCAAAGAACTTGTATGCATAGATGCATAACGCGTGGACATAGACAATAGGCGGTGATGGCGTGGGATGGGGCATGGTGGTAGGCTACAAGGAGTCACTGGGAGGAGGGGAAAAGGGGACATACTAGTATGTAATACTTGCAACAATAAAGATTTCATTAGAAAAAAAAAACATGTTAGTCTTTTTTAACAATCTAATATGTGTTTTTAGATTTTTTCAGAGGCCCCACAGTATCAAATATACGCCTGGCTGGTTTAGAGTATGTCCTACACTTCACTGCACTGAATGGGAAGATTTACTTTCGAAGCTATAAGTAAGTGTATTTCTTAGCATGTTTTTGTTAATTCCCATGGTTAGTATTTTAGTGTGACTGTTCTTTAGAGCTCGGATGTAGAATTGATGTTGGGCCAAATGTGTGTTTAGAGAGCTTGCAGTCGCTCTGTGCTGAGCCTTAATTTTGTCATTCTCCTTCCTGCTCACTTCTGTCTGAAGCCTACTTATCCAGGGCCCTGTCGCTGCACTCCTTCTGAGCTAAGAGCACTAATTTTTGCAGTATTTTTTTTAAAATATATATTTTATTGACTTCAGAGAGGAAGGGAGAGAGAACCATTGATTGGCTGCCTCCTGCACACCCCACACTAGGGATCATGCCTGCAACCCAGGCTTGTGCCTTGACCAGGAATCGAACCGTGATCTGGTTCATAAATTGACGCTCAACCACTGAGCCACGCCAGCCAGGCTACTAATGCAGTCTTGACCCTCCCTACCTTTAAGCAGTATCTCTTTAATTTTCTTGATTAGATTTAGAGCACCAAGCCCCAAGATCTAGGCCAGGCAAAGCAGATATCAAAACCCTGAGTCTATAAAATAGAGTCTGAAAGGAATAAGATTCAGTGCCTACATTCATTTTACCCTCTTTCTTCAGCCTAGGCCTTCTGCCCTTACCCCACCACAGTATAAATCCTACCAAGCTCATTTTGTTTTTATTAAAAAGCTTAATGACATGGTACAATTGTGCTTTTGAGTTGATAGAGCCCAGGCTTTCCTAGAGAGTACATTGACTCCAACAGACTGCCTTCCTTTGAACACCAACTTCAGAGTGATGTTTACTGTGAACTGTGGCCTGGCAGGGCATCCTGAAAGCCAGCAGCTTAGAGTTGATATGTGATTTACCAGCTTATGTCCAGTGAGCATACAAATGAAACTAAATATTCATGTCTTTTGTTAGTAATTTCCATCTTTGTCTCAACTGTATTAAGTCAGAGATATTTAGTTCTTAACATATGACTAATGCTACCACCACTTGTTTTTCCATTTTCCTTTCCTTTAAGTAATAATAGAAGGAAATGCAATAAAATGTCCACATGACTATAAAATATAATTAGGGATTTTATAATCATTTTTGGCTTGTTAAACTTGAAAGCCCCTTAAATCTGTTATTTGAGTTTCCCAACTTGATTTTGGGGCTTTTAAGAGTATATTTTATTATAAAGTTGTTGTCCCCTATTTAGCAAACAAGAAATAAAAGATGAATAATCACTGACATAAAATTTTTTTTGAAAACTTGTGTTAAATGAGACTAAGAGGATACAAATGAAATTAATAATAATAATAACTGAAAAACTCTCTCATAGTGAACAATTTCAAAGAAAGTATCAGAACTTGTATTTAGTGAAAAGAAAAAGCACAGCCCTAACCGGTTTGGCTTAGTGGATAGAGTGTTGGCCTGCGGACTGAAGGGTCCCAGGTTCGATTCCGGTCAAGGGCATGTACCTTGGTTGCAGGCACATCCCCAGTGGGGAGTGTGCAGGAGGCAGCTGATCAATGTTTCTCTCTCATTGATGTTTCTAACTCTCTATCCCTCTCCCTTCTTCTCTGTAAAAAATCAATAAAATGTATTTTTTTTAAAAAGCACAAAACATTTAAGAAATAGAAAAATAGCAAATCAGACTTCTGAATAAGGATAAATAACCAGTATAACTGTACACATTCACTTACCTGTTTATTTTAAGAAGAATATAATTTGTGGAATCAGCATTAGGTTAGCATGGCAGTCCTGTAATGGAAAAAAAAAAGTTTAAATTTATTTTTGCCCTGGCTGGTGTGTCTCAATGGTTAGACTTTCTGCCTGTGGACAGGGGGGAGGGAGGTGCATGCAGGAGGCAAACAAATGATGTGTCTCTCTCACATTGATGTTTCTCTCTCCCTCTCCCTCCCTTCCATTTTCTCTAAATATCAGTAGAAAAATATCTTTGGTTGAGGATTAACAAAACAAAAGTTTGAATTTTTAAAATCAAGAGACCCTAGTGTAACATTTTAATTCCAGATATGCTCTATAAGGCCTATTAGCTATTGATTTGAAATGGAAAATGGACAGGGTGATTGACAGCTAACTGCTTATTGGGAAAATTACTGAACATGTGGATTAGTTTAGCCTCCAGGGGCTGTGCCACGCTTGGATTGGGAAGGAAGAGGTGTTCCCAGGAATGAGCACACCTCTGACCTGTCTCTGGGCTGGAACTCAGCCACATGATATGGGCAGTCTCTTCTTAGGGCCTCTGTTTTTCTTTTGCAAAGTGTAGCAATACCATTTAGGTAATTCTGAGGTCCTGCTGAGATATTTTATAAGAGGGAGAGAGGAAGCAGATAGAGGTGGGAATATGACAAACTTATAATTGGATTTTTGCCTTGTTCAATTGGGTCTAAATTACAGCAGTGACTTAGTGTGGCTCCTTGGACATTTGTGTAGGCTGCACTGCATCCTGACCTCTCTCCTTTCTTTATTGATTTTAGACCTACTGTGGGAATAAATCAGTGTTACTGACCTCTTCCTGTATACCCTATAATAATTACTTCATTATGTATAAATGACAGTTTGTATTCATTGGAGAACTTGATTCAGTATAGGTCCAGAGCCATTCATACTAGGTGTACTGGTTAATAATAGCGGATTTTGTAATCAAAGTAATGTCCATCGCTAGCTACACATTTCCCCCATCTTTCAGGTACTTTGTGGATACCGTCCCAATAGAACTTTTCTTGTTTTGAGGCAAACCATTCAGAGACCCATTTTTCCATTTCTTCATACATTTTGAAGTGCTGCTCAGAAAGTGCGTGTGCCATCGATTGGAACAAGTGGTAATCTGAAGGAGCAAGGTCTGCTTAATATGGCGGGTGGGTTAATACTCCCCAGGCAAGATCTCTTACGTGTCTTTAACTGGTTTTGAAGTGTGTGATGGTGCGTTATCATGAAGCAAAATTACTTTACCGTGTCTTCTGGCCCATTCTGGTTGTTTCACGATCAAAGTGTGGTTCAAATAGATTATTTGTTGTCGGTAGCGATCAGTATTAACGGGTTCACCTTGTTTTAGAAGCTCATAATACACCACACCTTGCTGATCCCACCAAACAGAGAGCATTGTCCTCTTTCCGCAGCAATTTGGCCTTGCAGTCGATGTTGATGGCTGACCTGGATCAACCCATGATTTTGTGCATTTGGGATTCTCACAATAAATCCACTTTTCATCGCCAGTCACAATTCGATGCAAAAAAGGCTTTCTTTCGTGCCGTTGAAGCAACATTTTATTGATGACTTTTCGGTTTTCCATTTGTCTTTCATTCAGTTGATGTGGCACCCATTTTCCTTCCTTTAAAATCCTTCCCATTGCTTGTAAATGATCGGAAATGGTTTGCAGAGCAACATTTAATCTTTCTGCAAGTTGTTTTTGAGTTTGACATGCATCTTCATCCAATAATGCTTGTAATTGTTGGTCTTCAAACTTTTTCGGTTGACCTGGACGTCTTAGTCTTTCACATCAAAATCATCCTTTTAAAGCGTTTAAACCAGCGTTCACAAGTATCTTGAGATGGAGCATGTTCACAATAAGCTTCCTGAAGTATTCAGCAGCACTTTTCTTCAAAGTAATGAATTAAAATGTCCCACAAATGCTCTTTTTTTGGCACGAAATTCCACATTTTTAAGTGTAAAAATATCTATGCTATTAACACCTTCAGCAAATTCAACATATGAAGTTTTGAAGCTTGTTGTCAATACAACAAAATAGCATACATATCAAATCACATATATATATCAACATATGTGTAACTCCATCTATTGAAAAATTCACGTTATTAACCAGTACACCTAGTATGAAATAAAATCTTTAATAACTTCCACACGTGTCTTTGCAATGGCATTGGTTTTGTTTTATGGGGATAAATACTGTAAGCAAAACAGGAAGTGTTAGCATACCTTTACAAGCAAACATTACTTATTAGACAAGAGGTTTAAATAATGAGAACAGAACCTCAGCAGAAGAGGGATATGCAAGGCAGAACAATAAGGAAATTATGATTTGAACAAGAGTGGTAATGCCAGTCTTTCTCAAGAAGTATGCAAATAATATTTAAAAGCTTATGGAAATGATCAATTAGCATGTCTAATAGCTGGAGCCCATTTGAGAGGGAAGGAACTGAATTCTGTTTGTCTTTGTGTCCCTTTATCTTATACCATATGGTCTTGCAAAACTGAATGTCACTTTTGATTTAGAGCTTATAGGGAAAACAAAACAAAACTTGAGGTTAGGATCTGAGGTTAGGCATATGATGTAAAAGTTCTGGGCAATAGATATTTGGTTGGAGGTAGGAAAGCCTGGAATTGAAATGTGTACAGTAGTCCTCCCTTATCCATGGGTCATATGTTCCAATACCCTCCAAGTAGGTGCCTGAAACCAAGGATAGTAAGTATTGAACCCTATTCAACTTCTTCAGTTCGTTAGTTTTTTCATCAACAGATGTGCCTCTCCAGTAATTTTTATATTTTCAGTGCAAACCTATTCCTGAATCTGTAACCACCCCTTACTTGAAGTAAATGGTTTGGTGTACTTGTTTTAGAGGATCCCTTGCTGAAGTCTTCATATAGGCTCAATTCTTTGTGGTGCGACACATTGCTGTCAATCAGAACACATGTTCTGTTCATGTCTTCCACCCATGAATTTAATGTCTCTTTTCATCTTAACTTACATATTTTTTTTAGTTTTTTAAATAAATCTTTATTGTTCAGATTATTACAGTTGTTCCTCTTTTTTCCCCCCATAGCTCCCCTCCACCCCGTTCTCACCCCACCCTCTGCCCTTACCCCACCCCCAGCTGTGCTCATCCATAGGTGTATGATTTTTGTACAGTCTCTTCCCACACCCCCCACACCCCTTACCCCTAAGAATTGTCAGTCCACTCCCTTTCTATGCCCCTGATTCTATTATATTCACCAGTTTATTCTGTTCATCAGATTTTTTATTCACTTGATTTTTAGATTCACTTTTTGATAGATATGTATTTGTTGTTCATAGTTTTTATCTTTACCTTTTTCTTCTTCTTCCTCTTCTTAAAGAATACCCTTCAGCATTTCATATAATCCTGGTTTGGTGGTGATGAACTCCTTTAGCTTTTTCTTATCTGTGAAGTTCTTTATCTGCCCTTCAACTCTGAATGATAGCTTTGCTGGGTAGAGTAATCTTGGTTATAGGTTCTTGCTATTCATCACTTTGAATATTTCTTGCCACTCCCATCTGGCCTGCATAGTTTCTGTTGAGAAATCAGCTGACAGTTGTATGGATGCTCCCTTGTAGGTAACTAACTGTTTTTCTCTTGCTGCTTTCAAGATTCTCTCTTTGTCTTTTGCTCTTGGCATTTTAATTATGATGTGTCTTGGTGTGGTCCTCTTTAGAGTCCTCTTGTTTGGGGTTCTCTGCGCTTCCTGGACTCGTAAGTCTATTTCTTTCACCAGGTGGGGGAAGTTTTCTGTCATTATTTCTTCAAATAGGTTTTCAATATCTTGCTCTCTCTCTTCTGGCACCCCAATAATTCGGATGTTGGTACGCTTGAAGTTGTCCCAGAGGCTCCTTACACTATCTTCATATTTTTGGATTCTTTTTTCTTTTTGCTTTTCCGGTTGGGTGTTTTTTTGCTTCTTCGTATTTCAAATCTTTGACTTGATTCTTGTGATCCTCTAGTCTGCTGTTGGATCTCTGTATATTATTCTTTATTTCAGTCAGTGTATGCTTAATTTCTAGTTGGTCCTTTTTCATATCCTCAAGGGTCTCACTAAATTTCTCAGAAGTTTCTAGAAGATTCTTGAAAAACCTTACAACCATGGTTTTGAACTCTATATCTTGTCGTTTGCTTTCCTCCATTTATTTCATTTGTGATCTGTTTCTTTGTCTCCGCATTTTGGCTTCTTCCCTGTGTTAATAGAGGGACTTTGTGTGCTAGGTGTCCTATAAGGCCCAGTGGCTCAGCCTCCCCAATTACCTGAGGTGGACATTTTGGTGCACCCCTTTGTGGGCTGTGTGCACAGTCCTGTTGTAGTTAAGCCTTGATTGTTGTTGGTATCACTGGGAGGAATTGACCTCCAGGCCAATTGGCTGTGATGAGGACCAGCTGTGTCTATGCTGGGAGAACTTCTGTATTGGAGACACTCTTATGGAGACTTGCTTCTGTGGGGCTTTGGTGCTCACTGAGTCTGCCCCCTGAGTGTGTCCCAGTGGATCTGAGGAGTTGTAATCTGGTATGGTCTCACACTGACCACTGGGTACACTGGCTCTTGGATCTCCAAGGAGGTGCAAATTTAGCCTCTGCCTGAGGCCACCCAGCAGAAGCTACAGAGAGATATGCAGATTCCTCTTCTTTGTTTGGGGTTTGAAGGTGCCCAGATGAGGCCCAGCTGCGAAGCAATGCAAGCTGCTGTGGGGCCTTGGGCCTTCTTTTAGAAGTTCTGGAGCTCTCTGACCCAGCTGCAGTTTGTTAGATAACTTTAGATTGCAAAGGGCCAGGCCATTCATATGCAAAAGCCTCTGCGCACAGCTTGGGTGGGGCGGGGTCTCCGGGAATCAACAGGGTGGAGCAAACAGCTATGGCTGATCCTCATCCCTGCCCTAAGAGGCCCCCGGGTCTCAGTGTCCTGCAGTAATCACTGCAAGCACCTCTAAGAGAAAGGCACCCTCAAATTTTGCCCGAAGCCAGACAGTCCAGTTTCTCCCCGTATGAGTCTGGGTCCCCAGAGTCTCACCCGGAACTGGAGTTCAGAGCAGTCAGGAGCTTGTGTCTCCCTCCCAATTGATAAAGACAACTGCGTCCTCAGTTGCCAGCCCTTTCCATGTGCACGCGTGCCTCCGTACCTCTGCACTTTACTTCTGCAGCTCCTCTGAGTCTCATTGTGCTTTTCTCTTCCCTTCTAGTTGTAGAATTTCCACTCAGCCAGCCTTCCTGTGGTTCTGGATGATGTCCTTTTTGTCTTTTAGTTGTAGTTTTGAAGTGGTTGTGCAAGGCAGGAGTTTTAGGTGTTTACCTATGCTGCCATCTTGGTTTCTCTCTGTGACCTTATCTTTTACAGTTTGAGGTAAGACAGCAAAACTACCACAGATTTCCTTTTCCTTCTTCATAATTTCATGGATAGAAGATTCATTCTTACCATAGATCTTAGCAACCTCAGTGTATGACTTTTTCCTTCTCCAAGTAAATGGAGAACTTTCATCTTTTCACTTAAAGGAAGCACTTAACGCTTCTCTTTGGCATATCTCAGTTGTCAGTATCACTACTCTTGCACTTTGGGCCATTATTAAGTAAAATAAGGGTAACGTGAACACAAGTATTCAATACCTCAACAGCTGATCTGATCCTGAGGTGGCTACTCTGTGAAGGTCAGGAAGCTTGTACAGCATGGAGATGCTGGGCAAAGGGATGATTCACATCCTGGGCCCTGACAGAGCAGGACGGTGGGAGCTTTCATGAGGCTACTCAGAACAGTGCATGGTTTAAAACTTAGGAATAGTTTATTTCTGGAATTTTCCATTTAATATTTTCAGGCCACTGTTGACCATGGGTAACTGAAACCGTGGACAATGAAACCACGGATTGGGGGAACTATGCTATCTTTAAAAAAAACAACAAACCTGCCATGTGTATAATGGGATGAAAGCAAAGGGAATGGTTTTGATTTTGTTTGTGTTTAATGAATAAACCATAGTCTTTTCTTTTTTTAAAATATATTTTTATTGATTTCAGAGGGAGGAGAGGGAGAAAGAATAGAAATATCAATGATCAGAATCATTGATTTGCTGCCTCCCACACGCCTCACACTGGGGATCAAGCCCGCAACCTGGGCATGTGCCCTGACAGGGAATAGAACCGTGACCTCCTGGTTCATAGGTCAAAGCTCAACCACTGAGCCACACCAGTCAGGTGGTCGTCTTCATTTTTCTTAGCATAATCACAAAAATCATTTATAAATTCTCTATTAATATATTGCCTTTGAGAAAGAGTGAAGAGGTTGTTAAAGGATTAACAAGTGATAATTTTAGATTCTAGATATCACTATCTAAAGCAGGGGTGGGCAAACTTTTTTTTTTTTTTTTTAATATATTTTATTGATATTTTACAGAGAGGAAGGGAGAGGGACAGAGAGCCAGAAACATCGATGAGAGAGAAACATCGATCAGCTGCCTCCTGCACACCTCCCACTGGGGATGTGCCCGCAACCAAGGTACACGCCCTTGACCGGAATCGAACCCGGGACCCTTCAGTCCGCAGGCCGACGCTCTATCCACTGAGCCAAACCGGTTTCGGCGTGGGCAAACTTTTTGACTCGAGGACCACAATGGGTTCTTAAACTGGACCGGAGGGCCGGAACAAAAGCATGGATGGAGTGTTTGTGTGAACTAATATAAATTCAAAGTAAAGGAGCGGAGGGGAGAGCAAGAGAACCCTCTGCTCTTTTGGCTCTGCGGGCCGGATAGAACAGCCGAACGGGCCGGATCCGGCCCGTGGGCCGTAGTTTGCCCACAGCTGATCTAAAGCTTCATAGGCCTATCACCAGAAACCATGGGCAGGGGACTGAAAACTAGAGAGCATTTCCTTCTGTTTTTGAGCAGTACTCATGCTTGGTAAAGTGATTAAGATTAGGTCATTTACATAGACAGGATGGCACTATAACTTCTTTGAAAAATAGCAACATATATAGTTAATTGGAAACTAGAGGCCCAGTGCACAAAATTCGTGCATGGGTAGGGTCCCTAGGCCTGGCCAATGATCAGGGCCGATCAGGGCCTTCTGCCTGTTGCCTGGGGCCTTCCTTTCCCCAGCTGCTGGCTGCCAGCTGGGGCCTTCCTTTGTTCCATGCCACCCCTGGTGGTCAGTGTATGTCATAGCAAGTGATCAAACTCCCAGTCGAACTCCCAAGGGGACACCTTGCATATTAGCCTTTTATATATAGAGAAGATAATCAATTAGAATACCATTTAAAAATTACTTTATTAGGCTCTCGCCAGTTTGGCTCAGTGGATAGAGCATCGACCTGCAGACTAAAGGGTCCCAGGTTGGATTCCGGTCAAGGGCACATGCCGAGGTTGCGGGCTCGCTCCCCATGTGCAGGGAACGTGCAGGAGGCAGCCAGTCAATGAATCTCATCATTGATGTTTCTATCTCTCTCTCCCTCTTCCTTCCTCTCTGAAATTAATAAAAATATATTTCTAAAAAATTACTTTGTTAGGAGCACGCTTCTATAAATAAAAAGGTGCTTTAAAGCAGTCTTGCCACACCTAGTGGTACTCGGGGAACCTGAATTCATCAGGCATGCCATGAGTTGTTCTGGATCAACAGGTTTTCCATTTATTTGAAAATGAGCATCTTAAGCAGTAGAAAACTTAAAAAAAATTTTTTTTAATTGATTTGGTATTTTTTAGAAAGAGAGGAAGAGAGAGAGAAACATCGACCAGCTGCCTCTTGCACACCCTCAACTAGAGATGGAGCCCACAGCACAGGCATGTACCCTGACTGGGAATGGAACTGACAGCCATTCGGTGCATGGGGCGCTGCCCAACCACCTGAGCGGCACCTGAGCTGCATTAGGGCAGTGGTAGAAAACTTTTTAATTGAAATTTTCTATGTAATTTCCCTGATTTCTTAGTCAACTGAACACATTTTTTCTTGATGTATTCATCAAGATACTAATCTTGATATGAGTTCAGCATTATACATATGGTTTATTTGGAGGTACTGAAAATGTGGATGTAAATGCAGAAGTATGTGTGATATGACAGTCAAATGATCGCTGCTCCTGTATGCTTGGTATTAGCTCTTTGGGAAGTTGCCCTAAACCAGCCAACTTTAGCTTCTAAAACTATTTTCCCTTTAGTGAGCCTGAGACATGCATTCTCTCTCTCTCCTCTTGGAACCATATAAAGAGAATGGCTGCCTAAGGACTCTCTTTTAGGCTCTTTTTCCCTGTGTTTGCTCCCTTCAAGTCCCATACTAATATTCATTTATCTTTTTATATTCATTTCTTTTTAATATCTATTTATCTTTTAATGTCAGTATAGCTTAAAAAAACACACATTTCAGCTCTTTACAAATCCTAGGGCTAGGGACCCTAAGCTTACAATACCTAGGGGTATTTTTCTTCTTCTTCTTTGGCTTTGTTCAATTAGTTGTAAATTGCTGTGTCTTATACAGCATATTTATCACTGTGACTCCTACTGTGGCCAGTAAATGCACCCCCATGGGTGGACTGTGTAGGCTATCTGCATGTGACGCACTTAAGGCCCAAAGGGCTGGTAATGAGTTTTTGCACACGCACTTCCTGGTGTTTGCTGCTCTCTTGGGTATTCCTTACTATGCTTCCCTCTTTTTTCTTCTCGTCATTTTGTAGACCTGTAATTCTCTTGGACAAAGATATTGGGTAGGGATAGGATGTTTATCAAAGTCGGAGCAACATTTTCTTTTTCCTATTTACGAAGGCTGCTGTTGAAGAAGTCTGGTTGCAGAACACCACGGATTGAATTGGAAGAGATGGGACCCTCATTGGACCTGGTGCTGAGGAGGACACATCTGGCCTCAGATGACCTTTATAAATTATCCATGAAAATGCCAAAAGCCCTCAAGGTACATGACTGGTGGATTGTATATTCCACTCTTTCCAAAAAGGATTTGTGGCATACATTAAAGGGCATACCTAAAGAGATCAATATAACAGATAAAATCAGACTCCCAGAGCCAAGAAAAGGAGGAAGATGCAAATAAGCAAACTACAAAGGATAATAAACGAGTTGCAGAAACCAGGATCGAGTGTGGCTGAGAACTTTCTGGTAGCCAAGATTGCTGCCAGTTTTCAGCCAAAAAGAAAATTGTTTTGGGTATTGTGAAGACTGGGGAATTAGAGCACAGGATGTGCTTGCATAAAAAGTGTTCTGGCTTTTGAATGGTTTTAAAAGACAAGTAGAGATGACATCTCTGGAATGCCAATAAAGATATGATAGTCACAATTCTTGAAGCTAAACACAGGAAATTCTCTCAATGCATGTTAAAGGTTAGTGTAGTCTCTTATGTTGTGTACCAAAGTGTGGGGTCTGACAATTTACCAGGGAATTGTTAAAAATACTGAATCTCAGGTCCCGCCCTAGACTTACTGAATTATAATCTGCATTTTAACAAGATCTGCAAGTGATTTCTATGTACACTTATATTTGAGAAGAAAGGTTGATAAGGACTCTATAGCATTGAAGGGATGCTCACTAGTGGAAATTAGTAAGGTAGTTGTACATTAGATTTTTTTTTGCCAGTTCATGATAGTAGAGACCATTAAATATATATATTCTCTTCCATAGCCAAAGAAAAAGAAAAATATCTCCCATGATACTTTTGGTACAACTTATGGAAGGATTCATATGCAGAAGCAAGACCTAAGCAAACTACAAACCAGAAAAATGAAGGGGCTGAAGAAGCGACCTGTAGAAAGGATAACAGAAGACCAGGAGAGAAAGTCAAAGAGAATTAAAAAAAATTGATGGAACTTAGCCAAAAACTGGTTTCATTGTAGTCTGTTGACATAAAGAGAATTATCAAGCATCAGTCATTTCTAAGTTTCTTTCTTACAAGATTTTGTATATTTTTATAACATAGTTTACCTAAAGTATATTATATACTAGACGCCCGGTGCATAAAATTCATGCACGGGGGCTGGGGGGTGTCCCGCAGCCTAGCCTGCACCCTCTCCAATCTGGGACCCCTCGAGGGATGTCCGACTGGCTAAACGGGCAGTCGGACATCCCTCTCACAATCCAGGACTGCTGGCTCCCAACTGCTCGCCTGCCTGCCTTCCTGATTGCCCTTAACCGCTTCTGCGTGCCAGCCTGATCAGCCCCTAACCACTCCTCTGCCAGCCTGATTGATGTCTAACTGCTCCCCTGCCAGCCTGTTTGCCCCCAACTTCCCTCCTCTGCCGGCCTGGTCACTCCCAACTGCCCTCCCCTGCTGGCCATCTTGTGGTGGCTATCTTGTGTCCACATGGGGGCAGCCATCTTGTGTGTTGGAGTGATGGTCAATCTGCATATTACTCTTTTATTAGGATAGAGGCCTGGTGCATGGGTAGGGGCCAGCTGGTTTGCCCTGAAGGGTGTCCCAGATCAGGGTGGGGGTTCTCTTAGGGTGTGGGGCGGCCTGGGCGAGGGGCCTGTGGTAGTTTGCAGGCCGGCCCCGCCCCCTGGTGACCCAAGCAGGGGCCCTGGTATCTGGGGTTTATTTATCTTCTACAATTGAAACTTTGTAGCCTGGAGTGGAGCCAAGCCTTCTGCTCGCTCCGTGGCGGCAGCCATTTCTGTTGGGGTTTATGTATCTTCTATAATTGAAACTTTGTAGCCTTAAGCAGAGGCCAAAGCAGGCCAGGGCTGCAGAAGCTTGCTTCCTCCATCGCCACGGGCAACCCTAGCCTCCTCTCTCCAGCTCCATGGCTGCCGCCATTTCTGTTGGGATTTATTTATCTTCTATAATTGAAACTTTGTAGCATTGAGTGGAGGCCTGGGCCAGCAAGGGCAGGCGGAAAGCTTGTCTTCCTCCATTGCCAGGGAAACCCAAGCCTCCCTCCTGCTCTCTGTGGCCGTAGCCATCTTGGTTGGGTTTATTTGCATATTCCCTCCTGATTGGCTGGTGGGCGTGGCTGGTGGGTGTAGCAGAGGTACGGTCAATTTGCATATTACTCTCTTATTAGATAGGATATTATGAACAGTAATAATCTCACTTTAGATATTACACTCTGGTGTGCCATATTTTTCTCTATGGTATATTTCCATCTGTCCATTGCCCTGCAAAGTCCCCTATGTAATTGGGTGAGTGACTGAGGAGGGGTCTCCAGAACAGCCATGGTATCTTGAGAGAGTTTCTGAGTTAAGCTTTAGATAAAAGGAGGAAGCCATGAAAAGCAGAATTGGCTCAGTAAGGCCTACCTGGAAAGTTAACCCCATCTGACAACATACACCTACAACCTGGCTTTTTATTTTTTATTTTTCAGTTATTTTGCCTGAAATTCTACCAGTTAGAGATTAATTTGAGATTTTAAACTTTGTGTCATAGAACACAAGTCTCTAAGATGTCTACTACCTGATCATGGACATATCACCTTACTGGTATTCTTGAGATTCAACTACTAAGTGGTCCTCTAACCCCCCTTCCCTGAGAGAAAGGAGTTTTTTTATATTTTTATTTATTTCAGAGTGGAAGGAGAAGGAGAGAGAAATATAAATGATGAAAGAATCATCGACTGGCTGCCTCCTGCACACCTGCGTGTGTGCGCGCATGTGTGCACACACACACACACACTGGGCATTGAGCCCAAAACCTGGGCATGTTCCCTGACCAGGAATTGAATTGTGACTTCCTGGTTCATAGATCAATGCTCAACCACTGGGCTACGCCAGCCGGGGTGAAAGGAAGTTTTGTAAGGTGTAGACTGAGAAAGAAAGGGTAGGATTTAGGACATGGCACTTTAGGGTACTAGGCAGCTAAAGGTTACACAAAGGCCTTGGGTGTTTTCAGCTTGTTTTGAATTTTTATATTTTTACTAGTAGCCCTGTGCACGAATCCATGTGGCAGTAGCTCTCTGCGGGGCCTGGCCACTCTGCGCCCACTGCCCAGAGGCTCTCTGCAGCCCAGAGGCCCATCCGAGGCTGGGCGCGGGACGCTGCCCACTCTCAGTGGCTGCCCCCCCGGGACTGATGGACTCTGGCCGGGCTGAGAGGACTGGGCACTGCCATCTTTGTGACAGAGTGATGGTTAATTTGCATATTACCCTTTTTTTAGATAGGATTGAATTTATTGTGGTGGCATTGGTTAGTAAAATTATAGGTTTTAGGCATACAATTCTATAATACATCATTTGTGTATTTTATGTGTGTTGACGAAGTCTCCTTCCATCACCCATTTATCTCCCCTTTCCCTCTCCTACCTCTCGCCCCTCCCCCATAACTTCTGGAAATGTGTCTGTGAGGTTTTTTGTTTGTTTTTGCTTAATGCCTTCACCTTTTTTACCCAGCCTGCCAACCCTTTCCCCACTGACAGCTGTCAGTCTGTTCTCTGTATCTATGAGTCTGTTTCTATTTTGTTAGTTTATTTTGTTCATTAGATACCCCATATAAGTGAAATGGTACAGTCAAACCCGTTTCTCAAAGTCTCCCACTCAAAACAGTTCGGTTGTCAAGTTCACAGAAAAAATGTTTCAGTTACTTTGGTTTGAACTGACAACCCTTTCAAGCTGATATCTTAGCATGACAAAAAGCGTATCTCAGGCAACAGACTAAGGAGATAATGCTTTTGTTGCTGGCAAAATCAATGATTATCACAATTTTAAAACAAAGAGGCCATCAAGAGTGCTAAAGTTGCTAAGGGTGTGAAAGAAACAGTGCTCAGACAACAGTAGAAAAAGTGTTGATTTGGATAAATGAAAAGCAATTAGGCAGTGACAGCCATGCTGACTTGAAAGCCATCCCTCGACTGAATGCTACTAGTAAAAGTGATTCGTTTAAGGTTAATAAGGGGTGGTTCAATAAATTTTTTAAAAAGTGTTTAGATACTAAACAGTACATTAAATGGGTACTGTATGTAAGAAAGGTTAAAACAGGGAATCATCCCCAGCTGGTGTGGTTCAGTAGTTTAGCACCGACCTATGAACCAGGAGGTCATGGTTTAATTCCTGGTCAGGCCACATGCCCTGGTTGCAGGCTCGATCTCCAGTAGGGGGTGTACAGGAGGCAGCCAATCAATGATTCTCATTGATGTTTCTATCTCTCCCTCTCCCTCTCTGAAATAAATAAAAATACATTAAACAAAAAGCTGAATCATTTGGGGTCTGGAACAGATTAATTCAATTTACATTATTTCTAATGGGGGGAAAAATGATTCGGTTTTGGAACAAATGGCTTCTCCAACAGCCTTCAGAATGAATTTAAGTTCAAGAACCGAGGTTCTTGTCTTTCTCTAACTGGCTTTCACTTGACATAATACTCTCCAGGTCCATCCATGCTGTCGCAAAAGGTAAGCGTTCCTTTTCCCCCCCTTTTTAACAGCCAAGTAGTATTCCATTGTGTAAACCTACCCCAGTTTTTTTTATCCACTCATCTACTGATGGGCACTTGGGCTGTTTTCAAATCTTGACTATTGTAGGTAGTGCTGCAATGTACATAAGGGTGCATATGTTCTTTCGAATTAGTGTTTTGAGCTTTTTCAGATATATACCCAGAAGTGGAATCACTGGGTCAGAAAGCAGTTTGATTTTTAATTTATTTTTTAGTAAATTTTATTTTTAATAGGTTTTTTAGAGAGAGGAAGTGAGAGAGAGAGAACATTGATCGGTCGTCTCCCGTACATTCCCCGACTACAGATGGAACTTACAACCTAGGTTTGTGCCCTGACCAGGAATCAAACTGTGACCTCTGGTTCGTAGGTCGACGCTCAACCACCGAAACATGCCAGCCAGGCCTGAAATTTTCTTGAAGACTGGCCCTGTGCCTAGGAAAATGGGAAGAAACTTTCTATTTTCTCCTTTCAGTATTGTATACTTATTTTCCCTAAGTGTAGAATTTAGGTTCCTTGTTTGAGTCCCTGGCAAAGAAACTCCTATACTAGTAAAAGCCAATCATGTCATAAAAGTACAAGCATACATAAACATAACTTGTTACATGAAGTAGAGATGCTTTTGTTTTCAAGTCCATGTCAAGGAGCTCCTCCATTCCCAGATGTGCATATGCATTTGTGTGTTTGCTGACACTAAAAGCTAGAGCCTCAATTTTACCTTCTGTATTCTTTCCCTGCTCTGGTAAGTCCATTTCTTAGCCTTCCCTCTCCCCTTTCCAGATGGCTAATAATGTCTTCTCCATAAAAATGAGGGAATTGGAATCACTCATTTACCCTTGTTGCTTGATTATTCATTTAACCAAAAATCCATACAGTTTTAGATTTGAAGCAGACATTTGCATTTTATGTCTCAATAGGGAAAAGGGGCTAAAATGATTCATACCGTGCCATCTGCAATTAGATGGGCCATAGTTGGAGAGAAGGGAGCCATAAAGGGCATCAGAAATGAAGGATACATACTCCTTCCCCAATGCGTGAGCCCTGACTGGTCCAGCTAATGCTAATGGAGATAGTGTTTCAGAAGGCAAAGCAATGGGTCTCTCACTAGCCATTTACAGGGTGGGCCCTGTGACACCTTGACCCCTTTCCACCAGGAAGATCTACCTCAACAAATTTCAATATTAATGTAAAGATAGCCACGTTTCTGTATATGGGACATTGTCTGAAGAGTGGTTTTGTTTGTTTTAATCCAGTGGTCGGCAAACTGCGGCTCACGAGCCACATGCGGCTCTTTGGCCCCTTGAGTGTGGCTCTTCCACAAAATACCACGGCCTGGGCGAGTCTATTTTGAAGAAGTGGCGTTAGAAGAAGTTTAAGTTTAAAAAATTTGGCTCTCAAAAGAAATTTCAATCATTGTACTGTTGATACTTGGCTCTGTTGACTAATGAGTTTGCCGACCACTGTTTTAATCCATAACATTCTTGTTTGAGCTTTCCTTTGTAATTTTTATATTTGATAAGAGTGTCTAGTATTTGAACGCATCCTCTTCACTAAGAGAAGTATTATATAGTATTACTGAAATCTCATTCAAAGACATTATTAAAAAGTCTGTTGTAGTTGTAGAACTATCTGTAATCCTTGATCTCCATTCATATCACTGTTTTTGAGGGAAGTATATTTTGTCACTTGTTTTTGAGCTTTAGGACACAACATATATAAAATTGGAGAATGTGTATTTATTTCAATGGAGGTGGTAAAATTGCCTGTCTTAAGTTTTACTTAACTTTGGGGTTTGTTAGATGAGGAAAGCAGATTTGTTTGTGTGTTTGTTTTAAATACCAAACTCCTTGTAATTTTTGTAGCATGTTAATACTAATACCAAGCTACATATGATTTAACAAATTTGGTTCCTTTTTATAACTTAAATGCTGATTTTTAAAAATTTATTTACTTTTTTGGTATTGAACGTAATCCAAAGGAGAGATGTTATTACCCAAGTCAAGGAAGGTGGGGAGCAGGGGAGAACTAACCCAAAGTCAGTTTTTAATGACCTGATTAGCTTCTCCCGATCTCTCTTTCATTTATATTTATAGCCATTTTGCCTCCCTATCCCCCAGAAGGGTGGGACCAGGAAAGGATTCAAAGAAGCTTTAAAATGGAAGTTAAAACCACTGCTACAATTTGACCAACAGGGGAAGGTTGGTTTGTTTTTAAATGAAATTTCAGTTATCAGTGCTTTGTCCATTATAAAATTAAGAGCCTGCAAAAATACAGGGTCTTCAAATTTCCTTACTGTACTTTTAATAGGTCACAGAAATGATCAAAACATCCTATAATTGCATTGAAGGCAAATATGAATATATACGTTATGAAATTATATTCATAGCCACTGAAATAAGCTACTGTGAACAAGATAAAATGGGCTTGCTGGCTTGAGATTTATGCTGGCTGTGAGAAGAATGTCAACTTGCTTTTAAATGTATGTTGTTTTCCTCTCACACCAACAATTTGAGTTGTTCAAGTATAAAAACAGCAAAGGTTATCACTGTGTTTCCTGCAACACTCAGAGGGGCCATGTTAGGGTTTTTAATGGTGCCATGGTTAAATTGAAGCCAGTCTGCACTCTTTCCATTTCAGAATCGTTCGGAAAAAAAGTTTCAAAATATGCCATATATGTAAGGTAGGCCTTTCTTTGTAGATAACCATGCATTTTAATTCTGTTTTTGTTCTGCGTCTTCCTTTAAAGAACTTTCTCTTCCCTCCCCCAACCCTTCTCATCCCCGCCCCACCCTTCACCCACACTCTGGTGTGTTCCAAACACTGGGAGAAAGGTCTGGCATTGTGTAGACCTCTGCTACTAAGCAGAGCTGGGGCAGTATGAAAGAAGACAGATAAAGAGGAAATGGCAAAGCTTCTGGTCGTTAGCAGTTAGGGCTTCTGCCAAGCAACGATCAAAGCCCCTGAGTTTTTAAGTACACTTATTGGATTGAGATTGGTGTCTCAAGCTCAGAGCTCTATTTCTGAGGGCTCCGCTGGAAGCAGAGGAGCAGATGTTGGCTCTGTGAGGCATGCTCTCCTGCTCAGCTGGAACCACAAGCTGCAGAAGCACTACCGCTGGACACCAGATCAGGGGAAGGGACCTGCAACCAGAGTTAGAGTTGAGACTGTGCTCAGGTAACTCCTCTGTCCTTCTCAAACACTGCAGGTGAGCTCAGAGAGGTGCCCGGAGGGCAAAGCACAACCTATTTAACTGGTGCATTTCATATGGAGTTGGGACGTTTATTTTCCAATCCCTTAGTTAGTTCCCAGTCATGTGACAAAAGTAGATGGGAAGGTGACCTGACTGGGACATGGTTTTTTTAAAAATATATATTTTTATTGATTTCAGAGAGGAAGGGAGAGAGAGAGAAACATCAATGATGAGAGAGAATCATTGATCAGCTACCTCTTGCACGCCCCACACTGGGAATCGATCCCGGGACCCTTCAGTCCATAGGCCGATGCTCTAGCCACTGAGCAAAACCAGCTAGGGCAGATACTTTTTTTTTTAAATATATATATGCTCTTTTATTTATTTACTTTTTAGAGAGAGAGAGAGAGAGAGCTAAAACATCAATTTGTAGCTCCACTTATGTACACCTTCATTGGTTGATTCTTGTATGTGCCCTGATTGGGTATCAAACCCACAGCTTTGGTATATTGAGACAGCACTCTAACCAACTGAGCTACCTGGCCAGGGCCTGACTGAGACATGAATTTAAATGACAGCCTGCAACAGTACCTCTGGCTCAGCCTCTCGGAGGCAGCTGGGGGTTTATGGCACTAAGGGAAAGAGTATGAGAACGCATGACTGTCCCATTACTCCCTGTTTTCATTCATTGGGCTCATCCCTTAAGGCTAGCCTTTTGTCATAAATGTGTCTGAGCTTTATCCCCAGCACTTTCCTCCCCCTTCAGGGAGACCTTGGAGAAGGATTGGATTAGACAGAATCTTGGAAAGTCAATAAGCAAATAAAATTCAAGTGGCATGGGAGCTCCTCAAAGTGGCATAGGAGAGAGGAAGGGACAGCAGGCAGTGCGGTGCTGGGTGTGAAAGCTGTGGCATTAAGAGAAACTGACATCTCTGATGCTCTCTTGAGAGCTCAGCTAAAATTTAATAGGACAAGGACCCAATTAAAGACAGCAGAAAATCATGGGCAAGACCAGTCAGTGGTATGTGTTACAGGTGATAATTCCCAGCATTTTCCTAGAAATTCAAAGGCAAAAAAGTGAGGCTTTGTTTTGTTTTGTGCTGGTTGCAGCAGCAGTCTGACAAAGAATTGTGTGTTAAAGGGTCCTGATGAGGCAGGTGGTATAACACCAGCTGGCAGATTTCTTCTTCTTTTTTTTTTTAATCCTCACCCAAGGATTGAGGATATTTTTCCATCCATTTTTAGAGAGAGTGGGAGGGAGAAAGGGGGAGAGGGAGGCGAGAGAAACATTGACATGACAAAGATACATTAATTGGTTGCTTTAAAATTATGTGTGTGTGTGTGTGTGTGTGTGTGTGTGTGTGTTTTAATTCTCACCCAAGGATATTTTTTCCATTTATTTTCTTTTTGATACTCTTGGAAACTGAATTATTTTCTATTTTATTTTTGGGTGCTCATTGTAACTTGTGTAGAAATACAATTTATATTTGTATATTGCTCTTGTATTTTGCAACCTTGCTGAACTTGTTTATTCTAATAGTTTTTAGTGGATTCTTTAAAATTTTCTGTATGTAAGATCACATTATCAGCTTATAGGATCGTTTTACTTCTTCTTTTACAATCTAGATGCCTTCTATTTCTTATTCTTGCCTAGTTGCCCTGCCTAGAATGTCCTGCACAATGTTGAATAGAAATGGGAGAAAGGCCATCCTGGTCTTGTTTCTCATAAAATACCCAGTCTTTCACCATTAAGTATGATGTTCACTATGAGTTTTTTGTAAATGCCCTGTATCAAGTTGAGGAAATTTCTTCCTATTCCTAGTTTGTTAAGTGTTTTGTTTTAATCAAAAAGGAGTCTTGAATTTTGTCAAATGAATTTTTTGCATCTACTGAGATGATCCTGTGGAGGTTGACCTTTATTCTATTGGTGTGATGTATTACATTAACTGACTTTTCTATCTTAAGCCAATCTTGCATTCATGAGATAAATCCTACTTGATCATGGTGTTTAATACTTTTTAAACTTTGTGAGACAAACAAATCTGAGCCTCAAAAATCTATTTTTATAAATATGGAAGAATTAGAAAGTGAACATTTTCATTAAAACATATTTACTAATATTGCAAACAAAGTTCAGTATAAGGATCCCTGAAATAGTTGGCATCTTTAGATATTAGATGATTCCATTTCCAAAAATGTTGTTTGCCCACAACCTTTCAGGAATACAATGGTCTTTTAAAATAAGGCACACCTATGGTTATAAAATGAGAAAAATGGGAATGTTAGTATTTGGGTTTCTTTTAGAGGTAAAGCCCTGAGCTGATTATTGAGGTGATTAGCCAACTCTGTTCATATTAGATTCTTTTAGCAGAAACATGCAAACATAATATTTTTGCTCCCCTTAAACATGTTCAGAAGCTCCTAAACCTTTGGAACAGAAAGTATAAATACCTTTTGAAGTAGATTTTATTAATGGAACTTCAGTAACTCATTATATCCTTATTTTTTATTAACTGGTCTCTCTGTTTTTGCATAAACATAGATGTTTTGAAATAATATTGCATTGTTCAAGCAATCTGGCAGGCATGAATTTCTCAGACTAGGAGATGTTTAGGGCCAGCTGAGGCAGGGCAATCACTGCTTTGAATCTTGGTTTCATGTTAGATGTGGAGATTACAACAGATTCCTTTCACTTCTGGCTCACTTGGAGCAGATTCCAATTTCCACTTGTTAGTCTTTTGTGGAACAGTTCAGCTTTTGTGGTATGTGGTGGTTGGAATAGTCTTCCTGTCTACAAAACTTATAAAATAGTTTGAGTTTTATGTTGTTGGGTCATTACAAAGGAAACAAGTGTTTGAATACATGTTTTTGTTTAACAAACGAGGTAGAGTTGGAGCAGAGTTAGAAGAGAATGCACCGCAGTTGACATTCTGACCAATTTTAAGTCACACGATTCTTTCCAAACTCTACTCTTACCAAGCTGTTACTAGAACCACTAAGAAACTGCTTGGAAGACCATCTTTACTCCAAGCCAATGAGGTCAGTAAAAGGCATTAAGGGGTTTAAAGGAAGCTGGAGCCTGTCATTCCCTGGGCTACCCATCTTACATCCAGAAAGTCCAGGCTTGCACTTCCTCCTCTCACTCAACACATAGTTAAATATAAATTTAACCAACAGGAAATACCAGACAGCATACATTCCATGAACTCTTCCAGAAATTATTAGTTGAAAGTATAGGATGTCCTAGGCATAGAGACACAACTATGAACTAGATATGTTCCCACCCTCATGGAGGTTGATGTCTCCTACTGGAAAAGACAACATGGTGACAAAAGTAAACAAAATGATTATACCTCATAATCTTTCATAAAATCTCTAAAAGAAATACACCAAGGCCTGGGACAGAGAATATCACTGGGCCACTTCATTCTATGGGGTGGTCAGGGAGGCATCTCTGAGGAAGTGATATGAGTGGTGGGACAAGGAGTTGGGTATTTCAAAAGCAAGGGGGGCAGGGTACAGAACTCTAGGGAGAAGGAACGATGCAGGCAAAGGTCCAGAGCCTGAAAGAGGGCTCACCTGTTCTGGTTACTAGAGAAGGCCAGCCTGTCTAGAAGGCAGTGAGCAAGGGAGAATGGCACCAGAGGGAGCCCAAGTTTAGTGGGCATCCAGATCATACTGAGCTGTTTTAAGCAACTATACCAGCTTGGTAGGGCTTTAGAATACGTGTTTTTCCCCCACACATCACCAAACAAGTGACTCAATTCTGTCACTGTCTATCTAGAGATAGCATCAAATTCCACAGGTTATGTACTCAGCTCTCTAAGATTGCTGCCCTCGCCTTCAGAGGCCAATTGCTAGTTCATGTTGTCACCTGTGCTTTGACCAACCCAGTACTTGGGTTTGATTAATTTGCTACAGTGGCTTACGGAACTCAGAGAAACATTTTACTTACTAGATCACTGGTTTAATAGAAAGGATATAACTTCGGAATAGCCAGGTGGAAGAGATGCATAGGGCAATGTTGGAAGGGGCACCAAGCTTCCACGCTCTCTAGGCTCACCACTTGCCTCAGATCTCTAGGTGTTCACAATCTGGAAGCTCTCTGAACTCTGTCCTTTCGGGTTTTTATGGAGGCTTCATTCCATAGGTGTGATTGATTAAATCATAGACTATCAATGAATGAATTCAATCTCCAGCCCCTCTTCTCTGCCCAGAGATGAAGGTTGTGGGAGAAGGACTGAAATTTCCAAAGCTCTAATCATATGGTTGGTTTCCCTGACAACCAGCTTCCATCCATAGGTTACCTAGAGGTTTTCCAAAAGTCTCCTAAGTAACATAACAAAAGACACCTTCCTCTGCTCTCAGCATCCAAGGGTTTTAGGAGCTTTGTGCTAGGAATGGGAAGAAGTCCAAATATATATTACCTATTATAAATCACAATATCACAAGCTATTATAACAAAATAGCACAGAATAAGTGGCTTAAATAACAGAACTTTATTTTTCCACAGTGGAGAAATGGAAGCTGGAAGACCAAAATTGAGATGTCAGCCGGTTGCTACATCCTGAGGCCTTTCTCCTTGGTTTGCAGATGGTCACCTTTTCACTGATGGTTATTTCCTCTGTGTCCATGCATCCCTGGTGTCCCTCTGTAGGTCCTCTTTACTCATTTATTTTTAAATTTACTTTATTGATTTTTTACAGAGAGGAAAGGAGAGGGATAGAGAGTTAGAAACATTGATGAGAGAGAAACATCAATCAGCTGCTTCCTGCACACCTCCTACTGGGGATGTGCCCGCAACCAAGTACATGCCCTTGACCAGAATCGAACCTGGGACCTTTCAGTCCGCAGGCCGACGCTCTATCCACTGAGCCAAACCGGTTAGGGTGGTCCTCTTTACTCTTCTTGTAAGCGCACTAGTCAGATATAAGTAGGCATCCTTTTAACTCAATTACCTTTTCAAAGGCCCTATTTCCAAATGTAGTTACATTCTGAAGTACTGGGATGTTGAAAAACAAGACCCCAAGTGGGGTCACCAAGCCAACACATAGTTTCAACTCTCTCAGAAATGGAATTTTAAACCAGTCAATTAGGAATTACCTGATCAACACTAGTTAGGTAATCTGCCCTGCACTGCCTTAAAGTAAACTTCCAGTAACCATTTTTGCATAGAATAGTTTCCTTATTCCTCCTCTCTTCTGTCCATAAAAAGTCTTTCCAGTTGTACAGCTTTTTGGAGCTTCTTTCTATCTGTTTGATTGGATGCTGCCCAGTTCAAATAAATTTTTGCCTCAGGTTATCTTCTAATGGGGTTAGGGCTCCAATATATGAATTGGAGGTGGGGATGGGGGCACAATTCAGTCCAGAACAGCAACTTTAAGGGTTGTAGATTTGCTTTTAGAGCAGTAGAAAACCATTGAAGGATTTGAAGCAGGGCCTATGTTGAAGAGGATGCAGTAGTTCTTTACTAATAAAACCCTCTTTTCCATTCAAGGCATCAATGTGTTCAGCCAAAAAATGCAAAGTGATTGGTGCCCTTGGCGCAAGGGGTAGCATGTAACAATATAAGTGGTTAATGAGGTATAATTTGGATGTCTACTGAGTGGGCTGCCAATGGTCTCAGGGAAAGCTATTTTTTAACTGATAAGAAGGTAAGTCACTTTGCCTTACACTCTTTCTTCTTTTTTCTATCTGGGAGGAGGATATAATACCTGGAGGTGCAACCATGAGGAGGAAGGTTTCATGTCAAGAATATAGAATGGGCAGACAGAATGAGCTTGGTTTTCAGATGACACCTTTGAGCAATAATGTAAACTCTGATCAGCCCACACCCAGATTTTTTTTTTCTTTATTTCATGAGAACAGTAAATTCCTATGTGTTAAACTATTGAGGTAGGGATTCCTGTTAACACACTCCTGATCAATATAGAGGGCTGAAACAGAAGAAGGAATACCAGTTAGAAAGCCTTTATCAGAGTCCAGATCAGAAATGACAAGGACATGTATTAGAATGGCAGCAGTGGACTTGGAGCAAAGACACAAGATCCATTGCCCCCGTATGGATATTTCCCTTTACTTATCAGGGCCATTGAACCCATCTGCATTTGAGAGACTGAAGGCTGGAGAGGTTTGGGAAGGTTTCCGGGAGTATGTGGATTTGCAAGTCAGTGAATGAGAGATAGAAAGCAACCTTATTTCTGGAGCAAAGTTCACTCTTGCCGTCTTGTTTTCTCTGTACTTGCTGCCTCCATTTATTAACAAGAGACACTCCTACCTTCTGGGCCTCTGTGTGTACCTATTCTGTGAGCAAGAGATGGAAATCTCAGACTTCACATTCTTGGTTCACATGGGCAGACCTGGCAGGAGGCCACTTACTTCCTATCACTTCGGCTCAAGGGAGGGCCTAGCTGCTCCTGGGAGAACCACCAAAGAAATTGCTTTACCAATAATAGAACAAGGAAGCTTTAATTTGGCAATCATCAACAGGCTCCAAGATACACTGATAAATGAGAAAAAGAAAGTGCAGACCCTGTGTATAATATGCCACCATTAGGGGGAGAAAAAGGAACATTTATTTGCAAATGCATATTTGCATATATGTAGACTATCTCTGGGAGAACACACAACAGACTGGAACCAGTTTCATGTTTGAGATGAATTGGGTGACTAGGAGAGACTTATTTTTCATGTACAACCTATTAAAATAAATGATGATTTCCAATCAAAGCAATTTATGCAGCCCTTAAAAGTGATACATATGAAATATGTATAATAGCATAGCTTGTAATATATTTTTATTTGTTTATTATTTTTTAAAAACAGAGCAACACCAGTATTTTTTAAAAATATATTTTTATTGATTTCAGAGAGGAAGGGAGAAGTAGAGAGAGATAGAAACATCAATGATGAGAGAGAAACATTGATCGGCTGCCTCCTGCTTGCCCCCCACTGGGGATCGAGCCCTCAACCCTGGCATGTGCCCTTGACCAGAATTGAACTGGGACCCTTCAGTCCACAGGCCAACGTGCTATCCACTGAGCAAAACCACCTAGAGCATGATGTCATTTTAAATGAACCATTATATGTAGGTATTTATAAAATAAAAGTAACAATGAGCAAAACCCCAATGTATATAGAAGAAGACTAGAAGGAAATATACCAAAGGTGGTTTTTGAAACTATAGGTATTCTTTCTTTTTTTATTCTTTTCAAATTTTCTTTTATCTTTTTCATAATGGTGACAAAATAAACCTTATAACAAGGAAAACAAATCGCTTTTCCTTCCCAGGTTGCAGCAACTGAGCTGTCTAGAGAGGACTAACTTGTCCACCTGGTGTTGACTCCCCTGTGGCTTGCAGGTTTCAATTTGGATTATAGATGAGATTGGGCGGCAGTGGACAAGAGTCAAACACAGAAAAAGACAGGAAGGATTTCAACTGCCTTCCACCTGAGAGATTTTCTTCACCTTCCCCACAGGTGTTGGTCCAGTGTGGAAGAGTCTTATGTTCTTAGATGGATATACCTACTCCTGACAGCTCTCTCCATCTATTATGCTCCCACCCGTTGGGTCACCGACTCTTCCAAGTACTTTCTAGTGACTAAGTACTAAGTTCTAAGTAGCTCATACTTTCATACTTAACTCCTAAACTGTCTGGTGGCGTCCATTTGATTCTCCCCCTGGGGGTGCATCTCCACTGGTAGGTTTGTATCTGTCTGTGCTGAAAGTCCCTACTCCAGCTCTGTGGTGTCTATTGTCGACTGCTTCCTGGGTGTCTTTTCCTGGAGAGCACCCACGTGCATTAAACAGATTTGAGATGAATGTGCGATTCCCCTGTCAAACCTGCTGCCTATGTTGTACTCCTCACCTCTGTTAATAGCACCACCACCATCGGGTTGCCCAGCCAGGGATCTCCAAGTTCAGCTGGAGTCTTTTCTCTCTCTCTTCTGCCATTTCTCCTCTTCTCTCCATACCCTTGCCTGTCATTGTTCATCCTTAACCTCCCAGCCTTTAGTCCAATCTATCATTTAAAATTAAGATCTCATGCCTAGCCAGCGTGGCTCAGTGGTTGAGTGTCGATCTATGAATCAGGAGGTCATAGTTAATTCCCAGTCAGGGCACATATCCAGGTTGTGGGCTCATTCCCAAGTGTGGGGCATGCAGGAGGCCGCCGATCAATTATTCACTCTCATCATTGGTGTTTCTATCTCTATCTCCCTCTCCCTTCATCTCTGAAATCAATATTAAAAAACAAAAAACCTCACCAAGCAGCTCTCCTATTTAAAGATTCCCAGCAGAGCCCTGGCTGGTGTTGCGCAGTGGTTGGAGTGTCGCTCACGACCCGAAGGGTTGCAGGTTCAATTCCTGGGTTCAGTTGGGCTCATGTCAGAGGCAACCAATTGATGTGTCTCTCTCACATCCATGTTTCTCTCTTTCTCTTCTCTCTCTTTCTCTCCCCCCCTCCCTCCCTTACTCTCTCATTAAAATCAATGGAAAAAATATCCTTGGGTGAGGATTAACAACAACAAGAACAGAGTGGCAGATTCGATTTCTCATCAGGGCACATACCCAGATTGAGGGTTTGATCCCCAGTCAGGCCACATAGGGAGGCAACTGATTGATGTTTCTCTCTCATATTCAATGTGTTTCTCTCTCTCTCTCCCTTCCTCTCTCTAAAATCAATTAAATAATTAAAAAAATACAAAATAAAAATTTTTTTTTATAGAAGACTCCCAGCAGAGCTCCATCCCATGATAAAATCCAGATATCTAATGTGGTAGAAAAGGTTCTTCATCATATATCCCCAGCCTACCTCTCTGGCCTCATTGCCTGCCATTGCCTAAATTACACAAACCTTCAGTTTCTTAATGTGCCTTGAACAAAATATGTTCTTTACAACTCTGTACTTTAGTACACGCTGTTTCTAATACTTACCTATCTCCTACTCCCCTTGCAGAGTTACCTGAAGTATCACCTCCTCCCTGAAGCCTTCCCAACTTCCCAGGTGGTAGCTGCAGTTCCCTCCTCTGTGTGCTTGTACCCGGCCTTAAGCCCTAACCCTCACCATTACACAAGCACAGGGGATGTATATTCTTCTTTATTTGAGTTCACAGTGGGTACTCAAAACATGGAATAAATTAATGAGAAGCTTGCATTTCTCCTGCACCCCTATCCTGTGGTGGCCCAGAAATGTGGTCAAATCCCTGGGTAACACAGAGCTGTGGACCAGAAGAGTCTTTAGTAAAGAAAACTTTCCCTTCACTTGTTTCTCGGGTTATATCCCCTCCAGCCCTTTCCCTTTACCATCTCTCAATCAGCAGACCTGGGCGATGTGGGTGGTAGTATGCATAACAGAACAATTAAGCCTTTATTTGATTCTATTCTTAATTTTCATCCTACTCAACTCTGTTCTTTCCAACGGTTTAATAAATAAGCATGAATTCTCTCTTGGCATCAAGCTGCAGATGGTGCAAGAGGATTCTATTACAGCCATCTGAGCAAACAGAGGAAAGAGCAGCATCAAAATGGGGCTGGAAGGAAGGAAAAGGGCTTTCAGGCTCTTAAAGAGAGCTGCCCACCCTGATCCTCGGGCTGTAACCTTCAGGCCTCCATTACAACAAGTTATTATCTTTAACCAGCTCTTTGTTTCTATGCCAAGAATGTAGACCAAGGGTTGTACTTTTAAACAAAAAAGAATAACAACAACATACTATTGTCAGAGTCCAATATAATACAACATTAGGAGATGGGTCCTTTTGGACATACTCAAAAACAGTCAGAAAGCTTTGGCTAGAAATAAATGGCAGAGCTTTATTAAAGGGTCTTGTGGTCCTGCATTCTTAGCCTCTGAAGATAGCAATCTTCAGATGTCTGGTGGTCTAAACAATGGAACAGTTTCTTCTCGAGGTCATTCTGATAGTCATCTGAGGATCTGATGTATATCCAGGCATTGACTTGGACTAGAAAGTTCAGAAGATTAAGTTCTCAGGTTAGTAAGGCAAGAATAGAATAGTTTCCTCATGCCCCCACCTACTTTATTTTAATAATTCATCAGCTGACCATCGTGACTCCATTTTATTCCTTCACTCTATTCCTCAACACAGGAAGCAGGAGCAGCGTTGGCTGTGATCTGGAAGTAGGGGAGGAGGTAACACCTGACTGCAGTTACCCAGCGTTCCCTGGAGCCACAGTCCCTAGGGACCAGAGGAGGCCCAGGCCCAGGACTCCTGAAGGCAGCTGCTATTGCCACACATCTAGAGGAAGATCATCACATGGGTAGAGTGGGAACAGAGAAGACACCAAGCCTGCTGAATCTTCTCAGATGACTGCTGCTTCTTCTCTGGGAGAATGGTAGTGCCATTCATAGAATGAGGATGTCAGGGGTAGGTGATCTCTCATTTACTGACTGTGAAACCTTGGAGTCATTTTTGCCCCTTTTGTGCACTTTCCCTCCTCTCACCAGCCCATCATGAAATGAGCTGCCAAGTCCACCTCACAGCATCTCTCCAGTATCTACCAACCCTCTTCATCCTCACTGCTGTGCCACTGCCAACCCCAACTCTCCAACCATAACCTTCTTCCTGTCTATATTACCTTGCTAGGATTGTGGTGACAAATATCATAAATTGAGTGCCTTGAGCAACAGAAATTTATTCTCTCACAGTTCTGGAGGCTAGAAGTAAAAAATCACAGTGTTGGTAGGGTTGCTTCCTTTAATGGCACCTTTAGGAGAATCTGTTCCATGCCTCACTCCTAGCTTCTTGTAGTTGTCAGCAATCCTTGGTATTGCTTGGTTCCTAGAGGTGTCACTTCCATCTCTGTCCCTCTCTGTTTTTCCTCTTTCTGTGTGCCTTCTCTCTGTGTGTGTATCCCTTTGTTTCCATTTTCTTAAAAGGAAACCAGTCATTGGACTTAGGGCCTACCTTAATTCAGTAGGACTTCTTAACTAATTACATATGCAAAGAGCCTATTACCAAATAAGGTCACATTCTGAGGTTCTGGGTGGACTTGGGCTTTTGGAAGGCACTATTCATCCCTAGGACAAAGTTTTTCCAGCCATAACAATCTCACACCCATACTTCCTTTTTCCCCTCCAATCTCACTGTCTCCCTACTTGTCCAAGTTTGTCTGAGTGTGTCAGTCCTTTGTTGACCTCTGACATTTCTATCTAGTCTTGACCATACATGAACCTTACCATCCCTTCCTCTGACATTGTGTTGCTCACTCCACAGTCTGCCTCCCTCCAACTAACACATAGACTTCTGTCCGTTGCTAAAGGAAACTGTACACCCGTGAGGACTACAGCCACAACAAGATCTCTGTCTCCACTAGCTCCCGGGCCCTCCATGCCAATCAGCAGTCTTCAATGAGTCTTGCAAAATTTCTTCTCTCTTTCCGAGCCCCAACTGACCATCTTCCTTTGGTCTCAGGAATTGACTCATTACTTCATCGAAAAAATTGGGCCATAAAGCTTCAAGGACATGAACAACCTGCTCCCCCAACATTTTACCTACATTTACAACTAACCTCACCTGCTCTCCCTGTGACACAGGGTGAGCTGCCCATTCTGCTCAGGCCAGGCCAATCCCCTTACAGCCCCTCTGAGAGCTTGCTCTTTCAGGCACCTCTGCTCTGTCTCTCAACCTACACCCATGCTTTCTGGTGTTAAAGCATGCCCTGCTCTGATCCTCTGTTTCCTTCTAGCTAATGCCTCCTCTCTATCTCTATCTCTATCTCTATCTCTATCTCTATCTCTATCTCTATCTCTATCTCTATCTCTATCTCTATCTCTATCTATCTCTACCTCTACCTCTACCTCTATCTCTATATCCCCCCCCCCCTCCCGGCTTCCATTCCTCCCTCTCTCTTTCTCGCTCTCATTAGCTAAACTGATTGAAAAATGGTCTCTTTGGTGTACATATTCTCCCTTATCATGCACTCAGAGTTCACCTTTTTCGTGGAGCACCCCCAGGCCCCTCAATGAGATGCTGTTACTCCTCCCTCCCTCTTCCTCTAAACCCTAACCTGTATCTGTCCTGTTGGTGTCCTTGTATCTTCCAGATTCGGAGCAGGGTGACCTTGTACCTGTTTCTGGCCACAGTATTTTCCTAAGCCCAGTTAAGGTGCCCATTTTCCTTGGTGTGGCTGGATGAATGGAGTGGGCCACATGGGCTGAGAGAGACAGCAACCTAACGAAACAAAGAAACAGACCCCAGGGTCTCCTCCCTGTGGATGCTGCTGCTGCCTTCAATGAGTAGCAATTGGGCAGGGAAAGGGAGGAAGGGGACTATGTTTCACGTACTCACACCTGTAAGCCTACTTTTGCCCTGTTGATTCCATCCTACTTGACTCAGGGACAAAGGTTGGGGTTTCGTTCTATCTGTTTTCATATATCTACTGCCTTAAAATATGTGCTGAATGAAGGAAGTCACTTTTACTCCTGATCAAAATCTACAGCACATTTATTTGCCTTGGTGTGAAAAATGTTGCAGAGGCAGACTCACTTCCTGCCTCATTATCAGAATGTCATGTCAACAACACTGTTGCAATGCCCTGGCACGGGGGGCCTCTGCAGTCCGCTGTCAAAGACTTGCAGATGGTGTGGACGTAAAGTTTGCATGAAGATTTAGTGTAAATACTTGGGTAAAACCTGGCACGATCTTTATTAAAAGGGAAGTGTTTAGTAAAGGATAAAACATACACAGCCATAGTTAATCTTCCCAAGCAGTATCCAAATGAATGCAGCAAAGGGGGTGGTCACTTTTGTGCCATGTAGGTGGCCATTTCACCTTAATGTGGTTTTTGGCACTGTGTGTGGCACAGATGAAAACACATCGGAGCCTGCCACTCCACTTCTCTTAGGGCTCCCCGCTGGACTCAATAAAACCCACCCGCCTCCTCTACCTTCAGGCCCTTCTTCATCTGGCTCCTGCTCCATTTCAGATCTCATCTTACACCTTCTCCCTCCCTGTTCTTTTGGCCGAGGGAGCAGCCCAGAGCTTTTTGCTTCAGGAGCTCTGCATTTGATGTGGTCCTTCAGGGCCGAATTGAAGTGTCACCCCCTTCTCTGACCACCACCCAGCAGTGCCCTTGTCTGTCTTTTGTTTTGGTTGTCAAATGATCTTTAATTAAAATATTTCCCTTTGTGGTTCTTAACTAGCTGAGCGTTCCACTGCATATTACCATATGTTAATTCCTTTACCAACACCGATTACTGTGCTAGGTGCTGGGGATTAATAGATGCCACACAGTGTTTTCCTTCAGTGAACTTAGAGAGGGAGACGGACAAGTTAAGTAATTATAGCAGTGTGAATTAACTACCTGGGCATTCATGAGGGTGGTGGCCATCAACATTGCAGTACCCAGATCTCTTTAATGATTCCAGAGAGATCTTTAGCTAAAATCAGTGCCGAGTCTGTTGGGCACTGTTGACAATCTCATCAAAAGTCATATTTCCAGTATGCTTAATGGGGCTTTTTTTTTTTTTTTTTTTGCTTTTTTTTTCCTTCTTTCTGTCTCTTGGCGGTTCTTTGAGGGTTTTGATGATTGGGGCAGACGTGGAAAGTGCTACCTCAATCTGGGCCTGTCTGTTCTGAATGGTCTGTTTCACTGTAATCCTCAGACCCTTCCAATCACTGGGTGCTTTGGTGATGTCGTCACCAACCTTCTTTGGAGACAAAACCAGGGAGCCCTCTTGGGGACCAAGGCAGATGTGTCAGCGACTTCTCCACTGGGGTACCTCAAGTATATGACTTTCATCTTGTTGGAACTGAACTTAGGTGGCATGGTGGAGACGACTGGTGTCGGATGAACCCAGCTTCTGGATGACGGAAGAAAGTTGTACCTAGGCCTCCTCAGAGCCAAAGGCTGATAGCGTGTCTGTCTTTTTTATAAACCACTGTATCCCCAAGAATGCCTGAAAAATAGACAGTCAATAAATAGTTATTGATGGAGTGCACAAAGGTACAGGATCATTGCCACTTTAGGTGGGTCTTGTTTTTTTGGGAGTCTTATCTGTCCTTGGGGCTGTTCTCATGGTGCTGCTCTAAAAGGCTTTAACATTTTGGTTGATCTGGAAAGTATTTTTAAAAAATAGGGTGGGGGGGTGGTAGGCAGCCCTTTTGGTTTGTGAAGCTAGTGGTTAATTGCTTAAAATATTTGTAGCAATTCCTGGATACCATCCATTTCCTGATTCTGCCTGTTGCTCCCTCACTTTTTTATATCATAAAGTGACCATTAGTAGATATAAATATAATAAACAGTAAGTTTTCAAAGGCTGTTTGACCATCAAAGCTCATATCGCTCTTAATTTGTGCCAGGTCAGGAAAGAAATGTGGCCAGAAACCACAGTGCAGAGAAGCTGAACAGCTCCCAAAGTTCCAGAATGAGTTGGAGAGAAGTCAAAATTTAATCCTACAATCTCATAAATGCTTATAATTATTACTTGAAAGCTATCTGGTGGTATACACATGCACTAACATTGTGGATATTGGGTAGTACATCTACGTTTTCAACAGAGAGATTACTTTGAGGGTACATTCATCATAAGTGATAAGGATCTATTTTTTTAAAATAAATCTTTATTGTTTAGATTATTACAGGTGTTCCTCTTTTTCCCCCCCCTCATAGTTCCCCTCCACCTGATTCCCCACCCCACCCCATGCCCTTACCCCCCGCCACTGTCTTCATCCATAGGTGTAAGATTTTTGTCCAATCTCTTCCCGCACCCCTCACACCCCCTTCCCCCTGAGAATTGTCAGTCCACTCCCTTTCTATGTCCCTGATTCTATTATATTCATCAGTCCATTCTGTTCATCAGATTTTTAATTCACTTGATTTTTAGATTCACTTGTTGGTAGGTATGTATTTGTTGTCATTTTGTTGTTCATAATTTTTATCTTTACCTTTTTCTTCTTCTTCCTCTTTGTAAAGAATACACTTCAGCATTTCATATAATCCTGGTTTGGTGGTGATGAACTCCTTTAGCTTTTTCTTGTCTGTGAAACTCTTTATCTGCCCTTCAATTCTGAATGATAGCTTTGCTGGGTAGAGTAATCTTGGTTGTAGGTTCTTGATGTTCATCACTTTGAATATTTCTTGCCACTCCCTTCTGGCCTGCATAGTTTCTGTTGAGAAATCAGCTGACAGTTGTATGGGTACTCCCTTGTAGGCAACTAACTGTTTTTCTCTTGCTGCTTTCAAGATTCTCTCTTTGTCTTTTGCTCTTGGCATTTTAATTATGATGTGTCTTGGTGTGGTCCTCTTTGGATTTCTCTTGTTTGGGGTTCTCTGTGCTTCCTGGACTTGTAAGTCTATTTCTTTCACCAGGTAGGGAAAGTTTTCTGTCATTATTTCTTCTAATAGGTTTTCAATATTTTGCTCTCTCTCTTCTTCTGGCACCCCAATAATTCGGATGTGGGTATGCTTAAAGTTGTCCCAGAGGCTCCTTACCTATCTTCATATTTTTGGATTCTTTTTTCTTTTTGTTTTTCTGGTTGGGTGTTTTTTGTTTCCTCATATTTCAGATCTTTGGTTTGATTCTTGGGGTCCTTTGATCTACAGTTGAATTTCTGTATATTCTTTATTTCAGACAGTGTATGCTTAATTTCTGACTGGTCCTTTTCCATTTTTTTGGCATTCTCATTAAGGTCCTTGAAGGTCTCACTAAGCTCCTTGGAGGTCTCATCAAGTTTCTCGGCGGTTTTTAGAAGATTCTTGAGTAACCTTATAAATGTGGTTTTGAACTCTATGTCCAGTAGTTTGCTTTCCTCCATTTCTTTCATTCGTGACATGTTTCTTTGTCTCCACATTTTTCTGCTTCCCTGTGTTGATGGAGTGGTTTTCTGTGGTAGGTGACCAGTGGTTTAGCCTATCACCTGAGGTGGACACTCTTGGTGCACCCCTTTGTGGGCTGAGTGCAAAGTCTTGGTGTAGTTAAGCCTTGATTGCTGTTGGTACACTGGGAGGAATTGACCTCCAGGCCAATTGGCTGTGAGGACCCGCTGTGTCTATAATGGAAGAACTGCTGTGCCGGAGACACGCTTATGGGGCAGGACTCGCTTCAGTGGGGCTTTGGTGCTCACTGAGTCTGCCTCTTGAATGTGTCATTTATGGATGTGAGTAGTTGAAATCTGGTATTATCTCACACTGACCACTAGATACACTAGCTTCTGGATCTCCAATGGGGTGCAGGTCAGCTACTGTCTGAGGCCACCCAGCAGGAGCTACAGCAAGAACTACAGTTTTCTCTTCTTTGCTTGGGGTTTGGAGGTTTTGGAGCTATCTGACCAGAGCTGTAGTTTGTTAGGTTAAGCTGCGATAGGGCAGGCCATTTATATGCAAAAGCCACTGCATGGAGCTTGGGTGGGTTTGCAGATTGTGCGGGGCGGGGTCTCAGGGAGTCACTAGGCTAGGGCGTGGCAAACAGCAATGGCTGCCAGTCAGCTGTCTCTGTGTCTCCACGTTTCCAAGTCCCCGCGTCCCACGCTCCAGCGCAGTAAAGAATGATTGCTGCACGCACCTCTGCAAGAAAGCCACCCTCACTTTCCAACCCGATGGCAGACAGTCCAGCTTCTCCCCGTAGGAGTTTGGGTCCCCAGCATCTCCCCAGAGACGGGAGTTCAGAGTAATCGGGAGCTTGTCTCCCTTCAGGTTGAAAAAAGCAGCACACCCAGTCACCCACCACCAGCCTGATTTGCATGCCTCCGTACCTCAGCTTTTCAGTGCTTGTGCACGTCTTAATGCTCTTTTCTCTTTCCTTCTAGTTGTAGAACTTCCACTCAGCCAGCTTTCCTGTGGTTCTGGGTGATAGATGTTTTGTCTTTTATTTGTAGTTTTGAAATTGTTGTGCGAGGCAGCAGTTTAGGTGTTTACCTATGCCGCCATCTTGGTTTGGTCTCAGGATCTATTTTCTATTAAAACATTTTTATATATTTCATTATATGATAAATAAATATTCATTATTGAAAAATTAGAAAATGTAAAGAAATGAAAAAGAGGGGGAAAAACACTCAAAATCCCATCCTGTAGGGAAAAACCCCACACATACTTTTTAAAATTTAAAAAAAAAAAAAGGATTATACTATTTGTAACAGGAAAAAAACTCAGAACCTAAGATCAAAATGTCTGTTTTCATATTCCTGTATTAGAAGAAGCAGCACCTAGAAAGTGGTAAAGGTGAAGGCTGACACTTGTTTCAAAAGTTGTAAATATAAAGGAAAATGAAAACATTGAAAAAAAATACCTTGATATTGAGACAATTTTCATACGTTGCCTTAAATTTGTATGGTATTACTTGAGGTGAGAGAACTTGAGTTCTTTATTTCCTCCACTTAGTCCTCATAAATAAATGTTCATTGAATTGTTTGCTGACTAGTAATGTTCAAGTGTTCCAGTTATTCTATTAGGCATTTTAGTCTTTATTATTCTCAAGGACCAAACTTGCCAGGAATCAGCTTGGCACAGTACTATGTATCTAGTAAATACTCAATGAGTGTTAGTTGAATAAGTGAATTTTTGTACAGTTTAAACCATAGTTTCAAATATTATTTGAGTGAACAAGCCTACAATGTTGTATTCGCATAGAGTTCATAGGTATTAACAATCTTCAGAACATAATTTTCTTAAGAGACGTGACTGACATGCACAGAGTGCAGACTTACACCATTACAGAGACTAAATGGCATGCTTGGTAAAGTGCCCCAGAGTGTACCTGGCTACGAAGAGAGAAATTTGGTTCACAGCAACAAGGAATGAAAACTTTTAGGAAAGTTTATCACAAGGAAGAAAAAGTAGGCCAAGAATTCTGGTTTAACAATTCCTCATCAGGGAATGATATAGGTTATTTGAAAGGCAGGAAGAGTTCCAAAGAAGAGGGAATGACTTGCTCAAGGTCATACAGCTAGCTAATGGCAATGATAGTACTAGAACCCAGTTCCCCAGAATCCTGATTCATTGCTTTTCTACCACTGTGCTCTGTAATAGCATATGTCCTGCAAATGCTGGGTCAGTGGCCTCCCTCAATTTTGAATGCTTTCACATCATATTTCTAATAATGAAAAGCAAATGCTTACTGTCCTTATTGTAAACAGAATAATGGGCCCCCTAAAGAAGTCCACATCCTAATAATCCTCAGAACCTGTGAATGTGTCACATTACATAATAATAGGGATTGAGGTAAGCACGCTGAGATGAGGAGATTATCCTGAATTACCTGGATGGACCCCAAGTAACCACAGTGTCCTTATCAGAGAAGTCAGGAGTGTCAGAGTCAGAAAAGAGCCAAAGATTGGAGTGATGTAGCCAGTTCACAAAGAATGTTGGCAGCCTTCAGGAGTTGGAAGAGGCAGACAGATTTTCCCTTGGAGCCTCCAGAAGAAACCAGCCCTGATTGCACCTTGATTTTAGCCCAATAACTCATTTTAGACCTCTGTCCTCCAAAATGGTAAGAGAATCAGTCTGTGTTGTTTTAAGCCACTAAATTTGTGGTAATTTTTTATAGCAGTACTAGAGGCTCAGTGTATGAATTTGTGCATGGGTGTGGTCCCTTAGCCTGGCTGGCGATCCCGGCCAATCGGGGCCAGCCAGCCAGGGGGAGGTTGGCCACCAGGGGGCAACTCCTGCATTGAGCATCTGCCCCCTGGTGGTCAGTGTGCGTCATAGTGACTGGTCAACCAATCATTTGGTCATTTGGTTGTAAGCATCGCTTAGGCTTTTATATATAGAGATTAGGAAACTAATACAATCTTCATTTTAATGTAGTTCTAATCTATTATTTTTTATTAGACTGTTGAAGGTCTGGAGGGTGGATAGGTGGTAGAAGAAATCCTTTTTGAGAGAAACCAAGATGGCGGCATAGGTGAACACCTAAACTGCTGCCTCGCACAACAATTTCAAAACTACAACTAAAAGACAGAACGGACACCATCCAGAACCGCAGGAAAGCTGACTGAGTGAAAATTCTACAACTAGAAGGATAGAGAAAAGCTCACAGAGAATTGGAGGTACGGCAAAGGGTCTTTGTGCGCGCAGAGAGGAAGGGCGGCTGAGAGCCTGGCTGACTTTCTCTGGCGGAAGGGGGAAGGGAGCCCCCGACCGCACTGAACCCCAGTTCTGACTGCACTGAACCCCTGTTCCAGGCGAGCCCCTGGGGACCCACGCTCTTGTGGGGGGAGTCTGGACTCTCAGGCGGAGACTAAGGAGCTGGGGAAGGCGGAGGACTGAAAGTCCGCTCGCGCCAGTGCGCACAAAGGCTGCGGAGGTTGCCACAGGCTTTCCCTAGCGGAAGGGAATCAGAGGCTCCTGATGGCACTGAACCCCAGTTCTGACTGAAGTGAGCCCCAGTTCTGACTGCAGTGAACCCCAGGTCCAGGCAAGCCCCTGGGGACCCACGCTCTTGTGGGGGGAGTCTGGACTCTCGGGCGGAGACTCAGGAGCCGGGGAAGGCGGAGGACTGAAAGTCCGCGCCCGCCAGTGCGCACAAAGGCTGCGGAGGTTGCCACAAGCTTTCCCTAGTGGAAGGGAGTCAGAGGCTCCTGACGGCACTGAACCCCAGTTCTGACTGCAGTGAACCCCAGTTCCAGGCGAGCCCCTGGAGACCCATGCTCTTGTGGGGGGAGTCTGGACTCTCGGGCGGAGAATCGGGAGCCGGGAAGGCAGAGGACTGAAGGCACACACGTGCACGCAAGGGCAAGGCTGACGGGAAGCCAAGACTGAGACTCCACCCCATCCAAGCTGAGCACAGAGGCTATTGCAATTTGGCAAGTCTAATCCTATAAGGCTGTCTCCAGCACCGGGCTTCTCCCAGCATAGACACAGCTGATCCTTACAGCCAACTGGCCTGGAGGTCAATTCTTCCCAGTGATACCAACAACAATAAAGACTTAATTACAGAGAAACCAAGATGGCGGCATAGGTAAACACCTAAACTGCTGCCTCGCACAACAATTTCAAAACTACAACTAAAAGACAGAACGGACACCATCCAGAACCGCAGGAAAGCTGACTGAGTGAAAATTCTACAACTAGAAGGAAGGAGAAAAGCTCACAGAGAATTGGAGGTACGGCAAAGGGTCTTTGTGCGCGCAGAGAGGAAGGACGGCGGAGTGCCTGGCTGGCTTTCTCTGGCGGAAGGGGGAAGGGAGCCCCCGACCGCATTGAACCCCAGTTCTGACTGCACTGAACACCTATTCCGGGCGAGCCCCTGGGGACCCACGCTCTTGTGGGGGGAGTCTGGACTCTCGGGCGGAGACTCGGGAGCCGGGGAAGGCAGAAGACTGAAAGTCCGCTCGCGCCAGTGCGCACAAAGGCTGCGGGAGGCTGCCACAGGCTTTCCCTAGCGGAAGGGAGTGAGAGGCTCCTGACGGCACAAAACCCCAGTTCTGACTGAAGTGAGCCCCAGTTCTGACTGCAGTGAACCCCAGTTCCAGGCAAGCCCCCGGGGACCCACGCTCTTGTGGGGGGAGTCTGGACTCTCGGGCGGAGACTCGGGAGCCGGGGAAGGCGGAAGACTGAAAGTCCGCTCGCGCCAGTGCACACAAAGGCTGCGGGAGGCTGCCACAGGCTTTCCCTAGCGGAAGGGAGTGAGAGGCTCCTGACGGCACAAAACCCCAGTTCTGACTGAAGTGAGCCCCAGTTCTGACTGCAGTGAACCCCAGTTCCAGGCGAGCCCCCGGGGACCCACGCTCTTGTGGGGGGAGTCTGGACTCTCGGGCGGAGACTCGGGAGCCGGGGAAGGCGGAAGACTGAAAGTCCGCTCGCGCCAGTGTGCACAAAGGCTGCGGAGGTTGCCACAGGCTTTCCCTAGCAGAAGGGAGTCAGAGGCTCCTGACGGCACTGAACACCAGTTCTGACTGAAGTGAGCCCCAGTTCTGACTGCAGTGAACCCCAGTTCCAGGCGAGCCCCCGGAGACCCACGCTCTTGTGGGGGGAGTCTGGACTCTCGGGCGGAGAATCGGGAGCCGGGAAGGCAGAGGACTGAAGGCACACACGTGCACGCAAGGGCAAGGCTGACGGGAAGCCAAGACTGAGACTCCACCCCATCCAAGCTGAGCACAGAGGCTATTGCAATTTGGCAAGTCTAATCCTATAAGGCTGTCTCCAGCACCGGACTTCTCCCAGCATAGACACAGCTGATCCTTACAGCCAACTGGCCTGGAGGTCAATTCTTCCCAGTGATACCAACAACAATAAAGACTTAATTACAACAAGGCTGTACACACAGTCCACAAAGGGGTGCACCAAGTGTGTCCACCTCAGGTTAACTGGGGAGGCAGACCCACTGGGCCAAATTGGAAACCTAGCACACAAATCTACCAACTCAGGGAAGCAGTGAAAATGCGGCGTCTAAGAATCAGATCACAAACGAAAGAAATGGAGGAAAACAAACGACTGGATATAGAATTCAAAACCACGGTTATAAGGCTTTTTAAGAATATCCTAGAAAAGGCCGATAAATATAACGAGACCCTCGAAGAGATGAAAAAGGACCAACTAGAAATTAAACATACACTGACTGAAATAAAAAATATTATACAGAGACCCAAAAACAGACAAGAGGAACACAAAAATCAAGTCAAAGAATTGAAATACAAAGAAGCAAAAAACACTCAACCGAAAAAGCAAAAAGCAAAAAAAAAAAATCCAAAAAGTTGAAGATAATGTAAGAAGACTCTGGGACAACTTCAAGCGTACCAACATCAGAATTATGGGGGTGCCAGAAGAAGAGAGAGAGCAAAATACTGAAAACCTATTTGAAGAAATAATGACCGAAAACTTCCCCCACCTGGTGAAAGAAATAGACTTACAAGTCCAGGAAGCCCACAGAACCCCAAACAAAAGGAATCCAAAGAGGACTACACCAAGACACATCATAATTAAAATGCCAAGAGCAAAAGACAAAGAGAGAATATTAAAAGCAGCAAGAGAAAAACAGTTAGTTACCTACAGGGGAGCACCCATACGACTGTCAGCTGACTTTTCAACGGAAACTATGCAGGCCAGACGGGAGTGGCAAGAAATTTTCAATGTGATGAATAGCAAGAACCTACAACCAAGATTACTCTACCCAGCAAAGCTATCATTCAGAATTGAAGGGCAGATAAAGAGTTTCACAGACAAGAAAAAGCTAAAGGAGTTCATCACCACCAAACCAGTATTATATGAAATGCTGAAAGGTATTCTTAAAGAAGAGGAAGAAGAAAAAAGGAAAGATAAAAATTATGAACAACAAATACATATCTATCAACAAGTGAACCTAAAAATCAAGTGAATTAAAAACCTGAGGAACAGAATAATCTGGTGAATACAATAGAATCAGGGGCATAGAAAGGGAGTGGACTGATAATTCTCAGGGGGAAAGGGGTATGGGGGGGGGGTTCATAAAGAGACTGGACAAAAATCATACACCTATGGATGAGGACAGTGGGGGGTAGGTAAGGGCAGAAGGTGGGGTGGGAAATGGCTGGAGGGGAACTATGGGGGAAAAAAGGAGAAATAATTGTAATAATCTGAATAAAGATTTATTTAAAAAAAAAAAAAACTTAATTACAACAAGGCTGTACACACAGTCCACAAAGGGGTGCACCAAGAGTGTCCACCTCAGGTTAACTGGGGAGGCAGACCCACTGGGCCATATTGGAAACCTAGCACACAAATCTACCTTACCAACTCAGGGAAGCAGTGAAAATGTGGGCTCAAAGAATCAGATCACAAACGAAAGAAATGGAGGAAAACAAACGACTGGATATAGAATTCAAAACCATGGTTATAAGGCTTTTTAAGAATATCCTAGAAAAGGCCGATAAATATAACGAGACCCTCGAAGAGATGAAAAAGGACCAACTAGAAATTAAACATACACTGACTGAAATAAAAAATATTATACAGAGACCCAAAAACAGACAAGAGGAACACAAAAATCAAGTCAAAGAATTGAAATACAAAGAAGCAAAAAACACTCAACCGAAAAAGCAAAAAGCAAAAAAAAAAAATCCAAAAAGTTGAAGATAATGTAAGAAGACTCTGGGACAACTTCAAGCGTACCAACATCAGAATTATGGGGGTGCCAGAAGAAGAGAGAGAGCAAGATACTGAAAACCTATTGGAAGAAATAATGACCGAAAACTTCCCCCACCTGGTGAAAGAAATAGACTTACAAGTCCAGGAAGCCCACAGAACCCCAAACAAAAGGAATCCAAAGAGGACCACACCAAGACACATCATAATTAAAATGCCAAGAGCAAAAGACAAAGAGAGAATATTAAAAGCAGCAAGAGAAAAACAGTTAGTTACCTACAAGGGAGTACCCATACGACTGTCAGCTGACTTTTCAACAGAAACTATGCAGGCCAGACGGGAGTGGCAAGAAATTTTCAATGTGATGAATAGCAAGAACCTACAACCAAGATTACTCTACCCAGCAAAGCTATCATTCAGAATTGAAGGGCAGATAAAGAGTTTCACAGACAAGAAAAAGCTAAAGGAGTTCATCACCACCAAACCAGTATTATATGAAATGCTGAAAGGTATTCTTAAAGAAGAGGAAGAAGAAAAAAGGAAAGATAAAAATTATGAACAACAAATACATATCTATCAACAAGTGAACCTAAAAATCAAGTGAATTAAAAACCTGAGGAACAGAATATTCTGGTGAATATAATAGAATCAGGGGCATAGAAAGGGAGTGGACTGATAATTCTCAGGGGGAAAGGGGTATGGGGGGTTCATGAAGAGACTGGACAAAAATCATACACCTATGGATGAGGACAGTGGGGGGTAGGTAAGGGCAGAAGGTGGGGTGGAAAATGGGTGGAGGGGAGCTATGGGGGGAAAAGGGAGAAATAATTGTAATAATCTGAATAAATATTTATTTATTTTTTATTTTTTTTTAATATATTTTATTGATTTTTTACAGAGAGGAAGGGAGAGGGATAGAATTAGAAACATCGATGAGAGAGAAACATCGATCAGCTGCCTCCTGCACACCCCCCACTGGGGACGTGCCCGCAACCCAGGTACATGCCCTTGACCGGAATCGAACCTGGGACCCTTCAGTCCGCAGGCTGACGCTCTAACCACTGAGCCAAACCGGTTTCGGCTGAATAAATATTTATTTATTTATTTATTTATTTTAATAATTCATAATCCTACTACCCTAGGACAATTTTATTAATATTTTAGTACAATTCCTCTTGTTATTTTCTTTTTTTTTTTTTTTCAAATTTTTATTAAGGTATTATATGTGTACATATCTTACCATTGCCCCCCACCCCCACCCCACTCCCATACATGCCCTCACCCCCCAATGTTTTGCATCCGTTGGTTACTCTTATATACATGCATATAAGTCCTTCAGTTGATCTCTTATTTCCCCCACCTCTCCCTAACCTTACCACTGTAATTTGACAGTCTGTTTGATGCTTTACTGCCTCTGTAACTATCTTTTTGTTCATCAGTTTATAATGTTTTTCATTATCCCCAAATGAGTGGGATCATGTGGTATTTTTCTTTCATTGACTGGCTTATTTCACTTAGCATAATGTTCTCTAATTCCATCCAAGTGCCTACAAATGGTAGTAATTCCTTCTTTTTTTTAAAAAAAAAATAAAAAATAAAATAAAATAAAATAAAAAAGAAATCCTTTTTGCTCTGTGGATGGTCATACATTTTCCACTTTGTATTTCAAAAGCTTTGTAATGTTTTGTGTTTATCATATTCATCTGTTTGTTTGTTTTAAAATATTTTTATTAATTTCAGAGTGTGAGTGAGAGGGGGAGAGAGAGATAGAAACATCAATGATGAGAGAGAATCATCAACCACTGAACCATGCCAGTCAGGCAGTATTCATCTGTTTTTATCTCTCCTTTGATCAAGCTCTGTTTACATTTTCCACTCATATTTTTTCTACTCCTATTTAAGCAAACTGTTTTATAAAGAGCTTAGTAGGTTTCTACTAAGTCAGAGACAGTCAAAATTGAAGCTTCTATTTGTGCCTTTTATCACAGACCTCCCCCACAGGTGTCATTCTTTCTCCCTACCTAATTCTTTTCTCTCATTCTTTCTTTTTGTCTTTCTTTTTCTCAAGATCCCCCTTTCTTCCTGCACCTTCTTTTCTGTCCTTCTGCTTCATTTAATTCCAGTTAAATTGCTTAATTATCCACTTTCTTCTTCTCTGGTGCTCTCTCTTATCCTATTATATTCTTGAGTTTCCATCTGATCTTGCTCAAAATAGTCCAGACACTTTGCTCCTTCATCCACTTTCCAGAATTTCTCACCCACTGGCTGAAAACCAATTAGAGTTTGAGGATCAAAGATCCTTAATTTGAAGAATTTTCAAAGATCATCTAGTGTGGAGAGTGGCTACAGCATTTGGACAGGTTCAAGCCTAGGACTAATGAGAGGACACAGTCCTCTCATGGCAAAGCCACGTGCAGGTCCCAGTTTGGAGAGCAAAGCCCTTCCAGCACAATTATAGGCAAAGGCTATGGTTTTAAACTTGACCTTATGGTCTGAACCTGTGGTCCCAGGTAGCTGAGTGATGTAGGCTGCGGGAGGTGCAGCAAGTGCTTCCAAAACAAAGCTTGATAGAGTTCTCAGGTGCATGTAATTAAGTAGATTTGAAACTTGCAAGAACATTGTAAACATCTTGACCACACCCTTGCTTTGCCTCATGGAATCTGACTATAAAATAAAGACTCAGCTTGCAGGCTATGGCACTGTCTCTCCATCTGAGAACAGTGTCCCACCTTGCCATAACTGTATTCTCTTGTCTGTCTTCTTTAATCCTTCACTGCCGCCTCTCAGGTTCACCACTGACCATGCTGGACACAGTTCAATCTAGTCCAACTGCCCACCCATTCATGTTTGAGTTCATACTTCGTCCCTGATATATTTGACAAATAAGTTCCTTCCACAAGTTTTTTGTTTTGTTTCTTTTAAAAAAAATATGTTTTTTATTAATTTTTAGAGAGAGAGGAAGGGAGAGGGAGAAAGAGAGATAGAAACATCAATGGGCTGCTTCTTGCATACCCCCTCCTGGGGATCAAGCCCACAAATCAGGCATGTGCCTTGACTGGTAATCAAAACCTGAACCTCCTGGTTCACTGGTTGATGCTCTACCAGTGAGCCACACCAGCCAGGCTATTTTCTTTTGTTTTAAAACCTGTGTGGCCTGGCTGGTGTGGTTCAGTGGTTGAGAATCGACCAATGAATCAGGAGGTCACAGTTTGATTCCTGTCAGATCCCCAGTATATCGTATGCAGGAGGCAGCCAATCAATGATTCTCTCTCATCATTGATGTTTCTATCTATTTCTCCCTCTTCTTTCCTCTCTAAAATCAATAAAAATATATTTACAATAAGTCTATATATATAAAAGCCCAGCAACCAGCTGAAACCGGTTTGGCTCAGTGGTAGAGCGTCAGCCTGCGGACTGAAAGGTCCCAGGTTCGATTCCAGTCAAGGGCATGTACCTTGGTTGCAGGCATGTCCCCAGTAGGGGGTGTGCAGGAGGCAGCTGATAGATGTTTCTCTCTCTTCGATGTTTCTAACTCTCTCTCCCTCTCCCTTCCTCTCTGTAAAAAATCAATAAAATATATTAAAAAAAAAAAAAAAAAAAAAAAAAAAAAGCCCAGCAACCGGAACAGGGAACGACCAGAATGACCGGTGGCTGTGACATGCACTGCGGCATCCAACCAGCCTGATCTGGGCCCAATTGGCCCCGCCCCTTGCCCCCCACCAACCCCCCGATCATGATCAGGGGCAGGGCCAGACAGCCAACCACCTGTGGCCCCTACCCCCTGCCGGCCCAGCCCGATGGGCCCCACCTGTGCATGAATTTGTGCGTGAATTTGTGCACTTGGCCTCTAGTAAATAAATAAATAAATAAATAAACACATACATACATACATACATACATACATACATACATAAAATTCCACTCCTGGGAGAGTTTAAAACTGCAGTTGGGTCAGGTATTAGGTTTTGTTTGGTGACTTAACCAGGAAAAGTGACTCCATTTTGGTAGCAGCCATTTGGATTGGACACAAGTGGGAGTTGTCACGTGGGCTGGGGCCGGTGAGCAGGTGGAGGGGTGAGCAGATGGAGGGGTGAGCAGACAGCCCGCCAGGAATAAGAGCTAACCTCACAGTCTCCCACTTACACATCTAGCCACCAAACAAGCTACCTGAGCCCCTCCACCAGCAACTCGTCCTGGCAGCCCCGAGCACTGGCGTCCATTTCCGTCAGTAAGTTTCCGTGGTGAGAAGGCAAGTTTTGGGGAGCTGACGGTGTTGGGATGTGGACACAAGGCGCTGGAGTGTGGAAGCCCCGCGGAGGGAGAGGGGTGGGCCTGCATCGGAAACTGGTGGTCGGATTGCTGTGAAAGTTGGGATGAATAAAAGTAACAGCCCAGCCGGTTTTGCTCAGCGGTAGAGCAGTGACTTAGGAACCAAGAAGTCACTGGTAAAAGTACCTCAATTTTGCCCTGGCTGGTTTGGCTCAGTGGATAGGGTGTTGGCCTGCAGACTGAAGGTTCCGAGGTTCGATTCCAGTCAAGGGTACATGCCTGGGTTGTGGGCTCTGTCCCCCATAGGTGCCATGCAGGAGACAGCCAATCAATGATTCTCTCCCATCATTGATGTTTGTATTTCTCCCTCTCCCTTCCTTTCTGAAATCAATAAAAATGTATTTTTAAAAAACATAACTCAATTTTAAGTCTTGTTTATTTTTTACAGTGCTTTATTATTGTTGTTGTTGTTTTTATTCACTTTTTTTAATAGTGCTTTGTTATGTGTATAACTTTGCTAGGGCTACCATAACCAAATATCACAGACTGGGTGGCTCAAATGATAGCAATTTGTTTTCTCACAGTTCTGGAGGCTAGAAATCCAAGACAAAGGTGTCAGCAGGTTTGGTATTTTCCGAGGTCCCTCTCCTTGGTTCACAGATGGGCAGCCTTCCTCCTGTGTCCTCACATGGCATTTCCCAGGTCTCTGTCTCTTTGTATGTCCTCATCTCCTCTTCCTATAAAGTCCACTCTAATGATCTCATCGTAACTTAACTACCTTTTTATAGGCCTTATCTCCAAATACAGTCACATTGTAAAGTACTTGGGATTAAAGTAGTGGTTCCCAACATGTGGCACATGCCCCACGGGGGGCAATTTGATTTTTAAGGGGGACAATTTGAGAATGAGTTATTAACCGTGAATTTTTTGCATTTCTTATGGTTCTAGGGGCCTCGTATACAGTATATTAATATGTATTGTGACATATTTATGCATTTTAGTTCCCTATGTTTTGAAACTTTATTTGCTATTTTTTCATATCACTTCATATTATTATTGTTTTAACAATTTCTTCCTCAGTACCTCAACTGTCCTTTTGTTCTTTTATTTTTCTCTTTTATGGATGCTATGTTCTTTGGAAGCTTGTTTAGACCAAGTTAATGGCCTTTTAGGCTTCCTCCACGTGAATAGGAGTTCACTTTTTGAATAATAAGAATTATATGTCACAGAGGGGGCATCAGGATTTTAGAGATGCTTAGGTGGGGCATGGCCAAGGAAAGGTTAAGAGCCACTGGATTAAAGCTTTAATGTATGACTTTTTTTTTTTTTTTTTTTTTTTTTGGTGGGGGAAACACAATTCAGTCCACAGCACTATGATTTGGATTTTATTTTAAAATGTACATTTTAAAAAAAGACTGAAAGGAAATATAGTAGACCTGTGGCTTTGTGAGCAATCCTGAAGATTCATAACATGTGGTAATTAGTAAATAACTTTGCTGTTGTATAACCTGAGTCTTATGGACTGCTAAAGATGGCCTGTGGCAGTAACCCCGGGGCATCCTCATCTCATCCGGTTTCTTTATATTTCAGCTGCAATTTTCATTAAGAATTGAAAGAGTCACATAATTTTTCTGATGATACTATTCCATATTTTATGGGGGCAATATGCTGCACAAGTATTTACGAATAATGATGCACTATCTCTCATAAATACATCTATATATATAAAAGCAAAGCGACCGGAACGACTGGTCACTATGACGCGCACTGCGGTAGCCAACAGGCCCGATTGGCCCCAATCAGCCCTCCCAATCTCTTACGGCCCCTCCCCCCAGCTGGCCCCGCTCCTGACCTCCCCCCCCCCCCAATCAGGGGCGGGCTGGGCGGCCAACTGCCTGCGGCCCCCCGCCCACTGCCAGCCCTGATCGGCCCCCCCACATCCCCTCACCCGCGGCTGGCCCGGCTCAATCAGCCCCCATCGGGGCAGCGGGCCAGACCCCACCCATGCATGAATTCATGCACTGGGCCTCTAGTAAATAATAAAAATTATTGAAGATTAAGTGAGGTTATTTGAGTAGTGTGATGTTATTTTAATTTTATTGTTTTTTATGATTAAGAGTATACATTACTTTTGTAACTCGGAAACAAAGTTCTGAGGTTTAAAAAATAGTGAAAATTTTCTACCTGAAAATATGGGACCAAAATTAATGTGTTCAATTTCATGGTTTGTGATTCTTTACACTAAAAAAAATCCTTTTTCATTTGGTTCAACAGATATTTGTTTAACACCTATACTGTGCTTGGTGTTATGGTTCAAAGCTTCATGAAACATCATCTGACCTGCCTGAAAATTCTTACTTTAATAAAGGAGATAGAAAACCACTCTGCTGATTATGAAAACTGCTATAAATAAAATATGGAAACCTAGAGGAAGAATCAATAAAGAATTCACAGAGGCCACTTCCATTTTGGAATTAAACCCTGAAGATAGAGTAGGATTTATCACTCAGAAAGGGGGAAAGATGTCATTTCAAAAGCGGGTCTGCAGGGAAGCAGGCATGGAGGTGTTTATACCTGTTCCTGACATGAGAAACAGGTATTAACCCTGGAGAATAGTGTTTGGGCATGGGTATGGTGGAGGATGAATTGGTGGAGGCAGAGTGTTTGGCAGTGAGGCAGTTAGGAAGTCATGATGATGGTCCATGAGTGTAGAGGGCTGCCTGGGAAGGCACATGGGCATTTCTTTAAATTGTTGTCAGCTGAGCCCGAGGCGACTGGCAGAGCCGCATCTCGGTTACGCCCTCCCCAAGAAGGTGGGGGGCGTTATCAGTACTGACTTTTTACCTTTGTCCAGGTGCCGGGGAGTGGGCTTTGATATGTAAATCCAGGCAAGCACCAGGAATACTAGGGCCTACTCAAGAATGCAAATAAGCTCCTTTGATCCTAAGTTTTGGTGATACTTCCTGGTATTTGGGGGTATAAAATAAATGTGCTGCGTGGGCTTCGGGGTCGCTGCCTCACCATCAGAGAGGATGGCGTCCCACCTGGCTCCCAGCTTTGTTTCTATCTTTCTATCTGGTCTCTTTCTTTCTTTTATTTCTTAATCCCCAGCTCCTCCACTCAGGAACCGGACCTGTTCCTTTTCCGTGCTGGATGCGGAAAAGAGGCACTTCCATTTTGGAATTAAACCCTGAAGATAGAGTAGGATTTATCACTCAGAAAGGGGGAAAGATGTCATTTCAAAAGCGGGTCTGCAGGGAAGCAGGCACTCTGCCTCCACCAATTCATCCTCCACCATACCCCTGCCCAAACACTATTCTCCAGGGTTAATACCTGACATGAGAAACAGGTATTAACCCTGGAGAATAGTGTTTGGGCAGGGGTATGGTGGAGGATGAATTGGTGGAGGCAGAGTGTTTGGCAGTGAGGCAGTTAGGAAGTCATGATGATGGTCCATGAGAAATGATAAGGAATCATTGGGGAACTAGCTAGATGGAGAGTAGCGGGCCCATCAGGAAACCATCTGGAGCTAGAGTTGGCAGCACTGTATCTGAGGGAACTAACAAAGAGGTATATTAACCTGGACTTGGGAAGATTAGGGGGAATAGTAGGAAAGGAGCAGGTTGATGGGGTTTCTGAAATAGGTGAGGAAGTGAAGGTCAGAGATTTAATTCAGTCTCATTTCTAAAGTGCAGATAGTTGCAAGAAATTCTTCATCTATCATTTGTTACAAGTTAATGTTGAACAATTTCTGTGCATATAATTTTTTTAAATGTATTTTTATTGATTTCAGAGAGGAAGGGAGAGATATAGAAACATCCATGATGAGAAAGAATCATTGACTGGCTGCCTCCTGCACAGACATATGCCCTGACTGGGAATCAAACTGGGATCTCCTGGTTCATAGGTGGATGCTCAACCACTGAGCAATACCAGCTGTGCATGTATTTTTAACCAAAGCATTCACAGTAAGGTTTCTATTGTGTGTGTATGTATATGTGTATTTAAATTTTATTTCTGGAGGAGAATCACAGTAGCGGCTTAGGTAAACACAATACTCACGGCCTCCCACAACCACATCAAAATTACAACTAAAGTGCAGAACAACATCATTCAGAACCACCTGAAATCTGGCTGAATGGAAGTCCTGCAACTAGAGAAGTAAAGAAGAAAGCACACAGAGACTGGTAGAAGGGGCCGAGGCACAGAATGGGCTGGTCCGACACCCATGTGTGGCATGTTTTTAATTGGGAGGAGTATCTTGGCTGTGGAGGCCTCCTGTGAGGAGCAAGGAGCCCCATACCTACATCAGACCCCTCTGCCCAGAGTTCCAGTGCTGTGAAGAGAGGACCCTGTACCTTCAGGCTGCAAAAGTCAGCTGGAATTGTGGCTGAGTGGCATAGAGGCTGCTGGAGACCCAGGCAGTTCCTCTTGAAGGGCACATACCTCAGTTGCAGGCTCAATCCCTGGCCCCTATCAGGGGGTGTGTGGGAGGCAACCAGTTGATGTGTCTCTCTCATATTAATGTTTTTTTCTCTCTGTCTCTCCCCCTCCCTTCTAGTCTCTCTAAAAAATCAATGGAAAAAAAAAAAAATGTCCTGGGGTGAAGATTAACAAAACAAAACAAGCAAGCTCAAAATGTATTAAAGACTTAAATGTAAGATATGAAACCATAAAAATTCTAGAAGAAAACATAGGTAATAAGCTCTTTCACACTGGTCTTAGCAATATCTTTTTGGATATGTCTCCTTAGGCAAGGGAAACAAAAGCTAAAATAATCAAATGGGGCTTCATCAAACTAAAAAGTTTCTGCATAACAAAGGAAACCGACAAAATGAAAAAAACAACCAACTGAATGGGAGAAGATATTCACAAATGACATATGTGATAAGGAGTTAATATAAAAAATATCTAAGGAGCTCATGCAGGTCAACATAAAATAAACAAACAGTCTGATTAAAAAATGGACAGAGAACATAGACATTTCTCCAAAGAAGACATACAGAGGGCCAATAGACATATGAAAAGATGCTCAACATCACTAATCATCAAGGAAATGCAAATCAAAACTACAATGAGATACCCCCTCACACCTGTCAGAATAGCTAGTATCAAAAAATCAACAAATAGCAATTGTTGGTGAGGATGTGCACTAATGGGATTTTAAGTTGGTACATCCACTATGGAAAACAGTATGGAGAGTCCTCAAAGAAAAAAATAGTACTATCATATGATCTAGCAATTCCACTTCTGGATATTTATCCAAAGAGAATGAAAACAAACACTCATTTGTAAAGATATGTGCACTCCCATGTTTATTGCAACATTATTTACAACAACCAAGTTATGGAATCAACCTAGGTTTCCATCAATAGATGAACGGATAAAAGAAACTAAGATGGCGACATAGGTGAACACCTAAACTGCTACCTCGCACAACAATTTCAAAACTACAGCTAAAAGACAGAACGGATATCATCCAGAACCACAGGAAAGCTGGCTGAGTGGAAATTCTACAACTAGAAGGAAAGAGAAGGGCACACGGAGACTCAAAGGAGCTGCAAAAGGCTGAGGTACGGAGACACGCACGCAGAGAGGACGGGCAGCTGAGTGCCTGGCTAGCTTTCTCTAGCAGGAGAGAGACAGAAGCTTCCGACTGCACTGAACCCCAGTTCCAGGTGAGACCCTGGGGTCCCAGACTCATACAGGGGGAGTCTGGACTGTCAGGAAAAGAGACGAGCACATGGAAACTCAGGGGAGCCGCAAAAGGCAGTGGTCTGGGGGCGCATGCGCAAGTACGCGCAGAGAGGACTGACTGCTGAGTGTGCCGCTGGTTTTCTCTAGCGGAGGAAGGCGGAAGCTCCCAACTGTGCGGAACTCCAGTTCCGACTGCACTGAACCCCAGTTTTGGGCGAGACCCTGGGGACCCAGACTCATACGGGGGGAGTCTGGACTGTCGGGAAAAGAGAGGAGCGCACGGAAACTCAGGGGAGCCGTGAAAGGCAGAGGTCTGGAGGTATGCGCGCGAGTACGCGCAGAGAGGACTGAATGCTGAGTGTGCCGCTGGCTTTCTCTAGCAGGAGGAAGACGGGAATTCCCGACTGCGCTGAACTCCAGTTCTGGGCAAGAATCTGGGAATCCAGATTCATTGGGGGAGAAACTGGACTGTCTGGCAGCAGGCGAAACTTGAGGGCAGCTTTCTCTCAGAGGTGCTTGCAGCGATTATCAAGGGACACTGAGACCCAGGGGCCTCATAGGGCAGGGCTGATGGGAAGCCAAGGCTGTCTGCTCAGCCCTGAGACTCCGCCCCATCCAAGCTGAGCACAGAGGCTTTTGCAATTTTGCAAGTCTTGTCTCATAAGGGTGTCTCCAGCACAGAAGTTCTCCCAGCGTAGACACAACTGATCCTCACAGCCAATTGGCCTGGAGGTCAATTCCTCCCAGTGATACCAACAACAATCAAGACTTAACTACAACAAAGCTGTACACACAGCCCACAAAGGGGTGCACCAGGAGTGTCTACCTCAGGTAACTGGGGAGGCTAAGCCACTGGGCCATATAGGACATCTAGCACACAAAGCTACTCTACCAACTCAGGGAAGCAGTAAAAATGCGGAGACAAAGAAACAGATCACAAATGAAAGAAATGGAGGAAAGCAAACGACTGGATATAGAGTTCAAAATCATGGTTATAAGGTTTTTCAAGAATTTCCTAGAAAAGGCTGATAAATTTAGTGAGACCCTCAAGGATATGAAAAAGGACCAACTAGAAATTAAACATACACTGACTGAAATAAAAAACATTATACAGAGACCTAACAGCAGACTAGAGGAACGCAAGAATCAAGTCAAAGATTTGAAATACAAAGAAGCAAAAAACACTCAACCGGAAAAGCAAAAAGAAAAAAGAATCCAAAAAGTTGAAGATAGTGTAAGGAGCCTCTGGGACAACTTCAAGTGTACCTCCCCCATTTTAATTTTTTAAAAGAAATCTTGCATTTATAAACATATAAGAACAAAAAATGTTTAGGTCCCAATTTCAATGTTCAAAAGTTCCGAGTCCAAATTTTAATGTCCAACAGTTCTGAGTCCAAGTTTCAATGTCCAAAAGTTCCAATTGTACACGTCAGCAATGACATCTGGATGGTGGTCAAATGGTGGCAATGCAGGTTTGACCTCTGGTTTGGTCCTGGGCAACCTGCAGTGACAGCTGCTGACTGCTAGCATGGAAAGGTGTCATCAGCGTCTTCCATATCTGGACTGTTTCTCCTCTTGTCTTCATGGCTGAATTATTTCCTGCTAATTCCTCTCTGTTGCAGGAATCCACATGGTCTTGGAGTTTTTGGAAATATAAACATATTCTCGTCCAAAGGTTAATAAAGAAATCTTTTTTATGAATTTTACTTGTTATCCTTTTAATTTTTTGCCCAAAATTATGACTGCTTTAGGGTTCATTGCATGTTAAGCGATTTTAACATGAAATGAACTACCAATAGAAATTTTGGTTAATACTTTAGGAACAGCCTTTTGTACAATTAGATTTTCTTGAATATTCCCTTATTTCATTTAGCCAATTAAATTAATCTGAAAACTTGACTATTTTACTGTCAAATTTAATACTTTAATGACAATTTTAGTTAATGGAAAGGATTATATGCATCCTTGAGAAAGCCCTGAGCACTCCTGGATTTAGGCTAGATTTAGGTATAGGGCAGCTGCCATCAACCACTTCTCTGTTGCCTGGGTCTCAGTCTTAGCTGGGCCAAGTCTCTTGTTTGTAACTGGGTCTCAGTCTTAGCTGGGCCAAATCTGTTTGTTGCCTGGGTCCCAATCTGAGCTGAGCATGGGAAGCACAAAGCAGCCATGGGGCAGGAGACCTCCCTCAGAAGGGGCGAGTGTTCAAGCCCCTGTAATGTTGGGGGGGTGAGGATCTGTGCCACACCTTTGTTGACCCCCAAGTTCTCTCCTGATGGCCCCCTGCAACTGTGCCTGTCTTAGGTTGCCCCTCCCTTGAGGAGTCTTACCCGTCATTGACTAACCAGCCATCCTCCGGGGCCAAGCAGGGTGATGTGAGGTTCAGTTCTGTCTCCTTGGTAGCCTATGCCCCTATGGCCTCCATGCCCAGCACCTGCCTTGGGATCCCCGCACTGGTGGGGGGCCCCGGCATTGATCATATATCTTGGGGAACCCAGGTTTCTTCTCCAGGGAGAGCCCAGCTCACACCATTGTGCGAGAGACAGATCTATGGTACCATCCAACATGAGGTTTCAACCTCAGAATGAACTGAAAACTCAAGCAACTGTGGGCAATTGAATTGTGAGAAGAGGGTTCCTTTTGACAAAAAGGGCCAATATAGAATGCTCAAGTACCTTCCCAAGGGGCCTTTCACACAGTGGAAGGAATTGAATCCTTTCATGTCCCTTTTAAATTGCTGCCAAACATTAAAAAAAATTTAGATTTTTAAGTTTGTTTGGATTAATTGTACAATATGCTGTTTGTAAAATATCAAAAATTATAATGACATTGTAGAATAATACCATGCAATTTCAAGTATATTAGATGTTTTAAAAGGATTTCTTTTAAGAAGAGAGAATAATTTTCTTGTATTACTCTGGGCCCTTGGAGCTTTACAAGAATCGTCTCTGTTAAGGCCTTGAAATTTTAACATGGAAAAAAACCCATCAAACAAATATTTATATTCATATATGATTTACTAGTTTCTGCATCTGCCATTCATATGCAAACTTATTATCTTCTTCCTGCTGGTTACTTGCCTCATGGCGGGAATTTCAAAAGGGGCTGCTTAAAATGCCTTGGGAAACTACCGTGTTTTCCCGAAAATAAGACAGTGTCTTATATTAATTTTTGCCCCCAAAGACACGCTAGGTCTTATTTTCAGGGATGTCTTATTTTTCCATGAAGAAGAATACGGTACACATTTATTGTTAAATGAAAATAAAGGAAATTTATTACCTGTATATGGTACGGTAGTACAGTTGTCAACACAAACCAGACAAACTGAATCCTACAGTATCAAGAATTTACTCATTTATTCAATGACAATCATGTCATCATCTTCTGGAACATCATCATATCATAACAATCCAATTCCTGAATTTCCTGGTGAATTTCTTGTGACTCCATTTCTTTCAGAATCAGTGGACCAAATCTCTCATGTTTAGCAATAGCACTGTCTTTAAATGAGTACTTCTTGTCAAGGTAGCCTGCTCGCAGTGCATTTGCAATGCAACTGTCAGTGATTTTCTCCCATGAATTCTTCACCCAAGTCACAACTTCTTGCAGTTTAGGTTTCACAAAGTTTCCACGCTGATTTCTCTCCATTCTATTTTCAATGTAGTCATTAATTTCCATGCGCAAATTGTCTTTGAATGGCTTGTTTATTGCAATATCAAGAGTCTGGAGATAGGCCGTCATTCCTGCAGGAATCATTATCTGATCTATTTTTCTTTCGTGAAGAAATGTCTTCATGTCTTTAGCGCGGTGAGTGCTGGCTGCATCCCAGACTAGCAGACCTCTTTGGCTCCCTCGCATAACAAGCGGCAGCATTAAATCGACCCACTTCCTTATAACTGCTTGTGTGGCCCAGGCTTTTTCAGTTTCAAGAATAAAAACGCCCAAAACACGTTCAATCTTTTCCTTCTTGCCCTTAGAAATGATTAAAGGTGGGATTTTAGTGCATTCCAGACGAATTGCCAAAATACAGGAAACACATGCATTTTTGTAAGCAGTGGAGGGAATGTACGCTAAGGAGGCACCCCGCTGTTCAATTGTTGTTTGAGATGATTGGCCCATAAACACTGCAGTTTCATCCATAGCAATCATGTTGGAAAGATTGTATTTAGAGAAGTCAGCATCATCCATAAAGGACTTGAATGCAAATGCTCGCTTAATAACTTGAGTATCTTCCAACCTAAACAATGTTGTAGATCTTCTTAAAGACAGTTCACTTCGCTGAAGGAAATTATCCAGCCAGTGTTGTGATGCTTTGAAGTCTTCGGGGGCTATGTCAAACTGTGGTGCCATTGCAAGGGCAAATTCTTGAATCTGAGCCCTATTCACAACCAAAGCCTTTGCTCTCCTGTCAACAACCCATTCACAGATCAGGTCTTCCAGCTCGGAGAATAATGGTTGCCGACCTGATCCACACTTGTGCTTTTTAGCATTTCCCTTGTCCACTTGTTCAATGAGGTTACCATACTCTGCTCGCCATTTTCGGACCAATCGGATACTCAACATCTTCTCTTTGCAGAAAGCAGTAAGATTTTGGCCCCAAGAGTCTTCCACGATTCCTTTCTTGTACTCCACGGAGTAGCTTTTTCTTTTTGTGCTCATTTCTAGGGGTAAAAAAAAAAGGAATTGGGGTATCAAGGTGGGGGGAGCGGGATCACTCAAAATGACACAGGGGGGATCAGAGGGGGGAATCAAAATGGCACAGGAGAATCAGAGGGGGGATTACCATTTTAGTAACCCCTTTTGATCCTCCTGTGTCATTTTGATTGCCCTCTCTGATCCTCCTGTGTCATTTTAAGTGATCCCCCTCCCCCCAACCCTGTGGCACTGAACACCTTCACCAGACATCTCCCCTACCCCTTTATCAGACATTTACCCCTGGGGCCTGCCTGGGGACTGTCACTGGGCTTGCTGGGGCCTGGATCTGGGCTGGAGCAGGGTCTGCCACTGACTGAGAACCTTCAGTCATCATGAAGGTGGCCGCGAGCATCAGGTAGTGTCACCAGAGACAGACCAGCACTCACCACCTTCGCCGCTTCCCGTCCGCTCTAATCCTCCTGTTCTTCTACACGCATCTGCGAAAGTCTCCTCCTCTCTCCCGCCCCGCGCTCACCGCTCACTCTGACCTCTGCTCCGCCTCCACACAGCAGTGACGTCAGGACTCCGCGTAACGTCACTGGTTGCTAGACGCCAGTCGGGGCGGCCCTAGCGACCAGTTTACGGTAAATTAATTTTCGTTCTGAGACAGAGCCTGGGGACTTATTTTTGGGGGATGCCTTATATTTCACTCAGAAGGAAACCTGTAAGTAGGTCTTATTTTCGGAGGATGTTTTATTTTTGGGGAAAGACGGTAGCTTTAATTTGTCTCCCAGTTCATCTTCGCCATCTTTAAAGCTAAAATCTCTAGGGTTTTTATTCTGTACACAGAAAAGTGTCAAGCCCAGTTCGAAAACTATGCGCACTTGTTTTTAAACTGGCCTTTTCGCGTTACATGAGCACAGAAATCCCCGATGCATTTATGAATTTGTAAAAACTTTAATTCATTAGCTGGAAAAAGGAAAGATGGCGAATATGAAGCCTCTTATGGTGGCTTTCTTGGGGAGTGGTGTCTATATTGGATCGCCACGTGTCTCTCCCTTCCCCTACATCCTGCTTACTTTAGGGGAAGTTTTTGCAACAGATCTGGCCACATTTTTTCATGCTTAAAAGACAGATCTCAAATTTTTTCTTTATAACTAACACCCAATTTGGCCAAGATCAGAATCTTCCTGCAGATTATTTTATGAATTTTAAAGAAAACTTTTAAGTAATCTCATTGCAGGAGAGCAGATAGCTTTGCCCTCTCCTGCCACCTTTAAACTTCTGTGCACCAGAGGCTGTTGGCTGAGCTGAGATTATCACCCAAGGTGTGATATTCAGCTTCTTGAATGGTGGAATGAGTTGTTGTTCCAGGTCTATGGTGGTGATATACTGCTTGCTCTGGCACCCAGATGGGGTTAGAAGCACCTTTTGGGAAAATACAAATGTGCCCTCTTCCCCACATCATTACTGGATCTGGCCCTTTCCACTGTAGCTGTATTAAGAGGCCATGCAGGGGGCCAGTGCCTGGAGGCAATCACGGAAACATCTGCCCCGGTATCTATTGTTCCTCGGAAAAATTTCCCATTTAATTTTAACTCTAGCTCTGGGAGCCCTTGTTTAACTAGCTGTGCCCAGTACATTTGATTAGAGGATCCAAATCCTCTTTCTCCCCGAAGCTCTGTGGAGGGAAGTTTCCCAGCTGTACAATAGGGCAAGATTACAATCTGGGCTATCCTAGTTTCTGGAGAAATTTGAATTATGGTACTTGTTATCTGTACTATAACTTTAATTTCACCAGTATAGTCTTGATCTATCACACCTGGTAAAACTTGAAATCCTTTCATAGATAAGCTACTTCTTCCTAAAATAAGTCCCATGGTGCCCTTAGGTAATGGTCCATAAATCCCTATAGGGATTGCTTGTGGACCCATATCGGGAGTTAGTACATATTTGGCGGTGGGACAGAGGTCCAATCCTGCACTTCCTGGGGTGGCGCGGTAGAGTTCCCTGATAGTGGACCGGTTGTAGGCAGGCCAGTATGGTACGACAGTGCCCCCACTGTTTGGTGGGGCCGGGGCCGGCCCCATTTGCCCTTTCCCTGATGTGGGTCAAGAGGCTGGCCATCAATGCCTCTCTGGGAGCGGCAGTTATTGGCCCAGTGTCTTCCCCTGCTGCAGCGAGGACAAAACCCCAACTGCGGAGCAGGGAGACTGGGGAGCTGAACTTCCTTGTCCCCTTGAGGCAACCTGTTGCCAGCAATTCTTTGCAATATGGCCTGGCCTTCCGCAAGTGAAACAAGTCCGTTTTTCTTTGCTCCCTGAATGGTCCCTTTGCAGAGATTCCTTCAATGCAGCAGCCAAAGTCACTCCCTGAACATAGGATGGCCCAATATCAGCACAAATACGGATGAACTCAGAAATTGACCCCCTTTTTCTGTAGGGGTGTGGAGCCTCCTGACATGTTCTATTGGCATTCTCAAAAGCCAGTTGCTTCACTAACAGGGATCCCGTATTGGAATCTCCAACCACTCTGTCTACTGCCTGAAGCAACCGTTCCACAAAGTCCTGATAGGGCTCCTCTGGCCCCTGTATAATTTTTGTAACATCCATGCTTTTTTCTCCCTTAGTGGGCAACTCCCTCCAAGCTTTAGTGCCACAAATATTTATCTGCTGATAAGCTTGCAAAGGGAACATCATCTGAGCCTGTAAGCTGCTACATGTGCCAGTTCCTATTAACATTTCAAGAGTGATAGGCACACCTTGTTGTTGATTTTTAGCCGCCTGTTTTTCACTAATTTCAGTCCAATTGGATTTCCACAGTAAATAATCTCCAGGGGAAAGACATGCCTTAGCCAAGGTTTGCCAGTTTTGAGGAGGCAGAGCTTCACTAATTACAGTGTCAATCAAGCTCAAGACAAATGGAGAAGTGGGGCCATACCTGGAGACAGAGGTTTTAAACTCCTTGAGGGTTTTAAAAGGAATGGCCTCGTGCACTCTCAGTATCTGCCCTGGGTTGGTAGGGTCTGGCCTTTATAGGATCGGATACATTGAAAATCCTGTAATATCCTCTCCAGCTCGTCTTGCCTCCTGTAAGGTCAGCTGTAAAGGGGATAGTACCGGCGGCACAGCAGTTGTGGTTACTTTCATATTTGGCTGTGTGCCAGTTTCTGGCCGTAAAGGCCAGGGGGTTAGGGTCGTTTTTTCAAAACTGTGAGCAAGATCTTCCTCATCATCTAAATCATCTCGCTCATGGTAATGTTTGTATCTCCTTTTCTCAATCTCTGGCTCCCGCTCATATTTAGGAGGTAAATACTTGTTAGGCCAACTCTTAAGAGCAGTGGCAGGAGCGGCAGCGGGTGAAGGGGGGGAAGGTGGGGGTAAGGAGAAGGAGGAGGAGGAGGAGGAGGAGGAAGAATCTCCTTTCCGAGACTCTGAATTACCCATGTTTATACCCGGTTATTCAAGTGAATTCACAATTCACAACACACAATACACTTCCCAAAAACTTACCTTAATCTGCGCGCACGTCGTGGAAGTGACCCCCTCGCCTATTTTCCCTCCGTACTCAGGTCCCTGTTCGGGCGCCAAATGTGGTGCGGTGTTTCTTCCTTTTCCGCGTCCCGCACAGAAAGGGAGAAAGACAGGTTCCTGAGGGGAGGAGCTGGGGGTTAAGAAATTAGAGAAAGAAAGAGACAAGAGACAGAAATAGATTCAAGCTGGGTACCGGGTGGCTTCCTGTCCTCTGATAAACAGTCACACTCACCTCAGACAACACAGCATATTTATTGGTTTCCAAAAGGGATTTTATGATCAAAAGGAGTTTTGGGTGTGCCCAAATCCTAGTCATCAGGATCTGAGTAAGCTCCTTATTTTGGGTGGGTCAAGGTCCTTTTTGTTCCTCATTCCAAGTACATGGAATCAGTACTGATAACAGGATTCTGCCAGTGCCCTTGGGCTCAGCTGATAAGAATTAAAAAAGTATCCATGTGCCTTCCCAGACGGCTCTCTACAGTACCAACATCCAAATTATTGGGGTGCCAGAAGAAGAGAGAGAGCAAGATACTGAAAACCTATTTGAAGAAATAATGACAGAAAACTTCACCCACCTGGTGAAAGAAATAGACTTACAAGTCCAGGAAGTGCAGAGAACCCCAAACAAAAGGAATCCAAAGAGGACCACACCAAGACACATCATAATTAAAATGCCAAGAGCAAAAGACAAAGAGAGAATATTAAAAGCAGCAAGAGAAAAACAGTTAATTACCTACAAGGGAGCACCCAGACGATTGTCAGCTGATTTCTCAACAGAAACTATGCAGGCCAGAGGGAGTGGCAAGAAATATTCAAAGTGATCAATGGCAAGAACCTACAACCAAGATTACTCTACCCAGCAAAGCTATCATTCAGAATTGAAAGGCAGATAAAGAGCTTCCCAGATAAGAAAAAGCTAAAGGAGTTCATCAACACCAAACCAGTATTATATGAAATGCTGAAAGGTATTCTTTAAGAAGAGGAAGAAGAAGAAAAAGGTAAAGATAAAAATTATGAACAACAAATACATGTCTATCAACAAGTGAATCTAAAAATCAAGTGAATAAAAAATCTGATGAACAGAATAAACTGGTGAATATAATAGAATCAGGGACATAGAAAGGGAGTGGACTGACAATTCTCAGGGGGAAATGGGTGTGGGAGGGTGCGGGAAGAGACTGGACAAAGGTCGTACACCTATGGATGAAGACAGTGGGGGGGGAGGTAAGGGCAGAGGGTGGGGTGGGAACCAGGTGGAGGGGAGTTATGGGGAGGAAAAAAGAGGAACAATTGTAATAATCTGAACAATAAAGGTTTATTAAATTAAAAAAAAATAGATGAACAGATAAAGAAGATGTGGCACATACATAAAATGAAATTTTACTCAGGCCTAAAAAACAATGAAGTCTTGCCATTGTGACAACATGAATGGACCTAGAGGGTATAATGTGAAGTGAAATAAATCAGACAGAGAAAGACAAATACTGTGTGGTTTCATCCGTGTGAAATCGAAAAACACACACACTCACCCACAAATGAACAAAAAATAAATGAACTAAAAACAGAACAAAAACATTCATAGAAAGAGAACAAACTGGCCTGGTCGGTGTGGCTCAGGGATTGAGCATCGACCCATGAATCAGGAGGTCACTATTTGATTCCTGGTCAGCGCAAATGACTGGCTTTCAGGCTCAATCCCCAGCAGGGGGCGTGCAGGAGGCAACTGATCTATGATTTTCATCATTGATGTTTCTATCTCTCCCTTCCTTCCTCTCTCTGAAATAAATAAAAACATATTAAAAAAAATAAAAGAAAGAGAACACACTGATGGTTGCCAGGGGGAGGGATAAAATGGTGAAGGGGGAAAAGAGGCACAAACTTCCAGTTATAAAATAAATAAGCCACAAAGATGTAGTGTACATCATGGGGAATATAGTCAACAATACTGTAATTATGTTGCACGGTGAGGATAATTACTAGACTTAGTGTAGTGATCATTGAGAGGTATATAAATGTAAAATTACTTTGTTGTACAGCCCGAAACTACTATAATGTACTAGAGGCCCGGTGCACAAAGTTTGTACATGGGGGATGGGGTGTCCCTCAGCCCAGCCTGCACCCTCTCCAATCTGGGACCCCTCGAGGGATGTCCGACTGCAGTCAGACATCCCTATCACAATCCAGGACTGCTGGCTCCCAACTGCTCTCCTGCCTGCCTTTCTGATTGCCCCTAACTGCTTCTGCCTGCCAGCCTGATCACCCCCTAACCACTCCACTGCCAGCCTGATTGATGCCTAACTGCTCCCCTGCCAGCCTGATTGCCTCTAAATGCCCTCCCCTGCTGGCCTGGTCACCCCTAACTGCCCTCCCCTGCCAGCCTCATTGCCCCTAACTGCTCTCCCCTGCTGGTCTGGTCCCCTCCCAACTGCCCTCTGCTGCCGACCTGGGTCCCCCCAAACTGCCCTCCCTGCAGGCCTGGTCCCACCCAACTGCCCTCCCCTGCAGGCCTGGTCACCCCTAACTGCCCTGTCCTGTAGGCCTGGTCCCCTTCAACTGCCCTCCCTGCAGGCCTGTTCCCCCCCAACTGCCTTCCCCTGCGGGCCTGGTCACCCCTAACTGCCCTGTCCTGCAGGCCTGGTTCCTCCCAACTGCCCTCCCCTGCTGGCCATCTTGTGTCCACATGGGGGCAGCCATCTTGTGTATTGGAGTAACAGTCAATTTGCATATTACTCTTTTATTAGATAGGATGCTCATTTTATTATAAATTTTAAAAAAATGCTAAACACAAACTTGTCTGATTTAATAAAAGTTCAGTCCAGAATCTAATTTGGGATCCAGAATATCTTTTTCTCGGAGCATAGAAGCTTAAAGTAACACTTTAATTTTACTGTTTAAGGCACTTTATAATCTTCAAAGTGTTTTTGTTTTATTTCATTTCACATCATAAAATCTCTTCTTTCACTAACTTAGAAATTTGAGAAAAGCAGTGTAGATGGAAGCACAGCCAATTCCGAGTGTAAATGAACTGGAATTTAGTTTTTATTGGTAAACTTCAGCATACATCCCTCCTTCCCACCACAGTCTGGAAGAGCACTTAGCCCTGGAGTAACTGAGCCAACTAGATCAAGTTAGCAGTAAGAGAGATTTTGTATCAGATTTTGTAAGTGATGCCTTTTGTGAGTTGGGGAAAGAGTAACTGGTAGAAAATAAAAATTTATCTTTAAGGAATAGATAACATAATAGTTGAGGACAAGGATATCTAAATTCCTAATTTAAATATTTTTATTTTTAAATTTCCTGACCTGATATATTTGTGTGTAAAATCTAAAAAATAAAACAAATGTAAACATCCACTTGAATTACTTTGATCCCAATAAAAGAGTGGTTATGAGAGATCACTAGAACAAAACATTGACATCAATACTAATGATAATAATTACTGATAACATTTCCAGAGTGCTGGCTGTGTGCTAAATGCTTTGTAGATGTTAACTCTTTAATCATTTAAGTCAGAGCTGCTGCTATATCAACTTCTCTGAAAAGTGTCAAACTTTAATCTGAAATTAGGGTATATTATATACTGTTTAGAAATAATATTGGCACACACATAGAAAAACATGTTGACAATGAGTTATATATTAAAAAATAACATTTCATAGCCTTTGTACAAATATATACAAGCACTTACCTGTAAAATGAAAATTTAAAAATAAACTATCATGTTTAATATACTGATATGCACACATATACACATATATACATTTTTACAAGATGAAATAAACTTTACTTTTAAAACAGTTTTAGATTTATAGAAACATTGCAAAGATAGTACAGAGTTCCCATATCCCTGTATCCAGTTTCTCCAATTATTAGCATCTTAATTAGTATGCCACATTTGTTGTAATTAATGAACCAATATGAATAATGAACTAACTTCCATATTTTACTCAGATTTATTTAGTTTTTATCCAATGTCCTTATTCTGTTCTAGGATCCCATCTCAACATTATATTTAGTCTTCATGTCTCCGGGTCCTCTTGGCTGTGACAGTTTCTCAGACTTTGCTTATTTGTATGTCCTTGAGTTTTGAGGAGTACTGGTCAATTACTTTGAGGAATGTTTTATTCTTTCCCTCTCACCCCCATGATTAGACTGGGTTATTGGTTTTGGGGAGGAAGATCAGAGAGATAAAGTGCCATTTTCATCGCATCATATGAAGGATACATCCTTGATCACCTGGCTGAAGTAGTGTTTGTCGGTTTTGAAACTCTAAAAGCCATTCTGCATTCCCCTCTTTCCCACACTTTCTTTTTTTTTTTTTTTTTTGAAGAAACTTACTATGCATGGCCCACACTTAAGGAGTGAGATATCGTACTTCACTTACTGGAGGTTGGCATATTATTGGGAATTTTCTGTAGGAGAGCTCTGTCAATCCCTCCTCCCCCATTTATGTACTTAATCATTTACTTATATCAGTATTGACTCATGGATATTTATTTGATGTGCTTCTTTGGCCCAATAAAATCCTGTGGATAACTTTTTTTAAAAAAATGTATTTTTTATTGATTTCAGAGAGGAAAAGAGAGGAAGAGAGAGACAGAAACATCAATGATGAGAATCATTGATTGGCTGCCTCCTGCAGGCCCCCTACTGGGGATCAAGCCTGCAACCAAGGCACGTGCCTTGACTGGAAATGGATCCATGACCTCCTGGTTCATAGGTCCAGGCTCAACCACTGAGCCACGCTGATGGGGCTGTGGATAACTTTTAAAGTCAATAGAGGAGAATATGATAACTTTTAGAGGTTATATAATAGGTCTTTAATCAATCCTCTACTGATACACATTTTTGCTTCCCCTTTTTCCTTCCAACAATGATGGAACAAGAAGCTTGTACATTCAATTTTTGTGTGCACCTGGGTGGCTATTCTTAGTTTATCATTCTAACTCCATCCCTAGGACACATTATCCTTGAGCTGTGTTCCCTGCTCCTCAAGCACATCTTGCTTTCCTCAGCTTACAATATATTTTCTCTACCTAAAATTCTCTTCCCCTATCTTTGCCTGCTGAAGTTCCCTGTTTGATTTAGGGCTCGGCTCAAAAGGCCACTTGCTGTAAAAGGTCTTCTCTAGTGTTTCAAATGTAATTCAATGGTTCCATTCCACTTCTCTTTGTTGAACATGTATTATAAAACATCATTGCCTCCTATTCTATCCCAGAATCCTTTCTACGAGTTTATGAAGGGTAGAGGCAGAAAAGTGATCCATCACACTCATCTGTGTATTCCATCACAATGGTGGGCGTGCAAAGTAACTAGCATATTTTGACTTTGAAATTATATGAGTAATTGAGAAATTAATAAGTGTGCTCAATGTTACAGAGAGAATTACTCTTCCTTTCTTTTTCCTACGTTGTTCCATGCTTCAGAGAGTCAGAGGAGTTGCATACAGGTGTTAGCTTTTAAGTACAAACTGTGCTGTAGTTTAAAAGTAATGCTTTCTAGCTGTCAAAAGTGTTTATTTGAAGACTTGGGTATTAAAGTCTGTCTTCCAAAATGAGCAAATTCAAGATATTCATAGAAATTTGTACATAAACGCAGGAGAAATGAAGTCATTAAGTAAGATCTCTGGTCTTCCCGACTCTCTTTTTAAGTAGGCAGGTGGCATAATGTATCTTACATGTTATAATTAGTAATTAGAGGTGAACGCCAAAAAAAACAAACAAAGAGACAATGTTTGGTTGTGAGGCTGTCAGTGAGCGGCCACTACAGCTCCAGTGGACCCACCAGCCTGCACCCAGGAGACGCGCTCCTCCCGCGAACACTCGGGCGGGGTGACCTACACTTTTGTGACCCCGCACTGGGTAGGAGGAGGCGCGCGCATTACAGCGGCTCGCGGCACCTGGTCCGTTCCACGCCGCGTGAAGAGGTGGGCCCGCCTCCGCTCTCCCGCAGCCCAATCATCTGGGGACCCTGGGCACGTCCCGCTGCCAGCCACGCCCCCAGCCGGCGGGACGGGGCGGGGGCGTCTTTAAGAGCCGGCCGCCGGGCCCGGCTCCGCGGGGGTGCGGGGTTGTGGACTGGGAGGCCGGGTCCTGAACCTGAACTTGAACCTGAAACCCAGAGGCTCTAACGCGCAGCCGCTTTTCTCGCGGCAGCCTCCGCGCTTACGCCGCCCGCCCACCCGGGCTCCGCAGCCCTCGCCTGGGTCTCTCTAGCCCGCCCGCCGGGCTGTGGGCAGCTGCTCCGGAGCCTGCCCGCCGGGAACTCACGCCCCTCGTGCTCCCGCGGCGCCCGACGGGCCGGCTGGGGCCATGGTGCCCTCTCCCGCGGAGCCCGTCGCCGCACAGGGGTCGAGCGAGACAGAGACGCTCAGCCCCGCGTCCTTGGGGGCTGCCCCGCTCTCGGGCCTGGGACCCTCCGACGGTCCCGAGGCGGCCGCCGAGAAGGAGGAGGTCGAGGTGGAGTTGGCGGGGCCGGCGGGCGCCGAGCCTCCTCAGCCTCCCGAGGGCGGCTGGGGCTGGCTGGTGATGCTGGCGGCCATGTGGTGCAACGGGTCGGTGTTCGGCATCCAGAACGCCTGCGGGGTGCTCTTCGTGGCCATGCTGAAGACCTTCGGGTCCAAGGACGATGACCAGATGGTCTTCAAGACAGGTGAGGCGCAGCGCCCGCCGTGGTCAGCAGGGGACAGGCGCGGGCCTGGGCGCATTCTGCGTGCTCAGTGTGGGTCCACGCCCGCGTGTGCGCCCCAAGGAGTCCCCTTGTGCCTAGGGTTTTTTGTCTTTTTTTGGCGGGGGGGCCTGGGCGGGGACTGTGCTAAATACTGAAAGGATAGGAGGCAGCTGAATGGGGGATTGCGAGCAGGAGCGTGAGGGGTTGCCTTCTCCTGTTGTGTTCTTTGTCGTACTTAACGATTTACCAAACTAGATGAAAAAGGTGCAGACTCAACATTCCCCCCCACCCCCCCTTAGAGCGCACTTACGCGATCTCTTGACTGAGTAGGCAGAAAAGCAAGTTGAGGATCTTCTGTATAACTGTTCTGCATACATTTTCCACTTTATCCTGCAAGTAGGCGTTGTCAACCCCGTTTAGGTGAGCAAACTGAAGCTTGGTGAAATAAAGTGTCTTGGTGAGTAGCAGAATGGAGATAGAACACACGTCTTCAGACTTAAACGGCGAAGTGATTTCCATTACTAAATCAGACTCCCTCTGCCGTTTGGGGAACTTTATATAGTTAATCATCTTAAATTTATTTTATTTTATTATTAAAGGGAAAAGAGGTAGAAACATCAATGATGAGAGAATCATGGGTGGACTGCCTCCTGCACGCCCCCCCCCCCACTTGAGATAGAGCCTGCAACCAGGGCATGTGCCCTTGACCGGAATCGAACCCAGTACGCTTCAGTCTGCAGGCTGATGCTCTATCCACTGAGCCAAAGCAGCTAGGGCGATTCATCATCTTTTTTAAAACCTTACTTTTCTGTTATTTTTAGTGAACATTTCTTAGGTCTTTAGTGTGCATAAAGTGAGTATACAACTGTCCCCATTCCCTGATCTTACTTTGCTGTCATAACAAATTCTAAGGCAGAGGTAAGGTTGAGAGTTTTAAAATAGTATATAAATAGTATGCTCTTATGTGTATCCTTCTGCAACTTGCTTTTCTTTTACCCTGTGTTGTGTCTGCGATTTATCCATATAATACCTTAATTTGAGCTGGTAGCTTACATTTTTTGTTTTAACTCATAGTTTTCCATTGTATGACTATATTATACTTTATTTAGGCACTGTCCCTTTATTAGACATTTATATTATTTTCAAACTTACTGTAAACGACACTGCAATGAATATTCTGGTACATTGTCTCGACATGTATTAAATAAGGTGCCATATTAATCTGGAATTCCTGTTCCATAAATAGCTCTTGAAGTTGCTGTTGTTATTCAGGTCACAGGGCTAGGTACAAAAAGTGTTAAAAATGTAATATCATATACTTACTTTGTAAGGAAGACTATTATTAAAAAGTTTAGGAGGATAGATGTGCATATGTAATGGTAAACAAAACTAATTTTGTGTCTTTTCTATATGAGTATCAGGTATCTGGGAAGGAAAAGCTCCAGGAGGCTGAACTGACAGTTACCATTTTTAGACTGTTACCTTCAGCATTTAGCATATTTTTGTCTGGGTTTACAAATTTTTATTTTTATTTTGAACATCTTTTTTTATTTCTTTCATTGCTTTTTATTTTATTAGAGTTTTTTTATTGTTTAAAATATTACATATATTAGTACATATATCTCTTTTTTCCCCATTGACCTTCCCCCAGCCTCCCCTACCCCCCTGTCGCATGCCCCTATACCGCCCCCCCCCCCCCCCCCCCGCACAGTGTCTTGTGTCCATTGGTTGTGCTTATATGCATGCATACAAGTCCTTTGGTTGATCTCTTTCCCCCCTCCCCAACACTCCCCAGCCTTCCTGCTATAATTTGACAGTCTGTTCGGTGCTTTACTGCCTCTGTATCTTTTTATTCATCAGGTTATAATGTTCTTTATTTTCCATAAATGAGTGAGATCATGTGGTATTTTTCTTTCATTGCCTGGCTTATTTCACTTAACATAATGCTCAGGTCCATCCATGCTGCTGCAAATGGTAAGAATTCCTTCTTTTTTATAGCGGCGTAGTACTCCATTGTGTAGATGTACCATAGTTTTCTGATCCAGTCATCTGCTGATGGGCACTTAGGCTGTTTCCAAATCTTAGCTATTGTAAATTGTGCTGCTATGAACATAGGGGTGCATATATCCTTTCTGATTGGTTGGTGTTTCTAGTTTCTTGGGATATATTGCTAGAAGTGGGATTACTGGGTCAAATGGGAGCTCCATTTTTAGTTTTTTGAGGAAACTCCATACTGTTCTCCACAGTGGCTGCACCAGTCTGCATTCCCACCAGCAGTGCACGAGGGTTCCTTTTTCTCTGCATTCTTGCCAGCACTTGTCGTTTGTTGATTTGTTGATGATAGCCATTCTGACAGGTGTGAGATGGTATCGCATTGTTGTTTTGATTTGCATCTCTCAGATAATTAGTGACTTTGAGCATGTTTTCATATATCTCTTGGCCTTCCTTCTGTCTTCTTTCGAAAAGATTCTATTTAGGTCCATTGCCCATTTTTTTATTGGATCATTTATCTTCCTTTTATTAAGTTGTATAAGTTCCCTGTAGATGTTGGAGATTAAACCTTTATCAGTGATAACATTTGCAAATATGTTCTCCCATACAGTGGGCTTTCTTGTTGTTTTGTTGGTGGTTTCTTTTGCTGTGCAAAAGCTTTTTATTTTGATGTAGTCCCATTTGTTTATTTTCTCTTCAGTTTCCATTGCCCTAGGAGTGGTATCGGTGAAGAAATTGCTACGGCATATGTCTGAGATTTCTCTGCCTGTGGATTCCTCTAGTATTTTTATGGTTTCCTGTCTTATATTTAAGTCCTTTATCCATTTTGAGTTTATTTTTGTGTATGGTGTAAGTTGGTGATCTAGTTTCATTTTTTTGCATGTATCTGTCCAATTTTCCCAACACCATTTATTGAAGAGGCTGTCTTGACTCCATTGTATGTTCATGCCTCCTTTGCCAAATATTAATTGGGCATAGTGGTTTGGGTCAATATCTGGATTCTCTATTCTATTCCATTGGTCTATATGTCTGTTCTTGTGCCAGTACCAGGCTGTTTTGAGGACAGTGGCTTTGTAATACAGCTTGAAATCTGGTATTGAGATCCCTCCTACTTTATTCTTCTTACTCAGGATTGCTGTGGCTATTCGGGGTCTTTTTTTATTCCAGATGAATTTTTGCAGAGTTCTTTCTAGGTCTGTGAAATATGCCGTTGGTATTTTAATGGGGAGTGCATTGAATCTATAGATTGCTTTGGGTAGTATGGACATTTTAATGATGTTGATTCTCCCAATCCATGAACATGGTATGTTCTTCCATCTGTTTACGTCTTCATCTATCTCTTTTTTGAGTGTCCTGTAGTTTTTCGTTTACAGGTCTTTTACCTCCTTAGTTAAGTTTATTCCTAGGTATCTTAATTTTTTTGGTGTGATGGTAAATGGGATTGCTTTTTTAGTCTCTCTTTCTGTAAGTTCACTATTGGTGTATAGAAATGCCATAGATTTCTTGTTGTTAATTTTGTATCCTGCTACATTGCTGAATTCATTTAAGTCTATTAGTTTTTTGGTGAAGTCTTTTGGTTTTTTTATGTACAATATCATGTCATCTGCGAATAAGGAGAGTTTTACTTCTTCTTTTCCAGTTTGGATTCCTTTTATTTCTTCTTCTTGTCTAATTGCAATGGCTAATACTTCCAGTACTATGTTGAACAGGAGTGGTGAGAGTGGGCATCTCTGTCTTGTTCCTGTTCTTAGGGGAAATGGTTTTAGTTTTTGCCCATTGAGTATGATGTTAGCTGTGGGTTTATCATATATGGCTTTTATTATGTTGAGGTATGATCCTTCTATTCCCACCTTGTTGAGAGTTTTTATCAAGAAAGGGTGTTGGATTTTGTCAAATGCTTTTTCTGCATCAATTGATATGACTATGTGATTTTTATCTCTCAATTTGTTTATGTGATGTATCACGTTTATTGATTTGCAGATATTGTACCATCCTTGCATTCCTGGGATAAATCCTACTTGGTCATGGTGTATGTTCTTTCTGATATACTGCTGGATCCGATTTGCTAGAATTTTGTTGAGGATTTTGGCATCTATGTTCATGAGGGATATTGGCCTGTAATTCTCTTTCATTGTGTTGTCTTTATCTGGTTTTGGTATTAGGGTGATGTTGGCTTCATAGAATGAGCTTGGAAGTGTTCCTTTCTCTTGAATTTTTTGGAATAGTCTGAGGAGGATAGGTTTTAGTTCTTCCTTGAATGTTTGGTAAAACTCCCCTGTGAAGCCGTCTGGCCCTGGGCTTTTGTTTGCTGGAAGGTTTTTGATAACTGCTTCAATTTCTTCCATAGTTATTGGCCTATTGAGATGTTTAGATTCTTCCTGATTGAGTTTTGGAAGGTTATATTTTTCTAGGAATATGTCCATTTCCTCCAGGTTGTCCAGTTTGTTGGAATAGAGTTGTTCATAGTATTTTTTAACAATCCTTTGTATTTCAACGGGATCTGTTGTTATTTCTCCTCTTTCATTTCTGATTTTGTTTATTTGGGTCCTCTCTCTTTGCTTCTTGGTGAGCCTGGCTAGAGGTTCATCAATCTTGTTTATCCTTTCAAAGAACCAGCTCTTGGTTTTGTTGATCTTTTGTATTATTTTTTGGTCTCAATGTCACTTATCTCCGCTCTGATCTTTATTATTTCCTTCCTTCTGCTTACACTGGGCTTTTCTTGTTGCTCTTTTTCTAACTCTTTGAGTTGTAGGGTTAGGTAATTTATTACCATTGTTTCTTGTTTTTTGCAGTAGGCTTGTAGAACTATGAACTTCCCTCTCAAGACTGCTTTCGCTGTGTCCCATAGATTTTGGATTGTTGTGTTTTCATTGTTGTCTGTTGCCATGATGTTTTTTATTTCTTCTTTGATCTCTCTGGTAACACAGTCATTGTTTAATAGCATACTGTTTAGTCTCCATGTGTTTGATTTTTTTGGATTATTTTTATTGTAGTTGATTTCCAGTTTTATGCCACTGTGATCTGAGAAGATGCTTGATATGATTTCTATCTTCTTGAATTTGAAGAGACTTTGCCTATGACCCAACATATGGTCTATCTTTGAAAATGACCCATGTGCACTTGAGAAGAATTCATATTCTGTGTCTTTGGGTGAAATGTTCTGAAGATGTCAATTAATTCCATCTGGTCTAGTGAGTCATTTAGGATTGATGTTTCTTTGCTGATTTTTTGTTTAGAGGATTTGTCTAATGGTGATAGTGGGGTATTAAAGTCTCCTACTGTGATTGTATTGCTGTCAGTCTCTCCCTTGATATACTCCAGGAGGTTTTTTTGTGTATTTGGGTGCTCCTGTATTGGGTGTGTATATGTTTACCAGAGTTATTTCTTCTTGTTGGATTGCTCCCTTTAGTATTATGAAGTGGCCTTCCTTATCTCTTTTTATGTCCTTCACTTTGAGATCTAATTTGTCAGATATAAGTATTGCTACCCCAGCTTTTTTTCATTTCCATTCATCTGAAAAACCTTTTTCCATCCCTTCACCCTCAGTCTGTGTGCGTCTTTTTTTCTGAGGTGGGTTGCTTGTAGACAGCAGATATATGGGTCGTGTGTTCTTATCCAATCTGTTACCCTGTGTCTTTTGATTGGGGCATTTAATCCATTTACATTTAAAGTTATTATTGATAGGTGCTTATTTGTTGTCATTTTTATTCTTTACCCCTGTGTTCCTTCTTCACTTCCTATTTCTTTTTTTTTTTTACAGCAGACCCTTTAGCATTTCTTACATTGCTGATTTGGTGGTAATAAATTTCCTTAGTCCTTTTTTGTCTGTGAAGCTCCTGATTTCACCTTCAATTTTGATTCATAGCCTTGCTGGGTACAGTATTCTTGGATTCAGACCATTCCTTTGCATGACTTTGTATATTTCATTCCATCCCCTTTTGGCCTGATGAGTTTCTGTTGAGAAATCAGTCGCTAGTCTGATGGGGGTTCCTTTGTAGGTAACTTTCTGTCTCTCTCTGGCTGCTTTTAAGATTCTTACTTTGTTGTTGGTGTTTGCCAATTTAATTATAATGTGCCTTGGCATCGGTCTTTTGGGGGTTCATTTTGCTTGGGACTCTGTGAGCTTCTTGGATTTGTGTGGGTTTTTTCTTCCCTATATCAGGGAAGTTTTCTGTCATTATTTCTTCAAACAGGTTTTCTATTCCTTGCTCAGTTTCCTCTCCTTCTGGAACCCATATTATGCAGATGTTGTTTTGTTTCGTGTTGTCACAAAGTTCCCTTAGGCTCTCCTTCTGCTTTTTAATTTTTTTTTCTAGAAGCTGCTCTACTTGGGTATTTTTTCCTACCTTTTCTTCTAGCTCACTGATGCAGTCCTCTGCTTCTTCTAGTCTACTCTTGATGCTCTCTATTGAGTTCTTTACAGCAGCAATGTCATTTTTCATTTCTTCTTGGTTCTTCATTTCCTCTTGGTTCTTACACATATTGTTGAATTTGTCTTCCATTCTTTTCAGCCACCTTATGACCATTTCTCTGAATTCTTTCTCTGGCAGGTTGCTTGCCTCCATTTCGTTTGCTTCCTTTTCTGGTGATGCCTGCTTTTCTTTCATATGCGGGCTGTTTCTTTGTCTCCCTATGGTCTCTCTTCTCCGGGTGTCTGGTTATGTAGATCTTTCTCTCCTACGTTGATTTAAAGGCACAAAATACAACACAACCAGGTACAATGCACAAGGCACTGAACAGAAATGTATTCATGATATTAATAACCCCAAATAAAGGTGACCACCAGAGAAAGGCAAATTAGAGGATAAGAGAGAAAGAAGAAGAGAAAAAAGCAACAACAAAGAAAGGAGTGCAAAATGAAATTGGGAAAAGGAAAAAAAAAGTAAGAGAGAAAAGAAAGAGAATACGAAAGAAGAGGGGAACAAACTATATATATGTGGAGAAAACTCCAATAGAACAGCCACTAATCCCAACAAATGCCAGCAACAAGTACCTAGAGATGAATACAAACTACAAACAACAACTAATATCAAGCGAGGTGAAGGAAAACAGAAGCAAAAAACATAACAAACAAACAAAAAAGAATAAGCAATCTCCCAAAGAAGCATAAAAAGTCGATATAATCAACAATCAAGCAAACAACAACAAAAGGACAGAAAAACAATTTTTTGAATATGAAAACAGAGAAGAGAGAGGTGTGTATGGACTTGGAGCAGGGGATTGGAAATTAGATATATAAGTAGGGTGAAATTTTAACAGGGGGTAAAAAGAAAGAATAGGGAAAATCTAAAGCAGGGAAAGGGTAAGAGAAACAGGAAACAAAAGGGGAAAAGTTAGGAAGAGAGTGATGGCATAAAGGTAAAGTTGAGATAGAGTAAAATGATGCGAAAGGGAAGATGAAAATAGAATGTAGAACACTAATCCCAAAGTAAAATAAAGAGAAAATAAAATGATACTTTTTTTTTTTAAAAAAAGGAAAATAGTAGTAGTAATAATACTGATTGAAAATAAAGATGTAATAATTAAAAAGGTAATATCAAGTGAGGAAAAAAGAAAAAAATTAGTCTCTTAAGTAAAAGATGAAAAAAAATAAAAATAAAATGTGCAGTAGTAAAGGTCATTCACTTCCTCTACTGTTCTGTTTGGCACGCCTGTTTCCTAGTCAGGACAGTATTGCAGTTCCCTGCGTTCCACTGCTCCTCAGTGTTGTAAGCCAGTCCTGATTTTTAAGCAGGTAGTGTGTCTTAATTTCTTGTATTCCTTTATTGTGTTTACACAAGAGTCATTTTGTGATTCAACCCCTGGGTGGTAGTGTTTCTGGATTCACCTCCGGGTCTATAGGTCCTCTGTAGCCAGTGCTTGGATCCTGCTTTCCATGTGGCATTCAGTACCGGTTTGTGGGAGTGGCTTGCCCCAGAGCTGGTTCTCTGATGGTTATTCCCTGCTCTGATCCCCAGGTTCCAGAAAAACAACTTTCCCCTGCAGTCTCTTAGGGTGTCCCCAATTGGGTGATCCTATGTATTGGGCTTAGTAATCAGAAGTAAGGATTTAAAGGAAAGAGAAAAAAACAAAAACAAACAAACAAACAAAAAGAGCCAATGTAAGTGTGAGAACTCTGGAGCTGAGTGCAAGTCTGTGCAGTCTTTTTTTCCCCCTGGGTCTAAGCATCTGGCACACTTGTAAAATTTTTAGGCTGTCCTTTTGTGTCAGATCAAAATGGGTTGCTTTTAAGAGTTCCTTTCTGTTAGCAGCTCTGAGGACCCCCTTCCACATTCACGGATCACGCCAGCCCCAACAGCCATGGATTTTTCTAGGCGCAGACTTCCCCCAGTCCCTAGCTCTCGCAGTGCGCGCGTTTCTCTGTCCTGCCAGGACCAGAGACCTCACTTTATCCCAGGAGAAATCTGACCTTTCTGTGGTGGAGTGTAGAGCTCTTCTGAATCTGCGTGTTTGCGCCAATTGGGGACCGGTGCTCTGGTTCGCAGCTGTTCGGTGGGTGCCGCAGTTGTAGATTTTCAGGCTTCCGATAACATCCACTTTCCCCTTCAAGATGGCGCGGTCTCTGCATCCAAACCGGTCGCTCCGGGAGGGAACCCAGCAGCAGTGGGGGCTGCCCGGTCAGGGGACCCCCATCCAGCAGTTCCCCACCGTCTCCTGGAGTATAGCTGTCCCTCAACTCACCAACAAACACTCCCCGTGTGACCCTCAGCTGTTCTTTCTATCTGCTCTGGGACAAGGCTTGGGACACGTCTGTCTATTCCACCACCATTTTCGCCTTCACAAATTTGTTTCTGGGTTTACAAATTTTTAATGCAGTCAAAACAACAAGACAACAGCCTTTCCTTTATTACTGTTTTTGCAAGCCCAGATGAGTTAATCCATTGGGATCTGAGGGTTGTCTTTTGTTTTTACTCCTTCCTGCCTTTGTTCTTTTGAGATAGTGAGCAACTGCTGGAGAAAGACCATAGCTTCGCCAGGAATCAGTTTTGCAGTGTTGAAGCCTCTACCTACAAGTTCCTATTGGCTACAGTATCCCAGTACTGGATAGCAAAAGATGAAGGAGGGGATAGGACCTGCTATTTTGAAATTTTTGAAACTCCGTATTTTTCATTTTCATGAATATCTTTCTCCATTTACTCAGTTAAGTTCTTGATAACTTTCAGCCGTGTGTGTGTGTGTGTGTGTGTGTGTGTGTGTGTGTGTGTATGTGTATCATATAAACAGTCATATGGGTATGCCAGCTAAATACTGAAGATCTTTGTGCTTATCTGCATGATTGCCATGTTTGGGCATGCCCTTGCACAGATGTGCCCAACTCAGGATAAGTGGAGATGGAAACCAGGCTGTGTTCTGGGTGCCCTTTATCTAATTCCTACAAAGGGGCCTTATGCACTTATAATGGCCCTGCATAACACAACAGCTTGATTGAACGTTGGCTTGGTTGAACTTTATTTGGACACGGTGTAATACATGTATAACAGCTATTTTTTAAGGTATGAGAAAGAAAACAGATTTAACCTCATCTGTGAAAAAAGGGTGACAAGATAGTTATTGGGTCAGTTGATATTGAGATACCCCCCAGCCCCTTCCCCAACAGGTGTTTCATAGAGTCCATCATCTACAAAAGGCACTGAAGTATATATACCTGCTTTGAAGTTTGGCTTTTCCACTAATGCTGAGTCATCTGTGATCAAACATATGCAAGCTTCAAGTACAACCCCCCAAAATATCTAGAATTGCTTAAGGCTTTTATTTTTCAAAGTTTTGGTCCGTTTTCTATTACTCTATTCATGACTGATAATCCCAGCATTAGAGGGCAGTTAATTGTCTCCATGTTTTCATTAGCTTCTTCATACTGATTAGTCCAAGGACACACAGGGAGGTTGTGGTAAAATGGGAACTGAGGGTTTCAAATGATGGTTCACATTTCTTGAGAATTTCCCATGTGCCAGCCCAGTGCTAAGCACTTTACATGCATTCTTATTTAAACCTTACTGCAACCCCATGGGCTAGGGCTAGGCTGTATTTGATATCTTTCTTTTCAGATGTGGAAACTCAGGTTTGCAGAGTTTGAGTAAGCAGTGGGGCCAGAATTCAAATTCAGGTTTATCTGATTCCAGAAGCTGGTTTTTAACAAGTGAGAATATTGCATTGGCTAGATCATATTTTGCTAATTCAGTGTTCTTTATGTTGTATAATTCAAGCATTAGCAATTGATTGAATACTACACCAGGAATTCTGGGGTTAGAAAAGACATCTGAAAGATCAGGGTCCCAGTTTCTTGATCTTACTTTGCTGTCAGTAAACAAAGGCCAATTGTTAATGTCTCCTGGAAGTAGATTTTGAAGTGTAGAGAGGCTTCCAAGAAGAAACACCACCAGCCCGGCTGGTGTAGCTCAGTGGTTGAGCATCAACCTATGAACCAGGAGGTCACCTTTGGATTCCCAGTCAGGTTACATGCGCAGATTGCGGGCTGATCCCCAGTGTGGGGCATGCAGGAGGCAGCCAATCAATGATTCTTCTCATCATTGATGTTTCTATGTCTTTCTCCCTTTCCTGTCCTCTCTGAAATCAATAAAAAAAGAAATGAGATAATTTCATATGGCATTCAAACAAAAGTCTGGGGTTTCCTTTGAGGAACCATGCACTTTAGTCTGATCCATAGCAGGACGATGTTTCCAGGAAGAACGGGAGAGCATCTTTCTCAGGATCACGTTCTCCTCTTCACAGTTCTCTTAATTCGTATGTAACTGATGATGTACCCAAAATTTCCTAGGAAAGGGCCTGCAGAAATCCATTCGCACTAAGATATAAGTGAGTTTACACAGCCTAATGTTACTCCTCATTCATTCTACAAGTATTCATTACTAAGTATCTGACACCCTCTGTGCAGAGCACTGGAGATGGGAACTGAGAGAGACAGCTGTTCCCAAGGAGCTTTAGATCGGCTGTGAGACACAAACAAGTACAAGTACATCAAATACTGCCCTAAGGCATTTGCAGTATACTAGGACCCAATCTTATTTTAAAAGGTGGAAATTCTAAGGAAATTCCAGGGAATGGCGGGTCCTGGGGAAGGCATTTGATGGCCTGTCTAGATGCTAATAAATTTCACTTTGTGAAATTAAGACTTTGGAAGAGAAGCAAGCTGAACTATGTAAGTCAGGCAGTAGAACCAACGAGTACATCCCAGCCCCATTATGTTATTGCGGCCGCCAGTGACCTCGTGCTCAGAGATATCTCTTGCACGTATTGCTGCATCAGTTATGTCTGTCACAGGGAGCAAGCTGAGCTTGAGTTGTCTCTTTCCAGTTTAGTTTTTACTTGTTCATATGTGCATGTTTCTTGCCTGTGTGGAGAGGAATCAGACACTTCTGGGATACCACAGATACTACAATGAACTAGGATGTTGTTTGCCCTTAGAAGTTACAACTTTGCTTGGATATTGGAATTTTCTTTATTCTCCATCTTAAAGCATCCATTTTTAGTTCCTTCATGGGACTAAGAGAGAGTGTAGGGTCCTTTCATTTTCCTGATGCAGTGCCCTGGACAGACTCTGGGATCGTACGAAGATATTAATCTAGTTTACTTGTCTGCTTTCTTCCTGCAGAAAGAAAAGTATTTTAATGGTATATGGACTTTAAAAGTATCTGTTTAAAACAAGTATGTTTTTAGAGTCAGCAGTCCTGGATTGTGAGAGGGATGTCCGACTGGACAAGTATATTTCTAATACCCTAGTATTTAGGGTAGTTAATGATATCCTTCTGAAAAAATTATGTCTTTGTGGTCTAGAGGCATGGTCAAGAAGACCCCTACTTCTTTTAGTAATTCCAAAAATGTGTTCTTTAATAGCCTTTCTTTAGAGTAGTGGTCTGTGGTTAAATAAGTTTGGGAAACACAGCACATTATCCTCCTCTCTTGGATATTTAAAGTAAAAATCAAGATATTAAAAATTCAACAGTTTTAACGAGAAGTGGGCTATCAAAAGGGAGACTTTTTTTTTCCATTTTTTTTTATTAAGGTATTATATGTGTACATATCTTACCATTGCCTCCCCCCCACCCCACTCCCATACATGCCCTCACCCCCCAATGTTTTGCATCCGTTGGTTACTCTTATATGCATGCATATAAGTCCTTCAGTTGATCTCTTATTTCCCCCACCTCTCCCTAACCTTACCGCTGTAATTTGACAGTCTGTTTGATGCTTTACTGCCTCTGTATCTATCTTTTTGTTCATCAGTTTATAATGTTTTTCATTATCCCCAAATGAGTGAGATCATGTGGTATTTTTCTTTCATTGACTGGCTTATTTCACTTAGCATAATGTTCTCTAATTCCATCCAGGTGCCTACAAATGGTAGTAATTCCTTCTTTTTTATGGCAGCATAGTATTCCATTGTGCAGATGTACCATAGTTTTCTGATCCAGTCATCTGCTGACGGGCACCTAGGCTGTTTCCAAATCTTAGCTATTGCAAATTGTGCTGCTATGAACATAGGGGTGCATATATCCTTTCTGATTGGTTGGTGTTTCTAGTTTCTTAGGATATATTCCCAGGAGTGGGATTACTGGGTCAAATGGGAGTTCCATTTTCAGTTTTTTGAGGAAACTCCATACTGTTCTCCACAGTGGCTGCACTAGTCTGCATTCCCACCAGCAGTGCACGAGGGTTCCTTTTTCTCCGCATCCTCGCCAACACTTGTCGTTTGTTGATTTGTTGATGATAGCCATTCTTACAGGTGTGAGATGGTACCGCATTGTCGTTTTGATTTGCATCTCTCAGATAATTAGTGACTTTGAGCATGTTTTCATGTGTCTCTTGGCCTTCCTTCTGTCTTCTTTCGAAAAGATTCTATTTAGGTCTGTTGCCCATTTTTTTATTGGATCATTTATCTTCCTTTTATTAAGTTGTATAAGCTGCCTGTAGATGTTGGAGATTAAACCTTTATCAGTGATAACATTTGCAAATATGTTCTCCCATACAGTGGGGTTTCTTGTTGTTTTGTTGATGGTTTCTTTTGCTGTGCAAAAGCTTTTTATTTTGATTTAGTCCCATTTGTTTATTTTCTCTTTGGTTTCCATTGCCCTAGGGGCAGTATCAGTGAAAAAGTTCTTTTGGCATATGTCTGAGATTTCTCTGCCTGTGGATTCCTCTAGTATTTTTATGGTTTCCCATCTTATATTTAAGTCCTGTACCCATTTTGAGTTTATTTTTGTGTATGGTGTAAGTTGGTGATCTAGTTTCATTTTTTTGCATGTATCTGTCCAATTTTCCCAACACCATTTATGGAAGAGACTGTCTTGACTCCATTGTATGCTCATGCCTCCTTTGTCAAATATTAATTGCGCATATTGGTTTGGGTCGATATCTGGATTCTCTATTCTGTTCCATTGATCTATATGTCTGTTCTTATGCCAGTACCAGGCTGTTTTGAGGACAGTGGCTTTGTAATACAGCTTGAAATCTGGTATTGAGATCCCTCCTACTTTATTCTTCTTACTCAGGATTGCTGTGGCTATTCGGGGTCTTTTTTTATTCCAGATGAATTTTTGCAGAGTTCTTTCTAGGTCTGTGAAATATGCCATTGGTATTTTAATGGGGAGTGCATTGAATCTATAGATTGCTTTGGGTAGTATGGACATTTTAATGATGTTGATTCTACCAATCCATGAACATGGTATGTTCTTCCCTCTGTTTACATCTTCCTCTATCTCTTTTTTCAGTATCCTATAGTTTTCCGCGTATAGGTCTTTTACCTCCTTGGTTAGGTTTATTCCTAAGTATCTTAATTTTTTTGGTGCGATGGAAAATGGGATTGCTTTTTTAGTCTTTCTTTCTGTAAGTTCACTGTTGGTGTATAGAAATGCCATAGATTTCTTGGCGTTAATTTTGTATCCTGCTACATTGCCGAATTCATTTATTAAGTCAGTTAGTTTTTTGATGGAGTCTTTCGGGTTTTTTATGTACAATATCATGTCATCTGCAAATAAGGACAGCTTTACTTCTTCTTTTCCAATTTGGATGCCTTTTATTTCTTCTTCTTGTCTAATTGCAGTGGCTAATACTTCCAGTACTATGTCAAACAGGAGAGGTGAGAGTGGGCATCCCTGCCTTGTTCCTGTTCTTAGGGGAAATGGTTTTAGTTTTTGCCCATTGAGTATGATGTTAGCTGTGGGTTTATCATATATGGCTTTTATTATGTTGAGGTATGATCCTTCTATTCCCACCTTGTTGAGAGTTTTTATCAAGAAAGGGTGTTGGATTTTGTCAAATGCTTTTTCTGCATCAATTGATATGACTATGTGATTTTTATCTCTCAATTTGTTTATGTGATGTATCACGTTTATTGATTTGCAGATATTGTACCATTCTTGCATTCCTGGGATAAACCCTACTTGGTCATGGTGTATGATCTTTCTGATGTACTGCTGGATCCGATTTGCTAGAATTTTGTTGAGGATTTTGGCATCTATGTTCATGAGGGATATTGGCCTGTAATTCTCTTTCATTGTGTTGTCTTTATCTGGTTTTGGTATTAGGGTGATGCTGGCTTCATAGAATGAGCTTGGAAGTGTTCCTTCCTCTTGAATTTTTTGGAATAGTCTGAGGAGGATAGGTTTTAGTTCTTCCTTGGAAGTTTGGTAAAACTCCCCTGTGAAGCCGTCTGGCCCGGGCTTTTGTTTGCTGGAAGGTTTTTGATAACTGCTTCAATTTCTTCCATAGTTATTGGCCTATTGAGATGTTTAGATTCTTCCTGATTGAGTTTTGGAAGGTTATATTTTTCTAGGAATATGTCCATTTCCTCCAGGTTGTCCAGTTTGTTGGAATAGAGTTGTTCATAGTATTTTTTAACAATCCTTTGTATTTCAACGGGATCTGTTGTTATTTCACCTCTTTCATTTCTAATTTTGTTTATTTGGGTCCTCTCTCTTTGCTTCTTGGTGAGCCTGGCTAGAGGTTCATCAATCTTGTTTATCCTTTCAAAGAACCAGGTCTTGGTTTTGTTGATCTTTTGTATTGTTTCTTTGGTCTCTATGTTGTTTATCTCCGCTCTGATCTTTATTATTTCCTTCCTTCTGCTTACACTGGGCTTTTCTTGTTGCTCTTTTTCTAACTCTTTGAGTTGTAGGGTTAGGTAATTTATTACCATTGTTTCTTGTTTTTTGCAGTAGGCTTGTAGAGCTATGAACTTCCCTCTCAAGACTGCTTTCGCTGTGTCCCATAGATTTTGGATTGTAGTGATTTCATTGTCATTTGTTGCCATGATGTTTTTTATTTCTTCTTTGATCTCTCTGGTAACCCAGTCATGGTTTAATAGCATGCTGTTTAGTCTCCATGTGTTTGATTTCTTTGGGTTGTTTTTATTGTAGTTGATTTCCAGTTTTATGCCACTGTGGTCTGAGAAGATGCTTGATATGATTTCTATCTTCTTGAATTTGAAGAGACTTTGCCTATGTCCCAACATATGGTCTATCTTTGAAAATGACCCATGTGCACTTGAGAAGAATGTATATTCTGTGGCTTTGGGGTGAAATGTTCTGAAGATGTCAATTAATTCCATCTGGTCTAGTGAGTCATTTAGGATTGATGTTTCTTTGCTGATTTTTTGTTTAGAGGATTTGTCCAATGGTGATAGTGGGGTATTAAAGTCTCCTACTATGATTGTATTGCTGTCAATCTCTCCCTTGATATCCTCCAGGAGTTTTTTTATGTATTTGGGTGCTCCTTTATTGGGTGCATATATGTTTACCAGAGTTATTTCTTCTTGTTGGATTGCTCCCTTTAGTATTATGAAGTGGCCTTCCTTATCTCTTGTTATGTCCTTCACTTTGAGACAAAAGGGAGACTTTGGCAGCAATCTTTAATGGAACTACCTTCCCTGTATGGAGGTAGATTGCTCTTTAAGATGGTTATGATTTTCAGTTACACTTAGGGATTAAAGCATCTTTCAACACCTCTAATATAGTCTTACAAATAATTCTGAAATTTCAAGTCAGTTAGTACTTCTTGAAGGTTAAAAAAAAGTTTTCTTGCCCAGCTGGCATGGCTCAGTGGTTGAGTGTCAGCCTATGAACCAGGAGGTCATAGATCGATTCCTGGTCAGGGCACATGCTAGAGTTGCAGGTTTGATCCCCATTTGGGGGTGGATAGAAGGCAGCCAATCAGTGATTCTCTCTCATCATTGATGTTTCTGTCTCTCCCTCTCTCTTCCTCTCTGAAATCAATAAAAATATATTTTAAAAAAGTTTCCACATTTGCCATTATGCTGATATCTTTGTACGGCAGCTGTATGCTACACCTAAACTTAAAGGAGCTTTTGGCTATAGTTCAGAACTGAACTGCTCTGTCTAGCCTTATGCTAAGGACTGTATGTAAATCTGCCTATATGACTATTTCTATATCTGAGGAAGGTTTTTAGTAATGGTGCTTTGTACAATGGACGGATGATCTGGTTCTTGGTCCTATATATCTTGTACTATAAATACCTGACTGTTACATGCACTGAAAGAGGTTGGAAAACTAAGAGAACTCACTTATGGCAACTGTTATGCTTGAATTTTCTTTATTCTCCATCTTAAAGCATCCAACTTTTTATTCCATGTAAATTCATCTAAACTGCCTGCTAAAATAAGTCATTAGACCATAAAAATGGTTCCAGTATTTTGGAATAATAAATGAGCATGGTGTGAGCATCTCATACTCTTCTTTCCTGAATGCTTCTGAATTCAGGGCAAGACTGAATAGTGTAAATAGTGTGTAGTGAATTCTAATTAAATATAACCATGTGAGTATTCCTGGGATTTTTATCAATCAAATTAACTGTCAAAAGAACCAAATCAAGCAAAAAATAAAAGCATAAGAGGATAATTTCTAAAGAGCTTTTGAGTGTGTTCTTAATGTGATATGCCCTTTATGGTCCTTGTTGAGCCCATGTTGTAGTTCCTTGAGGCTTATCCCAGGCCATGTACTTACTTCCTTTTTCCTGCCTTCTTTGGGGTCTTCTATGCCCCAAGTTTGTCCTGCTGTCTTTTGTCTCTGTGCCTTTATCTGTGTCACTCCTCTCTTCAGTGTGGTTTTTAGTCCTTGTATGATTCTGATGAAATAGCCATTTGTGACAGCCCTGGGACATAATGATTTTATGCAACTTGGGATGTTTTATTACGTTTTGATGCACTTGGAATGTTTTGGGGATAGCATGAATTCAAATGAGTTGTGAATTAAGCTTAAAGTGCAAGACGGAGACCCACATTTCAATCTATTCTAATCTAGCATTCTGTGAAAGGCATTTTTAAGATAATACATATTTATAAGTGATAATTTGCATATCCTTTTCCATAAAGAAAGGCCTTTTATTACTTAATTTAAGTTTTTAAAGTTGCCTCGTAGGGTGTCATTACCTCTCTCTATATAAAAGCCTAAGTGACCGGATGACTGGACGACCGGCCGGTAGCTATGATGCACACTGACCACCAGTGGGCAGAAACTCAATGCAGGAGCTGCCCCTCTGGTGGTCAGTGTGCTCCGCTCAGCTGACAGACGGGCACCAGACGCGGGGCTGATGGCTGGCGAGCACAGCTGTGGCTGCGTGAGCCTCTCCCACCTCTGCAGCAGTGCTACTGAGCGCAGCGGCAGCAGGCTCAGCGGGCCAGGATCAGGCTCCTCCCTGGCTGCCTGCCGCTTTGTGCACTACTACATCCCTCAAGGGGTCTCGGATTGCAAGGGGGTGCAGGCCAGGCTGAGGGACCCCACTGGTGCACAAATCTGTGCACTGGGCCTCTAGTTTATAGATAAGAAAGTTGTGACTTGCAGTTTAGGTTTGGGCCACATGATACCAGTTTTTACATACACTAAGTTGAATTTAAGAACATCTTTTTAGCTGGGTAAAAATTTGTACTTATGTTAAAGTTGTCCTGAAATGTAGAACCCTGCCCTTTCCCCCCTTGCAACTATTTTCTGCATATTTACCTATGTGTTCTCTCGAACCTTACTAGTGCCACCTACCCCAGTTATCAGAAATCCTGTGCAGTTGTTCTTTGCAATAGAATACCACTTGGAGTTATCACAACCTGACTAAAGATCTGCCCTCACATTCAAATTAAACAAACAAACCTCAACAGGAACAAACTAAACCCCAAATAGTACTGAATAGTCAGGTCACCACACAGCGCTGAGCACACAGGAACCGGGGGTGTTTTTAATGGCAGCAGTTCAGAAGGAGCAATTCCCATGTTCCGGGAATCGCTAGCCCTTCTGAGACCAGAGTGATGGAGGAAAACAGTGCATTCAAGCATATGTGCAGCAAATGTGCACCCACCATAACTTCTTTGATGAAATATCTTCATTAATAACAAAAGTAATTCTCCACTTTGCATATACCTAGATATTAGAACTTGCAAGCTGAGGGAATGACCTACCTTATTGTCTGGTCGGAAGTCTTTTCATTTCACCAATGTTTAATTGTGGGGCTATATATGAAATACAGGTTTGAAATAATGTATGGGGACCAAAGCAGTATTTCTAATCTCCTCTGTTCCCTCTGAATAAACATAAAAGTCTCATAGTCCCTGAAATGGGTACATAAAGCCAGGTATTTATCCACCAGCCAAGATCTTGTCACTTCATTTTTAGCTGTATTTTGCAGATAATTAGGGTTCTATTTTTGTTTTTTAAATACAAAATTATAATATTGAATATATATGTTTTAAACTAAATGTGCCTCTCTGGAACTTCTGGTATGTCCCTCTTTGGGGGTACTGCTGCCTTCCTCCTCCAGTTCCCCCACTTGAGAATCACTGACTAGAGCTTTAAATGTAATTCGGGGTAGGTTTTTCTATAATTAGACTAGAGGCCCAGTGCACGAAATTCGTGCATGGGGCGGGGGTGTGTGTCCCTCAGCCCAGCCTGCACCCTCTCCAATCTGGGACCCCATGAGGGATGTCCGACTGCCCGTTTAGGCCCGATCCTGGTGAGATTGGGCCTAAATGGGCAGTCGGACATCCCTCTCACAATCCAGGACTGCTGGCTCCCAACTGCTCGCCTGCCTGCCTTCCTGATTGCCCCTAACCACTTCTGCCTGCCAGCCTGATCACCCCCTAACCACTCCCCTGCCAGCGTGATTGGTGCCTAACTGCTCCACTGCCAGCCTGTTTGCCCCTAACTGCCCTCCCCTGCAGGCCTGGTCACCCCTAACTGCCTTCCCCTGAAGGCTTGATCACCCCCAATTGCCCTCCCTTGCAGGCCTGGTCCCTCCCAACTGCCCTCCCCTGCTGGCCATCTTGTGGTGGCCATCTTGTGTCCACATGGGGGCAGGATCTTTGACCACTTGGGGGCAGCCATCTTGTGTGTTGGAGTGATGGTCAATCTGCATATTACTCTTTTTTTTTAAAAATATATTTTATTGATATTTCACAGAGAGGAAGGGAGAGGGATAGAGAGCTAGAAACATCGATGAGAGAGAAACATCGATCAGCTGCCTCCTGCACACCCCCTACTGGGGATGTGCCCGCAACCAAGGTACGTGCCCTTGACCGGAATCGAACCCGGGACCTTTCAATCCGCAGGCCGACGCTCTATCCACTGAGCCAAACTGGTTCTGGCCATATTACTCTTATTAGATAGGATAGTTAAAGCTCAGTGAAAGGTCTGTCAGTGGTTAAATTACTGCATAAAGTCAGGGAAAGGTGCATTTCTCTGCAGTTCAACTCTTACCCATTTTTTTGGCTAAAAAGTAAATTGTATCAACAGTGTTCTGCATGTGTTCAGAAAGTCAAAATTTATTCTTGTGACAAACTCAGACTGGATCCAAAACCAAATTCTGAGATACATTTTATAAAAATAGAAAACTCTGCTATTCATTAAATGGAGATATTTATTGACTTTTCTGGGTAGATAGGTATTAAGGCCAAGTTGAATGGGTTAGTCTGGTGACTGTTTTTAGTAGTAAAAACTTTTTCATCTTGCTTAATTATCCTTTTGGTTAGTTTTGACTTCATGTTCCAGTTTTAAATAGCAGCATCTCAAAGGATTCACACTTGTCAATGGTTGTTTTACTTACTGGTTGGTTACCCCAGGTTATCCAACCAGGCCTCCTTTGCTGACTGTGGTGTGGTATAAGTAGTGTGGTGTAAGTAGTGTGATGTGGTGTAAATAGCATATGTGTATACATTTTTAAAAAAATATATTTTTATTGATATCAGAGAGGAAGGGAGAGGGAGAGAGAGCTAGAAACATCAGTGCAGATCCCCCACTGAGGACTGAGCCCACAACTGGGCATGTGCCCTGACCGGGAATCAAACCATGACCTCCTGATTCATAGATCGATGCTCAACCACTGAGCCACGCTGGCCAGGCTATGTGTATACATTTTAAACAAATTGTTTTTTCCTGTTTTGGATTGCTATTTTCCAGGTATATGTGAGATTACTGCTTCAAAGGGTATGAAAACTTACACATTGCCAACTTGTTCTTTAGAGGACTTGAATTGTTTTACTATGCCCAGCAATTTACTGCTTCCTGAAAACCCTACCAGTGTGAAGTTTGTTTGTTTGTTTATTTATTTATTTATTTATTTATTTATTTATTTAAGAGAGAGAGGGAGAGGAAGTGAGGGAGGGAGGGGAGGAGGGAGGGAGGGAGAGGGAGAGAGAGAGAGAGAGAGAGAGAGAGAGAGAGAGAGAGAGAGAGAGATCTATTGGCTGCTGCCCCCCTGCATGCCCCCCATTGGGGATTGAGCCTGCACCCTGGCATGTGCCCTGACCTGGAAGCGAACTGGCAACCTCCTGGTGCATGGGATGATGCTCAACCAACTGAGCCACGTTAGCTAGGGCACCAATGGTATTTTTAAAAATTAGTTTAAAATCATATTTTATTGATTTTAGGGCTGAGTGTTTTCCCAGCTTTTGAAGCCTTTAGAAGCAGCAAATGCTTCAGCAATTATTTATAATATCTGGAAGTATAAGAGAACACATACCAGTGAATATATTAGAGTAAAACTGTTACCACAGGTGGAATACTAGGAAGGCCTGAGATTATCTTAGTCCTTAGATTCTCTCTTGACACACCTTGGCAGGTGGGACACACCCTTGTTCCCTTTGCTCTCTCAGCGCAGGTGTTGATCAAGGCCTTTCTTGGGGTTGGGAGTGGTATTGGAAATTAACCATTTGGAGACTGAGCCATGAGTTCTTCATGATTTCCAGGTGGCATCTCATCCTCTAGAGTAGATGCAAGCACGTCAGACTCACAGCATACCTCAAGGCATGTGGCCCGCTGGCCGCGATTTTGACATGCTTGCAAGAGGCTCAGTCTACAAGAGTAGTCCGTCTCATTCTCACCCTGTGCTGTTACCTTGCCTCACCTCCTCTGGACCTAAGTCTGTTGAAAACAGCTTTAATTAATTCATCGGGTCTAAGTGTGTGTAAAATTATTTTTTGCTTCAATTGATTTTTAAAGGAGATATAGAAATCACTTAATTTATTGAGCACAAACTCAATGTATTAGGGGCCATGTAAGAAACAAATGAATTTGACTTATTCCATATTCTTGAGAGGTTACAAGGGGAGAAAAAATGCTATGCACACAACAACTCTAAAGCAGTATGCTGCCTATGTTAAATGCAGTGTAAACAAGAGGACTTTAGAGGAAGGAATGGCTTCTGAGGGAACTGACCAGGGAAGGCTTCGTGGAGGTAGCTTTTGGGTGAGGCTTTAAAGGATTGGCAGACTGTCCTCAGCAGATTCAGCAGAAAAAGGTATTCCATGGGAGGGTGCAGGATCTGGGCAAGGGCTAGTGGAGTCTAATGATTAATGTTTTACTGTGCTTTACTATGTGGTTTATGTGAACGTGTTTGTTTGTTTTTTTGGTTAATCCCTCACCCAAGGATATTTTTTCCATTGATTTTTAGAGAGAGTGAAAGGAAGGGAGGGGGAGAGAGAGAAACATTGCTGTGAGAGAGAGACATCAATTGGTTCCCTCCCGCATGCACGCTGACCGGGGCCAGACATGCCCTTAACTGGGAATCAAACCTGGGACCCTTGGGTGCGTGGGGCAACGCTCTAACCACTGAGAACACTGGCCAGGGCTATGTTATCTTGGTTGATCTATTCAACGATCCTATGATATAACTGATATACGATACTCATGTTTTAGGTGGCAACTGAGCCTAGTAAGTAGCGGGGCTCTATTTGAACTTACTAGTAAGTCTCTGGCATCAGGACCCACGTTCTTTTTTTTTTTTTTTAATATCTTTATTGATTTTTTTACAGAGAGGAAAGGTGAGGGATAGAGAGTTAGAAACATCGATGAGAGAGGAACATCGAGCAGCTGCCTCCTGCACACCCCCTACTGGGGATGTGCCCGCAACCAAGGTACATGCCCTTGACCGGAATCGAACCCGGGACCCTTGAGTCCACAGGCCAACGCTCTATCCACTGAGCCAAACTGGCTAGGGCAGTACCCAGGTTCTTTATATTGGAGAAAACACTAGGTCAGTGGTCGGCAAACCACGGCTCGTGAGCCACATGCGGCTCTTTGGCCCCTTGAGTGTGGCTCTTCCACAAAATACCACAGCCTGGGCGAGTCTATTTTGAAGAAGTGGCGTTAGAAGAAGTTTAAGTTTAAAAAATTTGGCTCTCAAAAGAAATTTCAATCGTTGTTCTGTTGATATTTGGCTCTGTTGACTAATGAGTTTGCCGACCACTGCACTAGGTTCATTAAGTGAATGACAAAGAGTTTGGAGAATATGTAGGGGAAAGTCACAGGAGGTAAGTCTGGAAGAGGATGGTGGAGCTGAGGAATGGAAGCTTTGAATGCCGAGTTAAGCAGCTTGGACATCATTTAACAAACAGACAATGGGGAGATAATGAGGGTTTTAGAAATGTGCCTTAAAAAGATGTGAGTGCTTTGCCCTGGCTGGTGTGATCAGTGGTTAGAGTGCCAGCTGTGCGTGGAAGGGTCATGGGTTCGATTCCCAGGTAAGGGCATGTACCTGGATTGCAAGTTTAATCCCCAGGCCCAGTTGGGGCTCATGTGGGAGGCAACCAATTGATGTCTCTCTTACATTAATATTTTTCTCTATCTTTCCTTTCCACTCTCTCTAAGAATCAATGAAAAAAATACCCTCGGGTGAGAATTAACCAAAAAAAAAGAGAGAGAGAGAGATGTGAATGGTTTGCAAAAGACAAGAAATAGGAAGAACAGCAGTTACGAAGTCCTTGGCTGAAAGCCAAGTGAGATTTGAGAAGTAGGAAAGAAGGGACAGATGTGAGACGTTTCAAAGATGGACTGAAGGAATTTTGGCAAATGATGGTTGTGGACAGTGACACAGAAACAGATGAGGCCTATGTCTGGAGATTGCGTCTAAATAATTTTTGAACTGGGAGGCCCCATGTTTTCATCTTGTGCTGTGCCCTACAGATTATGTAGACAGTGACAGGTGGTGCCATTGATAGGTTCCTGGGCCCTGAAGAGGAGGAGCTGACAGGGAAAGGCTGGCTCAGATGTTAGATATGTGACTGTTAAATGCCTGCAGAATATCAGATGTCAAACAGGTAACTGGAAATGTGAACCTGGAGCCTCAGAGTGAAGCTGAGGCCAGAGGTAGAGCTTTGGAAAGAATGTATGTCTCTAAGAGGAACAAGATGTCATAGTAGAAAACAGAAATTCTGTCTCAAGCAGAGTTGGTGGCTGCTTCTGGTAGTTTAGTTAGTTGCCACTGAAATAATCTTATTTCGAAGTGACAAAACTTCATTCCTTAAGAAGTCTTTCCAACATTTAGGTTTTTCTAATTCAGATTTACAGTCTTCCAAAGGAAGGATTGTATTTTTACTATCGTGGTCTTAAGTATTTCCAAAACTTAGTACTAAAACTTAGTCATTTTTCCCCCCTTTAATTTAACGGGACCTCTGAGACCATTGGCATTTATGGTTTCTTTCATTCATGATAAATTAAGCCAGTCTGTAAGTCTTTTTTTTTTTTTTAAAGAGAGACTATATATGTATATATTTTTTTATATTTTTATTGATTTCAGAGAGGAAAAGAGAGGGAGAGAGATATAGAAACATCAATAATGAGAGAGAATCATTGATTGGCTGCTCCTGCACACCCCACATTGGGGACTGAGTCCATAACCCAGGCGTGCCCTGACCGGGAATCAAACTGTGACCTCCTGATTCATAGGTCGATGCTCACCCACTGAGCCATGCCAGCCTGGCCAGTCTGTAAGTCTTACGTTCATGATGTTCTAGGCCAGTGGTAGGCAAACTCATTAGTCAACAGAGCCAAATATCAACAGTACAATGATTGAAATTTCTTTTGAGAGCCAAATTTTTTAAACTTAAACTTCTTCTAATGCCACTTCTTCAAAATAGACTCGCCCAGGCCATGGTATTTTGTGGAAGAGCCACACTCAAGGGGCCAAAGAGCCGCATGTGGCTCGCGAGCCGCGGTTTGCTGACCACTGTTCTAGGCCAAGAGATTGTGAGAATAGCTTAGAATAGTTTCAATTAATTTATGCATTTCTAATTTAAATATATTGCCAGTGGAAAACTCGTTCAACAGGCTGATGATATTATCTTGTAGATCAGACTTCACAGCATTTAGTAACTGAGTCAGCTACTTCATTCACAATTCATAATGAAAACAGCTAACGTCTAGGTGTAGGCTCACTTAAAAAATTGTCTAGAAAGAACAAACTAAAAAAATTGTCTAGGAAAACTATTAGAAAACTAAGATAAATGAAATTAAGTTCTTTTTTGACTAGGATGGAATGTTGTACTCTTTGTTAAGAAACATGACTTGCTGTTGGGTACTCACACTAGACATCTGAAGTTTGACAGGTGGCGGAGGAAGTGCTGTCTGTTTTTTTGTGGTGCTGGCTGGCTGGGAATGGAATCAGTTCTAATTCAGATAATAACTAGTTACTTGGCTACACACAGTTGTATTTTGCCTCGGTTTTCTGTTGCAGCGTTATCGGTGAGACTCAAGATAATAGAATATTTAAGTGCTTTAGATGTACAAAGCACACAGATATGTCAAACACTGCTGTTACTGAGCAGGTTGGCACTGTGTCTCTATGTGGGCGTGTGTGTTGACTCATGTGCCGTGCTGTGAACTCTCAGCACTCAGGTCCTGAATTGCTCTCTGGTGATCCAAGCCCAGCTGAAGGGGCTAGAAGTGCAGTGACCCTGGAGGAAGAACCAGTAAAAGCAGGGGGTGGGTGAAAAGGGAATTGATAGTTGTGCAAGAAGAGGGTGTCTGCCTTATGTTGTAAGCCAAGACACCCTGACCCTTCCAGTAACTGTTTGGTCTTTCAGTCTCATTTGGCTTCATTTACAAGGTCTGTATTAAAGCCAATGTCGGAGTTTAAGGGGGTATTCTGTCCATACTGTCTGCTGTTGTGCTGGTTTGCTGACAAGTACATTTGATATCTAGTAATTATGGGGAGAAGAGAAAAAGGGAAGTTTAACTAACCCATTTTCCCCCTCAGAATTTGAGTAATAGAAGCCATATAGTCTTTTAAGTTCCATGCCAACGCACCAGGCAGAAAGAGACTTGCTAATACCAAAGGACTGGAATCCCAGAAGAGCTATGCATGTTTTTCGGTATTCACTTCAAAACACATTGTTTTCTGTAACTTCATTTGTTATGTTTATGCTATGATAATTAGTTTTGTATATGTGGTAGTTGTTTTTTGTAACGTTGATTAGGAAACAAATATTAATCCACTTAAATTAAAAGGCATTTATTCTTTTTGAAAAAAGATTGGGTAAAAGTAATGCTTAATCCAATTAATCTGTATTCTTCCTCTAATTCATCATGATGACTTTGGGTGTCTGGTGGCAACTGAGAATGGGTTATGGAAAAATGTCAAGGCAATGTAATCCCTATTATTTATGGTTACTTAAGAGGATAAATTAATCAGTGGTCAGTAATCTTTGGATAATTACTTTATTTAGTTGGAAATACCTTGAGTTTTTTGGAAAGCAAGTCAGTTAGAACTGTCAAACTAGATCAGCTTTTCTAAGTCTAATAATAAGTGAATGGAAACTAGTTGCCTTCAGCTTCTTCTCTCTGTATTGTAGTATGATCATTCTTTAAGTCTGGAAACTGTATATGGAACAACAGGGAAAATACATTAATACACTATCTTGTGGTTTTCAGGTAATAATTTAATTTGTTAAAGATGGGAGTGGTTTCAGGCGAAGGCGCCTGTGGAGAGGGAGAAGGCCAAGTTATCAAGTGGCTAATTGATGGAGTAACGTTCAGGAGCAGATCTGGGACTCGGAAACCCAGAGCACAGCAGGTGGAGGTGGGTTTGCCAGAGGTGCCACCTGTTTAGGGCCTGGAGAGAAGAAAGTAAAGACCAGAGCAAATGGAGGTGGGGTTGGAGAGGATCAGGAGGCGGCCTTATTTTCTCTTTGTTAAGTGTGGCCTGTTGGGTTGAGTAGCAGATTTTAAGAGTGTCAAAGGTTGGGGATCTGATTGGTGATAAGGAAAAGGATTGCTAGACTCAAACAAGATTGGAAACCATGAATTTGTAATGAAACCAGTTTCTAAGATTGTGGCTTTATTTCCGCCCCCCCCCCCCCTCACCCGCCACCACCACCACCGCCTGTTTTGAGCCCGATATGTGAGCAGGGAACCCTGAACTGAACAGTTGATATAAGGCTAGAGGAGAATTGAAGCCAAGTCATTTCATGTTTTCTGTCGGTTTTCAGCTGTGCTTTCTGGTTTCCTGTTCTCTCCACCTTTTAATACACCATTCTGAGACTTAGAAGTACGTATATGTTTTAAGTCTTTGCTGAAGTTGATGAAACATTTAACAACTGAATGCAATTTTTTGGTGCTATGTTAAATATTGTGGTAAAATATATGTAACATAAACTCTACCATTTTAACCATTTTAAGTGTACATTTCAGTGCATTAAGTACATTTGCAATGTTGCATGCCCATCGTCACTATACTAAATTTTATTTTTATAATACATTTTTAAAAATTGATTTCAGAGAGGAATGGAGAGGGAGAAATAGAAACATCAATGATGAGAGAGAATCAGTGATTGGCTGCTTCCTGTATGCTCCGCACTGGGAATCGAACTCGCAACCCAGGCATGTGCCTTGACCGGGAATCGAACCATGAGCTCCTGTTTCATAGGTTGACGCTCAACCACTGAGCCATACTGGCCGGGCTATACTACAATTTTAATTTGAACATGACTTTGCCATCACTTTTCCTCCCTTCGTATCACTCCTGATTAATAAATTCAACATAGGCCTTTACTGGATTCAGTATTTGTATTTTTGAAACGGAAGTATTGATAACAGTATGTACTGAGCTTAACTTTGGCAGGTGCTGTGCAAGGCACAGGTGTGGCATTAGTTGTAATTCTTTGTTAGCATCTCTTTTCCTTACTAGACATATAAGGTCCACGTGCAGGGGCTGTCTATGTCTGTCACATTTACAATGATATCTGTACTGTCCAGTACAGTGCTTGGCACATAGTAGGCATTCAATGAACTTTTTGAACAATGGAAGTCTTTCATTGAAGAAATTTATTTGTTGAATAAGTTCTTTCTGTATGCTTTATATGAAGTAGGCAAAACTTGTATTTACACATTAATACAGATTATAGGGCATGGCACATTCCAATGTCTAGTTAATTAGTAGAAATAAAAAAGGGTTTATATTTGCAGTTTCATCTTGGAGGTTATTAGAGCAGATTGTGCATTAAACAAATGGTTGTGCAGAATTGGCCGCAGTAACCCTGACGCTTGAAGACTGTAGGTTAATTAGGATAACTTGACAGAAAGTGAGTTAATCAAATTTGAGAGTTGAAAGAATGTTCTAATAATTTATGTTCAAACCACTTCAAATATATCAGCAGGTAACAGGAAATTTAGTTGCAAAATGCTCCAAACACCAGTACACCAGAGGATTTTATGGTTTACACTAATGTTTTGGAGAAAGCAAAACAATGAAATGGCTTGGGGCTGTTTTGTTCTGTTACCCTATATTAAATATAATACACCAGAGTTTAAAATATTACCTTTGTTAAAGATGAAGTTTATTAATAAATTAATTTAGGAATTCTGTTTTTCTTTTATAGTTACATTTGTGAATTAATTTGGTAATACTTTTATTTCTTTAAAAAAGATGCTTAAGCCCTGGCTAGGTGGCTCAGTTGGTTGGAGCCTTGAGGGTTCGATTCCAGGTCAGGGCACATATGTAGGTTGTGGATTCGATCCCCAATTGAAGTGTGTATGGGAGGCAACCAATTAATGTTTCTCTCTCACATCGATGTTTCTCTCTCTCTCTCTCCCCCCTCCTCTCTCTAAAATCAATAAAAAATATGCTTGATATGGGCGTTTCTCTGTTAACTGGTATTAGATAAGTAAAGCAGTATCATTTTTTCCCCCAATTGGCTTATGGTTAAATGGAGGTAAAGAGGCAAAATACACATATAAGAATTAATTAAAGAGTAATGCATTCCTATAACAGTAATCACAATATGTCCTCTGATTCTGAAAGGTGTATTTGTAAAAAAAATTATGGATGCCCTTTAAAAAAAACTTGCCTCCAGCAAAGTATCTTTAGTTCATATGGAAAGAGAAAAGAAAATACTATTCAGAGCTATAGTTCTATCATTTTCTTGTCCTTTTTTACACTCTATAAGCTAAAACCAGAGTTTAGTTTAAATAACCAGTAATGGAAATTTTCTTATGTACCATCAGTAAAATCTAGTACTGAGGAGTTACTATGGTGCGCGCGCGTGTGTGTGTGTGTGTGTGTGTGTGTGTGTGTGTGTGTGTGTAGGAGAGCAGACAGACAGACAGTAGACATAGGTCTTTGAAATGGACTTCCTCAACTAAAGACTAGAAAGAGAAATGTAAATGAGTAAGGAGAGGGGAGTGGAGAGGTGAGGGAAAGTGGTAGGAGAAGAAACGAAGAGGGAGGCTGCAGTCTCAGCTGCAGATGTGTAAATGCCACTTCTTTGTCTCTCCGTCTCGGTCATTGCAGCCTGCCCTCTCTTGATGCTGGTGTTCAGCCCACTTTAGTGAGTGAGAGGAGCTGGCTCTGTAAAGGCAGGATCTGTGGTCTTGGTGCCTGCTGGGCTGACACGAGCAGGTTGCGTCTCCGCTGGGCTCTGGAGTAGCAACAGCACAGATTTCCAAAGAGTTCCTCCTGTCATCGTATTTATTCCTGAGTTGTCATGTTTAGTTATTCAGATGTATGCTGTCCCCAGCTACTTGCAAATCAAGCAAGCAGCTTTTGATTTTCTTCCTCCGCCGGCCCCCGCCTTATATCCATCTTGTTTGTTACTCCTCTTTATTTTAGTCAAGCGCACATATTTGAACATAACGGTTACCATTTCCACTAGTAAGTATAGGATTTCCTCCTTATCCTATGGACTCCTAATCCTATGGTATATAATGGTGAATTAAGACATTTAAACATGTTGCATACATGTAACAACATTGGTACATATCAAGAACATAGTATTGAGTGAAAATATGAAGCTGTAGAATGTCTAATATGTGTAAAACAGTATACCACATTTCATAGACTCTAAAACACTATGGTATGAAATGCACCATTATTTTAAGTACTCCAAGAAAAAGGGAAAACCTGCAGATAAAATTGTGATGTAATGCTTTATTATGGATTGTAAGATGCATCTCAATTTTAGAGATATTACAGTGTGAACAAAATGTGATCTTAGAATTGAAAACATAAGGTAAATATCTTTTATTGGAACATGCTTATGTAATAAAAATATAAAAACGTGCCTGGAAATGATACAGAGCCAATTCAGGATGTAGTTTATTTCTATGAAGAGAGGGAGGGGAATACAGAATGGGGCCACACAAGGGGCTTCCACTCTATAATTTACTTTTAAAAATTTAAAGCAAATATTGCAAAAGGTTAAGATTAGACAAAGCTGGTTGATGACTTCCTATAATTTTCTGTATGCTGTAAGTATTTCATAATATATTTATATATTATGAAAAGTATATATTTAAAAGCTATATAAAATACAAGTTGCAAAAGCCTATATGTAGTGGATCCTATTTGATTTTCTATTTGATTTTGTGTTTTTTTTTCAGGTTTTTTCTTATGTCTATCATACCATAGTTGTGGGTTTTGTTGTTGTTGGAAGGTGGGAGGCTTTCTATGTCTCCATCTTTGTGTATGAATTAAAAGATGTACCATATATTAATAATGATAAAAAGAGGGGAAAGTAGTTAATGATCAAGATGTCACAGAATGAATAGGATTGGCTGGCATTATTTATTGCTATTAATAGTAAGAAATAAGTAAGTAAATAATAAGAATATTTTTTATGTACCTTTGAAATCATTTGGTTGCTCCCTTGTTCTTTTAAAAATTTATTTATTAAAACATTTTTAAATTGATATTTATAGAGAGGAACGGAGAGAGGGGTGGAGAGAAACATCGATGTGAGAAAGAAACATCGATCTGTTGCCTCTTGTATGTGCCCTACTGGGAATCGAACTCACAATCTGGGTATGTGCCCTGACCGGGAATCGAACCTGCCACCTTCTTGGTATAAGGGACGATGCTCCAACCGACAGCCACACCAGCCAGGGCCCTTATTCATTCTTGATGTCATTAATTTATTCATTCATTTATGACTATGAGTCATATGATGTCTAGAGAGGAGTCAGGTCTTGAGAAAAAGAATTATTGTACAATTGAACAAAAATAAGTACCATCATGCCTAGAAATCTGAGAGACACTTTTTAAGTAGGGTCATGAAACTTAGAAACTTTTTTTTCACTGTTTTACTGAAACCTAAAAATAGTGTTTTAGTTTTGCCCTCCTACCACCAGATGAAAGGACCGTAGTAGAATGTTTGCTTATTGTGCCCTGAGCAGTAAGGAATCAGGGGCTGAAAGGCTATTTGATTTGTCACACTACCTTAAAGACCTTTTACCTTCTACATCCATGAAAAAGGAATGCTTTCCATATCCTATAATATCATTTTAGTATCACACTTAGGTGTTTTATAGTACTTGCTGTGAAGTATAGTCACGCCTCTTGACCTAGAATCGCACTCCTTAGGAGGTTGCCTAATGACTCATAAGAAGAAAGAGCTATATATGCACGATGATCCTCACTATTACCTTTGCTGTAAGAAAGTAAAACTCTGGAGGCAACTTAAATGCTCCCCACCCCCAATATAATCAAATAAATAATGGTCTCATAAATAGTGAATATCTACTTTATGAATTATGTTTCAACTATAAATGATAACGATTAATATGTAGCTGCATGGAAAATGTTTGATGATGAAAAGAATAGGAAATACCACATGACTATGACTAAAAATGTGCATGAATGTGAATAAGGATGCAGAGAATATAGAAAAAAAAATGAATTGCATTAGGATGGTAGAATTTTGAGTGAATTTCTTACCTCACCAATTTGTAAAATAAATTTATACTTATTTTTGGGGGAGTGGGCAGATCTTTTAAAGAAAAATTTGAGTGTCTCTAAGAAAATGGCAGATAGAGGATGGGGAATACTAGAAAAATTAAAGTAAGTGGGCCTGCCCTGGCCAGTTTGGCTCAGTGGATAGAGCGTCAGCCCTTCTGAAGGGTCCTGGGTTCGAATCTGGTCAATGGCATATACCTTGGTTCCAGGCTTGATCCTCAGCCCTGGTCGCATCTGTGTAGGAGGAAACCAATTGATGTGTCTCTCACATCGATGTTTCTCTCTTTCTGTCTCTCCCCCTCCCTATACTCTACCTAAAAATGAAAGGAAAAATATCCTCAGGTAAGGATTAACAATAACAACAAAAAGTAAGTGGACCTTTGAAGATAAAACTAAAACATTTTAAGCCAGATTGCTTTAGCAATGCACATATTGATTATTTAATTTTATCTTTTGGAAGAACGTTGGCCTAGTGCAATTGTGTGGAAATCAGAATATTGAAGAGGATTGGTAAAAAAAGTGGGAGGATCAAAGCCATTGTGGCTGGCTTATTCTTCTGCACTACCAAATAAACCAAATTTTTGAACTGTGTCTACTTTAGTCAATATTTGGTTATTTGCTTTGAAGCTATTTATTTGCAATAATGTCATTAACATCCTCAAAAGAGCCAAAGTCTGACCCTGAGATTGTAGAATCTTAACTAAGATTCTACATTACATGAAGGATTATTTGTTTTCTCTATACTTCTTCTTTGGATTTTTTTTTTTTTTAATAGGGAGAAGTGAAAGGGAGAAAGAGAGAAACATCGATGTGATAGTGAAGTATAAATCTGCTGCCTCCTGGATGCTCCCTGCTGGGGATCGAGCCCACAACCTGGACATGTGCCCTGACCAGAAATCGAATTGGCAACCTTTCCATGCACAGGATGATGCCCAACTGAACCGTACTGGCCAGGGCTTCTTTTTATTTTAACGTGACCACTGATTTATGGCTACCAAATAAAACGTCCCATAATAAATTCACAATGCAATCATCTTGCCATCATAGGTAGAATGGGGCTGGTCATGATTGAGAGAATAGAAGAAGATTAATAGACGGAAAAAATTTTAGACTTTTAGAGCCTTGCTAACCAATTAATCCAGCCCCTTCAACTTTATAGGTAAGTAAATAAGTCCCAGAGACTCAGCAATGACCCTATGTCTTAGGACTCCAAATCTAATGCCCTTCCTATTGTACTGCAAGGAGAGAAGGAAGGAAAGGGAGAGCTGAGCCAAATTATTGACATTTGAGGGGCTACTTTTTCAGAAAGGACAGATGTTGGATTTGATGTCATTATCATCTTAAGTTACAGTTTTTATAAAGACTGTTATCACAAAACAAAAATAAGTAAAAGACATGAACAGGTAATTCACCAAAAAATGATAAACACAAAAATATGTAAAGTAATTGACGATATGTAAATAATAAAATTAATGCATATTGCTTCCTGAAGGTAAAACATTTATATACAAACTTTGTTATTCAGACCATTGGCCTAATAGGGCTTCTTGTTAACAATCTACTCTAATTTTAGAAATGTAATTATAATGGAAAATAAAACCAATGCAGATGGTAAAGACAAAGTACAACTTGGTCAATAAATTTTATGAAAGTTGTGGTAGCTTTAAATCTCTCTTTACTCATTCACTCAGTCATGTCTGGCACCCATCGATGAATGACCTCAGGTGATGTTTGCTGACAAGGAAACACTAAGGAGGAAGCTGTGAAGGGCTCGAAACAGTTGAGCATAGGTATCAGCACCTAATTTTACTTTCCTCTCCTTACCAACACAACCAGAGAATCTGGTTTAGATCTGACTGAGGAAACAGAGCCCCAGGAAGACAAAGCCAAAAATGAGAATAATCCAAAGAGTTCCTGGAGGGCGGCATACTGAAAAAGACAGGAGTGGGACTTTCTGTGATACTGGAGCCAAGTGTGGTTCAGTGAAGCCAAGATTAAGGGGATGGAGAAGGTTATCTGTCATTGGCAAACATCTTTTGCTGTTACAAGCAATGTTATAAAGAATTTTTATACATAAAAATTATTAACATACTAGAGGCCCAGTGCACGAAATTCATGCATGGGGGTGGGGGGGAGTTGTCCCTCAGCCCAGCCTGCACCCTCTCCAATCTGGGACCCCTTGAGGGATGTCTGACCACCTGTTTAGGCCCGATCCCACCGGGCAGTTGGACATACCTTTCACAATCCAGGACTGCTGGCTCCCAACCGCTCACCTGCCTCTGCCTGATTGCCCTTAACCGCTTCTGCCTGCCAGCCTGATCACCCCCTAATCACTCCCCTGCCCACCTGATCAACGCCTACTGATCCCTGGCTGGCCTGATTGCCCCTAACGGCCCTCCCCTGCCGTCCTGGTCACCCTTAACTGCCCTCCCCTGCCAGTCTGGTCACCCGTAACTGCCCTCCCCTGCTGGCCCAGTCCTCCGTAACTGCCCTACCCTGCCGGCCTGGTTGCCCCCAACTGCCCTCCCCTGCAGGCATGCCTCCCCCGCAACTGCCCTCCCCTGCTGGCCTGGTCCCCCGCAACTGCCCTCCCTGCCGGCCTGGTCCCCCCAAACTGCCCTCCCCTGCAGGCCTGCCCCCCCCGCAACTGCCCTCCCCTGCTGGCCTGGTCCCCGCCAATTGCCCTCCCTGCCAGCCTGGTCCCCCCCAACTGCCCTCCCCTGCAGGCCCAGTGCCCCCCAACTGCCCTCTCCTGCTGGCCTGATACCCCCCAACTGTCCTCCCCTGCAGGCCTGGCCCCCCCAACTGCCCTCCTCTGCTAGCCTGGTCCCCCACAACTGCCCTCCCCTGCAGGCCTGGCCCCCCCCCAACTGCCCTCCCCTGCAGGCCTGCTCCCCCCCAACTGCCCTCCCCTGCTGGCCTGGTCCCCCCAACTGCCCTCCCCTGCTGGCCTGGTCCCCCACAACTGCCCTTCCCTGCAGGCCTGGTCCCCCCCAACTGCCCTCCCCTGCTGGCCTGGTCCCCCACAACTGCCCTTCCCTGCAGGCCTGGTCCCCCCCAATTGCCCTCCCCTGCTGGCCTGGTCCCCTCCACTGCCCTCTCCTGCAGGCCTGGTTCCCCCCCCCCCCCCAACTGCCCTCCCCTGCAGGCCTGGTCCCCCTCTTCTGTCCCCCACTGCAGGCCTGGCCTCCACCCAACTGCTCTCCTCTGCAGGCCTGGTTCCCCCCAACTGCCCTCCCCTGCAGGCCTGGTCCCCCCCCAACTGCCCTCCCCTGCAGGCCTGGTCCCCCCCCAACTGCCCTCCCCTGCATTCCTGGTCCTCCCCAACTGCCCTCCTCTGCTGATCTGGTCTCCCCCAACTGCCCTCCTCTGCTGGCCCATTCACCCCAAACTGCCTTCCCTGCTTGCATAATCGCCCACAACTGCCCTCCCCTGCTGGCCTGGTCCCCCCCAACTGCCCTCCCTGCCAGCCTGGTCCCCCCCAACTGCCCTCCCCTGCAGGCCCAGTGCCCCCCAACTGCCCTCTCCTGCTGGCCTGATACCCCCCAACTGCCCTCCTCTGCTAGCCTGGTCCTCCCCAACTGCCCTCCCCTGCTGGCCTGGTCCCCTCCACTGCCCTCCCCTGCAGGCCTGGTCCCTCCCCCCAACTGCCCTCCCCTGCAGGCCTGGTCCCCCTCTTCTGTCCCCCACTGCAGGCCTGGCCTCCACCCAACTGCTCTCCTCTGCAGTCCTGGTTCCCCCCAACTGCCCTCCCCTGCATTCCTGGTCCTCCCCAACTGCCCTCCTCTGCTGATCTGGTCTCCCCAAACTGCCCTCCTCTGCTGGCCCATTCACCCCAAACTGCCTTCCCTGCTTGCATAATCGCCCACAACTGCCCTCCCCTGCTGGCCTGGTCCCCCCCAACTGCCCTCCCTGCCAGCCTGGTCCCCCCCAACTGCCCTCCCCTGCAGGCCCAGTGCCCCCCAACTGCCCTCTCCTGCTGGCCTGATACCCCCCAACTGCCCTCCTCTGCTAGCCTGGTCCTCCCCAACTGCCCTCCCCTGCTGGCCTGGTCCCCTCCACTGCCCTCCCCTGCAGGCCTGGTCCCCCTCCTCCAACTGCCCTCCCCTGCTGGCCTGGTCCTCCCCAACTGCCCTCCCCTGCTGGCCTGGTCCCCTCCACTGCCCTCCCCTGCAGGCCTGGTCCCTCCCCCCAACTGCCCTCCCCTGCTGGCCTGGTCCCCTCCACTGCCCTCCCCTGCAGGCCTGGTCCCCCTCCTCCAACTGCCCTCCCCTGCTGGCCTGGTCCTCCCCAACTGCCCTCCCCTGCTGGCCTGGTCCCCTCCACTGCCCTCCCCTGCAGGCCTGGTCCCTCCCCCCAACTGCCCTCCCCTGCAGGCCTGGTCCCCCTCTTCTGTCCCCCACTGCAGGCCTGGCCTCCACCCAACTGCTCTCCTCTGCAGGCCTGGTTCCCCCCAACTGCCCTCCCCTGCAGGCCTGGTCCCCCCGCAACTGCCCTCCCCTGCAGGCCTGGTTCCCCCCCCCCCAACTGCCCTCCCCTGCATTCCTGGTCCTCCCCAACTGCCCTCCTCTGCTGATCTGGTCTCCCCCAACTACCCTCCTCTGCTGGCCCATTCACCCCAAACTGCCTTCCCTGCTTGCATAATCGCCCACAACTGCCCTCCCCTGCAGGCCTGATCCCCCCCAACTGCCCTCCCCTGCAGACCCGGTCCCCCGCAACTGCCTTCCCTTGCTGGCCTGGTCTCCCCCAACTGCCCTCCTCTGCTGGCCTGGTCACCCTTAACTGCCCACAACTGCCCTCTGCTGCAGGCCATCTTGTGGTGGTCATCTTGTGTCCACATGGGGGTAGCCATCTTGTATCTTGGAGTGATGGTCAATTTGCATATTACTCTTTTATTAGATAGGATGTTGGTAAATTTGTTAGGTACATTCCCTAAAAGTGAAAATTCTGAGTCAGAGGATATATGTTTTCTTCATACTTTGAGAAACTTTTTATTAGAAATAAAGTTGCACTCAGAAAACTACAGGATGTTGAAAAAAGAGAGGAAGATATAAACAAGTGGAAGAATATTCTGTTCATAGATTGGTACAATTAACATCATTAAAATGCCCATACTACCCAAAGTAATTTATAGATTCAATGCAATCTCTATTAAATTACCAATGGCATATTTCACAGATCTAAAACAAATACTCCAAAAATTTATATGGAACCAAAAATGACCCTGAATAGCCAGAGCAATCTTGAGAAAGAAGAACAAAATTGGAGGGATCACAATACCAGATACCAGGTTATACTATAAAGCCACTGTAATCCAAACAGCCTGGTACTGGTACAAGAAGAGAGATATAGATCAATGGAACAGAAAAGAGACCCCAGAAACCGACCCAAGCCATTACACTCTATTAATATTCGACAAAGGAGGCAAGAGCAAGCAATAGTCAAGACAGTCTCTTTAATAAATGGTGTTAGGAAAATTGGACAGATACGTGCAAAAAAATGAAACGAGATCACCAACTTACATCATACACAAGAATAAACTCAATTGGATAAACGACTTAAATTAAGTCTTGAAACCATAAAAATCCTAGAAGAAACCTCAGGCAGCAAAATTTCAGACATCTCTTGTAGCAATATGTTTGCGAATACATCTCCAAGCAAAGGAAACTAAGGAGAAAATAAACAAATGGGACTATCTATACTAATAAAAGGGTAATATGCTAATTAGACCAGATGTCTTCCAGACGTCCTTATGGACAAAGCCGCAGTGGCTGTGAGGGCCAGAGAGGGCTTGGAAGCCGCAGCATGCCCTAAGTCCCGCCTCTGCACATGAGCTGCACAGGAAACACCTTTTCTGACCACTCATTGGCTAAGCTTGCAGTACACCACTTGTGGCATTCTTGGTAATCTACACCAGTGGTCGGCAAACTGCAGCTCACGAGCCACATGCGGCTCTTTGGCCTCTTGAGTGTGGCTCTTCCACAAAATACCACGGCCTGAGTGAGTCTATTTTGAAGAAGTGGCATTAGAAGAAGTTTAAGTTTAAACAATTTGGCTGTCAAAAGAAATTTCAATCGTTGTACTGTTGATATTTGGCTCTGTTGACTAATGAGTTTGCTGACCACTGATCTACACTAATAAAAGAGTAAGATGCAAATTGACCATACCTTTGTGGCACCCACCAGCCAATCAGGAGTGAGTATGCGAATTAACCCAACAAAGATGCCAGGTTAATTTGCATATGCAGGTGCTCAGCGACTGGGGGCGGGACTCTTGTGTTGTCGCCATGGCGACGACCCAGGCTTTCTGCACTACCCCAGCCGCTCTGGGCCTTTGGGCAGCGTGGGAAGGCAGAAAGGCGGCTCTGGGCCGGAGCGAAAAAGCGGCTCTGGCTAGAGCGAAGGCGGTGCTGGCAGCCAGGGGAAGGAAGGCCCATTCTTGCATGAATCTTCATGCATCGGGCCTCTAGTTTGGGTAATAAGAATCCAGGAAGGTGATCTATGGTTTTTCCACCTCATTTTTGGAGGAAAAAACGGAGGTCTGCTGCTGGAGGGACTAAGAAATGTCATATCCTGACCTAGCCGATTTGGATCAGTGGATAGTGCCTTGGCCTGCTGACTGCAGGGTCCCAGTTTGATTCCAGTCAAGGGCACGTACCTAGGTTGCAGGCTCCTCTCTGGCCCGGGCCCAGGTCAGGGCTCATGCAGGAGGCAACCAATCAATGTGTCCCTCTCACATTGATGTTTCTCTCTGTCTTTCCCTCTCTTTTCCATGCTCTCTAAAAATCAATGGAAACATATCCTCAGGTGAGGATAAAAAAAGAAAGAAAGAAAGAAATGTCATATCCTATGAAAGACACATCTTGAAAATGCCTAAAGAAAGTTGTCATTTTTTCATGGTGAAGGGACTGGAGTCTGTGTTGATGAAAACACCTTGGCAGCTGCGAGGGCCAAGGGCCAGCAGCCACAGTGGCCGGCAGTGGCAGCAGCAGCAGGGTGATGGGGGCGGCACCTTCCCCTGATTGGCCCGGTCACCTCCCGCAGAGGGAGGCCAGACTGCGGCTTAGGCCCGCTTCCCCGGGGAGCGGGCCTAAGCCATCAGTAGGACATCCCCTGAGGGCTCCCAGACTGTGAGAGGGGGCAGGCCGGGCTGAGGGATCTCCCCCCCACAAAGTGCATGAATTTTCGTGCACCGGGCCTCTAGTATCAAAATAAAAAGCTTCCACACAGCAAAAGAAATCATCAACAAAATGAAAAGGGAGTCCACTGTATGAGAGAACATATGATACATCCGATAAAGGGTTAATATTCAAAATATATAGGGAACTCATACAACTTAACAAAAGGAAGACAACCCAATTAAAAAATGGGCAAAGGACCTAAATAGACACTTCTCCAAAGTGGACATGCAGATGGCCAAGTGACATATGAAAAAATGCTCAAAGTCACTGATCATCAGAGAGTTGCAAATTAAAACAACAATGAGGTCTGACCTCACACCTGTCAGAATGGCTACCATCAACAAATCAACAAATTACAAGTGCTGGCAAGGATGTGCAAAAAGGGAACCCTAGTACACTGCTGGTGGGAATGCAGACTGATGCAGCCATTATGGAAAACAGTATGGAGTTTCCTCAAAAAATTAAATATGGGACTACCATTTGGCCCAGTGATCCCATTTCTAGGAATATATCCTAAGAGACTGAAACACCAATCAGAAAGAATGTATTCACCCTTTTGGTCATAGTAGCACAATTTGCAATAATTAAGACCTGGAAACAGCTCAAGTGCTCATCTATAGCAATACTAATAAAAGGGTAATATGCTAATTAGACCAGATAGACCAGACATCTTCCAGATGTCATTTCAGACATCCTTCCTGACAAAGCTGGGGCCTGGCCCAGGGGAAGCCACCTGCAGTCCAAGGTGCCTGCGGCCAGCTTGGGGGAAGCTGCCCCTGGTCCCGAGTGCCTGCAGCCGGCTGGAGGGAGGAAAGCCTGGGTCCGGGTGCCTGCAGCTGGCCAGAGGGAGGGAAGCCCGGGTCCCAGGTGCCAGAGGGAAGCCGGTGCTGGCAGCCAGGGGAAGGAAGGCCTACTCTTGCATGAATTTTCATGCATCGGGCCTCTAGTATACATATAAAAGCCTAATATGCAAATTGTCCCCTTGGGAGTTCGGCCGGGAGACCGGGAGTTCGATTGATCACTATGACATGCGCGGACCACCATGTGGCAGCGTGGAACGAAGGAAGGCCTCGGCCTGCAGCTGGGGAAGGGAGGCCCCCGCCATCAGCCAGAAGGAAGACCCTAGCCAACAGGTGGAAGGAAGGCCCTGGCCGGCAGCCAGAAGGCCCCAATCAGCCCTGATCGCTGGCCAGGCCTAGGAACCCTACCTATGCATGAATTTCGTGCACCGGGCCTCTAGTCAATAGATTAAAAAACTGGTCCATTTACATCATGGAATAGTATGCTGCAGTAAAAAAGAAGACTCTCTTACCCTTTGAGACAGCATGGAGGGACCTGGAGAGTACTATGCTAAGTGAAATAAGCCAGCCAGATAAAAACAAGTATTACATGATCTCATTCATATGTGGAATCTAATGAACAAAATAAACTGATGAACAAAATAGATCTATAGAAGCATGGAACAGACTGTGGAATCTCAGAGGGAAAGTGGGGGTTGGGGGAAAGAGATCAACCAAAGAACTTGTATGCATATATGCATAACCCCTGGACACAGATAATAGGGTGGTGAAGGCCTGGGGCAGGGTCCTGGGGGGTGACTATAAGGGGTCAATCAGAGAAAAAAGGAGACATATGGCATACTTTCAACAATAAAGATTGAAAAAACAAACAACAAAAACAAAAGAGAAAGTGGCAAGAGTAGGAATAGCCCTAGCTGGTTTTGCTCAGTGGATACAGTGTCAGCCTGAGTATTGAAGCATTCCTGGTTCGATTTTGGTCAAGGGCACGAGCCTTGGAGGCAAGCAATAAATGTGTCTCTCTCACATTGATGTTTTTCTCTCTATCTCTCCCCTTCCTTTCCACTCTTTAAAAACCAATGGAAAAATATCCTTGGGTAAGAATTAGCAACAACAACAACAAAAAATGTAACAATCGTAAAAGAATACCTGTAAATCCTATAAATAAGTTGAATATATTATGGCCCTTTTCTCCTAAATGCATGTGTATTTCTTGAAAATAAGGGCATTCTTTTTTTATAACCATTGTAAGTTATGAATTTTAATAAATTTAACATGGGTACAATGTATTTCTCTACAATATACTATCCATATTCCAAATTTGTCATTTGACCTAATAATGTCCTTATTGGTCTATATTTTTAATTTTAATAAAAATGACCAGATTTTCTCTGTAGAGTTGGTGCCACTTTACATTCCCAAGAGTAGTTCATGAGAATGCTTGATTTACCCTCAACTTTCCCAATACAACTTTTCCCAATTTTTCTATTTTCATAAAAGCTGATTTGCACATATCTTCACATTGCTAACACTTTCTGACAATCTGTTAGAGAAAGAATGATTTCACTATGAGTTGTATTTCTCTCTTATGAGTAAGGTTGAAGATGTTCTCTTATATAGAGTTACTTATTTGTACTTTCTTTTTGTGAACTGTCTGGTTTATCCTTTGTCTATTTTTGTACCGAAATGTTAGCTTTTTAAGAACTGATTTGTAGGAATTACTACTTTATTGTGAAACTCAGCCATTTGTCAATAATATGAGTTGCAAATATTTTTCCCAATTTGACATTTGCTTTTTGTCCTTGTTTATGATGTTTATTGTTATTGTTTGTTTGAATTTGGGGCATTTTGAAATCATGATGTACTGGCAGAATGAATTATGAATATCTTTTGTTATATTTAGATTTCACAATCAAATCCACAAATGTGCTTAGGGTATCAGTAGAGCAACATAAGAAAGGAAGAAGCAGGTTTTTACCTCTTGGTATAAAGAGGTGAATAAAACAAATAAAACATAATGCATTTATTTGGAACTTAAATAATTGCTACTATCCCCACTGTGTCAGGGCTGTTATCTTTGGCTCTCAAAGAAAGAAAAAAACCCCAACAGAACAGTTATGGTGAAAATAATTATATATAGTCTGAAACTTGATCACATCCAGGCCTTACCTAGGACTTGGAATTTTGGAAACTGAACAACACCACAGGAGAACACTATAATCTTATTGGTTTGGAAACCATGGTATTGGTAGGATTTCTGGTCTTTATTTTTTATTATTTTGGATCTTTCTTTCAATATTTTATATATCCACACTCATAATTTTTATGATAAAGGAATTTCCTTTAAAGTTGATTAGGTGTGGTTTTTTAAATATCAAGTTGCTTTAAACCATTAAGTAATGTCAATGGGGATATTCATCATAGAAATTAACTTAAATATTTAGAAATATAAAAATGTGCTCATAATGCTAATGCCTGTATCTATTTTCAGAAAAGCTGATTTGCACATATCTTCACATTGCAGAGTTGCACTGGTATTCAGAGAAACATGCTGACGCTGTTCTTCCTACATCCCTAGTTTGGGTTTCATGAAGCATTTTCCCTGTGTAATACTTTCTCAGTTTCTTGGAAAAATAACCAAGATATTTCCTCTGGGTCTACTTATAATCATAGGCGTATACTAAGTGTGAAAATTGCTCATCAGCATTGTTTAAAAATATATATATAAACACACAAAAATGGGCCCGTAAATCAGAGGTTAGAGTTGATAGATGGCAATTTGCCTACATGTCACTGTTTTAGAGATTTAACTTATTTTGTAGACTAATTTAGGGCTAGGTAACTTTGGCAGCTTTACATTTTCAATATGCTTTTCTATAGTTACGTATAGAAAAACAAAAAAACAAACAAAATATGCTTTTATATAGTTAAGTATATACGTATAGAGTATCTATACAGTATAAATTTTATACCTTAAATGGAAATGAAGTAGAAGTCCAATCAGAATCTTTTATTATGTGCATATCTTCAGTACAGAATGACTGAAAAGAAAAAAGAAGGCAAATATAATGATTTTGGATTTATTTGTATTATACATTATTAGATTTATCAGACATAAAATTACCCTTTCAAATTGCTATAAACATTTTGAAACACTCTTAGTTTCTTTAGTTATCTTGTTATGAACTAGCCATAAATAGTTCACAGACTGGCGCCCCTCCGTGGACCGCTTTAAGCACTGGTTTCAATGACTTTAATTTATGCTGAGCCAGTAGGTGCTGTACATTATTTGACCACCTTTTAATTTTTTTTTTTAGTTTTAGTTTTTTAGTCTTTTTATCTTTCAGTGTTTTCCCAATGAATCAATCAATACTTAAGCATAGGTAACTGCAGATACCATACAGAATATATAGTTTTATGCACTAAGTCTTTTTAACTTTACAGTCTGTCATAAGCATTTTATCACTTCATTAAAGATTATTCATATTTATAATCATAATTGATAATGGCTCTATGACAGTCTATTATGCAGATGTACAAAACCCCATTTAAACATTTTCCTAATGTTTGCTACTTATTTGCTAATATTAACAATGCTGTTGTGACAATCTTTGTATGTAAATATTTGCCACTTTCCAAATTTTTTTTTAAGGTCAGTGAAACAGAGGAATGAACATTTTAGGCCTCATAAAACCTACTCCCAAATTGTTTTTCAAAAGGGTCTGTAGTAATTTTCATTCCCATCAGTAGTGGTTGACAGGATCTGCCTTACCAGCACTGAGTACCACTAAAAAATACACACGCACATACAAACACACAACTTGGTGTACTAGTTTTCTTTTTGTAAAAATTGTCTTTATTATTGAAATTATTATAATCCCCCCCCCCCTGATTCACCTCCTCCTCCCCACTCCTGTCCCCTTATTTTTTAAAAATTATTTTTATGGATTTTATAGAGAGGAAAGGAGAGGGATTGAGAGATAGAAACATCGATGAGAGAGAAACATCCATCGGCTGCCTCCTGCACGCCCCGCACTGGGAATCGAGCCCAGGCATGTGCCCATGCTCAACCACTGAGTCATATGGGCTGGGCTTCCACCCCCTGACTTGACAGCCTTTTTAAAAAGGCGATGAACAGCATGTCATCATGCTGATTATTAGCATGATGAAAATCTGGTCATTTTTATTAAAAATATAGACCAATAAGGACATTATTTGACCAAGATTCTAGGATTGTTCAATCACTGTTGAGTGGTCAATGTGAGATTTTTAAAAAAGAATTGATTTCATAGTGTTTAATCACTATCAAATGTGATTGAGGGTGTCAGGGTTATTTTTATTCTTCAGAACTTCTGGTATAAAGTGCACTGCTCTGAAAGAAAGCTTATTTCATGGGGAATTATTTTTAAAATGTGTGCATGTGGAAATGAGGCAAATAGGAATTTTATTTCTCTGATGGAAAAATACAGAGTGTTTTGTCAAATATTTCTGTTAATTATTTGTTCATTCATTCCAAGTATATTTGGAATGTGTATTGTCATGTGATCTTAAAACTCCAGTTTAAATGAGCCACGTGTCAAATAATGTCACCTGTAAAAATAATGACCCACATGCTTCCTACCCCCGCTGGAGCTACACCTGGTTCCTCTGGAGGCCTGGATGAGTTTAGTTCTGTGGCACCAGCATTATCAAGATTTCACTGTATTTGGAGGAACATAGTTTTCAGAGAAACTATGTTATTTTTCTATTCCCACTTAGAGCAACTCTGTGGAAAGCTACAGACTAACCCCCTTTTCTTTGATTTTCATATTATAGCCAGAACCAGGTAGGACCAGCTTCCTATGCACTCATGCAGGGTTCTGTGCTCAGAAGGGTCTCATCCTTGGTTTAATTCTTTCCTGTCAGAATCTTAAAATTCTTAATAATTTTATATTTGATCTTGTTTTGTAAATGAAGTCCAATGGGATAATGGAGCCTGTGCTCAGGGTTTGGGGCCTTGGCTCATGTGCCATTCTGCCTCCCTACCTCCCGGGGCTCTGCCCTATGTCCACTGCTGTCCTTCACCTGAGGTGGTAACTGGGTGACATTGGGGAGGAGGAAGCCCATGTTGCTGTCGCCCTTTACCTCCTACGGGGAGGTAGGTAGCTTAGGGAGGGTTGGGGTCAGGTGCTTGTGTCTTGTAGTGTTGTGGGCAGTAGTGGTGGTGGCCACCTCCATTCTGGTAGCATGCTGGCATATTTGGTAAGCCAGCCTCTAACTCACCCCCAGTCTGAGTACCTAGTATGACTATGTGTGGACTTTTACAGACCCTTGGGCATCCCTCCTATACCGTGGATTGCTATGGCTGGCCAACGGGCAGGGGAGATCCTTGGCTCTACCTCCCCACGGCCTTGGTCTAGTGGGTGGTTTCAAGGCAAAACTCAGCAGCTGTCAGGCCTGTGTGTTTACTTGCAGCAGACCTCCCTCACTCCCCCCGCTCCCTCCTCCCCCGTGAGCATCTGCACTTTTCCCACGAGTATCCTTGTGTCCAAAGGGGCTCTCTGTTGAGTTGGATGCATGCAGGGGGCACCCTCTGTTCCTCATTCCAACCTTCTTGAGTCTGGCCTGAATTTGTCTCTTCTGGCTGGCTTGAGGTACCACTGCAGATGAGCTATGAAATACAAATTGCATAATTTAGGTGATTTTACATATGAGTTAAATTTATATTTGCACTTAAAACTGGCATTGCATTTCAAAATGTTGTGTTCAGGACATCTTCCCTGTTCTGTTAATTAAACTTTGGGACTTTGAAACATGGGCTTGGGAGACAATTGGATAGAAAGCATTGTTCTATTCACTTAACTCCCAGCCTACAAAAATGGAAAATAAAATAAAATAAAACTGGCATTACAGAACATAAAGGAAATGGTAAAGTTCATGCTAATAATTAAACTTCCTTTTTTTTTTTTTTTTACTGTGATTGCACAGAGTCAGTGGCCTCTGTGTTGATTTATTTCAAATAGAAAGATAAGCTCTCTTTATAGTTGGATCAAACAGACATGCAGAAATCTGACTTGTGATAAAGTGGGCCTGTGAAGCTTTTTGGTCAAAACAGCCGTGGGCAAACTACGGCCCGCGGGCCGGATCCGGCTGTTCTATCCGGTTCTCTTGCTCTCCCCTCCGCTCCTTTACTATGAATTTATATTAGTTCACACAAACACTCCATCCATGCTTTTGTTCCGGCCCTCCGGTCCAGTTTAAGAACCCATTGTGGCCCTCGAGTCAAAAAGTTTGCCCACCCCTGGGTCAGAAGAATAATCCCACTGAATATAACTGACGTGTGATAAAGTGGGCCTGTGAAGCTTTTTGGTCAGAAGAATTCCCACTATATATGGTACATTCTGCAAGAACACATCTTTACTGTACCACGCATGTCGTTTTTTTTGTGAACATGTAATGACATGAATAATTCCTTCTCCAAACTGAGTTTCTTACCTGTGTCAGCTTCCTGGTGTCTGACTTTTAAAAAATATATATATTTTTATTGATTTCAGAAAGGAAGGGAGAGGGGGAGAGAGATAGAAACATCAATGATGAGAGAGAATCATTGATTGGCTGCTGCCTGCACACCTCTTACTGGGGATTGAGCCTGCAACCTAGGCATGTGCACTTGACCAGAATTGAACCCAGGACCCTTCTAGTCTGCAGGCCCACGCTCTATCCACTGAACCAAAGCGGCTAGGGCATGTCTGACTTTTTGACTGTGACTTGCCCTTACTGTTGCTTGGGAGTCCCCCAGCTTTGATAGCTATGATTCATTCATTCATTCATTCCCCTCATTGACAGCCTCTTATCTTACTATTGAGTGTCCTGAACCTACCTGGGCCTGACTCTGCCCCTTGGCTTCAGGCTAGTCCAGTGGTCGCCAACCTGTGGTCCGTGAGGTCCGAAAGGTTGGCAACTGCTGGACTAGTCCACATCTCAGTGTTCCCTAGAAACCCACCTCAGCCGCGTGGACAGCAAAGGCAATGCTTTGGGTTGTAAAGTTGGAAGCTGATTTGCTGACTGTCAGAAAGGAGTGAGATTCTGGCTGGACTCTGGTCACTGATTTTCCAGGCGAGAGAAACTTGAATGCTTGTTGGACTGCCCACCAGGGAGAACTCCTTTCCCCACAGTGGGCCGGCTGGGAAGGAACCGGGGCCTTGTATTTCACTGTGCTCTTTAAAGTTTCCACCTGAGATCTCTTCAGCTGCAGCTCTTCCATGCAGACTTACTACTAGCACCTGGTTTAAGTAAGGGCTCTTGTTACCTGGTTCTTATCAAGTTCTTATCACACTCAGCACAGCACCTGCTTCTTGCTTCCCGCTTCCCTAGAGAGGACTGGTGGGTTCTGTTTTAAGCTGTTCTGCATGGTTGGAGTTCACCCTCAGTTGCTGTCACCCATGTCCTGGGAGAGGAGTGCTGGGCGTAATCGCTAGGCACTGCTGTTATTATTCTATTTACTACCAGTTCATCATTACTGAGAATCATCCCATCTGGAAAATAAACATTGCCTCACCTGTTCATGGCATAATATTTTTGCACTTGGCTTTCACTCACATGTTGCATATTAACTTTCCTTCTGAAAAGATCACTGTGCTCTGGGAGCCTGCTGTGATTTGGATCTTATACTCTCCATGTATGTTTTTTTAAAAAATGTTTTTGTTGATTTCGGAGAGGGAAGGAGAGGGAGAAAGAGATAGAAACATCAATGATGAGAGAGAATCATCAATCAGCCCCCTCCTGCATGCCACCCACTGGGGATGAAGCCCACAATCCAGGCATGTGCTCTGACTGGGAATCAAACCGTGACCTCCTGGTTCATAGGTTGACACTCAACCACTGAGCCACATGGGCTGGGCACTCCATGTATGTTTTAATCATCAGATGCTTCCTTCAGACTCTAGCCCCTTCCTCCCACCTGTCATCATCCTATCAGGCTGATCTCTGCCTGGTTCCACTGTAACTCTGTTTTTGTATTTTTATATCTTCTTCCCCTGTCCAATATAATTCTCTCATGAGCAACTGATAATTACAATGTAAAGGCCCAGGATGTTTTAATGCTTGCAAGGAAGTCTCTTCAGATTAAAGTAGCATAAAAGAATCTTCCCTGTTAGCCTCTCATTGCTGACTGGATCAATTATTTATTTACTTGTGTAATTCATGTCCATGCTCAGGTACGTGGTAGGATAGCTCTGAGACTGTGGCTCCCTCTGGAGAAGGAGGTGTCTGATATTAGCTTTCTTCCTCAGTGTCTAATTTAGTGAGGACGAAATCTGGGGAACACCTCCTGGCTGGAGACCTGCTGCTCCCTCAGTTATTTGGTTCACTGTTTGAGCCTCAGAGGCAGGAGGTGACAGTGACCTTGTCTGATTCTGTTATGTTCCAATAGACAAATCACCAGGAAAAGTTCCTAAATGTTCTGTTAGGTCTAAGGGGCAAGTAGGAATCAGAGTCGGAGTGGAGTCCCTTATTACCGCTGGTTTCCTGGGGTGCTGGGTCTGAGGCTTTGTCCTCCTCCATACTGACTTCTGTGACACTCTGCTCAAGGGGTCCTTTCTCACCTAAATGTCCTCTGGAAGGTGGTGTCAATGCAAAGGAGACTGTGCATTAAGTTACCATCAGGGTGACACTAGCCTAAGTCCCACCCCTCCCCACTTTTTCCCCTTTTAAAATCTCCAAGAAGTGCCAGAGGGGATCAGTGCTGGGTTAGCAGCAGCAGGGAAGTTCACCAATTGGAGGTGGGAGAGGGCCCTGGGCTCCAGTGCCCACCCCAGGCAGTTGTGAGAGGCCACATTGACAGCCAAGCACACACTCTGGGTCCTAAGAGAAAGTCGCTCTAAATCCAGGATGATTTCATCCTAAAATAAGATGCAGGGATTCTTGATTAGCAGTGGGCTGACTTTTAAGATGCCAGTAAGTAAACTTTGGGTGATGGGATTGGCCACAGTAATACAGAGGATCCTATGCTTTCAGCTCTTCTTAAATTAGGGCCTTTTTTTATCTGCTTATTCTGAGCCTAATTATTTGGAGTTGGTTGATGGCTGAGAAATGGACTTTTGTACTTACAGTTTGAAAAAAAAACCCACACCTTTAAAAGTTTTTTATTTTCTCCAATAGAGTGCTTTTCTTTCATCGAATCCCTAAAACTTTATTCTGGCTTACATTATTGAGTAGCAATAATTTTAGTGTGATCTTTAGTATGTTGTAAAAATAAATCTCTGAAAACATGAAGTAGAAAGTATTCTTTATAGACTTCCTATAGGAAAAACAAATGTTTATAAATTGTTTATCAGCTGTTTGTTTTTCCTACCTCTGCATTTTCATCAGAGTTCAAGTTTAGTTCACAGCACAGTATCTGGAAATTGTCCTCATTGTTAATTAGTATGACTTTGAATCATAAGTGCTGATGGCTAAATGGCACAGTTCATTAAAGATAGTCATACTTTGCCCGGGCTGGTGTGGCTCAGTTGGTTGAGTGCCGTGCCAGGCACCCAAAGGTCAGTGGTTTGAGCAGGCACTTGCCCAAGTTTCAGGTTTGATTCCCAAATGATGTATCTTTCTCACATCTCCCTCTCTCTAAAAAAATCAATTAAAATTTTTTCTAAAAAGATAGTCATACTTTAACTTTAGTACTGCTATATTGGGAAGATGAAATAAAATTAGAAAAACACTTTATTAAAATGTCTTAAATTTTATTAAATAAGATTAATTTAAACCCTGAATTAGTCTTTGTTTTTGTTTCTATGGATCTAAATAGATTGTGAAATCCAAAGACTTATTTTAATTCAAAGATCCTCCTGCTTCTATAACTAGCCACACTAAAGCTCATATTATCAACCTTAAAAGCAGTGTTATTAAATTACAGAGAATTTGTCAGTTCATCTCTAGGGCTTATGGTAGTAGTTTGGGGTCAGCCTTTGTAGAAATGGTAGTATGTTTTGTTAAGTGATATGTATGGACATGGAGTGGTTGTCACTTACCTCCCGTGAAATTTCTGGAAAGTAATGATTTTGAATACCAGGACACATTTATAGTAAAATGTTAAAATTAGGATGCATTAAAATAACTATGTGACTTGATGAATTTACCAAAAAACCACTCTCTCCAGGTTTCATCAAATTGCCCTTGAAATCCTTTGCCTCTGATAAGTTTTTCTAGATGGTCTGAATAAAGGAGTATAATTTCTTGGATAGTTCTGTGGTTAACTAATTTCGTATCACTCTCTTCAATTCATGTAGCCATAAAAGTTTATATTTATACTGTATATTTGCTGTTAGAATTGCTTTCAATTGCTATATAAGAAATGTAAAGTCTGTTTACTGCTTTACACTCCTGGTGTATTTTTACATAAATAGCATCCTTAATCCTAACTTGACCAACATGTAGGATGGTGGTATTATTCTCCTCCTCACTGCACAGATGAGGAAACTGAGACGCAGATTCACTAGATAAAATGGGGTACTGCAGAACCTAGGACGCAGACCTGATCTTTGGACTTCAAACTCCATGTTCCTTGTACTGTTCTATACTGAATACTGTTGTGTACTGATTTCCATGATAAATCTTTAGCAAAGACAGGCATGGCAATTAGCAACTTGAATCTTTAGTGGCTTTATTCAGACACCTGCATGTACATATTTTATTGTATGTGTTTATAGGTAATATTTGTCATAAGTATCAGAATTATAATCCATAGTGTCTTATTTTTAGATTTATAGTTGACAACCAGTTATTATTATAGTGGGAATTATCTTAAAATCGTAGAATAAGAGATTTTGAAGACTATTCCAAACAGTGTTATAGATTGGGTATTATCGCTCTCTCTTTTTTCTTTCCGTCATGACTGAGGACCCAGTGTGCTGGTGTTTAGCTATAAAGGTGAAGCTGACTTCACCAGGAGTATTTTCTTGGTATTTATAAGTCTTCTTTGACACGAATCCTTTGGTTAGCTTGTTCCTGTAATTCATTTATACTTACATAGTGGCTCCTGAAGGATAGTTGGTAAAATATGCATTCATTTATATTGAGATATATGTAGGAGTGCCGTATTCATACTACTAAGGACAGCTGTGCCAGCGATGAAGTGTGCAATTAAAGAAGTTTGCTTACTACGTTTCTTTTTGACCTAGATTCACATTAGGCAATCGTGACTATTTAGGATATTGTAATACATCTGCATAGCACTTTATGCTTTTCAGTGTTTTTATATATTTGCTCCTAACAATAAACCTGTTTAGACTAGTGAAATGACATGACTATTATCATATTACAAATGAAGAAATCTGACTTGGAGGTAGTATAACTCTGTGGTTAAGAATATGAGTTTTTATATTATTATATAATCTTTTATGAATGAGACCAGAATCCTGGCTTTACAGCAAGTTAATCTCTCTAAGCCTTGGTATCCTAATCCGTAAAATGGGGGACCTTGTGAGGTTGTGGGAGAGTTTAAATGAGATAAAGAGTAGAAAGTAGGTAATTAATATAGTGGTCAATCAATAAATACTGGGTAGCATTATCATCTTCAGAGGTTCTATTACTCATTTATTTAACGCAACAAAAATTGAGAGCCCCTTCTATGTGCTAATCACTGGGCTAGGCATCAGGGACATGACGGTGAACTAGACAGATAGGGTCCTTACTCTAATATAATTTACATTTTAGTGGTAAAAAATGGTAAAGGAGTCAAGAATTTCATGAAGTGATAAGGGCTTTGAAGAAAGTCAAAGGGGACAGTGTTTGAAAAGGGCATTCTTAGGTTGGGAAATTCTGTTGGAGAAAGTGACGTTTGATCTCAGACTTAAGTGGCCACAGCCATAAGAAGGTCGGTGAGCCTTGGCTGGGTAGCCCAGTTGGTTAGAGCATCATCCAATACTCTTAGGTTGTGGGGTTCAATCCCAGTCAGGGCACATAAACCAATGAATGCATAAATAAGTGGAACAACATATTGATGTGCCTCTCTCTCTCTCTCTTTCTCTCTCTCTCTCTCTCTCTCTCTCTCTCTCTCTCTCTCTCCCCCCTCCCTCTCTCTCCCCTCCCTCCCTCCCTCCCTCCAATAAATTTTTTAAAAATATATTTTATTGAGTTTTTACAGAGAGGAAGGGAGAGGGATAGAGAGTCAGAAACATCGATGGGAGAGAAACATTGATCAGCTGCCTCCCGCACACCTCCTACTGGGGATGTGCCCGCAACCAAGGTACATGCCCTTGACCGGAATCAAACCTGGGACCTTTCAGTCTGTTGGCCAACGCTCTATCCACTGAGCCAAACCAGTTAGGGCTAAAATAAATTTTTTAAAAAAGGTCTGGCGGAATAGCCTTCCAGGAGGAGGAAAATGGCAGTGCAAAGTCTGAGAGGCAGGATGAGAGTGGCACAGAACAGGAAGACATTGTCCTGGGTGGAGAGAGGCGGGGGAGGGGGTGGGGGCCGGGGGGGGGGGGGAAGAGGGTGGATTGTGTAGGATTTGTAGGCCAGGGTAAAGAGCAGGGGAGGGATACGTCCAACTTTGGGCAAGCACTAGGCAAGGTGTTATGAAGGAAACAAAGGTATAGGCAAAACATCTCTTCCTTCCTGGTGTCCTAAAGCTAGTGCCTGGCAGATTAGCAATTAGAGCACTGCAGTGTTTCTGCTGGCGTGCTCCCAATCTGATAAGGGATTTTATTTGTCATGTATGCTCCCAGCAGTCATCTCTGAAGTGACGTTATGGTTCTTGTTATCTATCAATGAATCTCTCAAACAGTCTAAAGGGCATGGAGAATGGAGGCAGAGTTGGGGGTGCAGGGAGGAAAAAGAGGCTATTTCTGAACACTGGATACAAGACAGGGATTAGGAAGTAGGGGAGTGAAGGGGAAATGCAAGATCCTGTTGTGCACAGAGATGTGGCTCCTTAAGGTGGCATGGGCTGGGTCATGTCTCTCCCAGGTTAGTGAATCCAGGCTGTCCAACCCCAGGTGCCACCTCGGCTTTGTAGCTTGAGACTGTTTATTGGCAACTTTTCTCATATCCACTAAGGGCAAAAGGGGCAGCGATACCCTTGTGTTTTCTTCTCCAAATAGGGTTCCAGTCCCTTGGAACTCTGTTTCTTTGAATCATCCCATCAGTTTAATCGATTAACATTCTAATAATGATATGTAATTATTATCATAGCTAACATTTATTTAATGCTTACTGAGAGCTACTTACAAGCTCCTTTATCTACTTATTCTACTAATCCTAAACCCTCTGAGGTAGACACTACTACCCTTTCTGTTTTACTGGTGGGGAACAGGAGGCCCAGAGAGGCTGATTAATCTGCTTGTGGTCCCAGAGCAGGTCAGTGAAGCCAACGCTCAACCATGCTTAACGCTGGCCTGAAGAATATGTCCTTACTTGGTTATTTATGGGCTGATAAGAAAGGGGTGGAGTGGTGGTCTTCTATTGAAGAAAGTGGACTAGCTGATCAAGACAATACCAGTTAGTTTTAAGAAGAAATATAGAAGTTCTTTAGCACCATGCTATAAACCTTTCTGTCTTAAAGTGTTCCACTGTACACCAGTAGGTGAAATGCATTAAGGGAGGCTATTTATTGAGGCTATTTATTGTGTTGTTCCTTATAGAAAGTGGCTTATTGCCCGGCTGTCATGGCTCACTAGTTGAGCGTCAACCTATGAACCAGAAGGCCACAGTTCAAGTCCCGGTCAGGGCATATGCCTGGGCTGCGGGCTCAGTCCCCAGTGGGGGCGTGTAGGAGGCAGCCAATCAATGAGTCCCTTTCATCTTTGATGTTTCTATCTCTCTCTCTACCTCTTCCTTCCTCTCTGAACTCAATAAAAATATGCTTTAAAAAAAAAGTGGCTTACCAGTTACAGATTGTGGTTATTACCTCTTTAGTGGTTTTCTATTGTAAAACAATATAATATTATTAATATCAAAATTTTTAAGTCAAGAAAAATTTTATGCCCAAATTAACTGTTTTTATTTTTTCACATTCACTTCCAGTTCTTGTGTTTATTTGTGTATAATTTGTACACACTTAACAGACTGTCCATTAATTTTTCATTTAACATTATGTGATATGTAGTGAGCTTTAAAGTTAAGCCGTAAGTCTATCCAGTGAAAAGGAAAAAATTGCAATATGAAAAGGCTGCAAGGCATTCGTAATTGATTGGGGTGATGTCTACCAGGCAGCCACATCAGATTTGGAGCTGGCCTTGGAAGGAGCAGCTGTGTTTTTGGACCTTGGAAACTCTTCATCTTTCCATGTAGTCTGTCAGGCTTCCAAGGAAGTCAGGGGGAAATGGAAAAATACAGTGATTTGGAACTGATGTGAAACTAACAAGCTGCTGGAGTTCAGTGTTGCAAAAGAGGAAAAACATTCCCTACCTGATATGGTACTTTAATGGAGGGTAAAGCTTTAGTGAATGGGCTGTGCATCATTGTCAGAATTATCAATAGTGGTTATAAAAGCAGTTTTATCAGACTGGAAGAACAAAGTGCTTGACAGTGATAATGCTGTTATCCTGTATTTAAGTTGAGTTTAATTCAAATACTATTTTAGTGATAATGCTGTTATCCTGTATTTAAGTTGAGTTTAATTCAAAGTGGCTTTTAAGTTCCAAATTTGTATAACTATAGACTAGCCACATGGTATTCAAAGGCCTCGTTGATCTAACTCCAAACACCCTAAGGAAGCGATGGCACATTCAGGATCTTTACTGATAGCTCCCCCATCCAAATTACCCTTTTCTCTTGTGCAGCCAGATGTGACAAGAGGCAAGTTGAGTGAAAGGCAATGGGACAAAGTAGAAATCCTGTTAAATCAGTTTGGAGAAGGCCCGAGACAATTGATAGAGGCACTTGTTTCCTCATTTCTCCTTTATAAAATAAGTAAAATTCAATGTAATTTTTTTTTGGCTTTGACACATAGATGATCTGATCGAGTTCATCTTACACAGCAAATCTCTGAGAACATAGTTTACACAAACTAGAATTCCAAAATTAGGTTTTATGTTAAGTTCAGGCCATTACACTTTAAATTAAGAACACCTGCATTTGAGGTATGAACTGGAATATTTAATTACGAGACACATCATTATATCAGAACATTTGGTTGCTTTAAGACGCTTCTTTGTGTGTGCTCTAAGACTTTCCCCCCTTACCTTCATCATAAAATGTGAGACAGATGTTGGTACTGGAACATATATATGGGTCAGGGGAGACGTGTTCTAAATGAAATGCCACCACAGTGGAGTCAGCACAGTGACAGTGATATTTCCAGGGGAGCAGACCTCCTGTTAAGTTCATGTAAAGGCTTTCTTCTCTGCCACAGAAACTTGTTTTTGTGACAGTCTTCAGTGAACCCGTTTGGTCTCACTTGTGGCTTCCTTTGTGTTTACACATAGATCGTACCTGGAAAGAAGCATCTTTCCCTAAGATGATATTTTTTGGAGAGGCCTCTACCATTTTTGGGGAGCGCTTCAGTTGAGTAACCACTGTGTCTCAGCTCCGGACATCCTGTTATGTGTGTGGAGTTGCCGGTGGCCTGGCACACATTACATCTGCCCTCAAGGGAGGCTGCAGCCTTGCCAGGCAGAGAGGCCACTGGTGTTTGCTCCTGCTATTTGCTGGGTGCCTCTCTTTCTGAGAATGCACATCCTCCCTGGGCCCCAGACCCAGGTTCCATGTGGCCTGCATCCCTGCTCCCACTTGCCCATCCTATTCTGATGGAATGCACTAGGATACTAGAGTAGTTTTTTCCCACAAGGCTAATCTGTTGTCTTTCTTTTTCTTTTCTCTTTCTTTCTTTCTTTCTTTCTTTCTTTCTTTCTTTCTTCCTTCCTTCCTTCCTTCCTTCCTTCCTTCCTTCCTTCCTTCCTTCCTTCCTTCCTTCCTTTTTGTTAATCCTCACCCAAGGGTATATTTTCCATTGATTTTTAGAGAGTGGAAGGGAGGGGGAGACACACAGAGAGAGAGAAATATCCATGTGAGAGAGACACATCAATTGGTTGCCTCCTGCACACGCTCTGACTGGTGCTGGGGATTGAGCCCACACCAAGGTACGTGCCCTTGACTGGAATCAAACCCGAGACCCTTCAGTTCATGGGCCAACGCTCTATCTACTGAGCCAAATCGGCTAGGGCATAATTGGTTTTTTAAATAGGCAGTAATGTATAGTAGATAAGAGCACAATAAACTTCCTATGTTTGAATCCTGGCTGGGTTACTGACTAGCTGGTCAAGTTACTTAATCTTTCTGTGCTTTGGTTTCCTTAGGTAAAAAGGGGATATTAATAACTCTCTCCTTATAGGGTTGTGATGACGATTAAATGAATTAATATTTACATTAATTAATTAGTATAAACACTTAGAACTATATCTTGCATATGGTAAACATTATATAAGCATAAAGTAAAATACTTCTTTCTAATTATAAAAGTAATACACTAACATTGTAGAAAACTTGGAGAATTCAGAAAAATATTGCTTAGCAAGAGTCGGAAGGAATAAAAAGACGGGCAGTCAAGATGGCAGGTTGACAACCTCTAGCCTGGTTGTCTTAGTCACCATGATGTTCACTTGTTTTTCCAGTTCCTAGAGCTTTCTTCCACCCTGGATAAATCAATGAATTTAGTATATTTGGGGAATCTTCAGCAAGCTGGCCTTGAGCCAGCATTCTACCAACTTGCTCTGTGGCCTTTTAGAGAATTAATCCTTGTGAGCCTCAAGTTTCCTACCATTAAAATAGAGTCAGTATTCCCTGTCTGGCAGGGGTGCTGCCAGGATTAAATGACATCTGTCCATGGAAAGCGCTTGGTCTGTGCCTGGCCAGTGCTGGTTGGATGTTCTTCTCCCTTGGTTCCTTCCCAGCTCTTCTAACAGTGCTGGAGCTGATATAAATAGAAGGTCTCTGGTTGCCTCAGGAAGGAGGATTCTGGAGAGTTATATGGTTTGACTTAAATCCTCAAAAGCTGTTTTCATATATAAACAAAATGAGCATACTTTCTCCATCTCACCCATACTTTTTACCAAGTTTAGCTGGAAGATTTATAGTATCCATCAGGTTCACATATTGTGACCTCTGAGATGCTTTTTCCTTTCCTCTTCCTTTTACTGTGAAATGTAACCTATGTACAGAAAATGCAAAAACACATCTGTACAGTGTGAAGAAATAGTACATTGCCAGCCCAGCATGCTTTAAAAGTACGCATGGAGTTCTATATATCTTACATCTAACAACTGTTATAATATGCTCTCTACTTGACAAATAAACCTTCACAACAACAAAATTAGGAAATATGTAAAGTTATGTGTTGTTTTTTTAAAGAATTTTTAAATGATTTTAGAGAAGAAGGGAGAGGGAGAGAGAGCGAGCCCCCCACTGGAAGACTGAGCCCCCAACTTGGGCATGATTCGATTTCCACCATGACTTCCCAGTTCATAGGTTGATGCTCAACCATTGAGCCATGCCGACCAGGCTAAAGTTATGTTTTAAAGAAATTGAGAATTAGCCCTGGCCAGGTGGCTCATTTGGTTGGAGTGTCATTCCTGGGTGTGTACGGGAGGCAACCAATCCATGTTTCTCCGCCTCACAAAATCGATGTGTTTCTCTCTCTCTCTCTCTCTCTCTCTCTCTCTCTCTCTCTCTCTCTCTCTCTCTCTCTCCCTCCCTCCCTCTCCCTCCCCTCCCCCTCCCCCCTTTCTCTCTCTCTAAAATCAATTAAAGCATATCCTCAGGTGAGGTTTAAAAAATAGAAAGAGTAATGTGAAATTTCTAATGCTGCCAAATGTTTCTCTCCATGTGCAATGCTATGATTATCATGCTCATTGGTGAGTGCCATCAGAACCATGAAGTGGAACAGGAAGAAAAGCAAGAAAAGGAATGAATACTCACCTCTACTTGGAAGTGAAACTTCATTATGCAGGAATCCACGGCAGTCACGCTGTGTTACAGAAGACTTGCTAAGTTAGTTTTTCTCTTACCTGAGTGCTTCTGCTGTTCAAGTCCTCTGCATGCACTCGAGTCCTCTGTGGTGCCATTTGGGAGTTTGGCAGTGGCACAGCCACAACTTCATGGCCTTTAGATGAGATCCCTTTGTTTTTAGGATATAGGACAGCAGATGTGGAAATAGACTTGAGATCCGAACAAGAGCATTGTGAGTCTCACAGTGTCAGTGCTGAGCCTCCACGTGTTCTGGAATAAGATTTGTTGTGAGAGTGTGCACCTGTGACCTGCAGTGCTTGATGGGTCTCTAAGGGAGTGCTGCTGGTCACGTCACCCCCGACTTTAGGCCTTGGGTGATCATCATCTAGCTTTCCACTGTTACACTTTCAATAGATACTTGTTATTTGAACTTGATTTTGAAATTAAATAGAATGGCAGAGATAAATATGATTTGTCTAAGACAAATCTTTTTTTTTTTTTTTCCTTTCGTGGTATGGCAAGAAGATCAAGATTTCTAGAACATAGAAGAACAGAGTAAAAAATGACTGGTTTTGGTATCTTTTCTTTTAAGCTATTTTTCCCCTCAGTTATTCATCAACTCAGCTTGTCTTAATAAACTCTTTTATGTAAAAGCTGATCTAGGCCCAAGATCCTCTGTTGGGGAGGAATGTGAGTGAGAGCCTTGGCTTGCAACCCAGCCTGAAAATGCAGTTGATGGCTTATGTTGGCAGTTTAAATGTTATCTCTTAATTTTCTGCTATTCAGTAGTAAGTAACTCCCTGGCAGAATTACTTGTTGCCAGGAATGCTGATCTGAGAGTCTTTGTTTCGTTAGCCCTTAGGATGGAGATAGAAATCTACCTGTTAGGTTGAAACTTATTTGTGCAGGTTGATGCTTTCCTGGAATATCACGGCTTGTTTGAACAAAGCAGTTTTAGGAGGAGGTGCTCCAGGGTGTCTCCAGAGTTGTGCTATAGTTGTTCACAGACATTGGCTGCTCCTGGTGGGTGGTGTGTGATAGATCCTCCCTTCCCCCAACTGGTGGGAGGAGTATGATGTAACCTGAATCTGCGCCAGAACATCCCCGAGACATTCAACCACCAATCAGCGCGTACTGAGTGCCCTGGGCCCCACCCCTTCCCCTTCCTCCCTGGGCCCCACCCCTTCCTGTTCCTCCCCTCAAAAGGCATGTTCGCCTCTGCACGTGTTGCTGTCTCCCCAGTCTGCAAGACAGCCCAGCGGGCCCTTCTCCTCCTCCTTCTCCTCTAATCCTGGTTTTTCTATCTCGCTCATTAGTGCAGAATAAACTTCCTCTTTTAACATGCCTTGGTCTTCGACTCCCATTTCCTGCGCCTCAAACCTTACATTTGGTCTGAAACGTTTTTCGCTCACTTACCCCATGGTTCCTCCCATCATTAGGCCCACTGGTATCTATTCCTTTAATTTTGCTCTTTGGCCCCTGTCTCATGCGCTGTTTCACTAGTTTTTTGCAGAACAGAATGCAGGCGTTCACCAACCAGAAGGTGGGAGAGATCTATCTGGCCTTGAATTCAGAACCTAGAGACAACTATGTCACAAGAATCCTTGAGACCCCGGGTAGATGCCCCTGATGACTCCCCCTCTCAGCAGGAAGTAGCTATGGAAAACGGACCTTCACCCCCTAACCTTGCCCGGACTCTCAGTTTTTTTTAATATCACCAAAAGCCTGGAATGATAGATCCTCCCTTCCCCCAACTGGTGGGTGGAATATGACATAACCTGCATCTGCGCTGGGACATCCCTGAGACATTCAACCACCAATCAGTGCATACCAAGTGCCCTGGGCCCCACCCCTTCCTCTTCCTCCCCTCAAAAGGTGTGTTCACCTCTGCACGTGTTGCTGTCTCCCCAGTCTGCGAGACAGCCTGGCAGGCCCTTCTCCTCCTCCTTCTCCTCTAATCCTGGTTTTTCTATCTCGCTCATTAGTGCAGAATAAACTTCCTCTTTTTACATGCCTTGGTCTTCGACTCCCATTTCCTGCGCCTCAAACCTTACATTTGGTCTGAAACGTTTTTCGCTCACTTACCCCATGGCTCCTCCCATCATTAGGCCCACTGGTATCTATTCCTTTAATTTTGCTCTTTGGCCCCTGTCTCATGCGCTGTTTCACTAGTTTTTTGCAGAACAGAATGCAGGCGTTCACCAACCAGAAGGTGGGAGAGATCTATCTGGCCTTGAATTCAGAACCTAGAGACAATTATGTCACAAGAATCCTTGAGACCCCGGGTAGATGCCCCTGATGACTCCCCCTCTCAGCAGGAAGTAGCTATGGAAAACGGACCTTCACCTCCTAACCTTGCCCGGACTCTCAGTTTTTTTTAATATCACCAAAAGCCTGGAATGATAGATCCTCCCTTCCCCCAACTGGTGGGTGGAATATGACATAACCTGCATCTGCGCTGGGACATCCCTGAGACATTCAACCACCAATCAGTGCATACCAAGTGCCCTGGGCCCCACCCCTTCCTCTTCCTCCCCTCAAAAGGTGTGTTCACCTCTGCACGTGTTGCTGTCTCCCCAGTCTGCGAGACAGCCTGGCAGGCCCTTCTCCTCCTCCTTCTCCTCTAATCCTGGTTTTTCTATCTCACTTGTTAGTGCAGAATAAACTTCCTCTTTTAACATGCCTTGGTCTCCGACTCCCTTTTCCTGTGCCTCAAACCTTACAGTGTGTAGTGGTTGAAACTTGGTCTCCAGACTGCCTGGCTTTCCTTCCTCCACTTTGTATCTTTGTGGCCTTGGGCAAGTTGTTTAACCATTCTTTGCCTCAGTTTCCTCCTCTATAAGGATAATAAGAGTACTTCAATCAGGGTTGTTTAAGGATTAAAGTAATAATGTATACAAAGCACTTAAACAGTGCCTGGTACATAGGAAGCACCTAATAAATGTTACTTAGCACAAAACTCTGTAGGAAACGTATACAAAGTTCTGTGCTGGGCCACAGAAGGGGCTCTGGTTTGAGATTAACCAGAAATTTTACCTTGGAGTTTTCCTAGACTAAGTTACTTATACTCAGATAAACCCCTTTGAATGGAGTAGACCAAGCATGTCACACTCATGGCCCATGGGCCACATGTGGCCCACAACAAATATTTTTGCAGCCTAGCCAATATAACAGTATGTAAGAAGTGTTTTAATAAAAATTTAATAACTTAATTTTTACAATATCCTATTACACATAATCATATATATGTGTGTGTGTGTGTGTGTGTGTGTGTATCTCCTATCTAATAAAAGAGTAAGATGCAAATTAACCATCACTCCGCTACACCCACAAGCCACGCCCACCAGCCAACCAGGAGCGAGTATGCAAAGTAACCAAACCAAGATGGCTGTGGCCACGGAGAGAGCAGGAGGCTTGGGTTTCCCTGGCAATGGAGGAAGCCAAGCTTTTCGCACACCCTGGCAGGCCCAGGCCTCCACTCAAGGTTACAAAGTTTCAATTATAGAAGATAAATAAATCCCAACAAAAATGGCTGTGACCACGGAGCAAGCAGGAGGCTTGGCTCCACTCAAGGCTATAAAGTTTCAATTATAGAAGATAAGTAAATCCCAGATACCAGGGCTTCTGCTTGGGTCGCCGGGGGGCGTGGCTGGCCTGCAAACCACCACAGGTCTGTCACCCAAGCTGTCCCACGCCCCAAGGGAACCCCCACCCTGATCAGGGACACCATTCAGGGCAAACCAGCTGGCCCCCACCCCACCCGTGCACCAGGCCTCTATCCTATCTAATAAAAGAGTAATATGCAAATTGACCATCACTCCAACACACAAGATGGCTGCCCCCATGTGGTCAAAGATGGCTGCCCCCATGTGGACACAAGATGGCTGCCACAAGATGGCCAGCAGGGGAGGACAACTGGGAGGGGGGACCAGGCCAGCAGAGTAGGGAAGTTGAGGATGACTGGGCCTGCAGGGAAGGGCTGTTGGGAAGACCCAGGCCTGCAGGGAAGAGCAGTTGGGGGGTACCAGGCCTGCAGGGGAGGGCAGTTAGGGGTGACCAGGCCTGGAGGGGAGTGCAGTTAGGGGTGACCAGGCCTGCAGGGGAGGGCAGTTAGGGGCAAACAGGCTGGCAGGGGAGCAGTTAGGCATCCATCAGGCTGGCAGGGGAGTCGTTAGGGGGTGATCAGGCTGGCAGGCAGAAGCGGTTAGGGGCAATCAGGAAGGCAGGCAGGCAAGCAGTTGGGAGCCAGCAGTCCTGGATTGTGAGAGGGATGTCCGACTGCCCATTTAGGCCTGATCCTACCGGGATGGGGCCTATAGAGGCAGTCGGACATCCCTCGAGGGGTTCCACATTGGAGAGGGTGCAGGCTGGGCTGAGGGACACCCCTCCCCCCGCCATGCACGAATTTAGTGCACCAGGCCTCTAGTATATATATAAAAGGCTAATATGCTAAGTGTCCTACCATCTGACTGGTTGCTATGACACGCACTGACCACCAGGGGGCAGACACTCAACACAGGAGCTGCCGTGATGCCCATTGGCTATTTACAGAGAAATGGTGCCGCGGACCTGATGCCCAAAAAGCAACACTCAGCTTCCCCCAAGTGGGACACAGGCCCCGCCACCACCCCGAAGCCACAGCCCCCCAAATTGCAGCCACTGCTGAGACCCCATGGCTCAAAATGCGGCCTACAGCCCAACCTAGCCTGGAAACAGTGGCTATGGGCGCTGGGTAATGACGTCACATAGCAACGCCCGGCTTCCTCTCCCTAACGACTAGCCTCCTTGGAGTTCTTCAGCCCAGGAACACAACTTGCTTTAGAGCCAGGTGCAAACATTTCACACTTAAACCAAATGTCTATGAAGCATTTTCCTGTGCCTCATCTCATTTGATCCTCACAGAGTCCTGGAGTAGGTAGATAGGAGACTCGGTGGAATCCTATTTTCTTTCCATTAGCTGGAAATGGAGATTTAGAAAGTTTAGAAACTTGACCCGACTGAAAAGAAGTAAGAAATGGTGGACCCTGAAAATGATTTCAGGTTTTCTCACTGCGCAGAATATAGTCAAACACTGCTGATGTTAAATATTTTACCCTTTGTTCTCCCTGTGTGATGTACAATAATAATCTGCTTCATGTTGATATTTACTGCTGTGTTGCTGACAGTTACCTGAAGGAGAAGTTGGGGTGCTTCACTGGGTTGGAAAAAGTTTAGCTACATCAGAAAGCAGGTCTAATTAAGCAGGTTTATTCTATATCTATAAAAGGCTAAGTTGACTCGCACATGTGTGATACATATTAAGCTCTCGCTGGTGCCGATCGCACGCATGTGTTTTGATATATCATTGTCAATCTTGAATTTGGTTGATGCTTCTATTATAGAGAAAGGGAGAATAGCGATATTAAAATATTTCTTCCAATTAATTTCCTCTCAATTTGCACAAATCCGTCCACCGGACCACTAGTTATTAATAACGAACTACAACATTCGCTAATGACTGATTACTATAATTGTGTTGCATTCATTTCCCTTACACACAGGCGCACCATTTCTCTCCACTAATATGTACTAGCAGCATATATTTTAGCAGCCAATTGCCACATCATTAGGATTGGACTTTGGTGTGTGCATCAGGAAATATTTCGCTTTCAGAGAACAAGAAAAATAGGTTTATTTGTGTGCAGTTATTCAGTGTCTGGTAAGTTAATGTTCAAGAAAAAATATTAATTTTTATTAAAATGTTCTCTTATTTTATGTTAATAACTAGAGGCCCAGTGCATGAAATATGTACACAGGTAGGGTCCCTAGCAGCTGCCAGCTGCTGGCTGGTGCCTTCCTTTATTTCCTGCCGCCCCCTGGTGGTCAGCACACATCATAGCGAGCGATCGAACTCCCAGTCAGTTGAACTCTCAAGGGGACACTTTGCATATTAGGCTTTTATATAGAGAGATTACTCATTTATTTCAACCCTTTGTATTCAGCATGTCTCTATCGAAGTAAACCTATGTTTCTATGAAAATTGAAGCTTTTGTTTTTTTGCAGACCACATAAACTTAAACCTTGTTTATTTGGCCCATGTTAGCCTTTGAGTTTTACATGCTTGGAATAGACAGTTCTTTCTCTCCTCTTGAAGGGAATGGGGATAGTATAAACTGTCCAGAATGACCTTTAGCACTCTAAGCTCTGTGAGATATTAATATTCCATTTTACTTTTTAAATAACACATGCTGCTATTAAGTATTAAATGGCAACATAAAGCTTTATGATTTAAATCACTTTTAAATTCTTCAAGATCTCACAAAGGACTTTTTTGAAATACATGTCTTTCTCCACTTAGGCTGGCTTGATATTTACCTTCTTTGGCAGAACTGAACTGCTTGGCGAAGCCGCCTGTTCGTTGTCAGGACCCTTCCGTAGTTTACTCTGTAGCAATTACTTTAACCCTCCATTTCCCCTTCACATGGCAGATACTCTCATTGTTAAAGGAAGGTTAGTTGTCTTTATGTTTTCAAGGACTGGATGTTCTGTCTGGGTTCATTGAAATAGATTTCTAGGTCAGACAAAACTAGTTACAAGCATAAGATTGTTTTTTTCTTTCTTTGTTTTAAAAAATAGCCGAAATCGGTTTGGCTCAGTGGATAGAGTGTCGGCCTGCAGACTGAAAGGTCCCGGGTTCGATTCCGGCCAAGGGCATGTACCTTGGTTGCAGGCACATCCTCAGTGGGAGGTGTGCAGGAGGCAGCTGATCGATGTTTCTCTCTCATCGATGTTTCTAGCTCTCTATCCCTCTCCCTTCCTCTCTGTGAAATATCAATAAAATATATTAAAAAATATTTTTATTGACTTCAGAGAGAAAAGGAGAGGGAGAGAGAGAGAGAAGCATCAATGATGAGAGAGAATCATTGATCCACTGCATCCTGCATGCCCCCTACTGGGGATTGAGCTCACAAACCAGGCATGTGCCCTGAACGGGAATCAAACTGTGACCTCCTGGTTCATAGCTGATGTTCAACCACTGAGCCGAGCAGCTGGGCTGTTTCCAGATTTTCACTGTTACAAACAGCGCTTCAGTGAACATTCTTATTCATGTCTCCTTATGTACATGTGTGAAGTTTCTCTGGAGTACATACCTGGAAGTGGAAGTGGTAGAATGTGAGGTTTGCACATCGTTGGCTTTTCCTAGATGTTACCAAATTGCTGTTCACGATGGTTATTTCAGTTTATGTGGTATGCATAAGAGTTTCTATTTCCCCATAGCCTCATTAAAATTTGTTAAGGTCAGACTTCTTAATTTTTGCCAAATTATGGTGATTTATTCTATTAATTTGCATTTTTCTGATTTCTAACGAGCACCTTTGTAAACGTCAGTTGGCCATTGGGTTTTCTCTTCTGTCTCTTTCCTCCCAACTCTTTTGCCCATGCTTCTGTTGGGTTGTCTTTTCCTTCTTAATTTATAGGCTCTCTTTATAAATGCAAGATGGTAATAATTAGCTAGTTATATGCACTGCAATGATCTCCTTTTCTATGGATCATCTCTTTTCGCTTTGGTCCTAGGGTCTTCTGAGACATAGAAGTTGTGAATTTTTTTTTTTTTTTAAATATATTTTATTGATATTTTACAGAGAGGAAGGGAGAGGGATAGAGAGCCAGAAACATCGATGAGAGAGAAACATCGATCAGCTGCCTCCTGCACACCTCCCACTGGGGATGTGCCCGCAACCCAGGTACATGCCCTTGACCGGAATCGAACCCGGGACCCTTCAGTCCGCAGGCCGATGCTCTATCCACTGAGCCAAGCCAGTTTCGGCTAGAAGTTGTGAATTTTAATGAGGTTATATCTCATCCATATTTTCCTTCATGGTTTGTACTTACATCTTGAAAAACCTTTTCTATCACGAGGTCAAGGTCAAGATGTTATTTATTTTAAGATCCATTTTTTCCCATTTAGCTTTGTAATCTGTAATCTGGAGTAAAAAATTTTCTTCATCGGCCCAGCTGCCATGGCTCAGGTGGTTGAGCGTTGTCCTATGAACCAGGAGGTCATGGTTCGATTTCCGGTCAGGGCACATGCCTGGGTTGTGAGCTCCATCCCCAGTGTGGGGCATGCAAGAGGCAGCAGATCAATGATTCTCTCTCATCATTGATGTTTCTATCTCTTTCTCCCTCTCCTTCCTCTCTGAACTCAATAAAAAAATTTTTCATCATCTATTGAATGTTTTATTTCAATGACTATTTTTTCTTATCTAGGATTTTTAATGAATACTCTTTTTTATGCACTTACCCTTGATATATATATATATTTTTTTGCTTATTTGTTTCACAATTTCTTGTTCTATTTTTAAATAAAAATTCATTTCTCTGAACATTCTAAACATACTCATTTTGGTGTGGTAGTTAGGCTAGTCTATAGAATTAATTTCATATGGAGTGACTGCATTTGCTAATTGGTGATTTTGTTGGTTGTCTTTCTTAGCATTGGATTTGCTCCAGTTCTTGGAATTTGAGTTTACAGGATCATTCTGAGTGGCAGGTATATTTTGTTCATTTGATTCTCTCCTTCCTCACCCTTCCTACCTAACGGTTTGCACTTTATTCTACTTGACTCCTTGAATTCCAAGTTTGGAACCAGGCCTGTTAAATCTCATGCTTCATCTTAACACTGAAAATCTCAGATTCAGCAAGAGAACCAGTGGGTACCTTGTTTTCAGGACCAGGTCATGAGGCTGAGTCTGTTTCCCCCACCTTCCCCGAGAGGCTCGCAGTGTTCTAAATCTGAAGTTGGTGAGCAGTAATTGAGTTTCCATGCAACCCTCTCTCACCTCCAGCCTACTTTCACAAGGTGTTGGGGAGTTTTAGCTCTGGCCCCAGTTAATCAGCTTGGCTCTCTTCTGGATCGCAGGAAACACTTTTAGTCCTCTTTCAATTGCCAATGCCTGCTTCCAGACCTGGACCCCAGAACTCAGGCCCCACCTAGCCCATCCCATTTTGCAGCTAGTCTGAAGCTCATGACTAGGTCTTTATTGTGTTTTTAAAAATACTCTTAACTGTATTGCTACTTTGTGTTTGGAACAGCAGACGATGCATGGAAGTGTGAATTCACTGTGTCATCTTGAGTGATATCAACATCAGCCCGGCTGGTATGGCTCAGTGGTTGAGCATTGACCTATGAGCCAGGAGGTCACTGGTTTGATTCCCAGTCAGGGCACATACCTGGGTTGCGAGTTCCATCCCCAGTTGGGGGCAGGCAAGAGGCAGCCGATTCATCAATGATTCTCTGTCATCATTGATGTTTCCATGCCTCTCTCCCTCTCCCTTCTTCTCTTTGAAATAAATTTTAAAAATTATATATATATATATATATATATATGGCCTGGTGCTTGCCTGTGGGTACTTACGGTGGATGTTTTTAAATGAAGGACTCTTGGGTATATCTTCTTATTCCTGTTACACCTTGAATGTTTAGTTTGAATCCCACTAAAGTTGCATAACCTTGGCAAGTTGCATCTCTAATCTTTTCCCCATATTTAAGATGCCTAAAGCTCGAAGACAGTTCTGTGCAGGTCCTTCCCATGGATTAGAAGGCATTCCAGAAAGATTAGTTTTCTCCGGCATCTGTCCCCACCCCACTCTCATCAGTGATTAATGATTTCCCTGGCAGAGCAAACAATTTTTCTGCAATTGTTGGATATTGAGTTCTATATATGTCAATAGGTTAAGATGGTTGATAGTGCCATCCAGACTTGTATATTTTATTGATTTTTTGGGGGGTGGTGTCTTCTTGTTCTATTAATTACTGAGAGAGCTGTGCTAAAATATACAACTACAGTTGTGGATTTGTCTAGTTCTCCCTGTAGTTCTCTGTTTTATTTCGTGTGTTTGTTTTTTATGACATTATTTTTTGTTGCTGTTGAAATCTTCCACATAGATTCATTTCTTGTTTTATCAGCATTATTGAGGTACTAGAGGCCCGGTACATGAAATTCGTGCACGGGGGTGGGGGGGTGTGTCCCTCAGCCCAGCCTACACGCTCTCCAATCTGGGACCTCTCAAGGGATGTCCAACTGCCCGTTTAGGCCCAATCCAAACAGGCAGTCAGACATCCCTCTCACAATCCAGGACTGCTGGCTCCCAACTGCTTGCCTGCCTGCCTGCCTTCCTGATTGCCCCTAACCGCTTCTGTCTGCCAGCCTGATCACCCCCTAACCACTCCCCTGCCAGCCTGATTGGTGCCTAACTGCTCCTCTGCCAGCCTGTTTGCCCCTCACTGCCTTCCCCTGCAGGCCTGGTCCCCCCCAACTGCCCTTCCCTACAGGCCGGGATGCCCCCAACATCCCTCCTCTGCCGGCCTTGTCACCCCTAACTGCCCTCCCCTGCAGGCTTGATCGCCCCCAACTGCCCTCCCTTGCAGACCTGATCCCTCCCAACTGCCCTCCCCTGCTGGCCATCTTGTGGTGGCCATCTTGTGTTCACATGGGAGAGACCATCTTTGACCACATGGGGGCAGCCATCTTGTGTGTTGGAGTGATGGTCAATTTGCATATTACTCTCTTATTAGATAGGATAGTTGATGTAATGAACTGTTTAGCATTTTTAAGGTATGTAATTTGGTGAGTTTTGTCGTATGTGTATAAGCCAGTGAAACCACTACTACAGTGAAGATGACGAACGTATCATTACCCTTAAAAGTTTCTTTGTGCCCCTCGGTAATCCCCTCCTCCAGTTCCCTCCTCCCTCCTCCCTCCCCCCTGCTCCCAACCAGGTAAACACTGATACACTTTCTTTTTTTTTTTTAAATAAATCTTTATTGTTTAGATTATTACAGGTGTTCCTCTTTTTTTTTTTTTTGACCCCATAGCTCCCCTCCACCTGATTCCCCACCCCACCCCATGCCCTTACCCCCCGCCACTGTCTTCATCCATAGGTGTAAGATTTTTGTCCAATCTCTTCCCGCACCCCTCACACCCCCTTCCCCCTGAGAATTGTCAGTCCACTCCCTTTCTATGTCCCTGATTCTATTATATTCACCAGTCCATTCTGTACATCAAATTTTTTATTCACTTGAATTTTAGATTCACTTGTTGGTAGGTATGTATTTGTTGTCATTTTGTTGTTCATAATTTTTATCTTTACCTTTTCCTTCTTCTTCCTCTTCTTAAAGAATACCCTTCAGCATTTCATGTAATCCTGATTTGGTGGTGATGAACTCCTTTAGCTTTTTCTTGTCTGTGAAGCTCTTTATCTGACCTTCAATTCTGAATGATAGCTTTGCTGGGTAGAGTAATCTTTGTTGTAGGTTCTTGCTGTTCGTCACTTTGAATATTTCTTGCCACTCCCGTCTGGCCTGCATAGTTTCTGCCGAGAAATCAGCTGACATTTGTATGGGTACTCCCTTGTAGGCAACTAACTGTTTTTCTCTTGCTGCTTTCAAGATTCTCTCTTTGTCTTTTGCCCTTGGCATTTTAATTATGATGTGTCTTGGTGTGGTCCTCTTTGGATTCCTCTTGTTTGGGGTTCCCTGCGCTTCCTGGACTTGTAAGTCTATTTCTTTCACCAGGTAGGGAAAGTTTTCTGTCATTATTTCTTCTAATAGGTTTTCAATATTTTGCTCTCTCTCTTCTTCTGGCACCCCAATAATTCGGATGTTGGTACGCTTAAAATTGTCCCAGAGGCTCCTTACACTATCTTCATATTTTTGGATTCTTTTTTCTTTTTGTTTTTCTGGTTGGGTGTTTTTTGTTTCCTCATATTTCAGATCTTTGGTTTGATTCTTGGGGTCCTTTGATCTACAGTTGAATTTCTGTATATTCTTTATTTCAGACAGTGTATGCTTAATTTCTGACTGGTCCTTTTCCATTTTTTTGGCATTCTCATTAAGGTCCTTGAAGGTCTCACTAAGCTCCTCGGAGGTCTCATCAAGTTTCTCGGCAGTTTTTAGAAGATTCTTGAGTAACCTTATAAATGTGGTTTTGAACTCTATGTCCAGTAGTTTGCTTTCCTCCATTTCTTTCATTCATGACATGTTTCTTTGTTTCCGCATTTTGCTGCTTCCCTGTGTTGATGGAGTGGTTTTCTGTGTAGGTGACCAGTGGTTCAGCCTATCACCTGAGGTGGACACTCTTGGTGCACCCCTTTGTGGGCTGAGTGCAAAGTCTTGTTGTAGTTAAGCCTTGATTGCTGTTGGTACACTGGGAGGAATTGACCTCCAGGCCAATTGGCTGTGAGGACCCGCTGTGTCTATAATGGAAGAACTGCTGTGCTGGAGACATGCTTATGGGGCAGGACTTGCTTCAGTGGGGCTTTGGTGCTCACTGAGTCTGCCTCTTGAATGTGTCACTTATGGATGTGAGTAGTTGAAATCTGGTGTTATCTCACACTGACCACTAGATACACTAGCTTCTGGATCTCCAATGGGGTGCAGGTCAGCTACTGTCTGAGGCCACCCAGCAGGAGCTACAGCAAGAACTACAGTTTTCTCCTCTTTGCTTGGGGTTTGGAGGTTTTGGAGCTATCTGACCAGAGCTGCAGTTTGTTAGGTTAAGCTGCGATCGGGCAGGTCATTTATATGCAAAAGCTTGGGTGGGTTTGTAGATTGTGCAGGGCGGGGTCTCAGGGAGTCACTAGGCTAGGGTGTGGCAAACAGCGATGACTGCTAGTCAGCCATCTCTGCGTCTCTGCGTTTCCAAGTCCCCACTTCCCGTGCCCCAGTGCAGTAAAGAATGATTGCTGCGCTCATCTCTGCAAGAAAGCCACCCTCACTTTCCGACCCGATGGCAGTCAGTCCAGCTTCTTCTCATAGGAGTTTGGGTCCCCAGCGTCTCCCCAGAAACTGGAGTTCAGAGTAATCGGGAGCTTGTCTCCCTTCGGGTTGAAAAAAGCGTGCACCCAGTCGCCCGCCACCAGCCCAATTCGCACGCCTCCATACCTCAGCTTTTCAGTGCTTGTGCACATCTCAATGCTCTTTTCTCTTTCCTTCTAGTTGTAGAACTTCCACTCAGCCAGCTTTCCCGTGGTTCTGGGTGATAGACGTTTTGTCTTTTAGTTGTAGTTTTGAAATTGTTGTGCGAGGCAGCAGTTTAGGTGTTTACCTATGCCGCCATCTTGGTTTTCTGCCTGATATAATTTCTGGCACTATAGATTAATTTGTATTTTTTAGAATTTTATATAAATGAAATCATACTTTATAGACTCCTTTTTGGTCTGACTTCTTTCACCTAGCATGATTATTTTGGTTTTCATCCATGTTGCTGTATTTATCAGTAGTTCACTCTTACTTATTGCTGAGTAGTATTCTATTATGTGAATACAGCATAATTTATTTATCCAGTCACTTATATCTGGACATTTGGATTCTTTCCAGTTTTTGACTATTACTATTTTCCTAATATGTATTATAACTTGTGGAATAAGTGCAAATGTAATTTCCCATGTCGTAATATCCCTTTATTTTTTTCTCTCTTTACAGCATGGGTAAGTTCTCTCTCCATGGGGATGATTTTCTTTTGCTGCCCAATAGTCAGCATCTTCACAGACATATTTGGTTGTCGGAAAACAGCTGTTGTGGGTGCTGCTATTGGATTCATTGGACTCATGTCCAGTTCTTTTGTAAGGTAAGGACTTGGTTTCTTCATGTTGGTTTTTGAGAACTGTTAGATACCTTAAAGTTTTCCTTTCAGAAACTTTGCTGTTTACAAGAAAACATCTTCCTTTTTGTTGCTTAAACTGTAAGCAATATGACTTTCTCATTGTTATCCATAGCAGCAAATCAGAGCTTGAGAAATTTAATGTTTTTGCTTACAATGCCTAACAGACGTTAATCAGAATTTACTGTATATGTTCCCTGGAGCAAGAAAAATGTTTCTCCTTTTGTTTTTTCTAATCACATAACAATCCTAAAAGAACTCATGCAATGAGTTGTCTAAAGCAATAGCATTAGTTGTAGGTCAGCTCAGTCTGAGGCCTGAAGGGTACAATAAGTGGTGTGTTGAAGCAGTTGTTCATAGGCTTGATATGAAATATTTTTTTTTTTTGAATCATATGAAAGCACTGTTTATATAGGTCAAAAATAATTGAAATAACAATTTTATGTGGTGCAATTTCATATTATTTTTTGGATTTTACCTTTATATTTGACATAACATAAGACTTACAGAAAAATTGGAAGATGAGTACAAATTACCCCGGGGAACTCTTTACCCAGATTCCACAGATGTTAACTTTGACCAGCTTTGCTGTCTTCTCCTCCTCCTTCTCCTTCTCCTCCTCCTTCTTCTTGATATGAAATATTTTTACTAATGAAAAAAAACTTGGTTATTTATTTCAACCCAGGTAGAGGATTCCTGTGTGCATTTAAAAAAAAAAAAAAAAAAAGAACACGCAAAAATTAAAAAAGATTATGGCAAAATGAAGTGGTCAAATGCAGCTTAAAAGAAAAAGAATATCAGTACACTTTGCCTGTGTCTGTTAAAGATGTAGTTCATGCAGATGAAGAGGAACTAACAGCAAAGAGCTAATGGGCATATTACTGTATGAAGCACTTCTCCCTGCAGTTCCAACTCTACTAGTAAACCCCTTTGCATTGTCAGAATAATCCCCAGTTAGAGAAACACTGGTTTAATATATTGCTCTAGCTAACAGGTGATTAACAAGAAAACCTCTTAAAATGATTTCCATCTTATGTCTACCTTAGTGGTTTAATCCTAATTTTTTGCCTCTTTCCCTTACCTAGCTATCTTCATGCACTAGTTGAAAAGCATTATTGAATCATTAGAAAAAAACCACACACTTACGTTTGTTGCCCTGATTGTTTTTAAATATTCTGGATTTAATCAACAGAACCCTTGGTTTACTAATTTTACCCCCACTCACCCTACCTATACCCCTTCCTCATCTCTAAAATGAGCCTCTTTCTTTCACCTAACTTAGAAAAAAAATTTTTTTGAGAGAATGGGAGAGATAGATAGCAAAATATTGATGTGAGAGAGACACATCGATTGGTTGCCTCCTATATGCTCCCCGACCAGGTCTGGGGATCGAGCTTCCAACTGAGGTATGTGGCCTTGACCAGAATCAAACCCAGGACCCTTCAGTCCTCAGGCTGACACTCTATTCAACCCAACCAGCTTGGGCTAGAAATTTTATTTGGATTCTAAACAATTATTTTTATGTCTTGATAGAAAATATATATTCCATCTTTATAGTGCCTTTATGACTTTTTCCCTTCTAAAGTTGACTTTTAAAGAAACAAAACAATTTTCTTTGAAATAAGATTCTGCTTAGGTAATTACTTTCACTTTTTTGTTTTTAAAGGAAGTTCTAACTTTTTCTTTTTACAGAGAGAGAAAGGGAGAGAGGGAGAGAGAGAAACATAGATGTGAGAGAGATACATTGATCTGTTGCCTCCCTAACTCAGGCTCAAACCCACAAGCTAGGCATGTGCCCTCACCAGGAATTGAACCCATGACCTTCCGGCGCATGGGATAACATTCCAACCAGCTGAGCCACACCAGCCAGGGCTAATTTGAGTTTTTGTTTTTAGCAATAATACAATATTGTGCTGTTACCAACTTGTCAGATACCCGTTTTGATCTGGAAGCTTCCAGGTACCCATTGCCGGTACCTGTGGCCCTAGCACTTGCTGAATATATTAACAATCAGGCTTTGGTAGAGAGATGACCAACAGGTAGAAAACCCATGTAATTTATTACCTTATTTGGTAGACAAAAAACATATATACAAACCTATTTACAGCAAGCACTGTTTTTCAAACTTTTTTTTGATGACTGAGAAATAAGAATTATGAAATGTGTTTTACATTGTGACTCAACAGAATGTCTTGAAACCATATTTACTACATGTAATGTTCTCGTATTTTCCACTCAGTTCCACTGATCAAAAGATACCAAACTTTTATTTATTTATTTTAAAAATAATGTGGTTTTTTATTTTTGTTTTTCACTTCAGAGAGAGACGAAGGGAGAGGGAGAGAGAGATAGAAACATCAGTGATGAGAGAGAATCATTGGTCAGCTGCCTCCTGCATGCTCCCTACTGGGGAGCAAGTCTACAATCCAGGCCTGTGCCCTGACCTGGAATCAAACCATGACCTCCTGGTTCATGGGTCAACGCTCAACCACTGAGCCACACCGGCACGGCGAAAGATACCGCGTTTTTAGAGCAATACGCAGGAGCAAGGGGAAATGTGGTATAAGTTCCAAGTGTTGAACAGTGGACCCACTTTTCCTATAGTTCAAGTTCTACCTTCTTAGGAAAACCTTCTCCAGCAATCCCAGGGCACGTCAGTGTCCCTTCTCTGAATCCTTTTTACACACATGACTGGTATCTTACTGACTTACACTGCACTTATTCAGTTGTCAAACTTTCAACAATTTGATCCATTTGTTACTGAGGTGAAAATTTAGAAGTAAATGAAAAGGACTCCGTGGCAGTGAAAATGCCATCACAAAGCTTATGTACTTGACTTTTTGGGAGAGATAGGAAGTATTTAGTTTTTAAAATGGTGTCCAAAAGAATGTTTTCAATTTATATTCGTGGCTCCCTGGTCTTCCAGCTGACAGCTCTACAGTACTGTGGTGTAATCATATAGCAATTGATGTTCATGATGATACTGTTGTCAATACCATTTTTTAAAAATGTAAATTCTTTATTTTTGTTTGTTTTGTTAAAGAATTATGAATTTATTAGGTCATCTGGAAAACTAGATGGCTAAGCATAAAAATGGCGCCAGCCAATTCATTATTGTTGAAAGTATTACATAATTCTCCTTTTTCCCCATTGTCCTCTCCCACCCCCAGCACATGCCCTCACCCCGCTACTGTCTGTGTCCATTGATTATGCTTATATGCACGCATACAAGTCCTTTGGTTGATCTCTTACCACCGCCCCACTCATCCTCCCCTGGTGAATACCATTTTTAATATACACCTTGAAGAAAGCAGAGAAATGTATAATAGATTTAGATTCTTCCTTTAAAATTAAATAAAAATAAAATTATAAATAAAAAAAATAAATTAGTGCCTTAAGAAGTAAGTTGCAGTTATCTGGAAAACTATTTCTGTGGAAAAATTGATGCAGAATAAAGGAAATGTTATTTATATTTTGTTCTGTAGTATATGGGATAGATATCTTGTTTTACTAAGCAGACTATGAGTAGGGCATAACCACATTTTAAATATATTTTTTTTTTTTACCAAGTACCTGGAACACAGTAGCTGCTGAATATATATTTATTGAATAAAGAGTGGAGATACAGTAATGGATGATCAGGGTGAGGTCAAGTTAATCTGGGAGTGACTCTGGAACCTGATTAAAAGATGATGCTAGTTGTGGATTAATAGAGGAGAAAGGGCATCTGAAAGGTTTGCAAACATGCTTAATTTTTATCAGATTCTAGAGTTCCTGTGCCTACCTCAGCATATTGCTAGACTAGTATTATTGTCCAAAATTTAATCATAAACCAATTTTATCTTAATTTCTATTAGATAGTTTGCCTTTATTATTTGATAAATAGCCTTTTGAATTAGACATTTCAAAGGAAAAAATATTGGTTTCTTTTTCTCCTTAATTGTTTCAACGAATGTAATGATATGCTCTTTGTTTTATAGGAGATGTATAATTAAGTTACTTGGTTAAACTATAAAATTCTTAATCCTTCATTATTTCTTTGAGACGTATGTGGCCTTATGGCTTGCAAACTGGGAACATGCTTCATTTGCTCTTTCTGCAGTGAGGGTATGACTTCTTGCTCTCTTGCATAACGCCGAGAACAGTGCAGTACAGGGCAAAGGTTGCTCTGCGGCCCTTAGGCCAGCAAAAATGAGACACGACTGCTCTTCTGTGCAGATGATCCTGACATAACCTTGGGAGGAAATATAAGATACAGCCTTTTCCTTTGTGCCCAGGGAAACTCCATAAAATAACGAGTTTTCATAGTTAAAACATTTATTGAGACTGAGTTGTTTTGTGTTAGTTTTAACACTGTCGGTTTGACTGAGGCCCGTCCTGTGTGAGTGTGGAGAGCACACAGCTTCTACCCAGTGCTCCAGGGTTCACTGGAATCCATGGGAAGAGGAGGGGGAACAAAAGCACCGATGACCTGAGGGGTCATTTTTCACATACTTGAGGCATTTCTATTATCCATCCAGATTAAGTTAAAATATTTTTAGTGCCACATTCTTGGTTTACTAAGTTTTTCACCTGTCTTTAGTTACATTTTATTTGTAGAAAATACACTGATTAACTAAAACCCACTTGCATGCTAAGGTTTTATTCTCCCAAGCACGTGATAAAAATAATGAAAGCTGCTTTCCATCTTTTTCATCTTTACACAGTTCCATCGAACCGCTGTACCTCACCTACGGAATCATATTTGCCAGTGGCTGCTCCTTTGCATACCAGCCTTCCTTGGTCATTTTGGGACACTATTTCAAGAAGCGCCTTGGACTGGTGAATGGCATTGTCACCGCTGGCAGCAGTCTCTTCACAATTTTGCTGCCTCTCCTTTTAAGGGTTCTGACCGACAATTTGGACCTCTTTTACACACTGAGAATCCTCTGCATCTTCATGTTCGTTCTCTTTCTGGCTGGCTTTACTTACCGACCTCTTGCTCCCAGTGTCAGAGATAAAGAGAGTGGAATCAAAGGAGGCAACAGATCCTCCTTCTTTTCCAGGAGAAAGTTCAGTCCTCCCAAAAAAATTTTCAATTTTGCCATCTTCAAGGTGACGGCTTATGCAGTGTGGGCAGTTGGAATACCGCTTGCACTTTTTGGATACTTTGTGCCTTATGTTCACTTGGTGAGTATGCTTCCTTGGCTTTGCTGGTAACAGATATTATTTCATACAGGAAAACCTAGAAGAGCAAATAGATCAGGTTGAAATTGGCCTTAAAACCTCTGGTGATCACAATTCAGGGACTCCTGAAGTTCAAGGTCTTTTAAGACAACAGAGCTATCAGATCATGAAAGAGAGGAAATGTTTAATGGTGTGCTTTGATATTTTAAACATCACTAAACCTAAACAAACAAAAACTTCAGGCATCAGTCTGAAAAAACTTGATGGGTCACTGTTGCTTCAAGTGGCTTGCAGATCATAATCAGGGGCAAAGATGGCGTAGTGATTTTTGCCAACTTCATTAAATTCTTTTTGAAACGGTGCGGAACTTAGGTAAATAGGAAAAGCCAGTGGCCTTGACACAAAGAAGCCTGACATTCACTTGTGGGAGACTTCTGGGATTGATTATTTAAGAAATGTTAGCAAGTTCCCAATGAGAGGAGAGGGAAGGGTTTCATAGGAAATTAGGATCTCAAGTGCTCAAGCAATTTATATTGCTTATCTCTATTTCTACTGAACCATGAAGCAGTGTCTAAAATATTTGCCCCTGGCAGGTGTTTGCTCTAAGATGCTTATTATGTGTTTTTTCTTTTTTCTTACTGTTGTGGCTGGAAGTGTATTTACAGGTCAACATACTTGATAAACAAAAATGATACTAAGATAAATTTTTCTTTTGTATGCATACTATGTGTGTGAACCGGAATCCTATTTAGCTTTTAGTCTACTTTTGGACATTTGTGTGATTTTTCTTTAAAATTTTAGTGAAAGTTTGTAACATAGGTCAAAAAATCAGTGGGCCCAAGGGGTCAGCTGGTAAACTACATATTCAACACTGTGGGTTCCTATGCCCAGTTCATAGGGATTAGGTTAAGGCAGTGGTCGGCAAACTCATTAGTCAACAGAGCCAAATATCAACAGTACAACAATTGAAATTTCTTTTGAGAGCCAAATTTTTTAAACTTAAACTTCTTCTAACGCCTTTTCTTCAAAATAGACTCGCCCAGGCTGTGGTATTTTGTGGAAGAGCCACACTCAAGGGGCCAAAGAGCCGCATGTGGCTCGTGAGCCGCAGTTTGCCGACCACGAGGTTAAGGAAACATGAAGAGAGATGCCAGGCACGTCCTGGATCCAAGAATACTTTTATTTCTCAATTCTCCTTATTCTTTTTTTGCCAGAGGTGTTGGGGAAGCAGGGGAGACAAGAAGAACTAGTTTTTAGTACTGTGAGCCACTTGGCATTTTATAGTGACTGAGGTACTAGGTAAAATGAGTTAGTATGTGACCCCTGTCACATATGCAGTAAGTGGCTACATCTTGATCTAATGATCCATTGCACACTTTTTAGGAAGGCATGTCTGAACCACTGGAAACTATATGTTTGTTGTTGGACTACAGATCCATTGTGGAAGGATCAGCTTTACCAACTCCCTCTTCCATGGCTTCTCTTATTAAGATAATATTTGTTATGTTCTTTTCAAAGATGAGTAGAGTTTTTAAAAAAATTCTCTTTGGTACTATAAGGTGAACACACCCAGAGAAATCAGTCTCTCAGCTTTGCTATACCAAACATTTATCAAAGCACAAGTAGTAGGCGATTGTCTAGTTATTTCTGGTAATATTTTTATAATTTGTAAATTAACTTAACATTTACTATTTCATTTGATCACAAGAAATCTGAGCCAAAATAAATAATATTAGCCTATGTTTTGCGACTGGAAAACAGATCCATTGTTAACAAAGATGTTGCCGTTCTCTCCCTCCCTGGAGCACTCCTGCATCTTTCCCGTTCCCCTCCTCTTCTCCCTCAGGCACAGATCTCCTAAACCAGTGGTCAGCAAACTCATTAGTCAACAGAGCGGCAAACCGTCGCTCACAAGCCGCATGTGGCTCACGAGCCGCGGTTTGCCGACCACTGTCCTAAACTCTAAGGGACCCCAGGAGACTTGCAACCAGGGGAACAGTGGGCAGAGACAGCTCCTCCCAGGCTTACCCCCTGAACCTGTCCCCAAGGACCCCTTTTTTCTGACTTCTCAGTGAGCCAAAGCAGCTCCACCTACCCTGTCTCCTGTTGCTTCTTCTATCCTAAGTCCTTCCTTGTTTCATTATCCCCAGATTTAACAAACATATCCTCAAAATAAAATAAAAAGAAAATAAATGATGTTAAGTGACTTCCTAAGGATCATATAACAGCAAAGCATGGTTTGGTTCCCTCCCAGTGTGCTTACCTGGTGGCAAATCTAGCATAGCCTTACTTTGGAGCACAATGGGCCACTTCCCTGGATATACCACCAGATATGCCCATCTTATTTTTGTTGTTGTTAATCCTCACCCAAGGATACTGATTTTTAGGGAGAGTGGAAGGAAAGGAGGGGGGAGAGAGGGAGAGAGAGAAAGAGAGACATTGATGTGAGAGAGACACATTGATTGTCTCCTGCACGCACCCTGACTGGGGTGGGGATCAAATCTGCAACCCAGGTATGTGCCCTTGACCAGGAATCGAACCCAAGACCCTTCAGTGCACAGGCCAATGCTCTATCCACTGAGAAACATGGGCCAGGGCAGATATGCTCATCTTATTGGGGGGAAATGAGTATGCCTAATAAAACTTAATAAATATGTTATGGTCACTTCCTTAAACAAATTTCTTAGTAGTGAATGATGAGTGAGACGGTGTTACAGACACTATGGTTACCAGGAGGCTATAAATCAGGTAGTACAGGAGCAGAGGTTTTTTCCAACTATGATAACAAGCCAGGCCTTTTTCCTGCTTTTCCTCCTTTAGGCATGTTTTCTTAGAAAAGGTGTTGATATTTGGGATTGTCTCTTTGTCAAACTGTTATGGCACTGAAAGCCATGTTGGAGAGCAAACACCAGACAGTTAAATGCCATGTAGGTGTTTGAAACTCGTGTTTGATGGGTGCACTGAGTTGTCGATCTGTTATAATTTAAGGTTTGAATTAAGGACATTTAATCCAGACTTCCTGGAATGTGACGCCTCTTTCCTCCTCAGGGTGGGAAAAGGTGTCTCAAATCTTTCCAAAGACCAGTAGATGATGTTCAGTTCATATTAAGCCCTTTTTGGGTGTTGAAGGGCATAGATATCTAAGGATAAGAACCTGTCCTGAAGGAACATAAAATCTAGTAATAAAGACCATTATAGCTTATAAAGGACGTTTACATACATTATCTTATTTAATCTTCAAAATAATGCACTTGCTGTGATGTATCATCCTTATTTCATGGATGAGAAGACTGAGGCACTGAGATTTGAAAACTTGCCTGGGGGTCCACAGAGAGAGTGACCGATAATTAGTTTAGTACTTAGATGCAGTATTGTAAAATGGGTAAAGGTAAAGGCTCTGAAGTAAGACAGATCTGGGTTTGAATCCTGGTTTTGTTCTTTATTAGTTGGACAACCTTGGGTAACCTCTCCAAGCATTAGTTTCTTCACCTATAAAATAGGGATAAACCCAACTTTGCAAAGTTGTTGTAAGGATTAGAGAAAACATATGTAAAGCATCTATCCAGTTCTGGTATAAATATGAGAGTTATTTTAAGACAATGTGATTGCCGATTGAGTAGTTTTAGGGGCTATAGCGTCAAAGGAGAAAGATGGTATCCATTTGGAACAGTGGTTAGTTAAAAACTTCACAGGATTGGAATTGGGCCTTGAGCATGAGATTTGGGTTAAACCGGATCCTTAATCAACTAGGGAACTAATTTACCTATCTAGGTCTTTTTAAAGATTCAGAATGAAGTGCTCTTGTGGTTATGTTAAAATCTTAAGATCTTGTTTATTAGACTATTCATGATGATTTGAGAGGGGACTCTGTATGCTTTATGGCAATCTTGCTCTCAAAGCAAGGTTGGAGGTCTTATTTTTAGTGTCACTTTAAAAAATAAAGTGTCATATTGCTCCTTGGAAACTCCAAATGATCTCTCTTAGGCCTACCCACTTACAGTCTCCATTGTGAGGGTACAAATGTTACAGATCAATTTAGCTGAGACCTGACTTTCTAAATAACCATTTCTAATAGCAATTGCTTCAGTTTTTATAAGGTGCCCCTTCTGCCTAAGAGTTTGTTTAGTTTTCTGGGTTAAGTTGCTATGGCTCCTCCTTCTCCGGTTTTTCTTCATTAGCTTCCAAAAGCTCAACATTCTCTTAGTTTTCCTCCTACCTCTCCATTGGAAATGAGATGATACCTCATTCCTTCTTAGTTTCTTGGCTGGCTCCTTTTCACCTGATCCCTGAATATCAGCTTGTCCCTCAATCTTTAAAAAAAAATTTTTTTTATAATTGGCCCAGTGAGATTGGCTCAGTGGTTGAGTGTCGACCCAAGAATCAAGAGGTGACCAGTTCGATTCCCAGTCAGGGCACATGCCTGGGTTGCAGGCTCGATCCCTAGTAGGGGGTGTGCAGGAGGCAGCCAATCTGTTTCTCTCTCATCGATGTTTCTCTTTTCTCTCTCCCTTCCTCTTGCTCTAAAATCAATTAAAAACATATTTTAAAAAAAAAAAACATTTTTTATTTATTTTTAGAGCAAGAGGAAGGGAGAGGGAGAAAGAGAAACATCGATGTGAGAGTGGAACATCAATCGGCTGCCTCCTGCACTGGGAATCGAACCGGTAACCTTTTGGTGCACGGGATGACGCTCAGCCAACTGAGCCACACTGGCCAGGTCACCCTAGATCTTTTTATTCTACTGGTGGTTTCATATAAGCAATTTATTTTCTCACCATTTTAATCTTCAAAATTCTCTGCTTTGATGCCACAATTACTGTTCACATTTTGTACTTGGAAGACATTCTGGTATTCATAGTCATTAAACATTTAACAAATAAGCACAAACTCAGCAAACCTCAGAATAATTGAATAATACTAATGCCATCTGTTGATGGAGGAAAGAGTTGATGTGTTTTGCTTTGAACCACAGCTTTATATGCATATGTTGAAGTTATAACCTAATAAACCGAAGAAAGTTCTGTGTCTCTGTCGTAATTGTAAGTGTATGGAAGGAGGGAAAAGGAAGTCTTGGTGGCCATCCTCATTAACAAGGAAAGCTAGACAATTGGTGTCTGCCCTACTGTGTAGCAACTGAAAACTCACAGAGCCTTGGTGGTGTGTATCAGACTAGGACGAGGATGCGGGAGCCGGAGGCCTACTACAAGTCCACATAGCTTCGGTAGAGCACTGACCACAGAGCAGTGGCTATGGTGACTCAACGTTTCTCAGTGGTTTCTCAATGCTCCATCCTCAATATGCGGAGGATGATTTAATTTTAATTGCTTCACATCTCCACACCACTACTCACTCACCTTTGAAAACAGATATTTAGTACCTGTATTCTTCGACTCTGTAACATAGGATAGTTGGGTAGCTTTAGTTTTTAAGTTTTAAACCCACATAGTTCTCTATCAAAGAGAAGATGACTGACTCATGTTGAAAGCTTCAGCACAGGTGTATTAGCCTGTTATCAAAAAAATTCATGATTAGATACCTGTGTCAGTTTTATGGCAGATGGTAATCAACTGTTCTCAAAAGAAACTTCAACCTAATAGAAGGACTCATTTACCTGATGCTATGATTAATGACAAATCATTTGCTTGACCAGTTGTAATTGGGAACAAACAAGTTGTACTTTTTAATTAGAAATGAAAATTTGAGGCAAACAAGTCAGTAAGTTGAACATGTAGTGCCTCAAGAGATATTTTATAGCTTTGATTAATGCCAAATGCTCTCATGGGTCAAAAATGGAATGTGGCTGTTAAACCTCACTAGCTAGAGCACCTCTGTTCATGTTGTGGTCCCAGCAGGAATACTGCACTAAGCCTGGAGCTCAGGGCAACTAGGAATAGCTTTTAACTCTGTGTGGCTTCTTCAGAGGGAGTTCAGGTTCACTTGTCAAGACTCTATCATGTGTCAAGCATGTTCACAAAAATCTCACATAACCATCACAAGGCTGAGTGTAATAAGTGTAATAAATAACTATATACTTCCAGTGGTTCTCAACCTTTCTAATGCCGCAACCCTTTAATACAGTTCGACCCTGCTAGCGGTTCTCAACCTGTGGGTCGTGACCCACAGGTTGAGAACCACTGCTGTAGAGCCTAAGACCATCGGAAAACACAGATATTTACATTACGTTTCATAACAGTAGCAAAATTACAGTTATGAAGTAACAACGAAAATGAGTTTATGGTTGGGGATCACCACAACATGAGGAACTGTATTAAAGGGTTTCGGCATTAGAAAGGTTGAGAACCACTGACTTAGACCTAAGGAAATGACTCTGCTAAGCTGCACTTGTTCAAGGTCACTCACTGAGTTATGCTCAGCTGGGGTTTGAACCCTCTAAGCCTTATGTTCTTTTTTTGAAAGAGTCTGCTGGCCCTTCATTGGGTCAGAGGTGGAATGCTGCCCGTTATCAGCCACTCTGGACCTAGACCAAAGTTTTCTTCATCTTGCAAGTTTCCCTTCTGTCACTTAGGGGCTCTCTGGGAAATCTCCAAGTTAGTTTGAAGTCCAAAAAGACTTCATTTAAAATTTGATATTTGGAGTTTTGTCAAAAATATCAAAAGGTTTGAACACTTGACTAAATAATAAGGATCACAATTATTATGAAACAGTATTTCATTATATATTTTACCAAAGTGACAATAAAAGATTACAAAGACAAATACAGAAAGTTAGCTCTTACTATTGAGAAGATTCAGTTTTCTTAAGTAATCAAAGACCTGGTTAAGATAATATAAAACACAGAAATTTGCTTTCAACAGATTACTCAAACCTTTAGCGGATAAAAAAAATAAGTTTTGATTTTACATAAATACACCATTGATATTAAATTAATTTAAAAATCCTTAATAATAATGTAATTTTTAGCCCCAAGGTAAAATTCTCTTTCTCTCCAGCTTTTTGTATACATTTAGTTTATCCTTTGTAACCAGGAATTCTAATTTAGACAAAATTATTCTCACTTCCCTTAACAAAAATGCAGCTTCATTTCTCATATCTTTTTTGTCGTAAAAAATACATCCTACTTTCCTTGCGGTCTGAAAGGCTAGGTGCTTGGCTCTGGGTGAAAGAGTCTGCTAACTCAATTGGTTCCAGGCAGAATCCTTTAACCCAGTGACTTTCAATTGGTGTGCTGGGAGAATTTTTAAACATGCAATACTTGACTATTTAGTAAGGGGCACTGACCTCTTTTTCCTTAGATTGTCAAATAAAAAATTGACAACAGCCAATACAACAAGTGTGAATGCCCTGTCTTGAACCATAAGTATATAGATCATATGATAGAGTTGCATCTTATTGTCACATCACATAATAAGGTTGTGTGTGATTAGTTAATTGTTGGTACCAGAAATCCTGTAGAATTGTCTCGCATCTCAAACTGACCTGACCTGGAAAGGAAAGATGTTCAGATCTGGAGCTGAACTCAGCAGAGTGAAAAACCGGAGGGACTTACCAATGTCCTGAGGATACTTGGAGAAAGACGATGAACTCAAAATTGTGTTTGTGGCGCTGTGCCTGTTTCTCATTGTCCTAGAATGCCATCCGAAGTTCCCTTGGTTCTGAAGCTGTCACCAGATGTGTTAAAAAATTCAACTGAGTACATTTGAAGATCTAGTTGGCTTTGTTAAGCGATTCATAAATCAGGCAGCACCCCATCCAGCACCTAGAAGGACACTCTGATGAGTTGTACAGAATGGAAGGTTTTTATCGGCAGAAAGAGGTGGGACTAAGAAGTTGAAAGAGTGGATTATTTCAGGCAAGGACACCTTCCCTTGGGATACAGCAGGGAGTCTTAACAGGCAGATTAGCTCACTAGTGTTCAGGAAATCTCAAACTGATTGGTTTAAAATTCCACTCCCGGGAGAGGCTGAAACTGCAATTAGGATATTAAGTTTTGGTTTGGTGATAGGGCTTAGCAAAAGTGACTCCATTTTGGCCTGTTTCATCCTTTTTTTTTTTTTTTTTTTTTTTAAACAGGGTGGTAAGACTACTTGCTCAGGGTTGCAAGGTTGGTACCAGGTGCAGCCTGGGCTTGAGCCTCAGTCTTAAGAGTACAGCTTGTAAATAAAATATGTAAATGCCTGAAAAAAGGTTTTACAGTAATTTTGGAGTTGAAAGGGATTGTACAGGACATTGAAGTTCACTTTTTTTTTTTTAGACTGCTAAACTAACCAAGGCACAGAAAGTTTAAGTTGCTTACTAGAACTCACAGTTATACAAGTGGCAGAACCAGGTGTAACATCCAAGAATTTCCATGCACAGTAAATGGAAGCTTATCATAGCCTAAAATGTATATGTGTACATAGTTGAAACAGAATTATGTAATTGAGGAAAGAAATTGTTTTTCACTATACATAAGCCTAAGCCAACTCATAGGGTTCCTTTTCCAATCAGGAGATTGATTGCTTTACCATTTTGACAGTCGAGATCTTCAAAGTTGCCAGTAGCAGTTAAACTGGCTTTATTGTCTTAGGATAGCTGTCCATCTCTGATGCCAGCAGCTTCTCATCCTAGAGGAGTCTTTGATGTTTGTTGTAGGTGGAGGCGAGTGTCAGAGACAAGGGTAGATGTCCATTGAAGTTGGGCACCTGAGAAGGTCCCTTCTAACGAGGTTGGAGAGTTCCTGTTATTTGATGTCCTTTCCAAAATCTAAAGTCTTTTGTCTCCTGGGAGCTCTCTGTGAAAGGAAGTGGTTACCTATTTGTCATTTTCTTGGAGTGACTTTATCAAACCTTGGCAATAGTGTTAAATGTCTCCTTTCAATAATGTCAGCTCTGTCAAATTCCTTCTCCTAATTTAACTCCAGCTTAAACACACTATGATGCATGAAGGAATGCAAAAACCAAAAAATGGGGTTGTTTAAGGAGCTTTGAAGAACCAAGTAAGTGGCTGTCTTGGGTTTCCCATAGCCCTATTTGTGTAATTTCCAACTATTGTTTACCCATGCAACACACCCTAGAAATTTCTTTCATCGCTTATTTTACAGTGCTTCCCATGCAATCCTATCTAATAAAAGAGTAATATGCAAATTGACCATACCTCTGCACCACCCACAAGCCACACCCACCAGCCAATCAGGAGCAAGTATGCAAATTAACCCAACCAAGATGGCTGCAGCACGGAGTGAGCAGGAGGCTTGGGTTTCCCCAGCAATGGAGGAAGCCAAGCTTTCCGCCTGCCCTGGCCTCCACTCAAGGCTACAAAGTTTCAATTATAGAAGATAAATAAATCCAAGATACCAGGGCCTCCGCTTGGGTCACCAGGGGGCGTGGCTGGCCTGCAAATCACCACAGGTCCCTCACTCAGGCCTCCCCATGCCCCAAGGGAACCCCCACCCTGATCTGGGACACCCTTCAGGGCAAACCAGCCGGCCCCCACCTGTGCACCAGGCCTCTATCCTATCTAATAAAAGAGTAATATGCAGATTGACCATCACTCCAACACACAAGATGGCTGTCCCCATGTGGTCAAAGATCCTGCCCCCATGTGGACACAAGATGGCCATCACAAGATGGCTAACAGGGGAGGGCAGTTGGGAGGGACCAGGTCTGCAAGGGAGGGCAGTTGTGGGTGATTAGGCCTGCAGGGGAAGGCAGTTAGGGGTGACTAGGCCGGCAGAGGAGGGAAGTTAGGGGTGACCGGGCCTTCAGGGAAGGGCAGTTGGGGGGGACCCAGGCCTGTAGGGGAGAGCAGTTAGGGGTGACCAGGCCTGCAGGGGAGGGCAGTTAGGGGCAAACAGGCTGGCAGGGGAGTAGTTAGGCATCAATCAGGCTGGTAGGGGAGTGGTTAGGGGGTGATCAGGCTGGCAGGCAGAAGCGGTTAGGGGCAATCAGGCAGGCAGGCAGGCAGGCGAGCAGTTGGGAGCCAGCAGTCCCAGATTGTGAGAGGGATGTCTGACTGGGATTGGGCCTAAACGGGCAGTCAGACATCCCTCGAGGGGTCCCAGATTGGAGAGGATGCAGGCTGGGCTGAGGGATCCCTGGGCTGAGGGATCCCTCGAGGGGTCCCAGATTGGAGAGGGTGCAGGCTGGTAGGATCAGGCCTAAATGGGCAGTAGGACATCCCTTGAGGGGTCCCAGATCAGAGAGGGTGCAGGCTGGGCTGAGGGACAACCTCCCCCCCACCACCATGCTTGAATTTTGTACACCGGACCTCTAGTCCATATAATAAAAGCCTAAGTGACCTTTACGGTCGAACGAGCAGAACGACTGGTCGCTGTGATGCGCACTGACCACCAGGGGGCAGACATTCAATGCAGGAGCTGCCCCCTGATGGTCATTGTGCTCCCACAGGGGAGCACTGCTCAGGCAGAAATGGGCGGGGCTCACGGCTGGTGAGCACAGCGGTGGTGGCAGGAGCCTCTCCCGCCTCCCTGGCAGCGCTAAGGAGCAGTGAGCCGAGCGCTAAGGAGCAGCAAGCAGGTGGGCGGTAAGGAGCTAGGGGTTCCGGACTGGGAGAGGGTGCAGGCCGGGCTAAGAGACCACCCCCCCACCCCCCAGTGCATGAATTTCGTTCACCAGGCCTCTAGTATAACATAAAAACAAATCTTTTGAGGTGATCCGGGGGCCCTTCTGGAACACTGCAAAGTTATTCCTACATATATTGAGATTATAAACCTCAATTTGCATTGAAAACTAAGAAGTAAGCAATTAGCATTATTTAGCTTGGCAAATTTATGAGGAAATTTTATAACCTCTAGAAACATATTTTATTGATGTCAGAGTCAATTATTAACATTGCCTTATTTTTGTAAACCCAGGTAAAGTAGAAATAGTGTATTTGAGTTCAGTAACTCAAAAGACATGTCTGTTCTACTTAAACCAGCAAACTTTAACTTTTATTTAATAAAGAGTAACCTTAGATCATGTGCACTTGAAAAGCATTTGAAGTAGTTTCTATATTTCTGATAATTTTAGAATACACAATCCTTACAACTGCTGGCCTTTAAGTTAATTTTAATAATACCATCTGGAGGTAGAAAATTTTCTCACATTTACAGCATACATATACTAGTATAGACACAGACCTAAACAGAGACCTGTCGTCATGAGAAAAACTCAGTTTATAAAAGAACAGTTGGATATAAGTGTTGTTTTCGAAGCATTCACAATTTATATCTGTACTTGACAAGTCAAGTTCCTTTCCCCATTTAAAAAAATAAGGGCATCCATTTTTAATACCTCAAAGAATTGGTTTGACACCTAAAAAACATAGGTTGTTGATCCATTTATGTATGGTAAATCCTCTTTCGAAACTTTGAGAGACCAGTGAAAATATAGCTGGCTTTTTCTAATTGTGCACACAAAATACTAATTTATAAATATTAAAGGAGACTCATCTTGGCCATCTTAGTATTAATGGGAGCGGACTTTCCGGGGCTTGTCGGCCTGGAAGGCACCGGTTCTCGGGGATTGGTTGCATTACCACCTGGATGCCTGGTACTTCCCATCTCTGCCACTTCGGATTTGGGGATCTGAAACAACTACCATCACCCCACTGACTTTGGAAGCAAGTATCATTTCTCTTTCCGAGCTAGGGAGAGTTCAGTCTCTCATTTAACCAGCAAAGATTTTGTTCAGACTCCCAGTAAGCAATCCAGTTAAAAGCAGCCACTCATCTTCTTCCCTGTCCCTGGATTATTTCAACCCTGTCCACCTTGAGGATTTCCTAAGAACAGCTCAAATAAAGTCAGGATCCTAAAGCAGGACCGGGATTCTGAGAGACGAGTAACCCAAGTTCACCCAGTGCAGAGCGGAAGCTGGTGGGGCACCACGGGCCTTGCTGGGCCAGCACGAGGCCCAGGCCTCCAGGTGGTCCTGTGTGGGCTTCTTTGGAATCCTGCCTGTTATGCCAAGTAAATGTCAACGTAAGAAATGTCCAAACCTTAAATGTATACAGAGTGTGGCCAAGTAGGTTTACAGTTGTGAGTATGCAAAACAGTTTATTCTTGTGTTATTATTAATTATTGTTTACCATAGGAACAATTGTGAACCTACTTTGCCCCACCCTGTATTAAAGTCTGCACGTTGAAAATTAATTCTTACAGAGTACCCAAGCATTGCTTTTTCTTCAGAGACTTTGCTCACTACTTATATCTTCTAATAACACACTACTGTCGCTCAGTTCTCACGTGGTTATGACATGAATGATTGGACATCTTTTCTCCTTCATTTTATCCCCACTTCTTTTAGATTTTTTTCAATGGTGTCTATGCTTTTCTTGCTTTTCTAACCTTGCATTTATTTCCCTGCAGATCTCAACATCTGCTGCAATTTGACTACTCAGGTTAGTGCAAATTTGCCCATTTATCCATTTTATACCTTGGGCGGTATTCACCAGCATTCTCCTACTTTAGATGAATAAGGGTCTTAACTTCTCTGGCCACTTGTGACTCATTAATGGTGAAGTTAAATATCTACAGAACACTCTCATTAAAACAAGTTAGGTGTTTTTTTCTTTTGAGTTTTTAAAAATTGTAATATACTAGTATAGGAACGTGATAGGCGAACAGGACATGATACGTAAGAAATCTAGAAAACTAATCACTTACCAATAATTAAACTAAAACAGAACTGCTGCTTTTAGTAAGGCAGAAGTTTGTCACACGTTCCAAATTATATTTAGTTAGTAAAAAAATAAGTATTTGTAGATAATTCAGTAGTTTTTTAGAACTGATGCATGATTTATTCAGGCATGAAAATTATCCCTAGGATGTAGGCCCCAAATCACCAAAGGATTTAAAATTTGCTAGGGAGAAAGAAATCCACAAATATTTAAAAATATCTAATTTTAACTTAAGTTGAAATGTAGCAGTAGTATATTTTTGTTAGACCCTTATATTGTATAATGTGTTCAATGAAAGTATGGGAAAGGCTGGTGAAAACTGTGGATTTATCTACAAAAGACATTGAGTTTTATGTTGGAAGTGTCTGACACCTCAGGAAATGATACAGAAGAAACAGGTAAGGTAGACTGAACACTTGCAAGGGCAGGGACAGAGCCCTCTTCAATGCTCCATCCCCAGCGCCTAGCATGTGCCTGGCATGCAAGGGTTTTTTGACCATTTTCAGGCTGAGCTGTAGGTTGGTTGAATTGCTGAAATATGAGGTCTACTAATTTCTCTGCTGATGACTACTTTTCATTCTAATAACACCATATGTTCTTCAAGTTCGTTCTTTCTTTGATCTTCAATATATAACCCCTGAAGGTGGGAACAGTTTATTTCTATCTTACAAGGAAAGGAGTTAACTGGTTTAGAGTCTTTCTCTGGTCACATAGTTAGTGACAGGGTGTGGTTTAAAGCTTACATAATAGAAGTAAAAGTATGCTTATCTACTCTGATTTCAATGTAGAATAATTTAAAGTTGTGGAAATGGGTGACAAGAGGTACATAGTCAGCCCTGCTGATGTAAAATAATACCTCCTATGCTTTGTACCTTCTTCCAGCTGCCTCCGGAGAATGGGATGCATGCGGGTGAGAGCACTAGCAAGTAGACTAACACAGGCCCCTCTAGACCCATGTACACGTCTCTGGGATTAAAAATGCCACATATTGATTATGGAATTTAAAAAGAATTATAATAGCGACAACATAAATCAAGCACCCCTGTCCCTACTTAACTCTCTTGGTTTATGTGATCACATGGTTTCCTTTTTATGTTCCTGACTTTTCATAATTCTCTGCCAGGCATCTCCTTACTCCTGCTCTTCAGCTTTTAGGGCCACTCTGAATCCAGGGGTTGGGATGGCTCAGATCTAGTGTCCCATCCCACCTCTTTCTTTTTAAGCTCTACAACCCTGTCACATGTCTAGAGCAGTGTGTCAGATCCAGTGCCTCCTTTTTTTTCTGAAATAAAATTCCTGGATCATAAACCTACCTGTACACATACTTTTTTAAAAAGTCAATGCCTACCTATAACATAAAGGAGAAGTAAAGGAAGTAATTTATGAATAAAATAATATATATTTTAGCCTGGCGGTGTGGTTCAGTGGTTGAGTGTCCACCTATGCACCAGGAGGTCACCAGTTCAATTCCCGGTTAGGGGTACATGCCCAGGTTTCAGGCTCGATCCCCAGCAGGGGTGTGCAGGAGGCAGGCAATCTATGTTGATGTTTATCTCTCTCGATGTTTCTATCTCCTCCTTTCCTCTCTCTCTAAAAATCAATAAAAACATTTTAAAAATTATATATATTATAAAAGGTAATGCTTGGGACACATACTACAATGTGGATGGACGTTGAAGACATAGTAAGTGAAATAAGCCAGACACAAAAGATCAAATACTATATGATTTCACTTAGATGAGGTGCCTAAAGTAGTCAAATTCATAGATATGGAAAGTAGAATGGGGGTTGCTAAGGGCTTGGGGAAGGAGGGAGATGAGGAGTTATTGTTTGATAGTCCAGAGTTTTAGTTTGGTAAAATGAAAAAGTTCTGTAAATCAATGATGGTGATGATTGACAGGAAGTTGAGTGTACTTCATTGCCACTGAGCTGTACAATTAAAAATGGTTCGAGTGGGCCCTGGCCAGGTAGCTCAGTAGGTTAGCACGTCAACCTGATACATCAAGGTGGTGGGTTTGATCCCTGGTCGGGGCACATATAAAAATCAACCAATGAATACATAAATAAGTGGGACAACAGTGTGGAACAACAAATCGATGTTTCTCTCTCTCTCTCTCTCTTTCTCTTTCTCTCCCACCTCCTTTCCTGTCTCTAAAAAAATCAATTAAAAATGGGTAAGGTGATGTGAATTTTATTAAAATAAAAAATTAAAATGGGAACTTCTGTAATAGTTTAAAATATTTATTTTAAAATATGTAATTCTTGGGTGCAACTGTATTGGAAAGATACACCCAGGGGTGGTACTGCCCATATTGTGAACCAGTGTGCAGTATTTGAGATCAGGAAACTGATACCCAAGATCTTAGAATTAGTAGTGAGTAGAGCTCATAATTTGACATTCTTTTTTCCTACTCTGCATAGGCCTTCCAACTCCCAGTCCACAAAAGTGTTCTCTGCTATGCCAGTTGCCTTAATCCAGACTTAGACCTTCCATTTTCTTATCTATCCTCCTACAGGGTTGTGGTTCTTTTCTTCCCAAACACTTTAAAATCACAAGATAGAACTGAACATGTTTAAAATAATGTTAATCATTACTCCCCCCCCCCCCCAAACTCTAGAATAGTCTTATTCTTAAGAAGGGGTAAAAAATAGGGCTAAACAATCTCAGAAGTATGTGGAAATGACAACAGTGGAAGTAAAACTGATCTCAGCGTAACCCTAACAATTTTAATCTTCATCCAGATTTTAAAAAATTTAATTTGAAGTGATACTGGGGAGAAAGTCAGCAATGAGATAATTCTTAGAATTAATAGAAAAGACTCAATATTCTATGCCTTACAAAGACTAGAGGAGAAAGGAGGATAGAGGCTTTGGTAAAGGCATTCTCTAGCCAACATCACTGGTCTGATGGAATTTTAGTGAGGTGAGGTTAGAAGATAGAATGGAAGGATAAATCTTCGTTCAAACTTTAGAATTAAGGGTAAAATTAAGAAGCTGAATAAGAACTAATGCTCCAATTTCTCTGCTCTCAAAAAAGTAAAAAAAAAAAAATTTTTTTCAATAAACCACCAGTCTACACATCTTTCATTGTTCAAGAAGAAATAGTGTGGTTATTGCTAGGGGGAGGGGTGGAAGAGGTGGAGGAGGGTATAGAGGGCATAAATGGTGATGGAAGGAGACTTGACTTGGGTAGTGAACACAATGCAATGTGCAGATGATGTATTGTGGAATTGTGCACCTGAAACATATATAATTTTGTTAACCAGTGTCACAATAAATTCAATAAAAAGGAAAAAAATCACACACAAAAACAAAAAGAAGAAATGGAACCAATTTTGATAATTTACAAAATATCTGGCTTACTGACATTCTTGCCGGGTCATTAAATAAGTAAAGTTCTAGTGATTTAAATAATATTTTCTGAAATTATCCCTTCCTATTTTAACATGAAATTTATTTTAAAATTCTAAAATTTAGGTTTCATTGAACTAACCTTTCGTTGGGTGCATTTTGGACTACTTTTCCAAATTCTTGCAATTCATCTACTGATTACTGACTTCATAACCCACACATCGGTTTATTTGCATGCACATTTAGCCAATGGGTGACTTTATCACCAGGTAAATCCAGGAGTAAGTTTAAAAGAGCATATCCTTAAAAAACAAAAATAGATGGACAACACATGATGCCACGTTAAGAGCATTCATCACATCTGCGAGAGCCTTTGCAACCACTGTGCTTCTTCAGAGTGCTGCAGACTATGGCTGAGCCCTCTGCAGCCAATTCGATGGCCAGAGTAGAGGCCCTGGAACTCCTGCTCAGAAAGACACTGTCTGAACAATTCACATTCCATTGTGTTCATCCATGGAATGAACTAGCCAGGAATCAAGGGCAGAGAGTGGTGAATCTGGTGTGCCAAAAATGAGATTCCAAGACAGACACTGTCCGGAATCACATCTGGATTTAGGTGTAATGAATAAAAATGTAAATAAGCCAACAGATTGCGGCTTTCTCTCTGGAGCATGCCTGAGCCTCCCCCCGCTCCTTTCCTCGAGGAGCATATCTCAGAAATACGGAAATGACGACAGTGGAAGGGTTCTTTTTCCTAAGCTCCAGGAAGAGGTTTCCTGGGCCCACTTCTTCTGTGGCTTACTTCTTAATACCTCTGTGACTTTCTAAATAAACTTTTTCTTATAATTTGGAAAAAAATCCCAACAAATTAAACAAATTTCATTGTTCCAGGAAAGACTAGTACAGTTTGTTTTTAATTTTTTAATTTATTAATTGATTTTAAAGAGAGAGGAAGGGTGAGAGAGAAATACCAATTTGTTCCACTTATTTATGAATTTATTGGTTGCTTCTTATATGTTCCCTGACTCAAGATCGAGCCCACAACCTTGGCATATAGGGACGATGCTGTAACCAACGGAGCTAAGCAACCGGCCAGGGCCAAGACTAGTACAGTTTTGATGATTTGTGAAGTTTATAACACAAATTGTTATCAGGGTCACTAAATAATTTCAAGTTACCTAATAATCCTAGTGGTTTATTTTCTATTTTAAGATGAAGTCCATTTTAATTTCACAAATTCAGGACTGCCTTGGCTGGGTAGCTCAGTTGGTTAGAGAGTTGTCTTCATACGCCAAGGTTGTGGGTTCGATCCCTGGTCAGGGCACATACAAGAATCAACTCATGAAGGTATAAATAAGTGGAACAACAAATTGATGTCTCTCTCTCTCTCTCTTTCTCTTTCTCTCTCCCCCACTCTCCTTCCCTCTCACTAAAATTAATTTTAAAAAATTAGGATTATTTGAACTGGCATCTAAATCCACATTGTTTTTTTTTAAATATGTTTTTATTGATTTCAGAGAGAGGAAGTGAGAGGGAGAGAAACATTAATGATAGAATAATTAATTGGCTGCCTCCTGCACGCCCTCTACTGGGGGTCGAGCCCACAACCCAGGCATGTGTCCTGAGCGGGAATCGAATCCTGACCTCCTGGTTCATGGGTTAATGCTCAACCACTGAGCAACACCAGCTGGGCTCCAAAATGGTTTGGATTGATAATTACTGTAGGACATTTTGTCAAATCGCGATCTGATCTAAATAATACTATATCAAGGATGGATTGTTTTGTTTTAATCTAAGGAAAATTGTGTGTGTGTGTGTGTTTTTTAAAGGGAAAATAAGGTTTTAAAGAATGTTTCCAGTTTTCAAAATTAGACCACCATCAGCCATCTTTCTTCCTTCTGAACTCTTCTTTTTCAACCCCTGTGGCTGTTAAATAATCTTCACTCTGGAAACTCTTCCCTCTTTTTTCTCTGTCCCAGTTTTTATGTGTCTTATTGGTGCCATGTGTGATTATGGACACCATGGAAACCCAGCGTAATGAAATGGAAAGACTGGCTGTTTAAAACAAACAGAACCAACTACCCATGCCTTCTAGAGTTTCTGTTGGGCCAAAGGTCTGCTCTCCATTCGGTCAGCTGCTGAGGAGGCAGTAGATACCTGCACCGCAAGTGTAGTCATGACAGAAAATTTTATTAATAATAGACACTGGGGTGCCTAAAAGTGATAGTCCTTAAAAGTGTTGGCAGGCAAAGACATTTTGTATTTTTACTTCAAGCATTTCTTAGAGCTGTTTATTCTCAAAGCACAGGTGATCAGATTTAATAAGCTAAAACGACACTTTACGCTGACCTAATCAATACCTATCTAATGGCCATAAAGTCATATTTCAATATTATATGATGTAAAGGGCTTAATTTTATGTACCCAAATCTGTGGAGTTAGTTTTCTTCTACCTTTAATCGCCTCACTGGGGTGCAGTGCTCATGTAAATGAGGGACTGCCCCACTTGTTTTAATTTACTCCCTTTTCTTAGCCAACACAGAGATAGAGAAAACAGAGTTGTTTAAAAAAGAAAGAAGAAACCAACCAAACCCTCATTCCAATTAGGAGAGTTGTTCATCTTACTTTGAAGTCAAAGGGTAGTGTAAAGTTTTGATTTGCAACAAATTCTGAGATTACCCATTAACCATCTAGCAGGCTGTCTACTCCTTTTCAAACGTACATCAAATTTTTAAAGGGGCCAGGCTCCTTTCTTTGAGTTTACCTTTTAAAAAGTGTATTTAATATACCTGAAGCCTACATAGTAATTTTATTAACCAGTGTCACTCCAACAAATTAAATAAAAATGTATATTTAAGCAGAATGCTCTTTTAGAGTTATGGAATGGCATTTAAATGTTGAAGGGATATAGTCTTAGAAATTAAACTGCAAGCAAATGAGAGGCAACAAGCTGAGGCTGCTAATCTCTGGGGTGAAAAGCAGGAGAGTGAAAGTATCCTGAACTCAGTATACCTGTTGAAAAGTAGGAACCTGCAGAAATCATTCTGCATTCCCAAACCACTGAAAATATTGTCTAGCATTTTCCGCCATGTTTTTGGATGAACCATGTAAATGTAAAAGATAAGGTCCCCTGCTCCAGCCAAAAGACTTCATTCTCCTAGAGACAAAGTGAGTGCACATGCCTACCTGCTGTCTACCCCTCTTATGAGTTTGACAAATATCTGAAGAGGAAGGGCAAGAGGACCGGGGAATCAAAATCATCACAGAAAAGGGCAGATGACTGCATGCCTGGAATCTGCTTATCTCCCGAAGTGCATAGTAACTGCAACAGCAATGGATGATCAATATCGTTGACGTTTCCCCTTCAATCCTGCCAAGGCCGTTGTAGTCTTTTAGTTCCATATCCTGCAGGCCTCTATGGGCCCTGCTTTCCTAGGTCCCGAAAGTACTGCCTCTGTAAGCACTTGATACTTTCAGTCAGTCAGCTGTTACTTCAAGTCCACCGTCAGGAATAAAGCTATCTTTGCCCTGGCTGGTTGCTCAGTGGTTAGAGTGTTGGCCCTCGGATCGGAAGGTCTCAGGTTTGATTCCCATCAAGGGCATGTACCTAGGTTGCAGGCTTGATTCCTGGCCTGGGTCAGGGCGACTGTGGGAGGCAATCAATCAATGTGTCTCACATCAATGTTTCTCTCTCTCTCTTTCTCCCCCGCTCTTCCTTCTACTCTCTCTAAAAATCAATGGAAAAATATCCTCAGGTGAGGAGAAGGAAGGAAGGAAGGAAGGAAGGAAGGAAGGAAGGAAGGAAGGAAGGAAGGAAGGAAGGAAGGAAAGAAGAAAGGGCGAGAGAGAGAGAAAGAAAAGAAAGAAAGCTATCTTTGTTTTAAGTCTCTCAAAGTTCCCCCCTTTTTTGAACTACTATTAACCAAAGATATATACAGGCATATCTTGCTTTATTATGATACTCGATGCTTTTATAGTCGCTGTGTTGTTGTTTTTTACAAATTGAAGACAAAGAAGATTTCTACTCACTCACTTTATTGGGATGCTTGCTTTATTGTGGTGACCTGGAACTGAACCTATAATACCTCAGAGTATGCCTTTAGTTTAACTTGTTTGCTCCAATGTTTTTATCATATTTGCAATGTAATAAGTTATATAAACATTATATTCAAGACATTAAGCAAAAACTACCCATCCCCTTGAAAATGTGGAGGGAGCTTAGCCAGTGTGGCTCAGTAGTTGAGCGTCGACCTATGAACCAGGAGGTCTATGGTTCGATTTCTGGTCAGGGCACATGTCTGGGTAAGGGGCGTGCAGGAGGCAGCCAATCAATGATTCTTTCTCATCATTGATGTTTCTATCTCTGCCTCTTTTTCCTTCTGTCTGAAATCAATAAAAATAATTTTTAAAAGTTAGAATAGATCCTTTGGGTGCTTCCTGAAGTGGGTTAATAACAGTAGAGTCTGGATTCAAATTCCAAATAAAACCAATGAACACACTTAATTCTATCCCACCTGCTTTAGATCAGGTGTTTTTTTTTCGTCAGAATTGAGATGGAATCCATCTCTTTCTACTTTATCTAATATCTTACTTATGGGTAGTAATAAGGGCTCAGAGGAATAAGCCAGTTTGGGGCCTTTTATTGACAGCTGTCTTATCTTTGCAGCCACAAGTGGATTTCTTTGACCAACATTATTCAATAGAAATATAATGCAAGCCACATATGGAATTTAAAAATTTCTAGTAGCCATATTTTATTTTTTCCTTTTTATTGACTTTATTGGTTGGCACTGGTTAACAAAATTATACAGGTTTCAAGCACACAATTTTACAACACATCATCTGTACACTGTATTCTGTGTTCACCACCCCAAGTCTCCTTCCATCACCATTTATCACCCCTGTACCCTTCTCTACCTTCCCCACCCCCTTCCCCATATTAAAAAAAAAACAAAAACAGAATGAAATTAGTTTCATATTTCACTTAATCAATATAGCCAAAAATACTATTTCAACATAGAATCAATATTTTTAAATTATTGAGATATTTTGCATGTTCCCCACCCCCCCCACTAAGTTTCTATATTTGCTGTGTGTTTTATACTTACAATACATCTCAGTTTGACTAGCCACATTTAAAGTACTCAATAGCTCAGGCCATATTGGACAACACAGTGTTAATTAACATGGAGAATATAAGGAGGCAGCCGAAGGTGAGGCTTCAGTAGCAAAGGAGGAAAGTTTTATCTGTCAAGCCAAGAGTTTGAACTTTACCATGAAGGTTATGGGCCCTGTAAAAGGATCTTAGGCAGAGAACTTAACTTGATGGTTTCAGAGAATACAGGCTAGAGATTTAGGAGTGGCGTTCAAGCAAGCAGCATTGTTAGGAGGCTGTTGCAGTGGTCTAGGTGAGGAGTGATAAGAACCTGAATTGAAACACTGTGGGGGCCCCTAGCTGGTTTGGCTCAGTGGATAGAACGTTGGCGTGTGGACTGAAGGGTCCTGGGTTCAGTTCTGGTCAAGGGCACATGCCTGGGTTGCAGGCTCAATCCCTAGTAGGGGGCGTGCAGGAGGCAGCGGATCAATGATTCTCTCTCATCATTGATGTTTCTGTTTCTCTATCCCTCTCCCTTCCTCTCTGAAATCAATAAAAAAATTAAAAAAGAAACACTGTGGGGAACGTGGGCTGACAGAGATTTAGGAGGTCAAATCACCAGAATTCGGTGGTCACTGTTGGATTTGAAGGGAGGGAGGGAGTGATCTAGGATAGTTACCAGGTTCCTACCTCGGGTAGTTGGGCCAACAGCAGTAGTGTTAACTGACATGGAGGGAGGAAAGGTTGTAAGGGGAGATGAGTTCAGCATGGGGCATGTTGACCCTGAGGTACTTTTGTCACAGGCAGGTGGATATGTCCAGTTTGACAGGGAAGAGTTTACTCAAGAGTATATTTAGAGTTAGAAGCTATAAAGGCTGGGAAGGAACCCAGTACTTAAGGAGCCAGTGAAAACTTTAGGCAGTTAACAAGAAGGGGGTATGAGGCTGAGGTAATCAAGGGCAGCTTTATAGAAAAGGGAGGATTTAAGCAGATTCTTCAAGAATGGATAGAATTTAGAAAGTCAAAGAAGGTAGAAGAGGCAGCAGAAATGTAGTGAGGTGAGAATGTTTCAGACACTGATATACCCATCCTGCTGGGCCAGATGGGTTAGGGCTGAGATCAAAGCTGGCCTAATGCAGTTTGCAGACACGTTTTGTTTGGCTTGCCTGGGTGGGGTTGGATCGCGCCGTGTTCTAAATTTAGTTAGGTGCCAGCACTTGCACACGAAAGTCCAGATTTCTGCTGTCTTTTTAGAATAACAGGGGGCTGGGAGGTAGCTTGGCAACACTGCTGGTCCTCTGTGGGAACACTCCCCTCTCCAGCAGTCGGGTTCTGTGCCTGAGTCCTGCAGGCATTTGGGTATTTACTCTACTTCTGAGTCAAGGGTTGGTAGGTAATAAAGGTACAAAGATGGATTGGTGACAGATCAAGGAGGGCTTTTAATGCTAAACTAAGGAGTATAAATGAAGGCATCAGGCAACTGGTGAATAAGGGATTGATGAGATTAAACCATTTTTAGGAGGATTATTCTGGACCAGTGTGAAAATACAGAAGGAGAACAGTTACCAGTTTTGAAAGGGAAAAGACAGATGTGATGGGTTGGCATAACCATGTAGGCTAAAAAATGCGAAATGGAAGTCTCTTAAGGAGATGTCATCCAGGAAGGCTGCTAGTGCCACATGGGAACCAGCTGGGCCTTTGAACTTGCTGGGAAATCTGCTCTGCAGGCTTCCAGAATTCAGGCCAGTGTTTGGTGTAGGGGCGCAGTGAGTCTGGTTGTTTGAAACAGCTGTTTGTGTTTGTTATAACATCTCAGTAGGAGTACAGTGTGCTTTTTCTCCTTGTTGTGAGCACAGATAGATGATCATGAAGAAAATGGAAATGCTAAGAGAGTTGGGGCAAACTGTAAAATTGGCTGTGGGAGCAAAGCTTATGGTGGGTGCTGAGCTGCGTGTTGTCACCCAGTATAAACCCTGCCTGGTCACACTGCCTTCTTAAACATTTCAGGCTGTTGGCTTACAGTCATTGTTCTAAGCAGACTGTAAATTAAAGGAAAGGCCCCTTTAAAATAATTAGGCTAAAATTAACATCTGATCATTATTAGCTGTGTGTCAGGTACTCTTCTAAGTTCTTCCTACAGATATTTAATAATTACAGCTACCCTCTTGAAGTACTATTGCCATCTCCATTGCCCAGCAAGGAAACTGAGGCCCTGATGGTTAAGAACTTACCCAGGGTCACAAGGCTGATAAGGGATGGAACCAGGACTTGAACCCAAGCAGTCTCTCTGGAGGGTTTTCTTTTCAATACTGTGAAACTGCCTCCATACCGTAAGGTCACAGAAAGAGGCAAATTCACAGGTAGAGAACCTTATGCTTTTATCCTGGAAGCTCCAGTACAACTTAATCCAGGGCTGTTGGTATGGTTCAGGCCCTCCTCGAGGAGCTGAAACTCCAGCATTGGTCCCTAAACTGCCTTTCATGGAAGGAGATAATGTGCTGGATCCTTGGGTGATCTTGAGAGAGCAAGGTTGTGTGCTGTGTTCACAAGGCTGTTCTCTTCCTTCAGCTAACGGATCGATGTTAACTTATAAAGTGTGTGTTGGTAGCCCTTCATTACAAATTTAAAAAGACCTTATAAAAATTCTCATTTCTTTCATGCACACTAAATCATGTTAGCTTTTCTTCATAGGTTCTCACAGGGCACTTTTTATAAATATTTGAAGTTGCAAGGGGCTGAGATTCCATAACATTGTAGAGACCCAAAGGCATTTGTACAATGCTTCAAGAACTGTCATATTTTCCTACCATATTTAGTGTGGCTTCCTTCTCTTTGGTCTCCAGGTGAAACATGTGAACGAAAGGTTTAAAGATGAGACCAACAAGGAGGTGGTTCTCATGTGCATTGGCATCACTTCGGGAGTTGGACGGCTGCTTTTCGGCCGGATTGCAGACTATGTGCCTGGTGTGAAGAAGGTTTACCTACAGGTACTCTCTTTAGTCCTGTCCCCCAGCAAAATTATTCCATTGCCTAGTGTCTCATTATATGTATTTATTTGCTCAAATTCTTCTGTAAAAATGAGGAATATTTTCTAGAACCTAACTTCTTCTAGCAGTTTTTCAAGGGCAAAATCAGTTATGAGTTTTGGGTTTTCAATATGAAAAATTGGCGATCAAACAGCAACCTTCTTTGTTTTGTCATAGAACTCCACCAAATCAAAATGTTTTTTGCACATTCCTTTTTCTTAGAATTGTGGTTTTGGCATAGTTTTTATAGTCATGTGCCTTGTGCAATATCTTGTGAAATTCAGGGGTGTGCATGTTTGTCTTTTGAGCTTCCTTATTGCAAATTGCCTTCTGGGTATTGTGGAGTACACACTAACAAATGCTAATTCTAAGAGCGTATGGACCTCATCTGACAAGGATTTAAGTGACTCCTCCATACCAGACACTGTTATATGCTACAGATGAAACATGGTCTGTACCCTCAATTAGTAGCTAATAGTATCATGGGAAGACAGATAAGTGTTATAGCACAGTGTATGCTAGATGGGTGCCATAGCAACATAGGCACCAAGCATCTGAATCACTCGTGGGGGTGTGAGCAGGCCTCCTAGGCTGGCAGAGTGTTAAGTGGTGAATAGTAGACAGATAAGGACGGGCAGGAGAAACCATATGTGCAAAGAGGTGCAGGTGTGATGGAGTATATTATGTCTGGGAAACAATGTTTGAAGCCTAATCATGATCAGTTGAATAAATGGAAATGTAGACAACTTTGCCCAAAAGCTAGGCTGTGGAAGGAAGGTAAAGGAGAGCCACAAAGGGGACCTGGGGTTGGGGATTGAGCATGTCTGCTCACTCTGTAGAGGAGAGGCAGTATTTGAGGAGGAGGGCCTTGAAGAAGAGCTGGAATTTGGGCACAGGAAAATGATTGGAAAGGCATAAAGTAATTTACTCTGTATGGATACAAAGTTGGACAGTGAAGAAGGTTGATAGGAAAAAAAACTGATTCATTTGAAATATGGTGTTGGAGGAGAGCCCTACTGATACCCTGGACCACTAGAAAGACAAATGGGTCCTAGAGCAAATTAGCCTGAAACATAGCTAGAGGCAAAAATGGCAAAACTGAAGCTCTCCTACTTTGGGCACATCATGGGAAGGCAGGGTTCTTTGGAAAAGACAGTAATGCTGGGAAAAACAGAAGGCAGCATAAAGAGGAAGACCAAACATGAGATGGATTGACTCCCTAAAAGAAGCCATAGGCAGGAGTCTACAGGAGCTGGGCAGGGCTGCTGAGGACAGAACACTGTAGATGTCACTCATTCATAGGGGCGCCAGGAGGCAGAGCTCGCTCAGTGGTATGTAACACACACAGAAGAACTTCCACTAATTGATGTGAAGTAATACCAACCACCACACATTGAGCACTTCCACGATGCATTGTCTCCTTTACTCTTCGCCCCTGCCCTTGGAGGAAGGTCATGTCATTTCCACGTAGAGCGGTGAACACTGAGACAGAGAGGCTACCTCGCTGTGGGTGTCTGTGTAGGTCCAGGCAGACCGCCACAGGACGAAGTCTGCGCATACACCTAGAAGGAAGTGTGGGACAGTGCTACTTTTAAAAGTATTTATTGTACTCTGACCATTCCCCCTTTGATTATTACCTAATTGTGGATATCCTTGTCAAACATTTAGCAGAACATTTGGTCTTGTTTTCTCGAGTGTCAAGGGAGCCCTCTAACGGACATGTGTTGCATGACAAAACTTTCAGCTTTTTCTTTTTCAAAAAATATTTTAAAATTGATTTTAGAGAGAGAGGAGAGGAGAGAGAGAAGAGAGGGAGAGAGGGAGGAAGAAATATCAACCTGTTATTCATTCCATTCACAAATTCATGCCCCCTGCATGTCCCTGTTATTAAATAACAATACTTTATTTTTATTTAATAACAATAAAGTATATATCATTTCAAAGATAAAATTAAAAATAAATTATTTTACCAATTTTTAGAGAGAGAGACAGAGAGAGAGAAACATCAGATTATTGTTCTACTTATTTATGCATTCATTGGTTGATTCTTCTATGTGCCATAACTGAGGAATTGAACCTGCAGTCTTGGCACACTCAAAATGACTGGGCTACCTGGCCAGGGCTAAGAATTAAATGTTTGATGAATGAATTTGAGCTTATATTCAAATAACTAGTAATTTATTTATTTTTAATTTATTATTTTTTAAAATGTGTTTTTATTGATTTCAGAGAGGAAGGAAGAGGGAGAGAGAGAAACATCAATGTTAAGAGAGAATCATTGATTGGCTGCCTCCCTGCATGCCTCCTAATGGGGATGGAGCCCGTTGACTGGAATCCAACTGGGACCCTTCAGTCCATAGGCCAACACTCTATCCACTGAGCCAAACCAGCCATGGCATAAAGAACTAGTATTTATTGAGCAATGACCAGGTGCAAGATCTTTAAACCTTATAAATATCTAGTTCAAAGGTGGCTTGTACTGATTCTGACTTCAAAGAGCTTACAGGCTGGTAGGGAAAAACAGTTACTTTCTTCTGGTTTCTTCACTACAGTAATTTTTAAGAATTTTTAAAACATGCAATACCTGCTCTCCCAGTATGGCTCAGTTGGTGGAGCATGAGGCCATGCACAAGAGGTTGCCTGTTGGCTTCCCAGTCAGGGCACATGCCTGGGTTGCTGGCTCAGTCTCCAGTAGAGGGCATGCAGGAGACAGCCGAATGATGTTTCTCTCTCACATTGATGATTCTCTTTCTCTCTCCATCTCCCTTCCTCTCTTTCAAGTCAATAAAAACGTATTTTAAAAAATAATAATAAATAAAACATGTAATACCTGACTACTTAGGGCACCGAGTTCTTTTCACTTAGACTGTCAAATAAAAAAATGACAACAGCCCTAGCCAGTTTGAATAGAGTGTTGGCCCGAGGACTGAAGGGTTTCAGGTTTAATTCCAGTAAAGGGCACATACCTTAGTTGCAGGCTCAATTCCAGTGCCAATCGGGACCGGTGTGGGAGGCAACCAATTGATGTGTCTCTCTCACAACAATGTTTCTCTCTGTCTCTCCCCATTCCTTTCACTCTCTCTAAAAAAATCTGGGAAAATATCCTTGGGTGAGGATTAACAACAACAACAACAAAAATGACAACAGCCAACACAACAATAGGCATCCATGTGAATGAATCAAAATTATACCTATTTTTTTGTAAAAAAAATTTGTTTTGGTGTGCCACTGAATTTTAGTAATTAGTTTATGTGTGCCATGAGATGAAAAAAGTTGAAAATTACTGCCTTAACGGAAACACTGAGAAAAGTGCTAGGGGAACTCGGAGTTGATTAAGGAAGTTGATTATGTATATAAAATCAAGGTGAATGGGGCAGGGGAGGCGACTACGCAGTAACTTCTTAAAAGTTCTAAACGTATTGCTCAGTGATTGTAAAATTCACTTTTCCTGACAGCAGAGCTGACATGTGGTGTCTGTCCTAGGTGCTGTCCTTCGTCTTCATTGGTCTGATGTCCATGATGATTCCCTTGTGTAGTGTCTTTGGGGCCCTCATCGCTGTCTGCCTCATCATGGGCCTCTTCGATGGATGCTTCATTTCAATTATGGCCCCCATTGCCTTTGAGTTAGTTGGTGCGCAGGATGTTTCCCAAGCAATTGGATTTCTGCTCGGATTCATGTCTATACCCATGACTGTGGGCCCACCCATTGCAGGTAAATGTAATTATTCTCCAATAATTATAGTAATTCATAGCATTTTACTGCAGGTCCTAAGTCTCACTTGTATGTAAATGTATAATTTATTAGTTACTAGTCTTTTATTTTTTGTGTGCTACAAAAAGCCAAATACAAAAATGCATGATTCCATTTATGTAAAACATCCAAAATAGGTAAGTCCATAGAGGCAGAGAGTAGATGTGTGGTTGCCAGGGGCCAGAGGGAAGGGGATAAAGGAGTAACTGCTTAATGGGCTTGGAGTTTTGTTCTGGTGTGATTAAAACATTTCGCAACTAGAGAGAGGTGGTGGTTGCATAACGTTGTGAATGTCCTAAATGCCATTAAAATGGTTAATTTTATGTTACATGAATTTTACCTTTAGAAATCTTCTGAATGATAGTATAAAGATTTCTTGTTTCAGTATTACTTGGGTGCTAACGTGAATTTTTATGATAAAATTTGATAAAATTATGATAAAATTTAAATGCATGTACTGTCTGTCCTCTATTTCTGGCATGTGAAGGGCTCAGTTAAAGTTCAGCTCAATTCATTCTCATGTCCAGAACCACATTTACCTAGCAACTTTGCCAATCAGGAACCTAGTCATGAATCCAGCAAGCAGAGTCTCCACCGTGCAGACCAAGGAACATTTAAGTTCTAAAGATCACAGTCTCCTTGGAGGAGAACTTCCAGGCCTTGCTCACTCTCCACTGGCCACACTATTTTCATACCTTACAAGCTTCATTTCCTAGGGTTCCCAAGGCCACGGTAGATCACAGGCAGCTGTGGAATGGCATTTGCTACTAGAAGTAACTGATTGCAGACGAGAATAAAGGAGGCAACAGGAAGCCCCCAAAGCAGGCAGAGCAACACAGCACCTGGCAGCAGCAAGCCCCTGGCTCCCCAGGAGGCTCTGAGGGATCACAGTATTATAGCCAAACAAAATAGTTAGTCCTCATAAGGATGAAAGGTTCAGTTACACATTAAATGTTTTGATTCAGAAGATAGGAAATCACATATTTGGACATATTGTATGTTCTAGGTTTCCATCCGGGATGAAAGTGCACCTTTTTTAATGTGTTGGGACTTAACTGGACACATCCTCGGCAGAGTCAGATATTTAGTACTCTGTGTGTTCCCTACACATTTCAGATAACTGAGGTTGTATAGTAAACATTTTAAAAGTGTAGCCCATCCGGTATGGCTCGGTGGTTGAGTGCCAACCTATGAAAGAACAAAGAGGTCACTATTCGATTCCTGGTCAGGGCACATGCCCAGGTTGTGGGCTTGGTCCCTACTTGGTGGCGTGCAGGAGGCAGCCAATCAATGATTCTCATCATTGATGTATCTCTCTCTCTCTCTCTCTCTCTCTCTCTCTCTCTCTCTCACTCTCACTCTCCCTTCCTCTCTGAAATTAATAAAAATATTTTTTAAAAGTTTAAAAACACTAAGATAACTAATTAAAAATTGGATTATGTTAGATAAATTAGATACAAGGAGTATGCTAAATAACAGGTTCAGAAGCGCAACCCAGGGATCTGTTAGAGTGCCACACATAGATTCTCATGTTTTCCTCTCGTGTGGTGACAAACCTTAGTTATCTTTCCAAATGTATTTAACAACCTTTTCCTTCCTAACTTACATTTATCATTTTTCATGATTTTAAATTATAATTTTCAATTGTTTCAAGTTATTTCATAAACAAACTAGAAGCCCGGTACGCAAAATTCGTGCACTGGAGGGGGGTGTCCCTCAGCCCAGCCTGCACCCTCTTCAATCTGGGACCCCTCAGGGGATGTCCGACTGGATGTCCGACTCACAATCTGGGACTGCTGGCTCCCAACCGCTCACCTGCCTGCCTGCCTGATTGCCCCTAACTGCTTCTGCCTGCCAGCCTGATCACCCCCTAACCACTCTCCTGCCAGCCTGATCGACGCCTAACTGCTCCCCTGCCAGTCTGATTGAACCCAACTGCCCTCCACTGCCGGCCTGGTTGCCCTTAACTGCCCTCCCCTGCAGGCCTGGTTGCCCCAACTGCCCTCCCCTGCTGGCCTGGTCACCCAAAACTGCCCTCCCCTGCCAGCCATCTTGTGGTGGCCATCTTGTGACCACATGGGGACAGCCATCTTGTGTGAGAGTGTGACGGTCAATTTGCATATGACCTCTTTATTATATAGTATAGGCCCACGAAAGGTTTGAAATGGTAGGCATTTTGCGGTGTCTACGAGAAGTTTGAGCTTGGTGGTCTATCCACCTTTACACCATGTGTCAGAATGCCCCAAATGGCCTCTGCAGGGTTTTGAAAAAAACCAAAGCGTAGTTGCAAATATTTTTTTCCATGTAATATTTTGTTATAAAAACCCAGAAGCCTGTAGTCTGTGATGAGATTAAAGATATGAGCTCTTTTCCTTCTTGATATCAGAAAGGTTTATATTTCAGACACACTTCCTAAAAATGTTTAATAATCTGAGATGTTTGAACTAGTTCTGCTGAGATGAAGTCATTAGGTTGGAACTAGGCAGGCCGCCACTGTGACTGATCTGAGACCCTGAGAGCCCCACCTGTTTTCTTTTGGTGACACTTTTCTCCCTTCCCAGGGTTACTTCGTGAGAAGCTGGGTTCCTATGACGTGGCATTCTATCTCGCTGGAGTCCCTCCCCTTATTGGAGGCGCTGTCCTTTGCTTTATCCCATGGATCCATAGTAAGAAGCAAAGAGAGATCAATAAAACCACGGGAGGAGAAAAGATGGAGAAAATGCTGGAGAACCAGAACTCTCTGCTGTCAAGTTCATCTGGAATCGTGAAGAAAGAATCTGACTCTGTTATTTAATGTCTTCTATACCTCCACCAGACTGGATTTGCTTTTCGAAGTTTAAGCAAGTTTCCTTTTATATAAATTGCAAATTATTTTTTTAATCACATCCTAAGGATAGCACAATAATGGGAAATAGAACATTTATTACTACAAGAACCATTTTCTGCCACCGAATAGCTGTGAGTCTGAGGACAGACTCTGGTCCATGAAAACATCTCTGAAAGTCAAATATTATGAGAATTTGACCTATCTCAGTAGAAAGCAACTTTGGAAACTGTGAATGCTATTTAGCTCCTACAAATATTTAAGAATACCTCAAGCTATACTGAAAAGGTTGTAATTTGGTTAGACTGGAAATATTGTTTGTTGTCTCACATGCTGTTTTTAGTTCTGGTATCTAGATTTTAATTTCTTTTGCTACTTGGAGACTTTTTACAAAATTTAAGTCTGGCTTCTAGGTAATGTGCGATCTACCTAAACCTCAAGTGTGTGTGAAAGCTGCTTTTCCTGCTGTTAAATAGGCCCTGACATGAAGGGGTCCTGACTTGCTCTAGGGTCAGAGATCTTTTTGGAGCAAATGCTGGCAATGCATTCAGAACCAGTATGTGAGATTCCTGGTCATAAGGGCAGAGCAGTTAAAAAATCAGGCATTTCTTTCATTTACGTTTATTTCCTTTGGCTTTGCAGTATGTTTTACTGGAGTAGCCAGAAATGCTCCAAATTTCTGAATTTGTTTAAATTATAACAATAAAGAAAAATAGAATGAATGAAAGATACTCTGGCAGTTTTAACATAAAATATTTCTGGTTTCTGAATTTGTTAGCACTGGGACCCGATATTTAAACAAAGCCATATTGAACATGTTGTCAAGTTGCAGTTTCAGGCACAGTGGAGGGAAAAATCTTTGTGTTTGTAAAGAAAATATCTATTTCTGATAGATACAGTTGCTCAAATTGGTTTATGAAATTAATGGGTCGTGAAAGGTTAGAAGCATTTATAAAGAGAAACAATTCCTACATTTCCAAAACTTTCTGGCAGAAATTTGCATTTGTATGTATTTCTCCTAGTGTGTTCCCCATTAACATTCTTAGTACTTTTTCCTATTTATACACAGACAATTGAAAGCAAGCTATTAGAGTTTAAGTATCTAAAATTACAACCAAATCATGTCATGACCCATGCTCATCTACAAAAAACAGGAACACTTTCCTCATCCCTGAAGTTATACATTTTTGTTTCTTATTTAGGTGTTTAAAAATTAATAGTATGCAAAGTATATTTAGATCTTAAATATGGATGTTTATTAGATCTTCCTCAAATGTAGCTTGTTCACCTGAGAAGAATGTTGTCCTTTTTTTTTTTGAGAGAGAGACATCAATTTGTTGTTTGACTTATTTACATACACTCATTAGTTAATTCTTGTGTGTGCCCTGACTGGGGATTGAACCCACAACCTTGGCGTATAGGGATGGCACTCTAACCAACTGTGCTACCTGGCCAGGACAAATGTTGTCTTTTTCTAAAGCACCTCTAGGATCCACCTGTTTCTGAGTTCTTTGTAAGGAAAGAAAGTTAGTCTATTATGTCCTTACTTTACTTTTCAGCTACTGTTGTTTCTGAAAGGCAAAGCACTTCCATTTCTTGTCTCTAGCTGAGGCTGGAGATGCCTGGGAAGCATAGGGACTTAGAGGTGATGGGAGTAGGGGGGTGTGGCACACAGGAGGTGGGAGGAAAGTGAGGCTGCTCATTAAACAGCGAGAAAACACAATGATTTTCCTTTCAGAATCAACTTTCTTATCTGCAGCCTTGAAAGTTCAAAGTGTGTAAACACTAAATGTAGAATCTATTTTTAATAGGATTTTAAATAATTTTGATTGTGAAGACATTCAACAACTTACTGTGGCCATACACACAGGTGCAACTTACTCCTTCAAATATGTCCATATTTCATATTCAGGGACTTAGGTAATTTGTTTTTTGGAAGGTTCTGTTACAAAGAAAAGGAAAAACCCTACATTTGAACACACTGCCTGCCCTTTTATGTTCTTATTTTAAACTTTTAGAAAATGATTTAGAAATGATAATGTAATAAATTATCTGGCTTTTCATTTATTCATGCCCAGTTATAAAAACATAATTTCCTCATTATCAGTGCTTTTGAGATCAGCAAAAACGTAAAACTAAGACCAATCATCATGCCTGCCATTATAAATTTTTACAGTTTTTTAAGACTCCTAGTACTCCCACCTACAATTTTACAGAAAGAATAATTCTAAAATAGAATATTTACTCTGTAAAGATCTCCAAAGTGCTTTTCCTTTCAAAATTTGGCTGATTTTAGGGGGAAATAAAATGTAATAATCTGAAACTCAAAGACTTGATCTTGCTTTGTTAGTTCTCATAATAAAAGAGCAAAGTGACTTAACATTTATAATAAAACTTAGATCTCAGAATACTGCACACATATTACACTTATGTAGTTTTCAGTCTAAAGCAATGAGTCAAACAGGATCTATAACACCAAGAAATCTCCACCATAATAGAGTACTGTGCTGTAATATAAGTTAAAAAGAAAAAGTATAAAAGGTAAGATGCTAAATTCCATAAAATGCATATTTAGTAATATGTTGTTTGGTACAAAAAGTTTTAAAAGTTCTACAAACTAAAAAAATGAAAAATACTAATATCCATAAAGATTCGTGTTTCAGACAAAGAAATATTACTTTAATCTTTTAGTTAAAGTAAATTCTTTCCAATTTCTGAAGTGTTACTATTGTAATAAAGTGACCACACAGGCCTAAATTTTTTTTTGGTTCAATTAAGACACTTTTTTGAGAGAAAAAGAATAGAGTCAGAACTCTGCTTTTCAGCACATCATCCTAATTCTGATAAGACTCAGCAAATTCTCACATTCAAAAGGTTCTTGCATTTGAGGCCAGCAGTTACATAAGAAGGGGAGCAATTAGTATTCCTCTTTACAGAAACTCTGGGTCAGATACACAGGTAACAGATACCCAAAGATCTTCCAGAAATGTTTTGGTTAAATTTTATTGCAGTGGATATTGTTGGGATCCATCCATTTCAGTAATAAACCCACCCAGGTTATTGATACTTTACTCAAAATTTGTAAATCTCTTTGATCACAGTTGCAATGCTTAGTCTACAGCCCTACTACAAGACTTGTAATTTCCACTGAAAATTGCATAGTGATTGCATTAAGCTTCCAATTCTATTCATAAACAGAAACAAGGCCTTGTTTGCATTTCATGATCCATATATTATCTGATTATATCACCTGGGCTCTGCCTAAGTATTGAGAAACCTTTAATGCTATTAACCTTTAATGCTTCAACTTCTCACACTTTTTAAAGTAAATGTACACTTAGTTGTAAAGTAAATTATCTTTACTCTTTTCATATTATCTTTATCCTTATCATCCTTTTTCCCTTTTACTTCCTCCTGTCCTTCAAAACTTCTGCTGACAAGTCCATTAACATCCTTGCTTAATTCTACTAGCTGCTTAGCTGCACTACTTCCTGGTCCCTATGGTGGCAAAGGCTGGAGCCCCATTCAATTTGTGTGACCTGGAGAATGGCTTGCTCTCTCTCGGTCGTCAACTTAGAGTTCTAATGGTCTACAATGAAAAAACTTTAAAATTATGTGATTAAAATTTTGGGGGAAACAAGTTTCATATAATTGGCATCTTTGGTGTTAACATATAGAACTTTATTTAAATGTTTAAGGTAAATGCTTTGAGAGAAAAGACTGTCGGGTTCTTAGCATGAATATTTTTGGAGGACACATTTTTAACTTTGCTTTTGCTCTTCCTTTAAAGTTTTGCTACATCTTAGTCCTGAGAGCACATCACGGAGATGCCTTGGGTTTGGTGAGCCTTTGGGATGCAGTTCCCAGCAAACCTGCCTTAGGCTGGGTCACACGTGGTGAGCTTAGAGGGACAAGTGGAAAGTTTAATTAGCTCCAATTTTTAAATATGTAAACAATTTAAGTATTTAAAACTTATTTAGGGAGAAACCAAGATGGCGGCATAGGTAAACACCTAAACTGCTGCCTCGCACAACAATTTCAAAACTACAACTAAAAGACAGAACGGACACCATCCAGAACCACAGGAAGGCTGGCTGAGTGAAAATTCTACAACTAGAAGGAAAGAGAAAAGCTCACAGAGAATTGGAGGTACGGCAAAGGGTCTTTGTGCGCGCCGAGAGGAAGGGCGGCTGAGAGCCTGGCTGACTTTCTCTGGCGGAAGGGGGAAGGAAGCCTCCGACCGCACTGAACCCCAGTTCTGACTGCACTGAACCCCAGTTCCGGGCGAACCCCTGGGGACCCACGCTCTTACAGGGGGAGTCTGGACTCTCGGGCGGAGACTCGAGCTGGGAAAGGCAGAAGTCTGAAGGCGCACGTGGGCCAGTGCGCACAAAGGCTGCGGAGGTTGCCACAGGCTTTCCCTAGTGGAAGGGAGTCAGAGGCTCCTGACGGCACTGAGCCCCAGTTCTGACTGCAGCGAACCCCAGTTCCAGGCGAGCCCCTGGGGACCCACGCTCTTGTGGGGGGAGTCTGGACTCTCAGGCGGAGACTCGAGCTGGGGAAGGCGGAGGACTGAAAGCGCACATGCGCGCAAGGGCAAGGCTGACAGGAAGCCAAGACTGAGACTCTACCCCATCCAAGCTGAGCACAGAGGCTATTGCAATTTGGCAAGTCTAATCCTATAAGGCTGTCTCCAGCACCGAACTTCTCCCAGCATAGACACAGCTGATCCTTACAGCCAACTGGCCCGGAGGTCAATTCTTCCCAGTGATACCAACAACAATAAAGACTTAATTACAACAAGGCTGTACACACAGTCCACAAAGGGGTGCACCAAGAGTGTCCACCTCAGGTTAACTGGGGAAGCAGACCCACTGGGCCATATTGGAAACCTAGCACAAATATCTACCTTACCAACTCAGGGAATCAGTGAAAATGCGGGGTCAAAGAATCAGATCACAAACGAAAGAAATGGAGGAAAACAAACGACTGGATATAGAATTCAAAACCACGGTTATAAGGCTTTTTAAGAATATCCTAGAAAAGGCCGATAAATATGAGACCCTCGAAGATATGAAAAAGGACCAACTAGAAATTAAACATACACTGACTGAAATAAAAAATATTATACAGAGACCCAGAAACAGAATAGAGGAACACAAGAATCAAGTCAAAGAATTGAAATACAAAGAAGCAAAAAACACTCAACCGAAAAAGCAAAAAGCAAAAAAAAAATCCAAAAAGTTGAAGATAATGTAAGAAGACTCTGAGACAACTTCAAGCGTACCAACATCAGAATTATGGGGGTGCCAGAAGAAGAGAGAGAGCAAGATACTGAAAACCTATTTGAAGAAATAATGACAGAAAACTTCCCCCACCTGGTGAAAGAAATAGACTTACAAGTCCAGGAAGCCCACAGAACCCCAAACAAAAGGAATCCAAAGAGGACCACACCAAGACACATCATAATTAAAATGCCAAGAGCAAAAGACAAAGAGAGAATATTAAAAGCAGCAAGAGAAAAACAGTTAATTACCTACAAGGGAGCACCCATACGACTGTCAGCTGACTTCTCAACAGAAACTATGCAGGCCAGATGGGAGTGGCAAGAAATTTTCAATGTGATGAATAGCAAGAACCTACAACCAAGATTACTCTACCCAGCAAAGCTATCATTCAGAATAGAAGGGCAGATAAAGAGCTTCACAGATAAGAAAAAGCTGAAGGAGTTCATCACCACCAAACCAGTATTATATGAAATGCTGAAAGGTATTCTTAAAGAAGAGGAAGAAGAAAAAAAGAGAAAAATTATGAACAACAAATACATATCTATCAACAAGCGAACCTAAAAATCAAGTGAATTAAAAACCTGAGGAACAGAATAATCTGGTGAATATAATAGAATCAGGGGCATAGAAAGGGAGTGGACTGATAATTCTCAGGGGGAAAGGGGTATGGGGGTTTCATGAAGAGAATGGACAAAAATCATACACCTATGGATGAGGACAGTGGGGGGGAGGTAAGGGCAGAAGGTGGGGTGGGAAATGGGTGGAGGGGAGCTATGGGGGGGAAAAGGAGAAATAACTGTAATAATCTGAATAAAGATTTATTTAAAAAAAAATAAAATAAAAAAATAAAACTTATTTAAACTCTTTAGAAAATTTCTAACACTGAAAGCTTTATTGTTGCTGGCATAAACATGAAGGAGCACTTTCTATATTAGATTAAAAGTTGTTGCTTTTTTCCATATGTGAAAAGTAAGAGGAAGTGAGCTTTATTACTTTCTTTGTCATCTATATTATTTTTTAATTTGAAAGACAAGTGTTGTCTTGGCTGATAGGAAAGTACATCATCCATATAGTTTAATGAACTTTTAAAAAAACTCAAACCTTTTGCTTTGTTTTTAAAACAAAAGAACAATTTGCTATTTATAATGGTGATGTGGTAATCCATAGAAGGCAGGCTTGCTACTTTACTGGTAATCATTAATTCTGCTCATATTCTACTCACTGATGTTTGTTGATGACTTGGTATAAGAGGGAAATAAAAAGACAATCTAGAGTGGAGTTTGAGAATGGTTCAGGGGCGAAGAGTCACGAGGTGGACAGCAACAATCGGCAGCTCCTGCGCTCACTGCTATTTCACAGCGGCAGCGCATTTATTAGTTTACTTGTTGGCAGAGGCTAATAGTGCTTTGTTTTGTAAATACACGAGAGCAGCGGTGGCCAGCCTTTCAGACCTCACGGACCACCAGTCCATGGGCCACCAGTTGGCGGCCGCTGCACTAGAGAGTGATCGGTTACAGTTCTTAAGACTAAAGGGCCTTGCCGAAACCGGTTTGGCTCAGTGGATAGAGCGTCGGCCTGCGGACTGAAGGGTCCCAGGTTCGATTCCGGTCAAGGGCATGTACCTTGGTTGCGGGCACATCCCCAGTGGGAGGTGTGCAGGAGGCGGCTGATCGATGTTTCTCTCTCATCGATGTTTCTAAGCTCTCTATCCCTCTCCCTTCCTCTCTGTAAAATACCAATAAAATATATTAAAAAAAGAGAAATCCTTAAAAAAAAAAAAGACTAAAGGGCCACATGCCTATAGCTACATGTGAAACCTGAATACAACTTAGAAACACAATTACGGAACTACCATAAATGTGGACTTTATCAGATGACTCCTTCTGAGACAATAAAGACCCATGAAACAATTCGTTGCCACATCTTTGACTCAAAGAAATCTTGAAATCTGGGACATAGTGGTTTACCTAGTAGTTTACTATACATAGTAGGTTACTTAGCTTGCCCTTTTTAAAATTATCAATATTTAAGTAGTGAACATTAATCATCTTGACCTCTATACATTCACAGAAATCCTCCATGGTATTATTTTCTTGACATATAATATAGGACTACCTCACTTATGACACAGAAGATTTCAATTTTTTATCAGTGTGTTGGAAAGACATTGGGAATGAAAGGAAATCTTTCTAAGTACTTGATCACGACGCTCACTTGACCCCAACAGTCCACCTACCTCAGCTTTCGGTGTCCAACTAAAACCGCAGCTTAATCAATTCTTGCTTAATCAGAAGGAAGCGAATGGTGATTCTGGGATTAAAAAGCAAGGGAGTGCAAGTTGTTAAGGGGGTCAAAATAGTAAGATTTCTTAAGTGCTTTGTTCTGATAAATGGATATAAAAGGAATATTAACTCATGTGGCCGGTGGATCATCTGACAGAGGAAAACTGAAGAAATTTATAACCTCTGTATAATAATGAACACTTACTAAAATGCTTTACCAGGGGCTTTTCAAATCCTGCTGGCAGTTTGACGACGAGGTCTTGTTTTCACTTGTGTTTTCTTTGGCAGGAAGATGGATGGCCACTGACAGCAGATGCATGCTTGTGCCTTAGCCTTACAGCGTACATGTTGAACTCCTGTAAAAGGCTCCCCTTTCCTCGTGGTAATGATGTTCTGTCTCACAGGAGTTTTTGAAAATGCTGTTGTTGTCTGTGTCTATAGTGTAGAAGTTAACCCACAAGTTCCCAAATTAATTAAAGATGTTCCTAACCTTTCAGTATGAGCTCTGTAAGAAGAGTATTTTGGAGTTGAATGTCATTAAGCATGTAAGTAATAAGAACTATCTATATAAAATAACATTAAGAAATCAAATGAGATATGTGATACTATTTTGGAACCTCTGATATACAGGGTGGGGCAAAAGTAGGCTTATAGTTGTACATATAAAAATAATACAATAATGAGTAAATAATAATACAAGAATAAACTGTTTCATGTACTCACAACTGTAAACCTACTTTTGCCCCACCCTGTATGACTTTTATTCTTTATCAGATAATACTTTTCAGTGTCTGTCAGTTATTAAAATAGTGGATTTTAAAAATATTTTAAATGTGTATGAACACAAATCCTTTCTGCTGCGATCTTCCCTCAGTGTAGTCTTCTATAGTGTGTTCTAATTGCTAGAAAGCAATGGGCAAATGTATCTTTCATGATTCAGCCTATATTGGCATATTACTTTAGGGACCCACGGCTTATTAGCAAAAGTGCTGTATTTTGACCCCAGACTGTGAATATGGTGCCTTTTTTTTTTCCTACCAAAGAAGGATTGGATCAAGATTGGTGCTAAATTTCATGTTTTTTTCAAAATTATTTTTTTCTTTTAAAGTATATATAACACAATAGGAAATGTGTAGATCCAGCAGTATTATGTACATTACATTTTTTATATACATCTGAGGGGGGAAAAACTCACCTATAAAGCAGTTTTTTAGTTCAAATATCTACTTAGAGGTATCTAATTTTGGTAAGCACATAAGACTTTAAATTATGCAACTTACATGAAAATGATCACCAAATGAAAACTTAATGCTAAACATAGCCCCAAACATTTCTGGTCAATGTTTCTAGCACAAAGCTAGCTATCCAAAGTATTCTATAATTCTGAGGGTATGTAAAAAAAAGTATGTATATTTTGTTTTACAATTATAGACATACAAAATAACTTTCGATTGCACTTGTTTAAGTAGATATTTTAAGATATTTTTCAGGCTAAAATCAGAGTTCTGGGGTCATCAATCTTAAAACTTGAACAATGAGTTACATTAAAAAAATTCACACTGAAAGTATTATTGTTCATCTTTTAGATTTAACCTAAAGACTTAAATTAGTAAGGACTATAGTCTGAGTCAGGCTCAGCAAATTTCATACCTCGGATTTATCAAGGGCTGTCAGCATCATGGTTGTGACTGTGTGACACTCACCTAAAATTCCACGTGGATTTCTGAGTCCTAAATATACCTGAACGTAGGACTCAGATGAAGTGGGGATCACAGGTTTTTATTTAATCCTGCTGTCTTGTATAGACTTTGTCTTAACTATGTTATGAGGATGTGCTAAATGTAAATTAGAAAAATGATACTATCATTTTACTAACTAGGAAGACCGTACATTTAGAATCTACTAGAGTTTCCTGGATTCTCCATTAATTAAGAACTCCTCTGTACTGTTAACATGAGCTATGTGTGGAAGGGAGAATGGGAACTTGTTAATCAGAAGTTACAGTAAAGAGATTAAATATCCCTTTAATAGTAACTTCTGATGTATCTGTTAATATATGTACTGTGGTTTGAGAAATGTAAGATTGAGCAGGCACTGTACAGTGCTTGGCAAATTTGCATTTTGTCAGTTTGGTCTCTTGCCAGTTTATTTTAGCCTGAAAATTATAGCTACCACAGACTGAACCCTACAGTATTATTAAGAGAGAGCTTGGGCCCTAACCGGTTTGGCTCAGTGGATAGAGCGTTGGCCTGCGGACTCAAGGGTCCCAGGTTCGATTCCGGTCAAGGGCATGTACCTTGGTTGCAGGCACATCCCCAGTAGGTGTTGTCAGGAGGCAGCTGATTGATGTTTCTCTCTCATCGATGTTTCTAACTCTCTCTCCCTTTCCCTTCCTCTCTGTAAAGAATCAATAAAATATATTTTAAAAAAAGAGAGAGAGCTTGGATATTTTAATTATCTCCTAGTATAATATGACCTTTTTCATCCCAACGTATTTTAATGTTTATATGAAAAGTAATTTTTAAATTATCTTGCATATTTTCAAAGTTAGAAAAACATGCTGTATCTTAGACATCAAAACCAAATTATCCCAAGAGCGTGCTGTACACCGCAACGTAGCGCTGCCTCCCTACCTACACAGGATGCCATCTTTGGCACAATAGTTGTGTAAGTGTAGAACACTGTGCGAAACGATTATGTTGGATTTGATCAGTATGCAGTATTTTAGTATGTGCCTTTTAAAAAATGTATCTTTTTAAAGAGTTTAATTTATAATTGATTTTTTTATAATGCGCAATTTAACATAAGAGAACCAAAATCTTTTAAATGAAAAGAGTTTTATAATCATTAGGAGATTAAGATCATTTTACTGTGGAACAATGTGATATTCTCAGTAAATATAATAAAAAATTTTTAGCAAATTTCTATGAGGTTTTATGATTATATTTATGGAATTGCTGGGGAGTAAGAGGAAAAATTATACTAAAATGAAAAAAACAATCTGTGTTGAATAAAAGATAATATGCTGTGTGATTTTTTAAGCTGTATCGATCTATTCCAAGAATGTTTGGTTTTGTTGTTCCTCTGAAATAAAGGGCAGGGGTAGAAATGACCCAAAAGCACTGGAGAGTCTAAAAACTATTTCTGTTTGACATTTTTTAAATAGTTAACTAGAGGCCCAGTGCATGAAATTCGTGCATGGGTAGGGTCCCTAGCAGCTGCTGGCCAGAGCCTTCCTTCATTCCGTGCCACCCTCTGGTGGTCAGTGCATGTCATAGTGAGCGATCCAACTCCTAGTCGGTCGAACTCCCGAGGGGACACTTGGCATATTAGGCTTTTATATATATAGATGTACACTAATGTTTCTTTTACTTACACTGATTATATTTGTTAAATTGAGCCAGTATAGGTGACCTCTTACTCATTGATAATCTCAGGGGATGACCAAGAACCAGGCTGGAATATTAAAAAAACAATGCCCTGTTATGATGGATTATTCACATTCAGAGGATGTGTATTATTTTATGAGCCCTAACTACAGAGCAAAACATTATTTACGTTGAATGGTGCTAACAAGATTTTTTACATTAAACTCAAGAACATGGAATTGCAATACATCATTTAATCCAGTAATTACGTACATGCCTGCATGTAAGTGCCAGAATGTGCAGGCCACTGGAGGGCTTTGGAGAAAACCGGGAAAGAATCACAAATTGTTACTGATTCTGAGCAAGGTAAAATTCGCTCTCCTAAAAAAATAATTTTCATGGATTAAATTAGAATCCTAATGCATACAGAAAATCTGATTATCATAGTAACAAACTTTAAGGATTTAAAGGTCTCTTTTCATAGTTTCCTAAAGATAAACCTAAAATTTTAAATTTAAGACTTATTTTTTAAAATCCTCAATTCAAGAGTCACCAGTGTTTTGACCCCTTCAGGGACAGGAAGCTCACTACCTCACACAGTGGTCTCCAGAGCTGAGCCCTCTGCCTCCCATGCTCACCTCTTCCAGCTCTACCTCCTTTTACCTGTCCTTGCCGTGGTCATCTATGGGCCTCCTGGATCACTCCCTTATATCCAAACCCAGCAACTGGCATTTGGTCCAACATTCAGTATTCATGTGGAGCAACTTTATCTTCTCGCACACTTAACAGAGATCCTTGTAACCTTGTCATCTCTGGAAATGGCTTCATCTTTGAAATCTTAGAAACCAACATCCCTCTCTCTCATCACAGTTTCCTATAACTTTATTCCCTCTTCCTCCCTTCCATTGGGCCTGCTCTTCAAAGTCCTTCACAATCTGGCCCCCAAATGCCTTTCTGGACTACTACTCTGAAAGAACTTTCCACTCAAAGTAATCAAACTCACTATTTTTTAACCCACCTTGCAAGTCCCCACCTTACGGCCTCTTAAAGGTTTTCCTTGCCCAATCCTGACTCAAATTTCAAATCTCTCTTGAGATCCATCAGAGGGTCTAGGATGCTTAGTTTTCTCTCTGCCCTTCATTTACTCTGTTTTGACTTCTCTGTGCAAATTCCCAAGCCTTTTCTGACCCACCTGTTTAACAAATTTTGAATACTTTAATTCAGGCGTTGGCAAACTACGGCCCGCGGGCCGGATCCGGCCCATTCGGCTGTTCTATCTGGCCCGCGGAGCCGAAAGAGCGGAGGGTTCTCTTGCTCTCCCCTCCGCTCCTTTACTTTGAATTTATATTAGTTCACACAAACACTCCATCCATGCTTTTGTTCCGGCCCTCCGGTCCAGTTTAAGAACCCATTGTGGCCCTCGAGTCAAAAAGTTTGCCCATCCCTGCTTTAATTTGTTTACCTCGGACTTGACTAAATCTTCCTTCACTGATCTAGGGTTACTTCTCAGTCCTTCCTGGATGTCTACAATGGAATTTTGCAGTGACTTTTTATGCCCTAGTTTTGGATATAATTTTGTTAAATAATTATTAAAATGCAGCACTTATGCTAATGCTAACCTTTTTTATAATTACCTACCACAGAACTTTGAAGGGTAACCTCAATCTGGGGAGAAGGAAGTAACAGTATTAATTGGTATTAAACCTGTTTCAAGTTCTTTTTACTATTGGGACAAAAATGAGAGTAAGGAATGGTTTTAAATGGATTAAGCTGTTTGCTGCTCTTCTCAAAGTCAGAATTGCAAGGAACCTCGGAGATCACCTAATTTAACCCATGCGTTTGGAAAGTGAGGCTGAGGGAAGTTATTGTTCAAGGACATGACTCACAGGACAGTTCAGAAGCCTTTCCCAACACTACCATACCTTAAAACACCCCCTTCTATTACTCTATCTACTTTTTTCTGCTGTATTTCTCTTTAGAGTACTTATCACTCTCTGACATCATATTACAAATGCATTTGTCCTTTGTCTATCTTGTCTATGAGGGAAGGAATTTGTGTTCATTTTTTCATTGTTAGAAAAATGCCTGGCACATACTAGGTGTTTAATAACTAATAACTGAATCAAGTAGGCTTTTATGTAGTTTGCTTAAAAGTAGAAAATAAAAATACTGGTACTGATGTTTGTTCCTAGCTTAGCAACACAACAGTCAGGGAAATGCTAATGAGACCCAGGTTTGTAGTCTGGGAGCCTAAGTGGATGAGAGAATCAGGTGATAGACGATAGAGAAAAATACTCACACATGTTGAGGCTGTGGTCTGTTTGGTCAAAGAGCAAAAGGCATACCGCTCCAGTTCCTTAAACAATGGGCTTAGCTGCAGGGGTTGGCGAGAGGAGCTGCTGTTCATGCAGCCACTGGCCTGCTGCCTGACCTTGGGCAAGCGGCTTAATTCTCTGTGACTTACTCCTCCTACTGCACCACGAGGAGAACAGGGAACTTACACGGTTGTTAGGAGGGAGAAATGAGACCATAACCGTGAACACTTCCATGAGAGTTTCAACAAATGTTAAGTGACAGATAAGCGACAGATCAATAGGCGACAGATCTCGAAAGCGCGAGAATTTTAGAGAGTTGTTTAAAGGACAGGCCTTCGGGCTCCCTTTGCCCGGAGAGGCCCCAGCGGACAGGAAGGCCGCCCTCACAATCCTCGGACCCTGTTGCCGCCTCGTCTCACCTCGGGATTCGCCGGGCCCAGGCTGCAGTTCCAGCTCGCTCCGCCAGGGGCGCCAGCCGCGGGCCTCTGTGGGCTCAGCTAGGCACTTGTGCCGGAGAGCGAGTCCGGTCTCCTAGGCAACGACGTCAACAGCCGGTTTGCGGCGCAGCCTGGGAAAAAGAGCACATTTCCGCCACGTGATCCGCGTAGGTGTCGCGCGTGCAGGAGGGGTGCGTGCGCAGCCCGCAGCCACCAGCGGGTTCCAAAGTTGGGCTTGGCTGCCCTGGCCAGGGGCCGCCCCCAGGGAGGTGGCGCCAGCGGCGACGGCGGGATCTGGAGGCCGGAGGAATTGCCCAGGTCCCGCTGAGAAGCCGGGCAGCAGCAAGACGGCTGCTTCCGAGCCGCCGAGCTGGAGTTGGAAGTGGAACTCCGCGGGGCCGGGCCCCCGGCTGCTGGGCAGCGGCTCCTGCAGGCCGAGGCGCCGGGGGAGAATGAGCTGGAGGCGGTGGCAGCCTCCCGGCGGAGCGGCGGGGCCGGGAGCACGCTGCGCTGGTTCATCACCGCGATCCTGTGTGCTTCCTTCCTGGGGCTGGTGAGAGCAGGATTGGAACCCTCCCGGGTCGGGGCATGAGCAGGCGTCCTGCAGGGAATGTGGTCTCGCCTCCGCTACTGGCAAACTGTGTGACCTTGGCGCCTTAACCTGCCGGAGCCTCAGTTTTCTAATCTGGAAAATGGGCACAATTCTGTTCTTGGAGGGTTATTGTCAAGTGTGAAGTTGATTTTCCAGCTTCAGCAAACCTTCCTACCCCTCCTCCGTGGGTGGGGAGATACAAGAGGGGTTGTCAGGTCTATAGTCGCTGCCCCCCTGCCCCCCTTCAAATTATTACACAAACTGCTTTTCTGGGATTTTCCCTTCTTCTCACCAAAGTCAGCCGAACCTTCTTTTTGCAGTTGGGGAAATATAGCCAGAGAGGGAAAGTGACTTTTGCCGACGACACAGCTAGTAAAGAGGCAGAGCCAGGAATAACATCTCTTATTTTACCCACGACTCCATGTAAAACAAACCTTCAGATTCTTCGGTGTTTCTCTTAGAGGTAGCTGCAAGGCTGGACGTTCCTTTTGCCAACCCCCGCCGTTCCCTTATTTCGGGAAGCCTACCCCTCGTCACTTGTCTTGAATATTGGGACCCTGGGGAGTGGGGAGGGTGTGTCCTCTGAGGAGAGTCGCGTCTGGTCACCTCGGGTCTTTCTCTGAGCCATAACTGATTCTTAGAATATTTTGAGTTGAGAAAATAGAAATGATTGCAGCCGCTTGATGAACGCTGACTGTGTGCCAGATCCTGTTGTCAATGCTTTGAAGGCAGAAACTGATTACAGCGGGTGGCTCAGCCTTCCCTCCCTGGGGCTTCCTCTGTGCCTGTCCTGAGGGACTGCTCCAGCTGGGCCGGGAGGGGTGCAGCCAGCCATTAGAGCAGAGCAGTGCAATGAGAATAAATTGTTCGCCCCACCTTTTGATTGAATTTATTGGGGTGTTATTGGTTAATGATATTTATGTTTCAGGTGCACAATTCTTACAACATATCTGTACACTGTATTGTGTATTTACCACCCCAAGTCAGGTCTCCATCACCATTTCACCCCTATACTTTCCTCCACCTCTCCCCTCTCCATCACCACACTGTAGTGTGTGTCCATGAGCTTTTTCTCCTTTTTGCTCAATTCCCCTACCCGCAGGCTCCCCCACAGCTGTCAGTCTGCTCTCTATTTATGAGTCTGTTTGTATTTTGCTTGTTACTTCATTTTGTTAATTGGATGCCACATATGAGTGAGATCATATGGTACTTGTCTTCCTCACTTAGCATAATACTCTCCAGGTCCACCCATGCTGTTGGAAAGAGTAAGAGTTCCTTCTTTTTTATGGCTGAGTAATATTTCTTTTTTTTTTTTTTTTAAATATATTTTTATTGATATTTTACAGAGAGGAAGGGAGAGGGATAGAGAGCTAGAAACATCGATGAGAGAGAAACATCGATCAGCTGCCTCCTGCACACCTCCCACTGGGGATGTGCCCGCAACCAAGGTACATGCCCTTGACCGGAATCGAACCCGGGACCCTTCAGTCCGCAGGCCGACGCTCTATCCACTGAGCCAAACCGGTTTCGGCCTGAGTAATATTTCATTGTGTAAATACCACAGCTTTTTTTAATCCACTCATCTACTGATGGACACTTGGGCTGCTTCCAAATCCTGACTATTGTAAATAATGCTGCAAAAAATTATTCTTGACATGTAGACCAATTAGAAACATTTTTTTAATTGTTCAACAAATTTCCTCTGAAAGCCAACAGTAACCCTTATTTCTTGCCAACACTACACTGTCTTTGAGTAAAATTTTATTCTTAAAGTAATTGTTTACACGTGTATGTAATATTCTCGAAGAAAGCCTTCTAGATAGTACTCCTGATGGTGTGGGGTTTGTTTTTTTTTTTGAAGAAAAAACGTAGGTTTATAAATGTTTAAATTGTTTATCTCCTGCGTGTTTTATTTGCCATTATTCAAAGGAATGACCGACCCCATGTGCATCAGGAAATACTGCTGTCTGTTCCCCACCCCCCACCGCTTCTTTCTTCCTCCTCACCTAATGGCTTCATTTGACTGCTGGTTTTGCATTCCCACTGTCTTTCTGGTGGTTAGGCTGGAAATGTTAGCACAAGAGGTCCCAACCTGTAGCTGGATTATATTAGTAAATATTTTTTTCCTCTTTATTTTTTCCATCACCATATATCTCCCTATATCTTCTTCCACCTCCACGTACCCCCTCCCCCACCCTCAATCACTACACTGTTGTCCATGTCCATGAGTTCTTTCTTTTTCTGTTTTTTGTTTGTTTTTTCCTCAGTCCCTCTGGGGCTGTCCGCCAGCTCTCTCTATGGATCTGTCTCTCTTGCTTAATAGTTCAGTTTGCTTGTTATATTACACATACTGTTGTCTATTTTAACAACATCAAAAAGGGGGAATAATATTTTGATGGTTTAATAGCTAAAAATTGCAACACCTAAATTCTTGTGTCAGCTATTTGTGCATGTAGTATGTTTCAAAGTATACAAAACTATTTCAAAAATTATCTTAATGTTAACATTTTACTATTAATACAAAACAGTCTTTTATGGATTGTCCAAAAAGGAAACAATTGTAGCAAAAGCCAAAAGTATTAAAGGATATTTTAAAAATTGGGCGTCGTTAAAACTAGGAAAACAGTAGGGGTTGGCACACCCAGACTAGGAGTCTAGTAGTTCTAGTGGTGTCATTGTGAGCTTTTCCTGACTATGGGACTTAAAGTATCCCCTACATTACATTGAAACTCCTCCTCCCTTTTTAATAGTGAAAAAAGCTACCACATAGATAGGCATTATTTTAATGGTTGTAAAGAAAATCTTTTGTCTTTTAAAATCTTAGGGATTGAGTGTCGCGATCCTGGGACCCACGTTTCAAGATTTGGCAACAAATGTGAACCGTAATATCAGCAATCTTTCTCTGATTTTTGTGGGCCGCGCGACTGGATATTTGAGTGGTTCTGTGATTGGTGGAGTTCTTTTTGATAGTATGAATCCTTTTCTACTTTTGGGTAAGTAAACTAATTTTGCCTTCTTTATGACTTCCAGGGAATTTATAATTTGTTTTTAAGTTTGAAACATACTAGCTTGCAGAGTGGTTGACAACTTAAGTGGGTGGTTAGGCTTCCTGCCTGCAGCTTTGGGGAACCTGTACTGGGCCGCTCTGGTGATTCAGCCCTAGAGTGTGTTAGCAGTCCTTGGCCTTCCTGACTGTCACTGTCATTTAGGCACCACCCCTGGATCACATACTAGTTGTTTAAAGAGCTCTGCTTGTCAGAGTTGAGGGCAGATCTGGGGTCACTATAGATCAAAATGAATTTCTTGAACCTGCCTAAGCTAACCCGTGGGCTGAGAATGGAGGGGGCGGTGGGAGTGGTGAAATCACATAAGCTAAATTTCTGTCCCTGCTGCCCCATGTCAGTGATGGCCCCAGACCTCTCTACCTCACCCTTGAAATAGATGGCAAAGCTTTTAACTTACTCTTTTTAAAATAAATTGACATGCTCACAGAAAGTTTGGATTAATGTGATAAAACTGCTTTGGAAAAAAGGAAAATAATTTACTATTGATGAATAAATAAATAATCCTCTGATTTCCAGATGTGTTGAAAGAATATACTTTTTTGATTTCCCTCCCTAGTCCCAAATAACTTATTTAATCTGTTTCTACTGCAACCTACTATAGTAATTGCATTTTATTTTTTATCTTTTTTTAATCTCAGATCTAAAATTCTCTTTAGGTTCTTAAATATGAAATATTTAAATAAATAATTTTAGAGCTGTCTGTTTTGCTATAAAACTTTGCCTTGTGGTATAATTTATAGTTTGATTATTAGCAGTGCTAGAAATGTATTCATGTTCAAATAATTTTTATAGCCCATAAAGATTTAAAAGCTTTTAAATGAAATGACGATTTGTAGAAGATGAACCTCTCAGATGCAGACTTGATCCATGCCTCTTCGCACGAACTTGTTTCTTACAGCTGACTTTTACCTTTCTTCTTAGGGGTGTCAATGTTGGCTACCACAGTCGGTCTTTATCTTGTTCCGTTTTGTAAGACTGCAGTATTACTGATTGTCATGATGTCCGTCTTTGGTGTTTCCATTGGTATTCTGGATACAGGTTAGTGAGCCTTTCAGCGTCATCTCCGGGACTAAGGACTTTGTACTAGAAAAAGCAGAGCAGATGATATTAAATTGTCACTGGCAGGCACTGACCTACTGAGGTGTTTATGGGGTCACCTAGACAGAACTACCCTTCTGGCAAGCACTCTTTCTGTCAAGTAGGGTACTTGTGTTTGAGCAGCCAGCCACAGAGTGAATTTAAATAATTTTGTTCTGTGAGAGATTATTGATTTACAGTATCCAAAGAGGGACTCGTTCCCCACTCCCCATGTGGGTAACTCAGTGCAAATGGGCAAGTTTTCATTTTGGGATATAACTGGATCATTGTAGTATGGGAAGAATTGATGGGTCAATAGGTTGAACCAAGTTTGGAACGATTATTTCGCTGAGAAATCATAGAAGCAGCTCTTTATTTTTTATTTTATTTTTTAAGATATGTTTTATTGATTTTTACAGAGAGGAAGGGAGAGGGGTAGAGAGTTAGAAACATCAATGAGAGAGAAACATCAATCACCTGCCTCCTGCATGTGCCCTACTGGGGATGTGCCTGCAACCAAAGTACATGCCCTTGACCGGAATTGAACCTGGGACCCTTGAGTCCGCAGGCCGACACTCTATCAAACCAGTTAGGGCAGAAGAAGCTCTTTAATTTAAAATGCACTCTGTCTTTCAGACCAAGAGAAACCTGTGCTGTGTATTATGTTTCTTCTCTTCCTTTTCTCTTAAAAGTCCCAGCCTTCCTGCAGGAGATCCTCTCCATGTATCATGTACCTTGATATGTTTTAAAACCTACAAATAACGTACATGACATTTGTTTATCCCTAAAACCAGCTTTTCCCCCTCTTCCCCACTCTACTGTTATTTGAAAAGACGGGAAAATATTTTATACTTTAGGCTTAGTTTGGTTGTGAAATTACAGGGTGGAATTTATCTGCAAATATATTAAAAGAAAGAGAAAGAAAACTGAAGACGTGATGCTTCTTGCCTTTCACCTTGCCAGGTGTGTAGATAGTGTACCTGCAGGTGCTAGGGTGCCCCTGTTTCCTGCAATGGGCACAGCAGGATCCTGTAGTGTTCGGGTTTCTGAACACGTGTTTTACATCTGCTGTACACATAAATAATACTCCTCAAGTGGCTGTCAATCGCAAGTACAGAAAGAGTTGGTAATTTGGCCATGATCTGATGATAATATATATTTAAAATATTTGTAAATAAATGTATGCATATCTTCCACCCCCCAGGCTGGTATTAGAACGATATTATAAACAGCCTTGGGAGAAAGTGCCTGGTTCAAGGAGGTAGTGCTTTACCAGCTTGTAGAATTCCACTTGTGAACTTTTGATGTTACAGTGCTTGGAGTTCTCTGGTGGTGGCGGCCTAGAGTTCCTTAATCATGGAATTGACTTAGTTGCAACATTTGATAACTTAGAATATTATAATCCTTGTGCCATGTAAAGTAGACTCATCTTCTTTCTGATAGTAATGAACTGTTTTTGTTTTGTTTTACTAAGTTACTATGTTAAATAATTTTTCTCACCTTTCCTTGGTAGGTGGTAACGTCTTAATCTTGGCTATTTGGGGGGACAGAGGAGCCCCGCATATGCAGGCCTTACACTTCAGTTTTGCCTTGGGTGCCTTTTTGGCTCCACTGCTGGCTAAGTTGGCATTGGGCACCATAGTGTCTGCTGAAAACCACACAGAGGCTGACTTGGACCATTCTGCCCTCCGCCTGTCACCTGAAGCTGACGCGGAGTCTCTGTTTGGAGTACCTGACAATATGCAATTACTGTGGGCTTATGCTGTTATTGCTACTTACATATTTGTAGCATCTATCTTTCTTTTTGCTCTGTTTTTCAAAAAAAGCTCACAGCAGGAAAAAGCAAAAACATCTGCTCAGAGGTCTCGAAGAGCTAAATATCACAATGCACTTCTCTGTCTCCTTTTCCTGTTTTTCTTTTTTTATGTTGGAGCTGAAGTAACGTATGGCTCTTACGTTTTCTCATTTGCAACCACTCATGCCGGCATGACCGAAGGTGAAGCGGCCGGGTTGAACTCCGTCTTCTGGGGGACCTTTGCAACCTGCAGGGGCCTGGCAATCTTTTTTGCTACTTGTTTACAACCTGGAACCATGATTGTGTTGAGCAACATTGGCAGCCTGCTGTCCTCATTATTCCTGGTGCTTTTTAACAAGAGCCCAAGTTGTCTGTGGATAGCAACGTCAGTGTATGGGGCCTCAATGGCAACCACGTTTCCCAGTGGCGTTTCTTGGATTGAGCAGTACACGACCATCCATGGGAAAGCGGCAGCATTTTTTGTAGTTGGTGCTTCCCTGGGAGAAATGGCTATTCCTGCAGTCATTGGAATTCTCCAAGGAAAATACCCTGATTTACCTGTCGTTTTGTATACTTCTTTGGGGTCAGCAGTAGCTACTGCTGTTTTATTTCCTGTGATGTATAAATTAGCCACCTCACCTCTCAATCGTCAGCAAAAAGAACACAGGAAAAGTGAGGACCAGAAATCGTTGCTCTCTAGCTCTGGGCTAAATGACCACGAGGAAGAGAATGAAGAAGATGATGCAGAAAAATGGAATGAAATGGATTTTGAAGTGATTGAAATGAATGATACCATGAGGAATTCTGTGATAGAGACATCTAGAAATATTACGATGGAATCCACAGCAGAAGTCTCCAACCAGTTCCACTCAAATGCATTAGTGTGTGAGTTCTCTCCAGTTCATGCTGGCAAGTCCCCTGGGAATCACCTTGCAAGAAACCAGGACAAGAGGGACTAACACACAGAGAAGATGGATTATCTACGGACTTTATTGAATAATGGCCAGTTCTCAAGAGGCCAGTTAGAGCAGAGCATGAGCAGATTTTCAGCATGCTTTGGGGATCAAAATGTCTGTGTCAGTGTGCAGCAAATGCTGCAAAGTTTTGATACGTTCTGTAATCCCCAGAGTCTTCCATAAAGAACCCCTGGTCTCAGCAGGATCTTGTCAGGCTAGTGTTTGGCCTGTGGCTCATTAGGTAGTATTTTATGGCCTTCACCTCTTAGAGCATGCAAAGAAGGCATTTGTTTTTGAGAAGTTGGGTGGTATTTTAATAGAGTGAAACCATCTAGTCCAATGGTCGGCAAACTCATTAGTCAACAGAGCCAAATATCAACAGTACAACACTTGAAATTTCTTTTGAGAGCCAGATTTTTTAAACTTCTTCTAACACCACTTCTTCAAAATAGACTTGCCCAGGCTGTGGTATTTTGTGGAAGAGCCACACTCAAGGGGCCAAAGAGCCGCATGTGGCTCTCGAGCCGTGGTTTGCCGACGACTGATCTAGTTGAATTGATTAGTTGAACAAATTATCAGACATCAGTATCCTACCAGGGAAGTTGAAGATAGTCGTTTCATAAAGTAGCCTCTTTGACAATGGACAGAGATTGTTAATGTTTTACCATATCTGTAGTGTTGGACCGAGGAACGCTAATGCCTCATGGATGTCTGATTTCTGTGCAGAGAGCACAGAACAGGGCCCTAGAGACCTGGCTTCACGCCTTGGCGGCTGCTCACTAGCCATACGGCCTGGACTCCGTCGCATAACGTACCTGGGCCTCGTGTATCTCATCTCTCGGACTCTGATTCTGTAAATGAAACTGAGCGACTTTCAAACTAGGAATCCCTACGTTTTAAAGTTTGTGTAAGATGTCTGCTAGAAACTAATGTAAGTGCCACCCCTTTCTTCATTTCAAGTGAAACAAAATGGATAGCTTCAAGAATGTGCTACTGACTATGAATACATGTCCATCTAAGAGACTCGGTGTTTAATACTTTATTTGAATAATTATCTAAAGAATACATTTTTAAATGTATTTCATCGATTCTAAGATAACCTTTTTTCACATTTTTAACATCTCTGAAATCAGAATGTCTTATAATCAATGATTAACATTGTGACAAATTGAATTGACAGTTTTTTTCCATATACACATATAGAGTAATGTTGCGTTTTACAACCAGTGTCTTAGATCCAGTGGAATATGCAATTCATTCAATTATGGAGATTATTTTTAACCATTTTAAAAAGATTATTTTTCTATGCGGATTTTCTCTATGTTAAAATGAAGTTTGGAAATGCTGTGTTCCGACTTCATAGCTGTTTTAGAGTTGCTATGTTAGCAGTAGGACTGTGATCGGGGTCTCTGGAGGTCCTTTGCCTACCTCAGCAACAATCTGGATCTGAGGCTTGCTGTTCCGGAATCCGCTCCTCCTTGAGTCCGATTGGGAATCACATTGTGAGCACTGTAAGCCGGCCGCTAGTTCCCCTTGCAATCAGGCACAGCTCCCAGTGATGGGGATACTTGTATCCCCTCTCCAGGGCTCTTCTTCCTGGGGTTGAAATACCTAGGAAATCAGAGTAATGATGAGAAAGTGGCTTGGTGGCCTCAGAGTTAAGGATCACAAGGGTACTTCATATACAGAGTGTGGCAAAGCTGGTGTGGGCCATCCTTTGAAAAATTACTAGCATTGATGACAGATTTTGTTCACTTCTCTTTACTAAGTTTTATGCTGACTAACATAATAATTTCTACCTGATTGCAGTATGTCTGCTTTCTCTTAAATTTGCCTTTTTTCTTAAGTGAATGACAGCACTTTCCTTGGACTACTGCCCGTTCACCTTATATACCTGCCAATATATTAGTTTATAGTAATAATCTAACAATTTTGGAGAGGGCTGGTGGAGAAATGAAGAGTGACAACCTATGCTTCTCGCTCTTCTTAAACTATACTTTGCTCTTAGCCGGAACTTGGAGATAACCTCTGCCTCTGTTTATTGCCCTTCCTTGGGTTGTTGGAATTTAGACAGTAGCAGCTTTTTGGCAGCTACATTTAAGGGGTAGAAGATGCAGCTCAGGGAGAGAAGGATGGTAATAAGAATATAGCAGAAAATTTAGAAATCCACACTGGAAAATTCACTAGAGTTGTACAAACCAAAACGTGAATGGCCATATGAGGTTATAGGCATTGTTAAAGTTTGATAATGTATTTCCATATTGGAAGAATAAGACTTAGTACAATTCTAAGAATTAGCATTCATCTTAATAATCAGTTCTTTTTTTTTTAATTCTCACTGGAGGATATTTTTTCATTGATTTTTAGAGAGTGGAAGGGAGAGGGAGAGACAGAAACATTGATGTGAGAGAGGCACATTGATAGGTTGCCTCCCACATGCACCCCGACCAGGGCTGGTGGTCAAGCCTGCAACCAAGGTACATGCCCTTGACTAGAATCAAATCTGGGACTCTTCGTCTGCAGGCCGATGCTCTAATTACTGAGCCAAACCAGCTAGGGTCTAAGCTCTTTCCCTCAATGCACTTTGGCTAATTGGCATCTGAATTAGGTTGAACTTGAGTTGGATTTTTATTTAGTTACTAGAGCAGCCGTGGGCAAACTACGGCCTGCGGGCTGGATCCGGCTGTTCTATCCGGTTCTCTTGCTCTCCCCTCCGCTCCTTTACTTTGAATTTATATTAGTTCACACAAACACTCCATCCATGCTTTTGTTCCGGCCCTCCAGTCCAGTTTAAGAACCCATTGTGGCCCTCGAGTCAAAAAGTTTGCCCACCCCTGTACTAGAGGCTCAGTGCACGAAATTCGGGTACTGGGGGGTGGGTGTGGGTCTCTCAGCCTGGCCTCAGTCAGACATCCTTAGTGCTGCTGTGGAGGCCGGAGAGGCTCCTGCCACCACCGCTGCGCTTGCCAGCGTGAGCCCAGCTCCGGCTGAGCGGCGCTCCCCCTGTGGGAGTGCAGTGACCACCAGGGGGCAGCTCCTGCGTTAAGTATCTGCCCCCTGGTGGTCAGTGCGAGTCATAGTGACTGGTCGTTCCACTGTTTGGTCAATTTGCATATTAGCCTTTTATTATATAGGATAATCTACTGTGTAAGGTTTTACAACACAACTTTTACAGTCAAGGATTGTTCTTTATTTCCAACATTTTTCTGTGGTCACCTTATGAGAGCTTACTTTGTGCTAAGCACTGTAGACTAAGAATGAACTTCCTCTCCTGGCCTTGGCATACCAGGTGTCATTACCATGTATTTTGAAGTTTTGATCCCAGTTTTCTGCTAAACCAGTGGTCTTGTGTTGTGTGCTCTTTATGTATAATCTCTGGCCATCTTGGAATCAGGTGGTGTGTAGTTGGGAAACCATGGGCTGGATTGGGCCTGGAGCCCTCAGGAGCTGGGCCCAGTGCTGGGGCCAGGCTGCTTGCTCTATACCAGTGGTCGGCAAACTGCGGCTCGCGAGCCACATGCGGCTTGCGAGCCGCGGTTTGCCGCTCTGTTGACTAATAAGTTTGCCGACCACTGCTCTATACCTCTTTCTCCCAGCAGCTGTGTCCCTGGGCTTCGTGAATACTTGCTAGTGGATGCCTGAATGGGATGCAAATTGTCGGGCCCTGGCAGTGATGGTCTCTTTCATGTTTTGAAAAGGAATTGGAAAAAATCACACCCAGTTGCAGAACTTACCCTTCTTAGAGAAGGTTAGTAGTGGACTGTTTGTTTTTTACCAAGGAAAATAGCTCTGTCCTAATAGGGTAGCATGAGTGAGATACAAAAGGATTCCCAGTTTGTGTTACATCTCTGCTCTCTATGGACCAGAAAGATTTCCAAGTCCACACCTTTCCGCTGTTTAACAGATACCTACTGAGCACGTAGCATGTTTGCAGTCACCCTGGGAATATAACAGAGGACAGGGCTGATGAGATCCTCGCCTCCACCAAGCTTTCAAGTAAGATTTGCTGTAACAAATCTGTTAGCTGAAGAGTCAATACATTTGAATGTAATAGGTTTTATGTAGTTTCAGAAAAGGCAGTAAAGTAGCGAGCTCCTGTTTTCCTGGTGTATGTTTGTCCGTCCATGTCTAGTATTTTTACATGTAATCATTGAGGTCACCCTTGATTTAGAGTTTTGTGAATATTACTTAGCCCAGTGCAGTTGAGGTGATTATAGTGAAAACCTGCTTAGGAAGCCTCCAGCGCTGAGTCTGATCCCAGCGGGGACTTGTTCAGTACAGAGGACAAGGTCATGGTGCACTGCATGGGGTCACACCTGTGGGCTCACTGAGCAGGTTCTTATTCCTCAGCCCTTTTACATATCACTCGCAGAGAATCTTCTACTCTGAGGAGGAGATTGCCCTGTTCTGAGTCCAGGCACTCTTTGGACCTTGACCCTTGTTGAAGATAGTAGTAGACTCAAGAGGTAGGAGCACTTAGGAAGGGACACGTTTACCTGCAAGGAGTACTTTTACTGCCTTAGCAATTTACAAATATACAATACTAGTGGCCCGGTGCATGAAATTCATGCACGGGGGGTGGGGGGGTGTCCCTCAGCCCAGCCCACACCCTCTCCAATCTGGGACCGCTGGCTCCTAACTGCTCATCTGCCTGCCTGCCTGATTGCCCCTAACTGCTTCTGCCTGTCAGCCTGATCTCCCCTAAGTGGTCCCCTTCTGGCTTGATTGCCCCTAACCACCTCTGCTTTGGCTCCATATGCGGGACCCAGGATTCCCTCCTCCAGTAGTCACAGGCACCCAGGACCCAGGCTTCCCTTCCTCTGGCTGGCCACAGGCACCGGGAGCCGGGCTGGCTTCACCTGGGCCGCTGCAGCTGCAGGGGATGGTGGGCAGGTGGCTTTGCCCAGGCCGCAGGCACTGGCACCCAGGACCGCTGGGTGGGCGGCTTCTCCATCTCCTGGGCCACAGCCAGCCACAGACGCTGGTGCCCGGGACTGCTGGCAGGCGGCTTTGCCCGGGCCCAGCTTTGTCAGGAAGGATGTGCAGATGGTCATCCGGAAAAAGTCTGGTCTTATTAGCATATTACCCTTTTATTAGTATAGATCATGGTGTGTTTGTTCTCGCCATCATTAACCATATTAACTGTTGCTTATGTATTAAAGTTCTATTCCTGCTAAGTCTAGAAGCAGCCTCAGAATCCTTCTCACCATTCATCTTAAGTCTGATGCTTAGTTGATCAGAATTAATACCTGAGAGAAGCCTCTTACTGCAGATGTATCCCAGAACATACGGCATCCTCTCTGCTTTATGATCAGCTAATAATACATTGCCTCGATCATGTTGATTGAGGTCATTTTCCCCTTTCAGTTTCTAGTAGTAGATTACCATCTACTGCCTAGGAAGCAAAATGGACTGTCTCCATGTAGATCACAAAATAAGGTATTTTTCTCATCAATAAAATTTCATTCTTTCAGCATGAGTAGAGTAATTTTGTCAACAACATATTGAGGTAGTAAGTTTATAACAAATTGAATGGATTATTGTTTCAGGTGCTGTGCTGTCATACGGATTTCATTTTATCTTTGCAACAACTCTATACAGTAGGTACTATAATTACACAGATGAGAACATTGAGGTATAGAGAGATCAGGTAACCTGACCAGTGAAACCTGAAAGTGGCTGAGTCTCGTTTCAAATCCATGAGCCATGCCCTTATTAACCACTCAGTATTGTGCGGGAGCCTGCTCGTACTGGCTCACAAAGTTTCAGGAATTTTGCAAGCTGGTTGTTAAACATGGTCATTATTAAAAATTAAATTATATAAAAAGTGAATAAATTACATTAAAACTAAAGGTAATACATACTTTAAATTCATCACTCCTCAATTATTTATTACACTTTACTGTTCTGACTCTTGACATTATTCATATCTTTTGGGTCTTTCTGGTGGAATATAATAGTGTATTACTGCACGTTTCTCCTCAGCTCTGCAATTAGTGGCATCACATTAGCAGCCGAAATCAGCCATGGATGGAGAATTTATGCCACAGAAATTGGCTGATACTACAAATCAGGGTTTTGTTTTCTTTGATTTAGAGCCAGTTGTTAAACGTTTACCAGCACAACACTGACCACATTGGTGGCGCTGGTCTTGTCAGAATGTGTTATATTATGCAGATGAAAATCTATTTAAAAGGATTTGATATAGATATTTTCAAAGATGGAAGAATTGTCCCTGCCAAGTATTTTAGTTCATTCATATCTTCACTGATTGTCATCATTGCAAAGTTTTCAGTCCCCACATGGATTGCTGGATATGTCTTGCCCAGTCCCTGTCCCCTCCCTTTCTGGCTTTGTTACCTTAAGGATCTAATTTTCCATTTATGTGTTTAAGTACCAACCTTACCTGCTTAAAAATGTAAGCTTTTAACATTGCTCTCTGTTCCCTATCCTTCAGATGAAAAGTGGAGTTGGGTCGGGGCAGCAGAGAGAAATTCAGAAGGGGATATTGGAGTAATGACTGCAGGGGGAGAAGAGGGAACCTATCTCCCAGGCCACAGGCGCTGGCGCCTGGACCACAGGGCTGGCGCCTTCTCTGGTTGGCTGTGGCCTAGGACCTCTGGGCGTGGAGCTTCTCCATCTCCCCTGGGACCTCAGGGCGGGCGGCTTCTCCATCTCCCCCGGGACCACAGGACAGGCGGCTTCTCCGTCTCCCCCAGGACCTCAGGGTGGGCGGCTTCTCCGTCTCCCCCGGGACCTCAGGGCGGGCGGCTTCTCCGTCTCCTCCGGGACCATGGGACAGGCGGCTTCTTTGTCTTCCGGGCTGCAGCCAGCCGCAGGCGCTGGCACCCAGGACCGCTGCCAGGCGGCTTCACCCGGCTGGCTTTGTCAGGAAGGATGTCCGAATGGTCGTCTGGAAGGTCTCCTGGTCTAATTAGCATACTACTCTTTTATTAGTATAGATAATATTGTTAACTTAGAGTCACCATGCCAAATAAAAACACAGTATTTGAAGGAGAAAAGCCAGACCTCCCAAGATTTCCAAGTTTGCATTAGTCTGTTCATGGTGGACAAGCAGTCATTTTCCCACACGGTTATCAGATTCACAAGAGCTGTGACAAGTCTCTAGGCATCAGCACAGCAAAAACCAGGGATAAAACTGCTTTGCTAGGGAGCCGGGCTTATGGGAAATGTTTGAGGTTTTATTGTGTTTGAGATCAGAACCAATTAGGTAGCCCTGTTACATTTGATTTATCTCGGGTGCAAAGTGTCTCCCCACGGTGATATGGGAAGTGCTTTGTCATCCTGAGCAGGACAAAGTGACATTTTGCTTCTGTACACCCTCCAGGAGGAAGAAGGGCCAAGGGGCAAATGCGATTGCAACACATATTCTTGTTCTCTGGTCAAGTGATAAGTCTTTGCTCGAGTGGTTTTTAACCCTGGCTGCTGTTAGGATCACCTGGGCGTGTTCAAAACTGATGCCCAGCATTATTACTTAAATAAGAGTTTGATTGGCCTGGGAGGAGCCTGGTTATTGATAAAGTGCCCCCAGTCACTGCAACGTGCCTTCGAGGCCGAGCACACTGCTTTCCTCAGAGCCCAGCACTGGGGCTTCCACTAGTTGCAGTGGATTTTAAAGACTCCCTTACAGCTCGGTTAAGTCACGCGGTTTCTGTAGATGCTTACAGTTTTGTGCACTTCTCTGAAGGAAACTGTTTCCTGCCAGCTCCGCTGCTGCTTGGTCAGTAAAGGAGGTAATCAGTGCTGTTTGACATCCTGCTCAAACCGAAACCAAATCTGACCTTTTGGAGGTTGCCCTCCTAGATAGGCTTTTGCTGATCAATTTTGACTTGGTGGGGCTTAATGGGCAGGGATGATCTTGTAGATTTATTACGGCCGGATTTAAGACTGCTCATTGTTTACATGGCTTTGTATAGTGAAAAGTGTGTTTGAATAAAATATTGATATAAATAAACACTGATGCTGGTTTAACATAAGATTTGTGTCTCATTTCACGGGTGTTTAAAAATTAATTTGGTGTCTCACCAGAAATTAGTCAAGAATATTTCCAGATTTGAGATTGTGAGTGCTCCAAAATGAATGTGATGGTTGTATGGGGTTCCTGAAATGTGAATAGTGTTTTATTTTCACTTCACAGATATTTTAGAAATGACATCTAACATCTTGGATGACATCTAACATTTTGGGCCCTTCAGCTTTGCCAGGGCTGAACATCAGACCCCGAGCGACGGAGGAATGATTACTCTGACACACGTTTCTGTGAAAGAGAGGGCTAAGGGACTGCTTGGCTATAGCAACCAAGCAGCCCCGTTTGCCTGCCTCCTTAGGCTTTTATTGTAACAACAGCTTGAACTAAAATTAACTATTAGATGCTATCAGCAGGGTAAGCATCCTTGAGAAGACACATGCATCTCAATGTCCTTTAAGCAAGGACGTTTTGAAGTCTAAATATAAAGATTCCAGTGAAACACCCGGGGACTCAGACTTGTTTGGAAAAGGCAAGGCAGGGCGGTCGCCTTCAGCCAGCTCCCCCTGGAGGTTCCAACCTTTTGGAATTTCCTCCTTACAAACTCTCCGACCAAGTCCCCTGCTTCCCCACACAGCTTCTCTTACGTTTGTGATCTAATTTCTAACCTGACAAGTCCACCAAAGAGGCTGTTAGCTGGAGATCTTAATAGTGTTTTACTTGAATAATAATTCCCTAGTTAAGATGATTACAGCTATGTCTGTGTTTCAGAATGGGAAGGAGGGTCTCAGAATTGCAGAAACTAAGATGCTTCTTCTTCCTTCAGTGCAGGGCCTGCAGCTGAAAGCTGCTGCTAGTAACTACAGCCCTGTTTTTAAAAAAATCTTATTTAAAACAATTATAATCTGGCAAATGCTTCTAATTTGGAGCAAGATTCAGGTGTACAGCAACCTCCCCATCCCTTCACACTTTACTAGAGTTTTGGGAAGATGTTTTTATTTATTCACTTATATTTTTATTGATTTCAGAGAGGAAGGGAAAAGGAGAGAGATAGAAACATCAATGATGAGAGAGAATCATTGATCAGCTGCCTCCTGCAGGCTCCCTACTGGGGATCGAGCCTGCAACCCTGGCATGTGCCCTTGACCAGAATCAAATCGGGGACCCTTCAGTCCACAGACCGACACTCTATCCACTGAGCCAAACCGGCTAGAGCTGGGAAGATATTTTTAACAGGAAAGTTTAAGTTGAGAAACTAAAGCACCACGTTCACCTTGTCTTATCTGAGCAGTTATAAATGACACTCCAGGTGTCCTTATTTGCTGCCCTCTGTGTGCTCAGTAACCTGAGTTTATAGCCATGCACTTCACTCTGGGCAGGGATCATTTCGTACCTTCACCTTATGCCAGGGACTCTGGGCAAAGTTTGGGCTCTTCTGGCTCCTCTATACAAAACTCTAGAAGCCTTGGCATTGGGCCAGATATGATAGGGTTTCAAGTATAACTGACTGTGCTATCCAAGGGTCCCCAACACTCTCCATGAGGATGCAGGGGCTTGGTTCATTGTTCCACGCCCGCTTCATTTTCCGTGGGTCTGGTTGGGCATGAGAGTGGAGTGACCACACCACCTGCTCCTAAGGGTTCCTTGGGCGGGAAGGATGGGGTCAGAGGCTGTGTTCACCAGGACAGACTTGAGGACTGGCTGGGACCCCTCAGCGACCTCTACTGGAAAAGATCATGGTTTGGGAGTGGAACTTTTTTTTTTTTTTTTTTTTTTTTTTTTTTTTTTTTTTTCCGCGGTGGCGGGGAGTGGAACTTTTTGATTTGCTCACTACAGCAGCTGTTTCATTCTCTGTCCTTTGGGAAACTTTAATGGACCCCGTAGAACACACACAGACTCCTGTGTGGTGTGGTGGTTCCGAGTGGGATCTGGAGTCTGTCAGCTTAATTCTGACTGCTGCCTACCACCTTCACCACACAACTTGATTTCTCTGTGTACCGATTTCCTTTCATGGTGGAGGGAGTGAGACTAAATGAGGCGACGTTTGTAAAGCCCTTAGCATATTGCCTCATACTGTTATGGACTGAATTGTGCCCCCTTGGCGCCCCTCCCCCCATTCATATGTTGAAGTCCTAGCCCCCAGTGTCCTGACTATTTGGGGATAGGGTCTTCAAAGAGGCAAGGAAGCCAAAATGAGGTCCTTAGGGTGGACCCTAATCTAGTATGACGGTGTCCTAATAAGAGGAATTGGGACATAGAAGACACAGGGAGAAGACAGCCGTCTACACACAAAACACGGAGCGAGGCGCAGGGGAACCAGCCCCCAATGCCTTGATCCCAGACTTCTCGCTTCAGAATTGCAGAAGATTGCAGTTGCTCAAGTCATCCAGTCTATGGCCCCTTTTAAATGGCGGCAAACTAATACACATATTAAGTATGCAATAAATGTTAAGTACTATCGCTGTGATTATTATTTCAAATCACTCGGCCGGAGGAAAAAAATATAGCAGGCAAAAGTGGGAAATTTTAATCAGAAAATAGTGCTCACTAGTTTAGTAAAAGAAACCACCTACGAAAGGGAAGCAATAAGAGTTTTTATACCTATTGTGGCTGGGAAGGCCAGGGGGACTGCCCCACCCCCTCACTACGCTAACAAGGTTATGGAGTCACAAGGACACTTAGTCACCCTGGCAAGTCAGAAGGAAGATGTGTGGCTGGGACCTCACACGCCTGGCCTGGGCGCGCTCTGCTCAGGCACCTGCAGAGGATGCACTCCCTGGACCTGACCAAGTAGCTAACATAATTGGAATCCATTAACAACAAAAAAGCGAGTCTGCAAGAGCACACAAATCAATTTTAATGGATAACATATGCATGTAGTACATAATAAACTCAAATAGTACAAAGGTAAATTAAAAGATAAATCTTACCCTTGATCCTTACCCTAAGCCCCATGAAGGCAGCCACTCTTGTTATTTTTGTGTGTCTTCTAGAGATAACTGTATATAAAAATGTGTTTATATGTATATAAAATGAATATAAATATCCTCTGCTTGCTTGCTTTATTTTTATTGAGACAGAATTGACATGTAACATTGTATCAGTTTCAGGTGTATAACATGTTCTGTGAAATGATCGCAGTAAGTTTACTGAACAGCCAACACCACATGTAGTTATAAAATTGTCTTTCTTCTCATGAGAACTTTTACTGTCTTAGCAACTTTCAAATGTACAGAGAGTCCTCGGGTTACATCGGACTCGACATACGTTGTTTCGTGGTTACGTCACCATCTCCCATTTATTTATAAAAAAAAAAGTTCCGTCATTTCGACGTATGTACATATGTGCTTTATGTTTTTTATTATGTATTTACCACAAGTGAAGGTCAGGAATTGTTATCTTTTAAATTTTTGTTACTCTGTCACTTCATTCCTGCTGTGTATGTGCTCCGTGTGAGTGACTAGTGCTTATGGAGGTGGGTCCGACTTACAGCAAAAATCGCATTACGTCGCCATGGGAACAGATCTCCCACGTAACCCGAGGACCTACTGCACAATGTAGTATGGATAACTTATAGTCATCATGCTGTACTGTACATCCCCAGGACTCATTTATAACTGGAAGCATATACCTTTTAGTTCCCTTCACCCATTTACCCACCTCTGGCAACCCACCAAGCTGTTCTCTGTATTACTGGATTCAGTTTTCCTTTTTCTGGATTCCATATATGTGATATCATACTGTCTTTCTCTGTCTGACTCATTTCACTTAGCATAATGCCCTCAAGGTCCATCCATGCAGTCACAAACGCAGGCTTTCTTTCTTCTAGCTAATATTCTATTGATTATATCAACTACATTTTCTTTATCCATTCATATGTTGAGGGCACATAGGTTGTTTCTGTATCTTGACCATTGTAAGTAATGCAGGGAAGGTGGGAATCAGATATCTTTTTGAGAAAGTGATTTTGTTTCCTTCAGATAAATACCCAGAAGTGGAATCTCTGGGTCATATGGTAGTTCTATTTTTTATTTTTTTGAGGAACCTCCATACTGTTTTCCATAGTGGCTGCACCAATTTACATTCCCACCAACAGTGCCCAAGGGTTTCCTTTTCTCCATATCCTCACGAATACTTATTTATTTTCTTTTTGATGATAGCCATTCCAATAGGTGTGAAGTGATATCTCATTGTGGTTTCGATTTGCATTTCCCTGATTAGTGACGTTGAGTATCTTTTCATGTGTCTTTTGGCCATCTGTATGTCTTTGCAAATCCTCTGCCCATTGTTTAATAGGATCGTTTTCTTGCCATTGAATTGTATGAGTTCTTTATATATTTTGCATATTAACCTATTATCATATTTTTGATTTGTAAATATTTTCTACCATTTGGTAAGCGGCCTTTTCATTTTGTTGATGGTTTCCTTTGCTGTACAAAATCTTTTTAGTCTGATGTAGTCCCACTTGTTTATTTTTACTTTTGTTGTCTATGATTTTGATGTCAAATCCAAAAATCATCACTAAGACCAATGTCAGGGAGCTTGCTGCCTATATTTTCTTGTAGGAGTTTTATGATTTCAGGTTGTACATTAAGCCTTTAATCCATTTTGAGTAAAATGGAGTAAGATAGGGGTCCAGTTTCATTCTTTTTCATGTTGCTGTTGAGTTTTCCCCACACGGTTTATTGAAGAGACTATCCCTTTGTTATAAATGAATTGACTATATATGGATGGGTTTATTTTTGGACTCTCTCTAGTGTTCCATTGTTCTGTGTGTCTGTTTTTATGCCAATACCATACTATTTTGATTACAGCTTTGTTATAATAGTTTGAAATCAGGGAGCATGATGCCTCAGCATGTTCTTTCTCAAGATTTCTTTGGCTACTTAGGGTCTTATAGTTCCTTACACATTTTAGAATTGTTTGTTCTAGTTCTGTGAAAAATCCATTGGAATTTTGATAGAGATTGCATTGAATTTGTAGGTTGCTTTGAGTAGTATGGACATTTTAATATTAATTCTTTCAACCCATGAGCATGGAATAACTTTCCATTTATTTGTGTCTTCTTCAATTTCTTTCATCAGTATCTTATAGTTTTTAGAGTACAGGGCTTTCACCTCCTTTGTTAAATTTATTTCTAGGTATTTTATTGTTTTTGATGCTATTATAAATGGGATTGTTTGCTTAATTTCTCTGACAGTTATTAGTGTATAGAAATGCAACGGATTTCTGTATTTTAATTTTGCATTCTGTAACTTTACTGAATTCATTCATTAAATGTTGGGTTTTTGTATTTCTTAGGTAACAGTTGAAATGCTTACTCTTTCTGACTTGAGTTCTCTTTTTTTCTTGGTGAGTCTAGTTAAAGTCTCATCAATTTAGTGTTTTCTGCATGTAATATGTCACCTGCAAATAGATATGATTTTACTTATCCCTTTCTGATTTGGGTGCCTTTTATTTCTTTTTCTTTCCTAACAGCTCTGGCTAGGACTTTCAATACTATGTTGAATAAAAGTGACCAGCGTGAGCATCCTCGTCTTTTTCCTGATCTTATAGGAAGAGCTTTTATTTTTATCACCACTGAGTATGATGTTAGCTATGGGCTTGTCATATGTTATGTTGAGGTACTTTCCCTCTATATCCACTTTATTTTTTTAAAAAATCATGAATGGATAATGTATTTTGTCAAATTTTTTTGCATCCCATTGACATGATCATATGATTTTTATTCATTTTGTTAATGTGGTGTATCATTGATTTGTGATGTTGAACCATCCTTGATTATTGGGATAAATCCCACTTGATTATCGTGTATAATCTTTTTAATGTATTTCTCAATTTGACTTGCTAAGGTTTTGTTAAGGATATTTTGCATCTACATTCATCAGGGGTATTGGCCTATAATTTTCTTTTGTCATGAAGAAGGAAACTTTATTCAGTGCAAAACAGCTCAATTGTAATACAGCACAGCTATGAAAACAGCATGCCTGTGAGGTGGCCCTGGGGCCAGGCCCCTCTTGGCTAGACGGCTGTTCTGCTCCTTCCTTGCTAGTCGGCTTTGCACTGCGCTAGCCTGCTCCGCTGTGCTTTGATATTTGTATTCACTCTTACTCCCATTCATAAAGCTTCCATTGGGAAATCAGAGCAGGTGGTATTATCCTTTTTTCAAAGAATATGACTATTATTGAACTGAATACCAATGACAGATTAGATGCTTTTCTAGCGTTGTATTCCCATTAGTGATCATGAAGAAGTCCAGGGCACGGTGTCTCCCTATTCCTAGCCCATTATTTCCTGGAAACCTCCCTGTCTTTCCCGCCAATAAAAGACAGCTGTGGTGGCATCAGCAGCAAGTCAGGTAAAGGCTCACAGACAATAAAATTGTATTTTGATTAAAAAATGCCTTCAGCTGTCTTCCTGGCCATATTACCTTTTCCCCAAATATACACAGAAACCTGATTTTATAAATCTGAGTTCCTCTACAAAATGTTATGCTTTGTAAGCCACTTTTGGGACTTGGCCAAAGCTTTGGGTGAGGGTGTGGAAATAATACTGTGTCTTATGACCCCCTCCTCAGATCCCAACCGCTAGAAACAATCCATGACTGTTTTTCTATATAAAGGTATTGATTAAGCAGAACTCTGGGGGCATTAATGGTATCAGACTTCACTTTAAAAAAAAATATTTTATTGATTTTTTATGGAGAGGAAGGGAGAGGGATAGAGAGTTAGAAACATCGATGAGAGAAACATCCATCAGCTGCCTCCTGCACACCTCCTACTGGGGATGTGCCCGCGACCAAGGTACATGCCCTTGACCGGAATCTAAACTGGGACCTTTCAGTCCGCAGGCTGACGCTCTATCCACTGAGCCAAACCGGTTAGGGCCAGACTTCACTTTTATAAAACAAAAAATAAAGGTAACAAGTACCATCACATCAGGAGAGAATTACAGGATAACAGGAAGTACAGTGCGCTTAGCAGACTGTCCTGCAGTGTTGGTCTCGCTGAGAGAGATGGGGACATAGCCAGCCTAAAAATAGCGAGGGGTATATGGCTGCCTTCCGCCTCGCTGACCTGTTCACGGCAGGGCCCTAATGATGTCATTGACAGCCTGGTTTATTTTTACTTTGTAAAATCAAATATGCAAATATTGTAAGAAATACCATTTTGAAATTGAGAAATCAACTTAAAAAAATTCATTTGAAAGTCTGGTCCATGCTCATGTCTCTGGATCTGTTTTGTTCATCAGTTTATCTTGCTCATTAGATTCCGTAAGAGAGTGGAGCATAATAGAGTGGAATATTGCATGATTGGCATTTGCATTTCCCACTGTTCATTGGGAACTCTGGGATGGCGAGGAGGTGGAGTTGTAAGTAGTTTTTGTTAATACTTCACATCTAGGGAAAGGCACTGGTGGAAGGTGGGCAGAATGAGAGAAATGTTTTAACAAATGTAAGAGAAATTATTTCTTCAGCATTATTCAGAAAATGGTAATTGTGTGTGTGTTGTATATATGTGTGTTCTGGGTAAAAAGAGAAAACTTTATTAATAGTTGATCTAAAAGGGAGGAAAAATAATTATTGAAGTATACTGAAAGCTTCTTACAACATGTTTTTTGGTAAACTAGGTCCAAGTTCCTGAAACAGCAAACGACTCACTGGAAGGCCGTCGGCTGCAGCACAGGGAGTGGAGATGTGCTAGGCTAAAACAGAGCGAGTCTAGGCACGCGTGCTGAGCAGCCGTTTTTAGTTTAGTTGTGCCCAATTATAAGACGTTAAGAATGGTTATTCTGCTGAGAATATTGTGTCCAGTTACTATGATGAGAAAGATGATGTAAGTCGAAGTCCTGTCAGCACAGAACTTAGAAAAGGGAAAATAACAGGAGACTTCATCCGTGGCCACCCATACAGGAGTAAGAAAATCCTATTTCCGAGGACTAGCCCCAACCTCCCAAACAAAAATAGACCTCAGAAGTGGGGATTGCCAATATCTCTGTGAGACTTAGGGGAAGTATGTGCAGAGACATGGTTTTGTATTTGATTCCATATTTACCATATAATTTTCAGAAATTGAATTTGGCAATGTAGACCTATTTTTGGTGAACTTTCTATGATAGAGAAATTTTTTTCTATTGAAAAAAATTGGCATATAAAGTTTTGAAAAGTAATAATGTCATTTTTGCTTCCCCCCCCTGGAAAGTCCTGGCTTCAAGATTAATTATATATAAATTAAAATGAACTCAGAAGATCTATTAACAAGTAGATTCTTAGAATTCTAAAAAAATGAGAGCTAAATTTTTCCTAGACAACTTTTGCTGCCTTTTTTTTTTTTAAATCCTAAAGTTTTGGTAAGAGAATTGTAACACCAATTAGGATATAACCAGTTAAATTTACATAATTAAAATTCAGAAAAGAGTAGGGTAAGAAGTAAACAAAACAGGCTTATAAAACAGATGAAGATAATACCTTTTATAGTAAGATAAAAATCACACTGCCACATTCCATATTTTATTCAATTTTAATAGGGTTTCCATTATTAACTTTTAAAACAAAATGATTTCCAGTTTAAAAAACAATGCACTGATCACATAATTCCTTCTTCATTTTATACAGTTATACAAATATTCTAAATACACATTTTGTGTTCAAGATGATGGCAAATAAGATTAACTGTACAGTACATAAGAAAAGAAAATATTTTAAGCATATTTAGAAGCAATAGAAATGTCTATACAAAACAAGCAAAAATGGAATAAAATTTTTAATTTTTAAAGTATTGCAACAGGCCCACAGGTTTGTAACAAAAATGTCTTTGCACAGTTCCTCACAATGCCCCATTAATAGCTATAGCAAGACAGCGGTTTTAGAAAATAATGTTTCAAAATGCTACACATGGTACTACTGTTTGCACAGTTTGATCAGAATAACAACTCTACTCTGAGTCAAGCAAAACCTAGAGGAAATATACCAAACAACTTGAAAATCATTTGTATAAAATTCATTGCACATTTTACTCAGTTGTTTGAAAAGTAAAAAAGTGTATTTACAAAATATTTCACAGTCAAAATTATAAAGTTAATGGATATCTCTAAGTAACACGTCTTGATACAGACAGTTCAAGGAAAACACACAAATGGTTTTTTAAAAGAGGTTTTTCAGTGCTTCTTCCACAGGGAAGTAAATATGATCTACTCAAATGGATTTACAAGATGTTACACATACTGGAGCAAATGCCACACCTGCATTATAAAACAATGTTGAAGGGTGAAAGGATGAGGAATTTGTACATTGTAAGAAGTGAGCTATTCAGAGATCAACAAATACAATTTTTAATTCAGTTAGCATAAAAGTCTTCATAGTCTTCAGATAATAGACAATGAACATACTTGACTTGATGGAAGTTGAAAAAGCACCATGCACAACAGTTCAGTGGTAAACACTGAAAGAAATAGCACCTGGAATTCTGTGTACTGAGAATTTAAAACTGGTCTAGTAACTGCCGAAGATATGGGGCCTTCGATAATTCTCTATTTACTCGGGAGAGTTTGAAAAGTACAGGGCAGTTCAGAGACACACACGGGATATGTCGATCAAAGCAGCCTGTGCAGTTCTTGCAAATCTGAAAGTAGAAGAGGAATACATAAAACAACAGGGAAATGCCTCTGAATATGTGTAAACAGCAAACTTCTGTAATCCCTCCTTTCTGGCCCACCACAGATTACTGGCAGACATCTGGCACACAATACATTACAGGGCATTTCATTAGTTTTTATCTCTTTGAGACATTTCTAAAAGATATTATTTCTTTTTTTATATATATATTTTACTGATTTTAGAGAGGGAGGGAGAGGGAGAGAGAGAGAAACATCAATGATGAGAGAGAATCATTGATTGGCTGCGTCCTGCACGCCAACTACTGGGGATCAAGCCCACAAGCCAGGCATGTGCCCTTAAAGTGGTTCTCAACCGTTCTAATGCCACGACCTTGCTAGTGGTTCTGTTGCGACCCACAGGTTGAGAACCGCTGCTGTAGAGCCCAAGACCATCGGAAAACACAGATATTTACATTACGATTCATAACAGTAGCAAAATTACAGTTATGAAGTAGCAACGAAAGTGATTTTATGGTTGGGGGTCACCACAACATGAGGGACTGTATTAAAGGGTCACGGCATTAGAAAGGTTGAGAACCACTGCCTTAGCCGGAATCAAACCTGGGACCCTTCAGTTGTAGGTCGATGCTCTATCCATTGAGCCAAACCAGCTAGGGCTAAAGGATATTATTTCACAAAACATAGAGCACAAAATCCCCCAAGTATTCATTTCATTCCTGAGATCAGCTTTCATTTACAGTAGAATGCTATTATATTAAGATCCACATACTAAGCTACCCAATAACCATTCAAAGACTGTCTCTTAAGTGAGCTATAAGCACTTTTTTTCAAGTTGCTCAGGTTTATCTTTTTAAATGCCAATCATAAAAAAGTGATCCATTTTCTTGTTTCAGAAGAGAAAAATAAAAGGATGAGATTTAAAAGCAGTAGTCTAAACCAGTGGTTCTCAACTCTGTACATGAGCTTAAAAATGTGCTAATGCCTGAGCCCACCCTGGGCCAATGAATAGAACAGAGACTGAAATGGATAGAGCCCAAGAATCTTTCCTTCCCAGGGCCCTGAAGTGATTCTGATGTATAAGATCTGAACTGAGGGAAAATAATAAACAATAAGGCAATTAAAAAAATGAGAAGCATTATTTCTTACATAATGATCAGGTTTTAAACAATATGTAGTCTCAAGTCACATAGTAAAAAAAAAAAAGATTCTAAAACATGAGAAACATCAAAAAATTGAAAAGGATGAATAGTGAGGATCCCAAGGGTCAAGAAAATACAGGCCGATTTTTTACCTGAATAGTGTATGCAGGCCATTAAAGAAGAAATACTAAATAGCTACTACTCTAGACTGTCTCTTAAGAGAGAAATCAAATCTGCTCTAGTTAATTCTGATCCCAGCAGAGCTCTGATTTTAGAGATGTCTCAGGCAGTGCATTTGTTCTTTGCCTCAATATCTTCCGGTCAACTGAAGACACATTTTTCTGAGCACACTGGTTAATGCTTCTAATATTATGATACTGCCTCAAGCACACCACTGAGAAATGTGCTTCAGCTGAAGACCAAGTATGCTGTTCTCCTGCGAAGCCTTTCACTAACCTTCTGACAAGAGACTCAAACCGGTTCCCAAGGACAGGATTTCTGTGAGAGTCTGCGTGCTGCGGCTGTGCTCAGGGGCCAGGACACGCTGATAAATATTTATGCTCTCTGTGCTGGCCAGACAGATAAGCCAGGATGGAATTACTTGCCTCACTAAATTTAACTCCATGTTTAGTTCCTAGATCCTTTACTGCTGATTTAAACCCTGAGCATTGCAGCTCAATTCAGCTTACGTTTAAGACTTTAAAAACTACAACTTGGACACATACTTTTTAGCTTACAAGGAAGCAGACATTTAAAAATACATCTGCTTTAGTCTTGATTCTTTCTTTTTGCTATCCTTTGGCTTTCTTATTTTTAAAAAAGTTTTCAGTCAGATGCTTAATTCATTTATTTTCATTCTTTCGTGTTTACTATTAAAAGTGTTTGTGGTGATGAATGTTTCTGAGATCTGCTATGGCTGTCTACAATCTTACACGTAATGTAATTTCTGTTTAATAAGCAGTATTAAAATTTCCAAGTGGAAGGATCATTTTATTTTCTGAGTTTATAATTACTAGCTTTATAGCATTTTATTGATAAAATGTAATATGTCTACTTTAGAAATTTAGTAAGGTTTTCTTTACAATTTTTTTAACATTCCATAAACATTTGAGATGGAGTATTCTCTAATATTGGGTTAGAGTTTGATATATAATCATAAGGTCTACCTTATCATGATGTTTAGATATTCTTTCATAAGTGTTCTTATTTCTGATCACTTGATTGGTTTTGGGTTGAGAGAGGCATATCAAAATCTCCTATTACTAATGTTTCTCACCATTTCTCATTACATCTCCTCCAATTCCTGCTTTATGAAACTCCTACAGATTATCTAGTGTGCAGGGGACACACATTTTAATTATCTTAAAAAAAACACCCTAAAGTTAAAAAAATATCTCTTAAAAGGTGACGAACTATCCTTATTTATAAACGGCATCACTTCTTTTAAGCTGCATTTTTGGAAGAAATAAGTCCTACTATTATTGAAAGAGGGTTCTGGTTATATTAATAGCACCAATGGTGCAGTGTATGTTGTGGAGGGAAGAGACCACTCAGCCTCCGACTTCAAGGGACTTGCCTAATGAGGGTTGGTTGCTGCTGTCGGGGCGACAACCTATACAACAGAAGCTGCGAACTCCCAGTGACTTCAGTGGTTGCTCTGTACTAGTTTTGTGGTTCTAGTCAAAGTGGCTGAAAATCAGATGGTCCTCACATAGTGACCAATCGCTGCTTTAACTGTGCAGTCAGCAGGCACAGTTCAATGCACGTTTACACACCCCTGGCACAGGCTGGCCTCCGTGCAAGAGAGCCCACTCAGCAGTGAGAGAAGGGCAGGCCTCTGCCCTCCCTGAGCTCACTGTGTCTAGTGGGGAGGACACACACACACACACACATCACAGTAAAGCAGGAGCCCACTGTAGGGATGGAAGGCTTCCCCTGGTCTGGGGGTTTAAGCTGACTCTTCTTCTCAGGTGAGGACTAGTGAGAGGAGAGGAAAGCATTCCAGGCAGAGGAATAGGGTATTTAAAGGCCAGGACGTGAGAGAGAATAAGGTACATTAGTGGACCTGAAAGATCATACTGTATGGGTGGGAGGTAGAGTGTGACAGGGAGAAGGGAAGAAATGGTGACAGAGAGGTAGCAGGTAGGGGCCAGAACAGAGAAAAATGTATGAAGCATGATAAGGAGTTTGAATTTTATCAGAGAGGGGAGGCGGGGAGATGGGCCAGGATGGTAACAGAGGAAAAGGAGAAAAGGGAAGGTATTTAAGAACTATTTAGGACATAGAGGGCAGAGGGAAAAGTCAGCTTGTTTCAACAAGCTCGTCTTCTGTGGCTGCATCAAAGTAATCCTACCTTTTAGATTCTGTTGCCCTTAATAAGATCTGTTTAGTGCATTCTGGATAACTGGCTATATTCTCTAAAACTTAAGAATGTTCTACCAGTATAAACCTTAGCAACTAGAATGATGCAGATGATACAGTCTATCCAGTGGTCACCAACCAGTCTGTGGACCACTGGTTGGTGACCGCTAGTTACCAATCCCTAATCACCTTTCCAGAATTTTTGAATTCTTAAAAGCCTAGTTTCTTCCGAGGTGGTTTCTCTCCCTGTTCACCTGCATGACAGCTTTCCTACTAAGATGCTGAGTCTGTCTTGGTTCAAAAGCTTCTTTACTTTGAGGCCAGTGGCAGAGCCTGGCCTCTATGTGTTGGAGGTTGGGTTGCATCAGGCCTGTGAGCAGACGGTCATCCTTAGCGCTGCTGAGGAGGCGGGAGAGGCTCCCACCACTGGGCTTGTGGCTGAGCGGAGCTCCCCTTGTGGGATCGCACTGACCACCAGGGGGTAGCTCCTGCATTGAGCGTCTGCCCCCTGGTGGTCAGTGCGTGTCATAGCAACTGGTCGTTCCCAGTTGTTCCACTGTTAGGGTCAATTTGCATATTGATCTTTTATTATCCTATATAATAAAGAGGTAATATGCAAATTGACTGTCACTCCAACTCACAAGATGGCCGCCCCCATGTGGTCAAAGATGGCTGCCTCCATGTGGACACACGATGGCCGCCACAAGATGGCCAGCAGGGGAGGGCAGTTGTGGGCGATCAGGCCAGCAGGGTAAGGCAGTTGGGAGGGACCAGGCCTGCAAAGGAGGGTAGTTGGGGGCGATCAGGCCAGCAGGCGAGGGCAGTTAGGGTGACCCAGGCCTGCAGGGGAGGGCAATTAGGGGCAATCAGGCCGGCAGGGGAGCAGTTAAGCGTCGACCAGGCTGGCAGGGAGTGGTTAGGGGGTGATCAGGCTGGCAGGCAGAAGCGGTTAGGGGCAATCAGGCAGGCAGGCAAGCGGTTGGGAGCCAGCCGTCCTGAATTGTGACAGGGATGTCCGACTGCCCGTTTAGGGCTGGCAGGGGAGTGGTTAGGGGGTGATCAGGCTGGCAGGCAGAAGCGGTTAGGGGCAATCAGGAAGGCAGGCGAGTGGTTGGGAGCCAGCAGTCCTGGATTGTGAGTCGGACATCCCTCGAAGGGTCCCATATTGGAGAAGGTGCAGGCTGGGCTGGGGGACACCACCCCCCCCATGCACGAAATTTGTGCACTGGCCTCTAGTATAGAATAATCCTTACTCCACCTTTCATACCAGTTTGATATCTCAGAACCTGAGAGCTGACTACATATCCCCGAACATCAGACTGCTTGGGATTCTGGGTCTATCGAATGAGGCTGTACCTTTACGAGTTGCTCCTGTTTGCGTTCCAACTCCCGAATTTCTTGGTTGAGGATGACTGCGACATGCTGAGGTTGGCTCCGACATTTACTACAGACGCCGTGCTGAGTCAGGTCGTCACACACAGGACAGTGCAAGGTAGTGAAATACTGTGAAATGGTGCCTTTCCGCCCTTCAGGGTCACTTCGAGAGGAGCTGGTGGCTTTCTGGATCTATAAAATCATCAATTCAGAAATAACTTTGAGCCAGCTGCATAGCACAGCTGCTGTTCTTATGCTAACTGCTAGTCTACTGAGGCATTATTTCATTTATGCAACAAATGTTAAGTAGCCACTGTGTGTCAGGCACTGTTCTAGACCAGTGGTCGGCAAACCGTGGCTCGTGAGCCGCATGTGGCTTGCGAGCCGCGGTTTGCCGCTCTGTTGACTAATGAGTTTGCCGACCACTGGACTAGACTAAATGTTACCGTGTAGTTGGAAGCTGTGAGGATTAGGCAATTGTGGCATATTGTGTGCAAAGAGGTAAAGGGTAGTATATGACAGTGGTTGGCAAACTCATTAGTCAACAGAGCAGCAAACCGCGGCTCACGAGCTGCGGTTTGCTGACCACTGTTCTAGACAGTGAGGCTACAGAAATGAACAAAGTCCTTCCTTTCACAGAGATCACATCTTAATTATCATTAGATATAGTGTTTTTCCTTTTGGAAAAATAATCATCTCCTGCCACTCAGTATTTTTGGTTGAGAAACATGAGATCATTCAGGGCAATGGAAGAAATCCAGGTTGAGAGTGGATGCTGTTTAAGGCTGCATGATTCGGGCCATGGAAACAAGGCAAGTAGAGGTTAAAAATAACCTGTTAGGCAGTAGGGTGCAAAATTCAAGCAAAAGTAAACCTGGAGCATTTCAAATGCAACTGGATGCATGCCACCTAAGCATTCTTCATTTGAAGTTAATGCTCGTTTCAATAATCTGTCTTCTGGTACTCTTTTTACATTGAAATACATGATCATATTATTATTATACCATTGGTGTATTCTCCTGGTGTCTTATAAATCAGTGCATAAAAGTAATTAGGTCAGCTTCTTAGAAATGCCAGTGTTTTAACCTTCCTTCTGGTGATGAGATGGCATAGTAAGTTTTCTGGCGTGGAGCAGGATATAGCGTTATAGATGCTGACCAGCACAGACTCTGAAGCACAACGTGAGCCTTGGCTTACTAACTTAGTCTTCACCTTGGGCCTTAAGTGCTTACTGAGAAAGTGAAAATAATGTGAGCATCAACTTATACCCGTTTGCCTGAATACCATCAGCTTTTCATAATCTGAGATAACAGCAAATGACTGAGCAGATCTAATTCGAAAAAGGAGATAAAAAAGCTACTCTTTTCCTAGCGTAATGTATCCCAGATTATTACAGAGTCAGACCACTCCGTCGGGCTTCTGAGTAAACTGAGATTGCTAAGATCCACACTGCATGCTTTGCTTTAGTAAAATGCTATTTTAACATTAAATAAAATATTTGCTTCTACAGGAAATCTTAAGTGACTTCTCTCTATAGTCACAGCACAGGTACATTAGTAGGACTTACCCTTGGTAATTCGTGATACCAGTTGAAGACATCAATACCAATAAGTGAGAAGACTCTTGCCAGGGGTGGGAGGATCTGCTTGGTAATGTAGTAAGTGGCATTCAGTCTCAGAGTCGGGTCCTGCAGGAGGTCCACTGGGCGCCTCACCAGCTGGATGAGTGGTACTCCGGGGGTCCCGTAAATGATCACGTAGGGCACTCGCTCCCCAACTCGAGGCTCAGAGCGCCGGTCATAGGTAAGCATTTTCCTATTTAAACCCAAATAGAATATGCACTCAAAGACTGTCATGGTATGCACCTTCCCAGAAAGTTAAATGAGAAGTAAACAACGTTAAAACCATGGGAAAGCTACGAAGGATAACTCTGCATTAGAGTTGCAATTTTTTTGAGAACTGTATATACTTAGTTGGCACCAAATGGGTATGTGTAAGAGTTTAAAACTTACTCTGTAAATCATTACCACCTGGAAAGCAATATGAGTTGGCAGATATCAACTAGCTAAAAATGTTTTCAATCCCCTAAGAACTAAAAATCATAAATCTAACAATGAAAGATAAGAAAGTAAGGAAGTTTAGCTGGTTAGATGATTTGATTCCAGAATGCTACGTCACTGCTTTGGTAGATCACTATTAAGGACTGCCTAGTGACTCTGATGTGAGAAACAATGATTCAAGCTCTGCCCAGATTACTATTCACTGACTTCAGTTACCCAAAGGGAGTCCAGAAGAGATCCAATTCCTCCTTCCTCTTGAGAGCTCACAAAGTGCGGGAGCCCATTCACCTTCAGCGAGGCTGCCCGTGGGCAGGTGAAGAAACAAGTGTGTATCTGTGCCTATGGACTAGTCTTTCCATCTTCTCCAAACCGTTCAGAACCCCAGGACTACACTTGCTAAAAGTTGAGAGTTGTACTGCTGTGCACATCATTACCTTGTAAGCTCAAGGGCTGGCACACAAGCTCCAGGTTTGTAAGAGGAACTTCCTCTGTATTCCTTGGCAAAGATAAAATCTTGAATGCTGGCCTTTCCTTCCATAAGCTTCATACATTGTCGCTGAACATACTGTTTAATTAAACTTATATCTCTTGTTTCAAATAGCAGCTTTAGAGAACGCTCAAGTATCTTAAAAAAAAAAAAAAAGGAAAGGATAAGCTCATAAAGATAAAATATCCGCTAGTATATCATCATTATTGTATTTTCAATTATGTGACTACTGGATAATGTGATCTACCTAAGCAACCTGCTATTTACAATGACTGGATGAATTATTAGAAATTAGAAAATATTTTAGAGACTTTGTATAGCTATTTCTAATAATAGAATATCATGTCATTCGAGGAAAATCATATCGAATGACATGCAGATGAAACATTTACTCTGTGCGGAGTGACATAAAACATTTCAGTTTTCTTAAACAGGTAAAAGCACTCTAGGCATCATGATTTCATGCATTGTGTTTTATTTACCCTGTTGTAAAAAGGTCCTGATTCAGGTGGACAGAAAAAAATTTAAATATCACCAAGCAGTGAAATCAAAATTAGTCTTTTTCTGGTGTCAATAAGTATATACTAACTGTGACAGAATTTTCTGTACTGGGATTATTTCTACTAGAAAATGACTGACATACGTGGATTTATTTAATGGATTGAATTTAAATTAGTTCCAGCTAAAAGTTCTGCATCTTATTCTGAGAACTGGAACCCATACTTATTTACACAAGACATTTGCTAGTTTGGCCTCGGTACAATTCTGCCCTCAGAGAAAGAATGCACTGGATGATATTTCTTCCAGAAACTAGTATTAAATAACACCTCAAATTTGTATAACTACATATATGTCATACTGACAATAACAGATTGATAGTAAATCTATTATGCTTTTAATGCTCTCATAAAACTCAGTGTGTCAAATACGTTTCCATTTATGCCACTTATTTTTGGTTATAGGAAGAGTCTGGGACTGAGTAAAGAAACATTAAATATAATATACTATGGTTAATATTACCATAGCTGAGAAATTTCAGTAATTTAAGTACCATTCTTCAGAAATCTTCCTAACTTATATATGATAACCCAAGAAAACAAAATTTCAATTAATCTAGGATGTATTATATTGCTTATGAAGTATCTGTTGCTAGCTTCTCCGTATCCAAAAGCTTCCTAGCTTTTGCGTGTTGTCATATGATGATATATATTTAGCATCTCCAAGTGATAGGCAGGAAAATCTTATCAAGTTCACGTGTTGTTTTCAGCAATTGTGATAAAAGTAAGGTATGGGAAGAAGTTAGAAACTAAGGACTAAAATCAGGTAAGTTGTTTCATTGAAACGAATTCTCAAACATCATTTAGTTCCTCTTGTAGTTACAGATAGGCATATAAGCTATAGTTCTTCCACCTAGATGTGTGCTAAGGATTTTCACCAGATTCTTTAGCCGCTTATTTCTCAAAGATGAAAACAAGATAGATAAAACTTACCTTAGAAACAGCAGGGCAGGAATCTCTTCTGACTGTTTCTATTCCTTTTGCATCAAATACTGGGTCCTTTTGATCCAGTGTTTCATACATATAACCCACATACCTCTTTTTTGTTTGTAAAACACAGGGTAAATATACCTGTGATGAAATGAAACAAAATGTCTCTCAATAACCATTTTTTCCCCTCTACCATGAATATCTATTTTTAAGTCTTTTTTTCTCTTTAAACAAATGTCAGTTATAGAAAAAGTCTAAATATGTCTCAGGGCCCAACTAATTCACAATATAACACTTAGAGGTGAAAAACACACACAATTAGTTGTCTTTACCTCTTCATCATGTACTCCTTTGCCTGTACTATCAATTTTGCGCCTACCTCAACTGACACTGCTGTCTCAAAAGTCATCAATAATACCTTTTTAAAGAATTAAAAATTGCTTTAAGCATTACCCACACATGTATTTAAAGTGGATTTCTAGTAGATAGCTCTCAATATTTAAAAAGTTGCAAGAGAATTTACAATGAAAAGTCTTGGTCCCCCAACCTCTACTTTTCCCTCCCTAGAGCCATCTTCTGTTACTGATCTCCTGTGTATCCTTCCAGAGATAGTCTATACACATACATGTACTTATACACATAATGGTAGCTTATTTTATACATCATTCTGTACTTTGCTTATCATCATCATAATAAAGAGCTAATATGCTAATGGTTGGGATGCTGTCACGCCTAACGACCAATCAGTGGGAGGCTGCATGAGCAGCAGGGCGGAGCCGCCGTGTTGCTCCGAAGACGGGGCGGAAGTGGGGAGGCACCCAGAGGAGGCAGGACCATCCCGTGCCAGGGAGGGCGGGGATGAGAGCTCGCAGTGCCCCCCTCACCAGTCCTTTGTCACCCACCGCTCGCACTCTGAGTGCCCCGCGGCCCACCTGCCAGGGGAAGGAGGCAGCACAGCAGGCTTCCATGCTCTCCTCTGGCACCATGGCGGGGCGGAGCTGCCGCGTTGCTCTGGAGATGGGGCGGAAGTGGGGAGGCGCCTGGAGGAGGTGGGACCAGCCTGAGGCGACTGGCGGGGCTTGAAGCAGCCAGAGAAGGCCGGAGGGGTCAGGGGCGGGGCCAGGCGCGCTCAAGCTCTGGGTGGAGAGGTTAGGCCCAGGGTGTCAAGTCGGGGTGGCAGGTGGGTGGGCGGGGCCATGTGATTTCGCGCACCAGGTCACTAGTTTCATTTAATAATTTATCTTGGAGACAGTAGTCCATTATGTGAGGGTATCACAATTTATGTAACTAGTTACCTACTTACCTACTATGGGTCACTTAGGAGGTTTCCAGTCTTTTGGAATTTCAAATACTGTTCCACCAACCTTGCATGGATTAATCCACAGAAAAATTTGTTGAAGTGGAATTCCTAGATCAATGGGTATGTGCACTCTCCCTTTTTATAAGTTACCAAATAGAGCCTTCCCTTTCCTTTCTCAATAATCATATTAAATGAAAATGGTCTAAACATCCCAATAAAAAGGCAGAAATGATCAGATTATATCTGATCAAATAGTGAGGCTTAACTATAAGTTAGCTACTAGAAATCCACTTTAAATACAAGGATAAAAAAAGGTTAAAAATAAAAAATGGAAAAAGATACACATGCTTACACTAAAAGTTGGAGTGGCTATTTAATAAAAAGTAGATTTCAAGACGAGGAATATTATCAAAGATAAAATTATCAATTCACCAAGAAGATACATAATCATGAAGGTGTAGGCATCTAATAAGTGAACTTTAAAATGTATGGAATACAAACTGAAAGAACTAAAAGGTAGAAAATGGCAAATCCATGATTATATTTGGAGTTTTTAACACATCTCTTAAAAACTTACAGAAAATCAGTAAGAATATAGAAGGCTTCAACAACATTATCAACTAAGTGACATTTATAGAACATCCAGAATACACATGGCTATTCAGTGTTACATGAGAGCATTCACTAAAACAGATCACTGGCTGGACCAAATAACAAATTTCAAACTTAAAAGCATTAAGATCATACAGAGTATTTTCTTTGACCACAATGAAATTTAATTAGTAATAATAAAAAGATTTTTGGAATATCCTTAAATATTTAGAACTCAAACAACACACTTCTAAATAACCTTATCATTGAAGCAAATAATAATGAAAACACAAGATTTTAAAACTTATAGCTAAAGTAGTGTTTACAGGAAAATTTATATCTTCAAATGCTTATAATTAAAAAATATGTTTGAAATCAATGATTCAAGCTTCTAAATTAAGGAAAAGAAGAGCAAACTAAACCCAAAGTAAGTATAAGGACATAAAGAGTAAAAATTAATGGAATGATTAAGAAAAATTTTATAAAAAATGGAAGGATACCACTAAAAATCTTATTGATATCAAAACCACAATAAGGAAATATAATTTATGCCCATAAATTTGTCAACTTAGGATAAATGGACAAATTCCTTGACAACCACAGTTATCAAAACTGACATTAAAACGTTGAATAATTCAATATATATGAAAGATGTTTAATTTGTAATTAACCTCCCTCCTAATAAAATTCCAGGGTTAGATGGCTTCACTGGTAAATTCTATCCATCATTTAAGAAAGAAATAGTTGCATTAATCTTACATATTTTCCTTTCAGAAAATAGAAGAGGTAACACTTCCAACTCATGAGTCCAACCTTCTTTTTGGTCCCCAAAGACAATACAAGGAAAAAAACAATACTACAAACTAATATTCATCATGAACAAAAAGCTTCACAATTCTTGACAAATGTATGTTTTCTTTGAGAAGTTTTGCAGTTTTTGCTTTCATGTTTAGGTCTGTGACCCATTTCAGGTAAATTTTCATGTTTGCTGTTATTTTCTAAGCACACCATGCTCTTCACGTTGCCAGAGGGGTTGGGTGTCCATAGCACCATACACATGCTTCTAGGACAGTACTCATTACCACTATTTCTAATTTTCCCCTTCCCCCACTTAGAATTTCACTTTTCATTTAGGACAGATACCAAGAATGCTCACTTTTCAGTTAGGGCCTGTCCAAGTCTTCTTTGAATCTCTTCTAACAGAATTCTTGCTTCAGAGTAGGAACACGATAAACAATGAGATGATTATACTTTGCTTATCATATATTTGACTCTTCCTCTTTTGTCCTTTTTATACCAGCTCTCCTAAATCAACCATTTCTAACTCCTACTAACCCTTCTTTCTTAATATCTCTCGAAGTGTCCTTTCTTTATTCTTGCCAGTTCATCTCACTAACTAGTTCAGGCTATGCAGGTTGCAAGAAGTATCTTGTCTCGATTCTCCTCTTCCCAGCCCCTCTTGTACATTCTTACGAAGTCAATCCTCCACAAACATCTCTGCCTAAGTCATGCTCTTGTTTGATAAACTTAGCTGAATCAAGTTTAAATATTGTACCTTGGTATCCAAGACATTCTACAATCTGGTCTTTTTTTTTTTTTTTTTAATAAATCTTTATTGTTCAGATTATTACAATTGTTCCTCTTTTTTCCCCCCATAGCTCCCCTCCACCTGGTTCCCAACCCACCCTCTGCCCTTATCCCCCCCCACCACACTGTCCTCATCCATAGGTGTACAATTTTTGTCCAGTCTTTTCCCATACCTCCCACACCCCTTTCCCCACAAGAGTTGTCAGTCCATGCCCTTTCTATGCCCCTGATTCTATTATATTCACCAGTTTATTCTGTTCATCAGATTTTTTATTCACTTGATTTTTAGATTCACTTGTTGATAGATATGTGTTTGTTGTTCATAATTTTTATCTTTACCTTTTTCTTCTTCTTCCTCTTCTTAAAGAATACCTTTCAGCATTTCATATAATACTGGTTTGGTGGTGATGAACTCCTTTAGCTTTTTCTTATCTGTGAAACTCTTTATCTGACCTTCAATTCTGAATGATAGCTTTGCTGGGTAGAGTAATCTTGGTTGTAGGTTCTTGCTATTCATCACTTTGAGTATTTCTTGCCACTGCCATCTGGCCTGCATAGTTTCTGTTGAGAAATCAGCTGACGATCGTATGGGTGCTCCCTTGTAGGTAACTAACTGTTTTTTCTCTTGCTGCTTTTAATATTCTCTCTTTGTCTTTTGCTCTTGGCATTTTAATTATGATGTGTCTTGGTGTGGTCCTCTTTGGATTCCTTTCGTTTGGGGTTCTCTGTGCTTCTGGGACTCGTAAGTCTATTTTTCACCAGGTAGGGGAAGTTTTCTGTCATTATTTCTTCAAATAGGTTTTCAGTATCTTGCTCTCTCTCTGTCTTGTTCTGGCACCCCCATAATTCTGATGTTGGTACGTTTGAAGTTGTCCCAGAGGCTCCTTATACTATCTTCATATTTTTGGATTCTTTTTTATTTTCCAGTTGGGTGTTTTTCACTTCTTTGTATTTCAAGTCTTTGACTTGATTCTTGCGATCCTCTTGGATCTCTGTATATTATTTTTTATTTCAGTCAGTGTATGCTTAATTTCTAGTTGGTCCTTTTTCACATCCTCGAGGGTCTCACTAAATTTATCGGCCTTTTCTAGAAAATTCTTGAAAAACCTTATAACCGTGGTTTTGAACTCTATATCTAGTCATTTGCTTTCCTCCATTTCTTTCATTTGTGACTTGTTTCTTTGTCTCCACATTTTGGCTGCTTCTGAGTTGATAGAGTGGCTTTGTGTGCTAGGTGTCCTATAGGGCCCAGTGGTTCAGCCTCCCCAGTTACCTGAGGTGGACACTCGTGGTGCACTCCTTTGTGGGCTGTGTACACAGTCTTGTTGTAGTTAAGCCTTGATTGTTGTTGGTATCACTGGGAGGAATTGACCTCCAGGCCAATTGGCTGTGAGGATCAGCTGTGTCTACACTGGAAGAACTTCTGTGCTGGAGACACTCTTATGAGACAAGATTTGCAAAAGCCTCTGTGCTCAGCTTGGATGGGGCAGAGTCTCAGGGCAGAGCAGACAGCAATGGCTTCCTGTCAGCCCTGCCCTACCAGGCCCCTGGGTCTCAGTGTCCCGCAGTAATCACTGCAAGCACCTCTGAGAGAAAGTCGCCCTCAAGTTTTGCCTGCTGCCAGACAGTCCAGTTTCTCCCCGAATGAGTCTGGGTCCCCAGAGTCTTGCCCGGAACTCGAGTTCAGTGCAGTCGGGAGCTTTTGTCTCCCTCCTGGTTGAGAAAGCCAGCCATGCACTCAGTTGCCAGCCCTCTCCGCGCACTCGCGTCTCAGTACCTCTGCCTTCTGCAGCTCCTCTGGGTCTCAGTGTGCTTTTCTCTTTCCTGACAGTCCAGTTTCTTCCTGTATGAGTATGCGTCCCCAGATTCTCGCCCAGAACTGGAGTTCAGAACCGTTGGGAGCTTTTGCCTCCCACCCAGTTGAGAAAACCAGCTGCACACTCAGTTGCCAGCCCTCTCCATGCGCGCCTCGGTACCTCTGCCTTCTGCAGCTCCTCTGAGTCTCAGTGTGCTTTTCTCTTTCCTTCTAGTTGTAGAATTTCCACTCAGCCAGCCTTCCTGTGGTTCTGGATGATGTCTGTTTTGTCTTTTAGTTGCAGTTTTGAAATTGTTGTGTGAGGCACCAAGTTTAGGTGTTTACCTATGTCGCCATCTTGGTTTCTCCCCCTACAATCTGGTCTTAACTTTATGTTTCCAGACGTCTCTCCTGCTTCTCTGTATTCCCACATTGGGCTTTTCCAACTCCACATCCTTCTACATGCTATTTTTTTTCCTGAGAACAACTGCTGCCCGTGGCTGCCTACTGAAAATCTAACCATTTTCCGAGACACAGTACAATATTACTTCCTACATAGTGTGTCCCCATACAGCCAGGACAGCATAACTTCTTTTGTGTTCTTAACAGTGCTTAGGGAGTCTGCTTTTATGAGACTTTCCGACGTTTACAATAACAAAGATCATTTATATCCATTTCTAATTTTTCCTTTTAGATTATTGCTCTTAGAAGGCAGGACTGTGTCTTAGGCTGATTTGCATTCCACACCTCTCCTAGCTCAGTATCTTTTATATAGAAAGAACTAAATACATACCTGACATCTAAAGTAAAGTGAAAAGTCGAAGGTCCTTCTGGCAGACTATATATTTCAAAGAACTAATATCTCCTATTCCACATGGTCTTTCTACAATGTGACTCTGACATTCTTCCCATTAAATCTAGACAGGCTATGATGTGTGTGACTTTGAGACTAGGTCACAAAAAGCAAAACAACTTTTGTTCATTCCTAGAACTCGGCCATCATACTGTGAGGAAGAGCAAATAGCCTCACGGAAAGGCCATGAGCAGGTGTTCCAGCTGACAGCCCCAGCTGAGGTCCCAGTCAGCAGCCAGCATGAGAGTGATCATGCTTCAGGTGATTTCAGTCCTTAGCTGGGTCACCGCCAGCCTTTAAGTTTTCTCAGCTGAGGACTTAGACATGGTGGAGCAGAGATATGCCATCCCTGCTGCAACCTTTCTGAATTCCTGAGCATAGTAAAATGATTATTTTACACCACTACATTTGGTGTGGTCTGTTATACGTCACCTAGAGGCCCAGTGCATGAAATTCGTGCATGGGGGGTGTCCCTCAGCCCGACCTGCACCCTCTCCAATCCGGGAACCCTTGGGGGATGTTCAACTGCCCTGTGGGATCAGGCCTAAACTGGCAGTTGGACATCCCTCTCGCAATGTGGGACCTCTGGCTCCTAACTGCTCACCTGCCTGCCTGCCCTAACCACTCTGCCTGCCGGCCTGATCCCCCTAACTGCCCTCCCCTGCCGGCCTGGTTGCCCCTATTAACTTTTTTTTAAATCTTATCCCCATTCACACACAATTGTATTTGACTTCCTTATTGGCTTCTCCCTCTCACACAATTTTTCTCTCTCCTTTATGTAACACTTTTTCCTACTGACTCACCATTTATAAACTTTTCTTTCCTCATTTCCTACTTCTGTTCCATCATCCTTCTTCCCATCTTTCTCCTACCCTCCCTTCTTCCCTCCCCACATTACTTCTTTCCTTTATCTTTACCCCTGCCCTCCCTCAGACCTGCTTTGCTCCCTCCCTCATTTCTTCCTACTTCCCATTCTCTTTTTAAGTTCTACCGGTTCCCCTTTGAAACTTTTCTTCCCTCCCTCTTTCTCATCCTACCTTTCCCATACATTCTTCTCTACTTCCACTGTTTTAATATCTATCTATCTTTTCACTATCATTTATCTTTTTTCTTTTCTCCTACTTTTAAAATCTTTCCCCAGCACACAACTATACTTGATTTTCATTATAGCTCCTACAGTTCACTCATACATCCTCTTTCCTTCTTTAACTCTGCTGTCTACTGACTCCTTTATAAAGCTCTTTCCTCCCTCCTTCTCTTCTTCCCCCTCCTCCCTCACTCTTTTATCTTTTTACAAGCTAATTAAAAATTCTATGCTTTTTGTCCTGTCTTAGCACCAACTTCTTTCCTCTCTGGGACCTGTAGCCACCTCTGTTTGGGCACTTGGGCCCCTCTCACAACAGCTTTGAGGGGCCAAGCGACAACGCAGCTGTGTCTTGCCCACTGTGGCCCATGCCTCCCTCCTCTGAGTCGGGGGAGCGTCCCGCTGGGCCGGCATCCATTGCGGAGACCGCTGTGTTTGTGCACGTGCGCGAGGCTTTTATCCCATTGCGTGCCGAAGTGGGGGGACGTGGAGGCCTTTCCCATCCTCCGGTGTGCCCACTCCCACGCCTCGAGTGGCTCTCCGTCCGCTCCCATCCTGAATCCACAGGTGACGGGTGTGCTTGCGCAGGCACAGTTGGGACCTGGCTTGTCCTCCGGGGGCATTCCACCCAGGATGCGAGCCGCCGTCCAGGTCGGACCGGGCAGATGAATGGGTGGACGGCTGGAGAAAGCCGCGGTGGCTTCCCTGTGGTGTGAGGGTCGCCTGTGGTCTCCATGGTGGCAGGGCTGGGTCTGCACTGCAGGAGGAGGCTTCAAGGTTGTGCGCTTGGGAGGATCGACCGGCGTCGCGGGGCCGCCCTGTGTGTCTGTGGCAGTGGGATCCCCGTGTTGTTTACCCGGTGGCCCGTCCAGGTCCGGTGCCTTACCTCGACGTCTATACTCTGTCGTCGCGCCTGGGCCCTTCCTTCATGTTCGGTCCACACCCTCTTGATTTGCATGCGCGACCCCTCCCGGGGGTCACCACAGACGCTCACACCCCCACCCTGGTTGGTGTCTGCCGACTGCGCCCTGAGAACTGGCCTTCTGCTGTGCGGTGTCGCCCCTTGGCCCCCCCACCTCAGGGGGGATGGTTGGTGGCGTCCCCAGGCAGAGTGCTCTCGGACAGGGTGCGGTGTTGCGGGGGTGTTTGTCAGGCGCGTGCACCCAGGAGAAAAAGAGGACTCTGGCACTGGGCAGGGGACGCAGCCTCACTTCCCTGGCCCAGAGCCAGGGGCAGGGAAGCGAGCCTCACACATGTCCCCCTGCTGCACACGCAGCCTGTTGAACTGTCGTTTCTGTGACGCCATAACAGACAATTTGTGCGTTACCTCTTTATTATATAGATACTTAACTGAAATAGTCTTTTCATTTATATTTATGTAAAGACATTACTTAAAAGATTTGAGAAAATTATATAAAACGAAGGGAAAATATTTTAAATATAACACTTTAATAGCCTGTGTACTGTTATTGATTCTGAAAATATATTGAACAAGTCAAAAATGTCTAGAAGCTATGTGAATTTTATATGTGATCATTAGCATTACATTTCTTTTACCTTTTCAAACTTCAATTTCACTGGTTTGGGATTGGTAGCAGTTACAGCTTCAGCAATTTCCTGACCAATCTTAAAAGACTGCTCCTTAGTAGCTCCTTTCAGTAGCACAAACATACTAGAAGATTAAAAATAGAGTAGGGTAATGAGGAAGTCAGTGTAAGGAAAAAGTTTCACCAAGAGTAACTTTCCTGGCTAACATGTCTAATACTAAAGAAAACATTTCCCCCTCTTATCCTTCCTTATTAAATTGCTTCTGATCTAAGCTTTCTTGTTTTATCACAACTTTCCTTGTGTTCACATGGTATATCTTATTACAGCTCTTTAAGACATCTGATATTGCTAGTTTAGTTACACACAGACCAGCTCAGTTATCACAGCTGCCAAGCAGATCCTGGGTCGTTCCTAGACATTTATAGATTTGGATGACACACAATTAGGTCAATCATAAAATAAGAGAAAATGTGAGTATAAAGACATGGAAATTTTACTTGTGATGTGGGAGGCAATTTCCTTCTAGAACCACCCAACTTTAAAAAGACACACATATTATTTTGTAATACATGTTTACTGAAGAACAGTTAGAAAACACAAAAAGGCATAAAGAAGAAAATAGCCATCTACATACTCTTACCATTCAGATAAAAGATATCCCAAATCTTTTGTGTATATCTGTAAATCTTTTCTCATTTGGATCACAGATCATACCACTGGGTAACTTTCTCCTTTCATTGAATAGTATATTGTGAACATTTTCAGTGTCACTAGTGCTTTTACATTATTGTAACAGTTGTACTGTATTTCAATGTATGGATATAGTATAATTTAACCAAACTATCACTGAAAATTTAGGTCATTAAAATTTTTTGGCTAATTAATATATAATAATTTGGTACACCTCTGTGACCGCATAATAAATTCCTATACGTAAATTTAAAAAAAATTCTTGGTAAATGGTGGACACTAAAAATATTTTTTGAAAGATACTGTCAAACTAAATTCCAGAAAGATATTTCGGAGGTATAGTCCCACCAGCAATACATGCAGGTCAAGAGGAAAGAATTTCTAATATGAATAAAAAAATCCCAATACAAAAAATACTCAAAAGTAACTTATAAAGAAAAGTATTGGTCATTTTTTCCTAATATAATTTAGTTAGCTTTAAAATAGCATTTTACATTTCAGTATATACCACAATCTGAGATCAACAGAAGCAATGGCTAATACTTATTATTTTAGTAGAAAGACATTAAATAGTTGACATGGACAATATCTTGAGACATGACTTTAAGACTTTTGTTTGTAGTTTTGTTTTTTTTTAATATATTTTATTGATATTTTACAGAGAGGAAGGGAGAGGGACAGAGAGCTAGAAACATTGATGAGAGAGAAACATCAATCAGCTGCCTCCTGCACACCTCCCACTGGGGATGTGCCCGCAACCAAGGTACATGCCCTTGACCGGAATCGAACCCGGGACCCCTCAGTCCGCAGGCCGATGCTCTATCTACTGAGCCAAACCGGTTTCGGCTGTTTGTAGTCTTGGAGCCCCCTAAACTAATCTCCTATTTCTTCAAGTGTTTTTTATATTGGACTTTAATCTCCTTTGGATGGTTTCTTTAGAAAAGCTCTTTCTCTGCCAATACTGCAGACAGTACTTAGATTCTGATAGGAAAAGCTTAAGAAGTATTTATCCAATATTAAGGTCTTTAAAATAAATGATATCAACCTGAATTATTTTAACATTCATTAAAGCAGAACAAACAGGCCTTAGTTAGCTATAATAGTGTCTCTTTAGGCCCATCTGATACTCATTATACCAATATAGTCTTATTTTAAAAAATAGGTTATAGATTTCCTTTTGAAGAATCATTCTTAACAACAGACATTGGGGCCTAGTAAAAAGTTAACCACTCACAACTTTGGCAACTGTCCCTCAAGAACAGTCTTATTATTTATTGTAAGATATATATTTAAATTCAGAGAGCTGCAGCTATATGAAGAATTATTCACATTAAAAGCTGTTTCTTTAAACAGACTGGACTCCTATGTACACAGTTTTTTTATAGATCACTATCTACTTGGCTACCTGGAAGGATGCCATGGGAATCTTCACAGTGTTTGGCTCAGGATACTTACATTTTCTTGCTCAGGATCATATTTGGTAAATCAGGACTTGTCCTAACTCTGATCATAAGAACCAGAAAGGACTTGGATAAAACTCTATTTTAAGAATGATTACCCTTAAGCCATTCTAAACACTGAAATGAATATCTAAAGAGATTCAAAAAGACAGCTTCAAAACAGAAAGTTCATTACCTGTCAGTATCACCATATACAACCCTCGCTCCCCATTTCTTGGTATCATTCACCAGTTTAATAGCTCGTTCCAAGGTCTCTCTGGCTTTGTGAACAATACTATCACCAACCTATTGGTACAAACACATTGAAATAATATTTTAACATAGCTTAGTAAAGTCAATAGACTTTTAAAATATAATAGTTACTTTTAAATACTAAACATTTCTAAAATTAAATAAAGGGAAAGGAACATAAAAAGAAACCAAATAGTCACCATTCTTTCTACAAGTATTCAAGAAGAAAGTAAGATGAAGAATTTAAAAGAAGGAGCCATTCAATATACAGACTTGCCTGTGAATGTATCAGTAAGTACAATGGATTGCATTTTACACAGGTACACAGCTACATTTAATTCCTGGAATAATAGAATCTTATTTATTCAAGGACTTTCTAATATGCTTTTATAACCAATCAAGCAGGAAATTACTCTTTGTGAATATGTGTATCTTTCAAAATTTTGTTGGAGGTTATGACAATTTTTCAGTATTATTAAAGTTAATGCTGAACTGAAATCTCAGTGATTGGTTATACAAAATTTTTAGATAATCGTAAAACAAGGAAAATGTATAACTATATGATGGAAATTACATGACAAGTATTCCATTTAAATCAAGTAGGCAGGTATATGTCTAACAAGGGTTTTTTCACTCGTGAGTGGTGAGTCTTAACAATGATCATGGCAAAAAATGACATAGTATTTAGCATTGCTGCTTCATTTATTTAACTCATTAAAGCTAAGAGTTGGGGAAAATTGCCCATCAGCACAAATGGAGCATTCTTTTTTAGAATTTTAAAATAAGAATTACATACTTTTTCCTGTCATGTTAAGAAGCGACAATAGTAATAATAATCCCTTCCCCTTTAACTGTAAAATTTGAATTATCTGAACTAAATGTAGGATTAAATAGTATTTAAAAGGCTGTTTAAAGTTGCTTTATAAAGGAGATATGAAGTGTATGAACAAAGGAATAAATAGAAATACTGTAGCAGAAATTTAAAGGTCTCTGTTGAGACCTTTTCATGCGTTAAAAGTAGGTCAACTATAACCTAATACATTTAAAAAATCATGTTATCTAATTGAAATTCAAGTTTTAATCTTTAATCTGTCATCTGTTGCCACTTTAAAAAAGATACACTTCAAAATATGTGATGGCAACTAGCTGGGTAGGTGAGCCACCTAGTGTCAAGTCAAATGTGCTTTTGAGATACATGCACATATGGACCTAACTGCCCGCCTCCTGCTGCCTGCTCTGACCCATTTAAGTTACACCCGGAAGAGTCAGAACTCTTGCAGCTACCCCTGCCTGAAGACTATGCAACCTGAAGAATTCAGTGGCATGAGGGTGAGGGGGCAGAAGAGAGGGAAAAGCGTGGTAATTAAATATAACTTTGGTACAGGGCTAAGAGATTGTATATAAAAAGAGGAAAATAATTGGTAGACCACAACGTTCTGGCCTTCATTTGACACAAAAAGATCATTAACTAAACAAATTATATCATTCTTTTCTCAATCACTAGTAAATTATTATTTTAGTCTGTTACACTATATTGAATTTGTGTCAAATTAACACCCTACTTTAGTAAATAATAAAATTAGTCTTATTCTACGAAAAGTATCTTTTAGTTACAACTACCATTATAAAAGAAAGGTTCTGCTTTATATCTACTGCTACATGAGTAAATATGAAATGATTGTTGTTCACTGACATTTGGAGAAGCAACCTAACCATCAAATCTCTATCAATACATTAAAAGGAATTAGTACCAAGGTTGTTGTAAACATTGCTATAAATGTGGCATTGAAATCTCATGCTAATAATAGTTGGTTACAATATAGTCATCCAGGTTATGTAGAAATATGTGTATGCTAATTTCTAAAATTACTGAAGACACAACAGTTCTTACAGAGAAAACCCACAAATCCTGAAGAGTATGTATGTATATAAGCCCCAGTTTGAGAAAACTAATCCTACGTCATGGACATGAAACCCTTTAAAGTTTCAAAACAAAAGGAACTGCTTTAATGAACAGGTTTTCATTTAACGCTACTTTAGTCTCTTTTGAAAAAACTATAGAATTATACCACTTACCTCAATGCATGGCATTCTCCCAGAAAAATTAGCAGCTGTATAGCCATATGTGACATTTGCTATAAGCTTAAGTCCTAGCTGTCGTGCATCGAGCATTCGTGAAAGGGCTCTGTCTTGCTTATAAGCCTTCATTGACTGCTTCACCATGAGTCTAGTCTTCAAAATTTCTTCCAACATTATTGGTAGCACACCCTTTCTTACTGAAGGCTATCATAAAGGAAAAAAGAATGTTTGAAATCCCTTAAACATTAGATTTAGATAATTAAGAAGGAAGCACGAAGTATAACAATGGCCAACTGTCATGAACTGAAACATTCTAACAATAAAGTGGCCAGAGAACCAATGGCAGTCGATACAAAATCATCACATTTTCTTTCTTTTGCAGAGGACTTTTTTCCTAAAAGGTTCCTGTAATGGTTATAACTCTACTGAAGTACTATTTTGTGAGTTCAAAGACCCCCAGGGAGGAGGATGTCAATTAGTGCATAAGGAAGACCATAGAACAAGTTCAGAGGGAAATTTTGATCCAAACCCCCACTCTTTCAGAAAGACACACGGGATTTGTATCACTCATAACAAACCTCAGTTTTTAAAGATCTCATCCTAATGACCCCAGTAATCTGCATGGAACTCCATTTATCTACCTTGTAAGAATGATGAGCTGGGTTGACTCTGCTGACATTCAAACCTGCAGTTCCAGGGACTCTAGGTATTTCAAATCTGATGCTTAGACCACTAAGCCATCCCCTCCGGCCTATATTTATTAGCAATCTGGAAGAGGGGATGAATAGTGAGGTGATAAAATTTGTTGATGCCAAAAAAAATCATTTGTATTAATCAAGATTAGGGAGAATTTATGAGAACTCCAGCAGGAATGAAAACCACAAAACAGTATTAACTCTGAAGATGATTCACAGATACATGCAAGGTAATAATGCATGTTGGACTGAACAATTAAAGCTGTAGGTACAGGATAACCACACTCCTGAATATTAAAAAAATCTTATTTTCATTAAACTTTACACATTGGGTCAAAATGTAGATGTAAGTTTTAAAAATGATGTTAAAGGGAGATAAGCTGCTAGATGTGTGACAATGAAAACAGTCTAATCTCTAATTCATTCTGTGTACTGTTTAAAGAAGTCATAATGTTTATGTTAGGACATAATATCTGTGATAATGTGAAGATGTACTTTTCCCCAAAAGGAATATATCATGAACTCTCTGGTAAAAATTTTCCTCATATCTAAGTGGCTAATTTTAGGATACTCTTTAAACACAGCATGCTCTTACTGATAAAGATGCTACCTTTGCTAAGTACACCAGAATGAATTTGAGGGCTTGTGAGGTCCATGCTACCATCAACCAACCTATTGTCCCATGATTCTAGTATGCTAAGGAACTTGAAAAGAAAGGAGAGACAATATAATATTCTCCTAGATCTCTCGTATTTGTCTTTAATTTATTCATTTATGAGGCTTTCCTCAGTCTCTTTTTAAGGGAGATAAGGGAGAGGAAAAAAAAAGAGACCTTATTATTAGTTTGGATATCTTTTTAGAAATGCAATCAATACAAGAGTATCATTCTTTCTGAGATAGTCTTAATTTAAAATAATATAGAAGAACAATTAGCAGTGTGTACACAGCAAAGCAATTTAAATCTTTGTAAGTTAACATCACTGTGATCATCAAGTAGCTATTTAAGTCTGCCAGACTCTAACAGAGGGCAGAAGGTATACATGTTTATTTCTTCCAATATTTCACTGAAAACTAAAATCTAATAATTAAAATATTTTAAACCTAAATTCATGCAAAACAAGATGACTATTTAAAAATTATTTCTTGGAAGATTCCTATATTTTTGTGTGAGATAAGATATTCAAGCAAACTTATTTTTTCCCCTCTGTATTATAGGCCAACAAAATCTAAACCATTAGCTCTTCAAAGGTTAAGCCATAGTAGACACCTTTCATTTACAAGAGAGTATTACCTTGACAAAAGCTATTCCATTGGGGGACACTGTGATGTCATGCCTAATTTGGTAAAGTAAATCTGGAGGCACTCTCAGAGAGGTACAGCCAAATTTGAACTCATCAAACCTGTTAAGGAAGAAAATATTAAGCAAATACTTTCTCCAATCATAGAAGAGATTCTAAGCAATTTTAGGAATCTTTCTAATTCCATTAGAAATTCATTTTCAAACATCTAAACATGAATTCTTGTATTTAGTAATATGCTTGTCTAATTATAAAAAACAGTTCTTCAAATATTCACAATTTGTTAAAAGAAATATTTCTTAAATGACACTATCCTAAAATTTATGGATAAAATCTATACTGAAATACCAAATTTCAACTCAACATATGATTACCCTACACTAAGTTTCTTAAAGAAAAACTTAAGCCATAAAAAGATTATAAATAACTTTGCAAATTTTTGTTCTTAATAAAAAGTATTACCAATACTCCTTTGAGTTAAAAATATTGTTCTCATTCAGCTTATAAAATTCTTTGACATGAACAGCTAAAACATTTAACAGTGTAACTTTAAAAAATTCAAACTATTTCTAAGAAAAGTCAAGAGGAGTTGATAGCTGGAGTTGTAAGATCATAATCCTCAAACAGTTACACTGAAAGGTGATTTATAGCAAACAAATTAAATGTAACTCTCAATTAAAGAGAGGCCATAGATATACATGGAGAGTGCAACAGATAGTTGCAAGGCTGATGTATTCACAACGTGTTCATATGTGTCATCCATCGGTGATGCTGACTTAGTCATATGATGATCTATGTCAATTAGGAAAATTAAAGTAACAAATTAGCTGTGCTACAGCCCATTAATTTTGTTCATAAGGACAGTCTCAAGTGCAAAAAGACACTCAAAGTCTAATTTTAGTAATAAGTACAGAGCACAACCTAGCTGTAAATATGAAAAACTTACTTTCCCAAGTTCTCCACATGGCCAAGGCAGGTGGAAAAACAGTAGTTGTATGCAATCACAATAGAAGGATATAGTGACTGGAAATCCAGAACAAGAACAGAGTTGCTATAGAAGCGAGATTCAGGCTCCATAATTAGGGGGACACATTGTGGGGCTCTCATTTGGGACCTCTGCTGTACATTAGGTGTCACAGGAATATAGTTCATTGGTTTAGCAATACGCAACATCATTGACTCCACACGGTACTGTGGGCAGAGAGGTGGAGGTAGGAAGAGAAGAAGAAATAGTTAAATATGCTGTTCTTTGGAATAGTCATCTGGGAAATGTTTTGCTCTTCAGAGTAAGGCTGCATGACTTTCTTACAATAAAGTTACACAGTATTGATTATTCAGTCAGCTATTAGGTGCTTGAAGGGGACATTTATAAATCCTTTTCATATTCCCATAACTTTTTAAAAAACTCTTTATTGTTGAAAGTATTACATATGTCTCCTTTTCCCCCCATTGACCTCTCCCAGCCCACACCCCGTCCCCCAGACCAGGCTTTCACTCCCCTATTGTCTGTGTCCATTGGTTATGCTTATACGCATGCATATAAGTCCTTTGGTTGATCTCTTACCCCTACTCAACCCTCCTCCTGCTTTCCTTCTAAGGTTTGACAGTCTGTTTGATGCTTCTATGTCTCTATAAAAACTATAAAATATGTCAAAAGGCTTACATCATAAAGCAATATTGAAAAGACAAATAGATTTCTTTTTACATTTAAATACAGCTCTATCACAATAAACGGATGTAGGAGAGACAGCTGTATAGTTTGTCAACTTATTTAAAAAGTTGGCCAATCTTTTAGAAAGTGATTTGGGAAAGTTTGAGAATGAAACTCAGGAGACTTGAGATGATAAATGTTATCCCAATTTTTCAAGAAGGAAACACGAAGATTCCAGAATTAAAAGGTAATCAGCTTAATACTCACAAAATTGAATCAAGCAATTCATTGTTTATAATAACAGCTATTAAGCAGATGGTCTGGAATATTAGATTAAAAAACACTCGCCTGCACCTCCCGGGCACCTGAGCGGCCCCTGACCGTCGGCGCGGGGCTCAGGCCGCGCCTCCCAATACCCCAAACCCATCCTTCTAAAGGGACTGTTGTAAAAAGAAGGAAAAAAAAAAGGGGGGAAGAACACAGGTACAAAAAATAAAAATGGCTACAAACAAGTACCTATCAATAATAACTTTAAACGTAAATGGACTAAATGCTCCAACATAATAAAAGTCTTATATGACAAACCTACAGCCAATATCATACTCAATGAACAAAAACTAAAAACAAACAAAAAAACAAAACATTTCCCCTAAGAACAGGAACAAGACAGGGATGCCCACTCTCACCACTCCTGTTCAACATAGTACTGGAAGTGCTAGCCATAGCGATCAGACAAGAAAAAATAAAAGGCATCCAAATTGGAAAAGAAGAAGTAAAATAGTCATTATTTGCAGATGACATGATATTATACATAGAAAACCCTAAAGACTCCATCAAAAAACTACTAGAATAAGTGAATTTGGCAATGTAGTAGGATACAAAATTAACACCCAGAAATCTACGGCCTTTTTATACACCAATAATGAACTCACAGAAAGAGAAACGAAAAAAAAAAAAAATCCCATTTACCATTGCAACAAAAACATTAAGATACTTAGGAATAAATTTAACCAAGAAGGTAAAGACCTCTATTCAGAAAACTACAGGATGCTGAAAAAAAAAAGAGATAGAGGAAGACATAAACAAGTGGAAGAATGGACCGTGTTCATGGACTGGTAGAATCAACATCATTAAAATATCCATACTACCCAAAGCAATCTATAGATTCAATGCACTCCCCATTAAAATACCAATGGCATACTTCAAAGACCTAGAACAAACTCTCCAAAAATTCATCTGGGACCAAAAAAAAAAAGACCCTGAATAGCTGCAGCAATCTTGAGAAAGAACAAAGTTGGAGGAATCACAATGCCAGATATCAAGCTACACTACAAAGCCACTGTCCTCAAAACTGCCTGGTACTGGCACAAGAACAGACATATAGACCAATGGAACAGAACAGAGAACCCAGAAATTGACCCAAACCACTATGTTCAGTTAATATTTGACAAAGGAGTCAAGACAGTCTCTTCAATAAATGGTGTTGAGAAAATTGGACAGATACATGCAAAAAAATGAAACTAGACCACCAACTTACACCAGACACAAAAATAAACTCAAAATGGATAAAGGACTTAAACATAAGACGGGAAACCATAAAATTATTAGAGGAATCCACAGGCAGCAAAATCTCAGACATATGCCAAAGCAATATCTTCACCGATACAGCTCCTAGGGCAAATAGAAAATAAACAAATGGGACTACATAAAAATAAAAAGCTTCTGTACAGCAAAAGAAACCATCAACAAAACAACAAGAAAGCCTACTGCATGGGAGAACATATTTGCCAATGTTATCACCAATAAGGGTTTAATCTCCAACGTTTACAGGGAACTTATATAACTTAACAAAAGGAAGATAAACAACCCAATCAAAAAATGGGCAATGGACCTAAATAGATACTTTTCAAAAGAGGACATAAGGAAGGCCAAGAGACATATGAAAACATGCTCAAAGTCACTAATCATCCGAGAGATGCAAATCAAAACCACAATGAGGTACCATCTCACAACTGTCAGAATGGCTATCGTCAACAAATCAACAAATGACAAGTGCCTGCGAGGATGCGGAGAAAAAGGAACCCTTGTGCACTGCTGGTGGGAATGCAGACTGGTGCAGCCACTGTGGAGAACAGCATGGCACGTCCTCAAAAAATTAAAAATGGGACTTCCATTTGACCCAGTAATCCCACTTTTAGGAATATATCTCAAGAAACTAGAAACACCAATCAGAAAGGATATATGCACCCCTATGTTCACAGCAGCACAATTTACAATAGCTAAGATTTGGAAATAGCCTAAGTGCCCATCAGCAGATGAATGGATTAGAAAACTGTGGTACATCTACACAATGGAATACTATGTTGCATTAAAAAAGAAGGAATTCTTATCATTTGCAACAGCATGGATAAACCTGGAGAGCATTATGCTAAGCGAAATAAGCCAGTCGGACAAAGATATATATCACACAATCTCACTCATTTGTGGAATATAATGAACAACATAAACTGATGAACAAAAATAGAACCAAAGTCATAGAAGCATCGAACAAACTGTCCAACCTATGAGGGAAGGTGGGGATGGGGAGGTGAGGGGGTTAAGAAATCAACCAAAGGACTTGTATACATGCATATGAGCATAACTAATGGACACAGACTGGTGGGGGTGGGGGTGGGGGTGTGAGGGCATGTGCTGGGGTGGGGGTGGTCGGGGAGAGGTCAATGGGGGAAAAAGAAAACTTATGTAATACTTTAAACAGTAAAGACTTTTTTGAAAAAGAAAAAAAAAACTCGCAAGAATTAGCATGGGCTCACTGAAAACTTCTCATGTGGTTTTGAGGTATTCACCTTTTTTAAAATTATAAGCCAGCTCAAATAGTTTTTAAAACCTGTAGGGGTATAAATAAATACAATAAATAGCTTACACGCAATAAAATGAAATAAAAAAATAGTGATGCCAAAATAGTTAGTGCTCTAATTACTGATATCATAGGTTGGGAGAATGTTATAGATATAGAGTAATTAAAATAATTAAAAGATTTTATGAGGTTAAGGAACCTGAGGGATTTAATGCGGTATCCCTGATGCCTACTATAATGTTTATTTAACACATTAAAGGTATTCAAATAAATATTTGTTAAATGAGTGCACGAAATCATTTTTATCAAGGCATGTGACAAAATCTCTCATTATATCTTTGGGAAATTAGAATGATGAATTAAATGGATTCTCATGAGGGGACTTTCAAGTGCAAAAAAACCCCAACCAAACAACTTCAACCAACCAACCAACCAACCAACCAACCAACCAACCAAACAAACAAACAAATGGATTTCCTACCTGCGAACCCCTTGTCAGTACATGTAAAAACTGAATGCCAAAAAGTCTAGCCATTTCACTGGTTTTTCCAATCAGGTCCAGCTGTTCTAACATTTGGAGATTTCCGCGCACACGGCTGATGTAATGATCAACCATTTTCCATCTGTTAAAAGAGAATCTATGTTATGAACATTAGGAAAAAATTGGGACACCTGAAATTAGTACTGTTTTCATTATGCCAAAACATACATATTAAAAGTGAGGTTATTTAAGGAGTAATGATGTATGTTAAAGCATGTTAAAGAATTAAACATTAGAAAATTTCAGATATTTCCAAAGCATAAAACTTAGTGAAAATATGCAGTTTGAAATAGCGCTTGTGATAAGATGGTAAGACTAAAGATAATTATTTTCAATATTTTTCTTGGTGTTACTTTTTGTTCTAAAAAAATTAACACTCTCCTAGATGCCACTGCTGATGATGCAATAATTATACAATTATAATTTATCATTTCTATAGGTGTTTTTATATCCTCACCCAATATTTTTTTTATTGATTTTAGAGAGAGAGTGAGAGAGAGAAACATCGATGTGACAGAGAAACACTGATTGTTGCCTCCCGTATGCCTCAACCAGGGATAGACGGGGAACCTTTTGGTGTATGGGATGATGTCCCAACTGAGCCACCTGCCAGGGCATCTATAATTTTTTTTTTTTAAGAACATGGAAGCTTTGGGTTATCATTTGTAAATACCAGTCTAAAATAAAAGCATGAATTGTCTTCTCATGGGAAGAAACAGAGTAATATGAAAAAGATTTAGAAAAATCAGGAAAATAATTTTTATGAAACCATAGTGGGGTAAATGTACATCAAATTAGTATTTCCTGTGAAAACAAAAATATTATTTTCTTTGATTTAAACTTTAAAAAAAATTGACCTGTTTATCTTTTTGCTAAGAAAACAAGCAAACAACAACCCTCACCAGAGCCATAAAAGGAAGTTTTCATTTAATATTATGTTATTAAAATGTAAAAATGATCCAAAGATATGCTATAAAGAATAAAATTCATTCAAAGAATATTAAGGTTCAAATATATTGCAACTTTTAATTACTTGGCTTTTAGAACAATATAGTCATATAACTGCTAAATATAAAAAGTTAAGACCGGCAGGCAGGGCTCAGTGATTGAGCGTTCACCTATGAACCAGGAGGTCACGGTTCCATTCAGCTCAGGGCACATGACTGGGTTGCTGGCTCGATCCCCAGTAGGGGGCGTGCAGGAGGCAGCTGAATGATGATTTTATCTCATCATTGATGTTTGTATCTCTTTCTCCCTCTCCTTTCTTCTCTGAAATCAATAAAACATATTTTTAAAAAATGCATTGCATATACTGGAAAAAAGAGAATGACTTGATTTTTTACCAGAAACAGTGGAGGCCGGGAGAAAAGGAAATGAAATCCTTAAAGTGGTGAGGAAAAAGAAATCTCAACCCCAGAATTAGACAGTAAAAATATTAAAAAATTAAGGTGAGAAAAAGTTATTTTCGGAACAACAAAGCCTGAGACAATTTGTTACCATTAGACTTGCACTAGAAGACTTGCCAAAGAAAATAATTTAGCAGTGTCTTAAAATGTAAAACAAGCCTAGCCAGTGTAGCTCAGTGGTCAAGTATCAACCTACGAACCAGGAGGTTATGGTTCAATTCCTGTTCAGGCATATGCCCGGGTTGTGGGCTTGATCCCCAGTATACGGCATGCAGGAGGCACTGATCAATGATTTTTTCTCATCATTGATGTTTCTATCGTTCCCTCTCCCTTCTTCTCTGAATAAAAAAATATTTTAAAAAAAGTGAAACAAATAACCATGTGACTCAGCAATTCCACTCTTAGAGAAATGAAAATGTATGCTTACACAAAAATTTTCATACAGTTTTACTTCACAATAGCCTCAAACTAGAAAAATCCTAATTGTCCATCAACAGGTAACTGGATACACTGGATACTCAAATAAATTGTGGTAACTGAGTATTATTTACTAATAAAAATGGAAATTACTGCTGTACGTAACAGCATGGTTGAATCTCAAAAAACATTATGCTGAATTTCTTGAAAGAAACTAGAAACAAAGGGGTAGGTTGTAAATAACTCTATACAAAAGTTCTAGAACTGGCAAAATTAATCTATAGCCATAGAAATTCAATTAGTACTTACCTGGGTAGTTAAAGAATAGGTAGGTTTACTGCAAAGCTGTCTTAAAATTTTCTGGGTGTTAGAAATTTTTTTTAAAAATCTTGATTGTGGTAGTGGTTACAGGATACATACATTTTTCAAAGTCATCACTCAAAACACTAAAAATGTATGTATTTTTCTGCATATAAATTATACTCCAATAATATTGATTTAAAAAGACATTATTCTCTTCAGAGTTATAAAACATTACCTGTATAGATCTGTCTTGTTATCAAACCAATCTGATAAGACTCGAAAGGTAAAGAGGGGAAAACGCTGATGAAGAACGTGAAAGCTCACGTTTTCAAAGGTGTAGTTAGTCAGAGCCACCTAAAAAACAACAAAAAAAACAAGACTCCATTGTAATAATGTTTGTATTTATATACAAATTTGGTTCTAAAAGATTCTAAATATTACTTCTAACCTTTCATAGTGGCAATCACAATTTAAAACTATGTGTATATAAAAATATATATATGTAGCCTAGTAGACAGAAATGTCCATAATAAATTAATATTTAATTGGAAAATATCTGACTTGATGAGATTCAACTTGGTCATGTAATACCTACTGAATAGATCCCAGTTCTTATCACTTCTTTTTATATTCTATGCCAATACAAATAATGCCAGGCAGAAGCATTGCTAAGCAAGTTAACTTTTTGTTCCTTCCATACTTACTATTTGGTCCTTGATCACATACTTACTGTTTGGTCCTCGAATCCCACAGATTCGAGCATGAGTTATTTAGTTAAAGGCAGGCATTCATCCTGCTCCCAAGAATTACATCAATACTAAGACGCAATACAAGACATTATGGAGTCAGTTTCTTTCCAAAAGCAAAAGATTAAAAGGATATAGCAGAAATGTATCCCCGTCTTCAAAAATGTAGGTGAAAGCTGTGTTAATAGGAAAATAGTGAAAAAAAATCCAAATTCAAAAAACAAATAGATGGTCTCTCAGAAATACCCATAAGACACAAGCAATTTAGACAATGGCAGGTATTTCAATGCAAAATGGAAATTAAGTAATCAGCATTCTCCATTATTAAGTCAGCTTGGGATTCTGAGGAATAATAGTTCAAACAGCACTTCACACATTTATATATTATATTATAATTTTGAAATATTTTCTTTTCCACGTCCACAATCCAGCAAGTATAAAACAGGGATTGAAGGTTAAGCTCATCTAGTGTACTGACCCAAAATGGTTTTACTTTATCTTCAATTTCTATCAATCTCCAGAACAGCAACACTGGAATGTAGCATACTTCAGAGTGCACGCATGCGCGCGCGTGCACACACACACACACTTTTAAACTCTGGAATGAGACTATTCTAGAGTCACCAGAATAAAGCAGGTCTTAGAAGTAAATCACCATTACCATCCTCTCCTCCTCCACTTGTAAATCAGTACTGGCCTGAAGTACTTCTCTCAAAAACAAATTACTCATGTTATTATTAAATCTCCATATCTGAATGACTCTTTTACTTGCTAATAATTTCATTTGTTTTTTTAGTTTCAATTTAGTTTTATAGAAAATGGAGCCAAACATCTGATCTCAGGTAGTTGCATGATTACCTAATTAATACAGAGTATATTTAGACTAAACCTAATCTGCTGGATTATACATCGTCATTAAAACAAAAACAAAACAAAACAACAACAAAAAAACTCAGATGGAAAAGATCACCTCATTTGTCCTGCAGTTTTCTCATTAGGGAAAAACTGGAAGTTTGCCATAAATTGACCTATGAGATTAATTAGGGGATTTTTATGACCTCAAACTAAACTTAAATCTTAGAAATTCATCCCCAATATCTGAGGCAGGTGACAAATCCATGGACTGGGTTGATATTGTTTCAAAGAGAACAATTTCATAAATTTGATTAAGACTAAACATATTATAACCCTATATTACACTCACTCTACTTTGAGTCTTCTTGGTGTCACAGAAGCATAACAATGCAGCTATAATCTCAGTTATGATAATATTAAAGGAAACAAGAACTCAATAAAATTAAGACAATCCATTTTCAGAATGTTCCAATGTTCAGAGAGTGGCTTACTATAGAAGCTAAAATATGAATCTGAAAATATGAACTAGAGAGTTTGTCACTTATCTTAGTCAGAAATCTGAGTAAGTTAAACATTGGGTAAATGTACTTTGTAGCTCAAAGTCAGAATCGATAAAAATAAAGTGTTCAGTGCTTGTCCATTTATTTTACTGATAAAGGAGTGGGCTGAGAGGCGTACACTTTTCCATTCATTTGTAGAGTCAATGTGCAAAACACAGTGTTTAGTCACTTCAGAAACAAACTTACTTAGAACTGGGGGAGGCAGTCAGATCTAGTGCAGGGGGATACAGAAAATAATGAAAGGAGGCCACAAGTAAGCACCTGTGGCCTGTATTCTCCATCACCTCATTCCTTTAGTAGTTCATCATTTCCTTGTCTTCAATGTCAAAAAAATGTACATAAAGAAATGTACACAAATTTAAAGTGAACAACTCATGAATTTTTATGTATATATACGTCCATGTCATTCCATCCACATGTCACCCCATCCACATGAAGATACAGAAAATTTCTAGGACACTGGAAGGCTCCCTTGCGCACTTTCCCAGTCAATACTCATGAAAGTTAACCACTATAGATTATCCCTCCCCACTCTCTCCTCACTCCCCATCAAGACTTGACAGTTATCTTTCTTTCTTCCAAATGCATGTACCATTTATGTCTCCTTTGGCTCTTTTTTGGTGCTTGTAGGGCCAATGATAGATGCCCTACTGAAACTATATAATATATATGACACACACACACTCAAAAACTCATTGTGAACGTGGTATGTCCTCAAAGAACTTATTATATATTTTATTTTGTACATATCCTCAGTTCAAAAGTTCCTTCCTATATCTAGACTAAATTTTTCTTACTGGAGTAAATGAAAAACGCCAACTGAATTCATCTGGCCTTAAGTGCAAAAATGATTTAAGTGTAAGAAATGATAAAAGTATACAACATTCAATACATACAGCATATTTTATAATAGCTATAGATTTTCTAGTTAATGCTACCTTAGACACAAATAAAAATATTAAAATTCATCAATAACATTAAAGTTAAAATACTTCTGTAGCTTTGTATTTTAGAAAGTGGTTATTTCTGTAACTCTACTTAAGTATAATACAAAAAATTCAAACAGACACATAGGTTACACAGTAAGCTATACTAATATGCTATAATGATTAAAATCATTATATTGAGCTAATCTCTTATTCACAAACAAAATTTTAGCTAAAGCACCTTACCTCATTTCTCATGATTCTCCAAAGATTCAGTGTAATTCGGCCAACAATATTTATCTCACTCATTGTGTCTGACCCATAGTCATCTCTTTCAGCTGCAAATCTGTTCTCAATTTTGTCATCTATAGAAATGAAAACAGGCTGCATCAGGACTCACAGAAACCAAATTTCTAAGCAAATTATGACAAAGAAAGTGAGAATAAAAATAAAGATGAAGAATAAAGATGAAATGTAATTCACAGTCTATTTTGTTTAGACTTAGAGATCATTATTTTGACTAACAATTATTTTTCTTTCCTCTTTAAGTTATGAAATAATTTTGTGAAATAGATGTATTTAAAAACTATATGTTTTAATAAGTGTGTGTGTATATAATATATAATATATATACATACATTTAAAAAACAATAAACCCCTTTCTCTTTAAATTTGGTAATTTCTGGTGCTATTTTTATGAATACCTAAGGCTACTGCATTTGTTTGGTGCTAAAATGAAAAATGTCTACTACTGAATCAGTAATTTCTTGGGAAAAAATGGTAGTTTTTAACCTAACCAATTCTCTGAAAATTTTTTGACATCAATTAATGATGTTCATATTCAGGATGAAATTCCCTAAACTGTGGGAAGTCTTCATTCCTCTTATAGCAAATAGAATTCTGAGTCTAGTTTCTTAAGTGAAGATTTTACTAGATTGGAAATTAAAATGTGTTTTCCTTATATAACACTGGGTATATACAAATGTTGCTGATTAGAGGCTCTGGAATAATAAATATATTTACCATGTACTGAACAGCTATTATGTTCTAAGAACCTCACTCACATTATTTTATGTATTTATCTTTTATTTAAAAATATTTTTATTGATTTCAGAGAGGAAAGAAGGAGAGAGAAACATCAACGATGAGAGAGAATCATTGATTGGCTGCCTCCTGCATGCTCCCTACTGGGCAATGAGCCTGCTACCCAGGCATGTGCCTTTGACCAGAATTGAACCCAGGACCCTTCAGTCCGCAGGCCCAACCTCTATCCACTGAGCCAAAGAAGCTAGGGCCACATTATTTTATTTTAATACAACCACTTTATTATGTTAGTATACTTTTTATTTTGCACTGTAGTAAATTGTACTTGGAAATTTTTATCTTGCTCCAGGTCATGTAGTAACAGAACCAGTATTATACACCAGGGTTACCTGATTACAAAGACTATGTACACACCCCACCTCACCCCACTCTTCTTTATTTTAAAGAGATAATGTTTGAAACATTTTTTTTTCATTTAACAAACACTTTTATAATGTTTACTATATTCTCACGTTTCAAGTATTCCACAATTGCCCTGAGATAAGTTCTATTATCACCCCCATTTTAGAGATGAACAAATTGAAGTATGGGCAGGTTAAGTAACATGCTTGACAGTTAGCAGTATAGCCAGAATATTGGAGCCACGCAGTCTTTCTCTAGAATATGTGCTCTTTACTATGCTGCCTCCCTCACCAGGCCCTTTCTATTGTACCATGTTGCCCCACAAATACGATTTCAGCAGTGATTTTTAAAAGAACACAAGCTTCCATTCACTCTTCTGATTTATAGTTATGTCTTACCTGTTATAGCTAATTAACCTAATTAATAAGGGCATCTGAGCACTCAGCTTTTCTCCTGAAACCTATTCCAAATAAAATGTTGAAAAAAATTGAGATATACCACTATTCCTATCACTCGATACATAAAAAAATGCAACAAAAAACGTAAAGTATCTCTGCTTTTATATTCCAAGCGTTGGCAAAGCTCAAAAAATATTTACTGTCCTTGCATCTTTTAGTTTCGACTTTTGCCTTTAAATTTACCAACACTTAGCACATTTTATTGAAACATAACCTCTCCCAGAAACTAATCTCTTGATTAGTTTTTACCAATTTTGTATTTGGTCTTTTAGTCTCCTCAAGTATATTCTATGTTGTCCTAGTCCAACTTGTGAGAGCCTTTAAAATGAAGTTCTTAAAAATTTTGTAGTTACATAAAAAAAATTTTTAAAAAGTGCTTTATAAACTGTAATTTTGATATGTCTCTCATTATTGCTCTTCTCTTAAATGAGTATCAGACTTTGGAAGAAGAGACTAAAATACAGAACCAGATAAATAAAATAAAATTATGGTGCATCAAGTCAAAAAAATGTCTGCCCTGGCCTGGTGGCTCAGTTGGTTGGAGCATCGTCCTGTACACTAAAAGGTTTCAGGTTAAATTCCCAGTCAGGGCACATACCTAGGTTGCAGGTTCAATCCCTGGTTGAGGTGTGTATAGTGGGCAACCAACCGATCAATGTTTTTCTCTCTCTCTAAAAAAAAAAAATCAATAAAAGCATATGAGGTGAGGATTAATAAAAAATGTTTTTTACAATGATTATGAAGACTATCTCATAAAATACTTAAGATGCTGGATGAAGGAAGCATAATAAAAATGGGATATATGTGTGATGAAAGTTATAATGTATATAAAAAATAAAAACCTGCCCTAGTTGGCATGCTCAGTGGGTAGAGCATCGGCCTGCGGACTGAAAGGTCTCAGGTTCGATTCCCAGTCAAGGGCACATGCCTGGGTTGGGTGCTCATTCCCCAAAAGGCAGCTGATCGATGATCCTCTCTCATTATTGATGTTTCTATCTCTCTCTCCCTCTCCCTTCCTCTTTGGAATCAATTAAAAATATATTAAAAAAAATAAAAACCTATATATGTATATGAAAAAAGACTAAAAGAAAAAAATATACTAATGGTATATATATATGTAGCAGTGAGATTGGGGTATTTTTTCTTTTTTCTTGATTTTTAAATTTTTTTATAATGGAGTTATGATATATCTAGAACTTACAAAATTTAATATTTAACATTAGGCTAGAACAGTGGTCGGCAAACCGCGGCTTGCGAGCCACATGCGGCTCCGCGAGCCGCGGGTTTGCCGCTCTGTTGACTAATGAGTTTGCCGACCACTGTCATATACTACCCTTTACCTCCTTGCACACAATATGCTACAATTGCCTAATCCTCACAGCTTCCAACTACACGGTAACATTTAGTCTAGTCCAGTGGTTGGCAAACTCATTAGTCAACAGAGCCGCGGTTTGCCGACCACTGGGCTAGAACAATAGTACTTTTAAACATCTTGTCTTTATTTACTTTGTAATTTGCTCTGTGGTTGACCCATAAAACGTTCACAATGCTACATACCTGGCACCCGAGAGATCATCTGACACAAGTCAACACTTAAGGCAGCAGCCCTCTGTAAGAGGTAACCCCAGGAATGCATCTGAATCTCATAACCCAGCAAAATATCAGGATCATACCTACAGAAGGAATGGAAAAAGGACCACACATTGAAACCTTTTACCAGAAAAATTGTTTCTTCATGATACAAAGTATAAAAATAAAAGTCTATATTTTATATTTCTCAATGGGGACGGGATGATACAGTGGCACCTACAAAACTTCTATACAGGAAGGAATTGGCCAAGTAGAAGCTCTTGGTTTGATGCTACTTTTATAAAGCAAGTACTGTTTTCACTTAGACTGTGTATTTATTTGATCTGACTTGGGAAAGAGGCTGAGAGAAATTGGGGTGGGAGGAATTACCACTGAAGTACACGAGAGAGGGTATGATTGAAAATACAATGCAGGTAGGGGCAGGGTGAAGTGTGAGGGCATGTGTGGATACTATGTTCTGAAAAAATTCTCCCAGGTCATTCTGTTGCCATTTCTCTACCTCTCTAACCTATACTGTCCTTAAATAGTTTTAATGCTGAGAAAGAAAATAAAAAATGTCTTCCATTTCTCACTTGATTTTAGTAATGACCTGGTCCTTACATGAAATAAGGCATCAGTAATGACAAGTTTGTCCTCTAAACTTAAGAGGAAACTAACTCAGTTTAATGGAAGATTGAAATATTAAAGGAGTGAGATTAATGTGGGAAAGATAAGCATCAGAAACTAGGAGAAAATTTGCTCATTGTGTTGAGTTGCACTGGTAAACTGAACTGACAATCTGCATCTAACTCAGAAGGAGCCTCATGTGGCTCCTCTTATGACTTTCATGGTGACCAACATGGAAGAACGTGGGGGGAAGAGAGGAACTGATTACAGTCATAAATTGAGAACAAAAACTATAGTAACTCTTATCAAATTAGAAGCTCCAAATTACTCTGATTATTGTATTGCTTATAAAAGCCCCCAAACAGGTGAAAGATGACAAAAATTTGTAAGGTTGTGTTTTACATTACTGCTTATAAAGTCACTCTGAATTGTGGAATGTGCAGTGTGTCCAGATTATATCACTTAACACCTGGAGTATCGGCCAATGCCTGCAGTATAAAATTACACTAATTTACTGGTGGAAGTTAATATGGCTACTCTGCAAGTCAGTGGTATAATAGTGGATCATGAGCAGATCAGCAGGTATATTTTAAACTGTTTTGCTAATATTTTATACTTCCATAGCTTCTTTCTTTTTTAAAAAAAATGTTTATTGATTTTAGAGAGAGAGGATGAGAAAGGGATATAGAGAAATATCAATGGCAGAGAAACATTGATTGGCTGCCTCCTGCATGCCCTCTAACTGGGGATCCAGCCTGCAACCTGAGCATGTGCCCTGACCGAGGGTCAAAGTGGTAATCTCCTGGTTCATGGGTTGATGCTCAACCACTGAACCATACCAGCCAGGCCATAGCTTCTTTCTTAAAATGGGTATTGAATGGCTTTAGTTCTTACTTATAAGAATGTCACAAAAATGTCTCATTTTTAATCCTGGATGATTTAAGTAGCTGATATAAAAAAACCAGGTTCAGACTTCTGCAATGGCATTCTTTTTATTTTTTCTACTAGAGGCCCGGTGCATAAAATTTGTGCACAGGGGTGTGTGTCCCTCAGCCCAGCCTGCACCCTCTCCAATCTCAGACCCCTTGAGGGATGTCTGACTGCCTGCTACGTGGATCGGGCCTAAACGGGCAGTCTGACATCCCTCTCACAATCCATGACTGCTGGCTCTCAACTCCTTGCCTGCCTGCCTTCCTGATTGCCCCTAACAGCTTCTGCCTGCCAGCCTGATCACCCCCTAACCACTCCCCTGCCAGCCTGATTGATGCCTAACTGCTCCCCTGCCAGCCTGTTTGCCCCTAACTACCCTCGCCTGCAGGCCTGGTCACCCCTAACTGCCCTCCCCTGCAGGCCTGGTCACCCCTAACTACCCTCCCCTGCAGGCCTGGTCATCCCTAACAACCCTCCCTTGCAGGCCTGGTCCCTCCCAACTGCCCTTCCCTGCAGGCCCGGTCACCCCCAACTTCCCTCCTCTTCTGGCCTGGTCATCCCTAACTGCCCTCCCCTGCAGGCTTGATCGCCCACAACGGCCCTCCCTTGCAGGCCTGGTCCCTCCCAACTGCCCTCCCCTGCTGGCCATCTTGTGGCAGCCATCTTGTGTCCACATGGGGGCAGGATCTTTGACCACATGGGGGCAGCCATCTTGTGTGTTGGACTGTCAATTTGTATATTACTCTTTCATTAGATAGGATAGAGGCCTGGTGCACGGTGGGGGCCAGCTGGTTTGCCCTGAAGGGTGTCCCGGATCAGGGTGGGGGTTACCTTGGGGCGTGAGGTGGCCTGGGAGAGGGGCCTGTGGTGGTTTGCAGGCCGGCCACACCCCCTGGTGACCCAAGCGGAGGCCCTGGTATCTGGGATTTATTTATCTTCTATAATTGAAACTTTGTAGCCTTGAGCGGAGCCAAGCCTCCTGCTCGCTCTGTGGCCGCAGCCATTTTTGTTGGGATTTATTTATCTTCTATAACTGAAACTTTGTAGCCTTAAGCAGAGGCCAAGGCAGGCCAGGGCTGCAGAAACTTGGCTTCCTCCATCGCCAGGGGCAACTCAAGCCTCCTGCTCTCTCCAGCTCTGTGGCTGCCGCCATTTTTGTTGGGATTTATTTACCTTCTATAATTGAAACTTTGTAGCCTTAAGCGGAAGCCAAGGCAGGCCAAGGCAAGCGGAAAGCTTGGCTTCCTCCATTGCTTGGGAAATCCAAGCCTCCTGCTCTCTCCGTGGCTGCAGCCATCTTGGCTGGGTTAATTTGCATAATTGCTCCTGACTGGCTGGTGGGTGTAGCGGAGGTATGGTCAATTTGCATATTACTTTTTTTTTTTTTTTTTTTTTAAGATAGGATTCCTTAAAGGCCCTATCAAAATACATTGTATAATGTAAATTTTAATATCTGGTGATCTCCTTGTGATCCACTGTTACACCACAGACTTAGCCCTCAACTTGTCAGGAGACAAAGATAAAGGAAGCAAGGCAATATGCAACAATGAGGCAAATTCTCAGTCTCAGAAATCAAAGGCTTAAAAAGGTAGATTAATTCTTAAAAAGAAAATTCAGAAAGATCAGAGGGCACTTAAGAAAAGGAAATTTCTCAACACCTGTCTGCTCTTTAGTCTTTTAACATAACATCTAATATACATTTGTCATTGATATCAACCTCTCAGAGCAGTCAAAGATGAACTATCTGTAAGACAAGTGCATCTCCCGGTAAAACTACATAATGTTTAAACTTAAGAAATTGGGGTAGAAGTGTCAAGTGACTCTAAGGATTGTCAGGGATAGATTTGAAGGATTCCTATACACACACAAAAGAACTACTGCAGTCAACTGGAGAGGGGGAGGGCAAGGAGGAAGGGGAGAAGGAGAAACATCAATCAGTTGCCTTCCTTCTAACCCCAAACCCAGGTAAGATGCCCTAACTGGGAACTGAACTGGCAACCTTTCAGTGCATGAGACACTCCAAACAACTAAGCCACTGTGGCCAGGCCTGCTAATGTTTTGAAAAATTATTTTTCTCAATTAAAAAGTTGTCTATTTTATAAACTGCCACTGCTCAGAGGTAATGGCTGAAAAAAAACCCCAAAAAGTTACCCTATGCTTCTCTTAATGAATTTATTAAATAGATTTTGTTCTTTTAGAAGAATTATGTAGTTGTTTCTATATTTTTCAGCTCTATTAAGTATATTTATTTTTTGACCTAGAGGCTGTTTAGTCTTGAGACTCTTAAAGCTGATATAACATTTGTTACAAGTTCAAAATTCCAAGGTTTCCATATTTTTTCTGTGGAAATGTTTGGTGACAATAACAAAATCTTGGTAATTTGTTCTTTAATTTTTTGTTTTATTTTGTCTATCAGGTTTTCTGAAAGTTATAGAAAAAACAAGGTTAGGTAGCTGGGATTAGTGGTGAAGAAAATAAATGTGGAGAAAATGAAAGCAACAGAAACACGAAAATGATTTTATTTGCTTAGGCAAAAAAAAAAAAAAAAAAGAAAAAGAAAAGCAAGCTATTTCACAACTAATATTTTAAATAACCCACCAACATCTGCACAGATGAGAGCGGAGGGGGCTGTAACTAGGGCAGTGGCAATCGGCATGGAGGAGAAGGAATGATTTTGAGAAATACCTGAGGTTAAGTGGATAAGATATATTGTATGGATGTAGGGAAAAGAAAAAAGGGAGGGATCAAAGCTTATATTTAAATTAGGGAGTCTGGGAAAATGGAAAAATTATTAACAGTTCAAGGAAATATAGAAAGAGACAAATGGTTGTGACAAGAAGATAATGGATTTAGTTTTACTTGCTTAATATTGCTTTATACTACTACTTTTTGTGTTTGCCACCTGAGGAGTAAATATTAAGAATGGAAAAATAAAGTTAATAAAACTCTGAGTATGCATCTATATTTTATTCAATTTTATATCTAGCATCTAGCACTGCATGTTACACACAGAGTTAACATTTAAATACTGATCAGGCTGAGCCTCTTGTGCATTATTTTGGTTAATTGTCCTACCCATTACCCATTTACAGATGAGGACACTAAAGCTTAGAGATACATTAACTTGCCTGAGATAAAAAAAAAATAAAGATCCAAAGCCTATGCTTTTAACAAAGCCTGTTTAGAGTAGGTACTCAATAAAAGGGGTGCAAGAATGAAATAAGCGCCGAAACCGATTTGGCTCAGTGGATAGAGCGTCGGCCTGCGGACTGAAGGGTCCCGGGTTCGATTCCGGTCAAGGGCATGTACCTTGGTTGCGGGCACATCCCCAGTGGGAGGTGTGCAGGAGGCAGCTGATCGATATTTCTCTCTCATCGATGTTTCTAGCTTTCTATCCCTCTCCTTTCCGCTCTGTAAAATATCAATAAAATATATTTAAAAAAAAAAGAAAAAAAAAAAAAGAATGAAATAAGCTTTTAGGGGTTTGTTTGGACTAATATAAAGAACATTACAGAATTGAAATGTTGATATTTAAGCATTTTTTTCTCTTTATAATAATCATATGATCTTTGGAGTAAGAATCAAAAGTTAGTTTTATTTTACTTTATTGCATTTTTTTCTTAATGATAGTAAAACTCATGTTATAGACATTTTAGAAAGTACTGCACTTGCACATGATTGAGAAAGTCTCCATGTTGGCAGGTAATCTTGTTGTGGGGAATATACTAACAAGGAGCAGACAAGTACACGGAGCCCAGAGACATGATTGGATTTGTGCTGGCATACAAAATGGTATTGACAGAAACTCTGTATTTTCCTTTTGCTAAGCTGCTTGAAGAAATAAAAGGATGGACACGAAAGCATCTGACATGTTGATGACAACTTCTGTGAGAAGATAAACAGTAGGACTGACAATGGCAAGACTTAATGGGAATCCATCCAGTCACCAGTGCTATAAATGCTAAAAATACATCATTTTTTTCCTCCCAAATGTAGTGGGTACTAGCATATCATTTTTGATGCTCTGACATTTAATTTAATTTTGTTGAAAACATTTTCTTGTTTTCTAATTTTCAAAATGGTTTATGTTAACCTACTTTGGATACAGTCAGACGTTGAGTGCATAGAATATTAGAATGTAATTTCAGTGTTATAGGCTTTACAGAATTCCACTATAAAGTTCAACTAAATTTTATAAGAGGTCAACTACAGAGAGGATTGAGTATAACAACATGCTCAAGGACAGCTTTTATCCACACATCAGGATTCACAGTGTATTTTCTAGCCTGATTTAGGCATTTAAAAATCTAAAGCTTGCAATGGGCAGAAATATTAAGTTCCTGGAAAAGTGAAACATTTAATAAGAGAGTCCATGGCTACCCAGAATAATACTCTTGAGAAAATGCAAAAGATCCACTTGTTAAACTTATGAACAGATTGCATTCCAAAGCTTTTTAGAAATATTGGTTTGTTTAGAGCTCAGAAAACATTTACTTAGGAAAAAAAAAAAGTTTATTGAAATGGTGGCTGGCCTCCATAGTAGAGCCTATTTAAAGTTTGCTATAGTTCCTCATTATTTCACTAGCATAGAAAAATCATGCTAAAATCTAACTGGGAAAGCTAGAGGCTAATATCTCTTTCACTGACCCCTCAATCTTGAGGATAGAATATTCTTTTCCAATCTCTAAGTTGACGGAGGTGATGGGAAGTGAGGGCAAAATCTTTTCAGGGATAACTTTATTTCAACAGGAAGGAGGAGTTCTCTCCCTTTTTCCGACCTTCATTTATATTAACCAGCAATAGGATGAAAGTATTCTTTGAACAAACACTGGAAAAATAAAAAATACAAAACAGTACCTCTTTATTATATCTGCAATTTCTTGAAAAAGTCCCTTCTCATCAGCAGCATAGGTAACTTCTAGTCTTGTAATTCCAGATCTAATGAGTAACGGGGTCTGATATCTGATATCTAAGAAATAAACAAAAGTACATTATATATAACTGTGTAAGGAATATTGTTCCTTACTTAAAATTTTTTTATTTGTTGATTTGAGAGAGAGATACCTTGATTTGTTGTTCCACTTATTTATGCATTCATTGGTTGATTTTGTATGTGCCCTGACTGGGAATCAAACCCGAAACCTTGGCATAGAGGGAGTGCTCTACCAAACTGAGTTACCCAGCCAGGGCTGATCCTTATTTTTGATTGAAATTATGCTACTGAAATAGTTCAAATTAAGCGAGTGTTTTCCCAAAGTAAATACATAATGAACCCAATTTCTTGAAAAATTTAAGAAAACCTTTAAGAAAATTTAAAAATTCAAATTTCACATTTTCCGCTATTTTTCTGAAAAGTCTTACATTCACAAAATTCCCCAGATAATGTCACCTGAAAAGAAATGTCATTACTTCATTTGTGTCTTTACTCTTCCTACAGGCAAAATTTTGCTTAGTAGAGAATATTTTAATTAGCAGTATTCTGGAAAATCTTTACAATTACCTCTCAGGAGTTGGGGGAAGCCCCAATTTGTAGTGCTTACCTATTTCCATGACATAAAGACTTCCCCCCATGGCTGATTTTAAGCTACCAATGTGACATCAACTAGTTCAAAATAATAAGCCATGAAATATTCATTGGTTTGTGAGCTGTAAAAGCCAGCTCAAGCACACCAATGACTAAACTGCAAGTTCCTATATAATTTTGTTCAGTCCTTTTCAGTTGACTGAATTCACTTATTACCATTTAAAACTATAGAGGGACATTTGGTGTTTTATAGAATGCCTTATATGGTATACTCTATAAAGAACCTCTGAACCAAATGTGTATGTATTTAGGAAGAGATATAAACAAAATTAGATTGTATCTTAAAAGTCTCTGATAATAGTAACTTCTTAAAGCAAATAGAAGCTCTGTATTAGCCACAAAACACCAGCATTGCATATATAAGAAACACTGTCTATCCAACCTAAAGATACATAATCATTTGATTTCAGTATCAACAATTAGTATTTTAGAAAATAGTATTTAGAAGAAATGATATATTCTAATTGGAAATTTTATTAAGATCTTTATATTGTACTATAGGCCCAGTGCATGAATTCATGCACCAGTGGGGTCCCTTGGCCTGGCCTGTGGGATTGGGCCGAAACCGGCTCTCCGACATCCCGAGAGGTCCTGGATTGTGAGAGGGCACAGGCCTGGCCGAGGGACCCCACCAATGCACGATTGGGGCCGGGGAGGGATGCAGGAGGCTGGCCAGCCGGGGAGGGATCGCAGGAGGGCTCCAGGGCATGTCCAATCTGTCTCGCTCAGTCCCAATCGGCCAGACCCCAGCAACAAGCTAACCTACTGGTTGGAGGGTCTGCCCCCTGATGGTCAATGCACGTCATAGTGACTGGTTGACTGGTTGACTGTCTGCCCCCTGGTGGGCAGTGCATGTCATAGCGAGCGGTTGAGCAACCTTTAGCATATCATTAGCATATTACACTTTGATTGGTTGGACAGACAACTGGACACTTAGTATATTAGGCTTTTATTATATAGGATTGCTCCTGACTCCTGACAATTATTGGAGTAAGTATAATAAGTCTAGGACAAAGCTACGCAGAACACTTCTTATTCCCACATCTCAGCAATTTAGAAAGAAGTTCCTTATACTGGCTTGGTTTAGAACTCCAAACAGCGCGTAGGTATAAACTAATAAAAATGAACACTACCTTGACTGGAGACTGTCTTGTCTTTATCAATCACTATTACACCCGTGAGTTCTGTTTTGTCTGTATTTGGTAGTGGAGTATCAGATGATATGCAGTAGAACAGAGCACAGATTGGGTCAAATTCAGGATCTGGTTCTAAGTCTCGTCTAGTTCGAGCATGTAACTCCACACTGATGAGAGTAAGGTTTTGTATCTACAAAAGAAAATTAAAATATGTTTTTAAACACTTTTAAGACATGCTGAAAAAACTATGTTTCACTAAGACTCCAAGGAAATACATATGTAAAATTACAGAAAAAAATGGCCACAAAGGACACAGTCACAGTTTAATATTCTATAGATCAAAGCTAAAAATGTTCACTTCTAAGATTAAATTAAATCAATTCATGTTTTTATTTTAGAAAATTTGCTTATAATTTTTCAATGTCAATACATATTTTCTCAATTTCTGTTTGAATGACTAGTCCAAGTAGTTGTTTATTCAAAAGTTGGTTACCTTTTACTATCTACATAGTTAACTATAGTTTTACCAACAGTTCAAACTAAAAAAAGAGATTTTTAAAATTTGAACTCCTACTTATTCTTTACTACTTGAGGCTACTTAAATTTAGACTTTTGTATGTACTAGGCAGATTGTTATAGTTTTTCATGAAAAGAAAAAATCATAAGAATAGTATGGTATCAACTACACAACAGCCAGATTTTTGCCCATGCACATTTTCTCTGACATGTAATGCAAGAATGTCGAATCTCAGAGGGAAGGCAATGGAGGGTGGGTGGGAAGAGATCAACCAAAGAACTTGTATGCATATATGCATAACCCATGGACACAGACAATAGGGTGGTGAGGCCTGGGGTAGGGGATGAGGACAGGTGCGAGCTAGAAGAGGTCAATGGATGAAAAAAGGGGACATATGTAATACTTTCAACAATAAAGATTTAAGAAAATATTTTAAATGTAATATTTTTCTTTTAAAACTTATTTTCCTATGCCAATAAAAACTTTCCTTAACTGCAATCCTTAGCTCTCTTTCTAAAATCAAGACACAGCAAATAAAAACTCTGGGTAAGAAAAACAAATTATGATTATAGCTGAAATTATAGCCATAATTACACCAGCAAAATACATATATGTGGCAATGGGAAATAGTAGACTACAGTCCAATATTGGCAATTATTCAAATCTTATCTATATATATAAAAGCCTAAGTGACCATCACAACTGAACGGACGACCGAACAGGCTGCATGGGGCGACTAGGCCGACAGGGGGGGTCAGTAAGGGGCGACCAAACGACCGAACAGCAGGCTGCATGGGGCAACCAGGCCGGCAGGGGGGTTAGTGAGGGGCGACCAAACAACAGAGCAGCAGGCTGCATGGGGTGACCAGGCCCGCAGGGGGTTAGTGAGGGGCAACCAAACAACCAAGCAGCAGACTGCGTGGGGTGACCAGGCTGGCAGGGGGGTCAGTGAGGGGCGACCAAACAACCGAACAGCAGGCTGCATGGGGCGACCAGGCCTGCACAGGGGGTAGTTGGGGGTGACCAGGCCAGCAGCGGGGGGGGCGGGGGTGGGGGGGGGAAGTTAGGCAGTTAGGGGCGATCAGGCAGGCAGGCAGGTGAGCAGTTAGGAGCCAGTGGTCCCAGATTGTGAAAGGGATGTCCGATTGCCGGTTTAGGCATGATGCCCAGGATCGGGCCTAAACCGGCAGTCGGACATCCCCCAAGGGGTCCCGGATTGGAGAGGGTGCAGGATGGGCTGAGGGGACACCCCGCCCCGTGCACGAATTTCGTGCACTGGGCCTCTAGTATATTTAATAAAGGATTTGTATTTTGTATTTATCTTGCATGCTAACTGTTGAAGTAATATAAATGCAAGGCTCTCAATAGTGAAGGTAATAGAATTTGTTAAATCCCTTTGGAGGACAATTAAAAAATACCTATAAAATTAAAAATAAACATATCCTTTGATCCAGCAATTCTACTCCTGAGAATAGATCCTGCAGATATACTCATACATTTAGCCAAATTATATGCACAAAAATGTTCACTAAAGATTGTAATATTTTAGTCTTTGATCAATAGAACCAGTGAGTGTTGTACGCTTATACTGCATGTGTGTAAGAAATGTTAAGCATCGACCTATGAACCAGGAGGTCATGTCTTGATTCTGGGCCCGGATACATCCCGGGTTGTGTGTTGCAGGTTGTGGGCTCCGGGTTGCGGGCTCGATTCCCAGTAGGGGGCATGCAGGAGGCAGCCAATCAATGATTCTCTCTCATCATTGATGTTTCTATCTCTCTCTCCCTCTCCCTTCTTCTCTGAAATAATAACAATCAAAAATATATATTTTTTAAAAAGGTTAAGCATATGCATAGATAATCTCTGCAAAAAGACATAAAAAAACATAGATCTACTTATTGTCTGTAAGAAAGGAGATTGCTAGTCTGAGGTGAAAGGAAAGCTTACTTTTTCACTGTAAATCCTTTTGTACGGGTTGGAATTTTTCCCATGTACATGTAATACTACATGAATTCATTAGTAAATTATTAGTAAATTCATAAGTACTTTTTAAAATATAAAAAACATTAATCATGCATGTATAAGATACTAGGAATAAAACAAATATTTACAAATCCACCACTTTCCTTAAGAAATATGTTACTGTTTCTATTTAAAAAAAAACCAAGATTAGAAAAAAAATCAAACCATTAGGGGGAACTCAGGGAAAGAACTTTTAAGTGTATATTCTTCAGGACTGCTTAATTTTTTTAAAAAAACAATAAGCATGTATTAATTCAGTATATACAAAAATGTAAAATGGGAAAACTCTCCTTAAACCCAAACAAGACACAACGTAAAACCCCAGTTTAATTAGGAAAAAAAACAACATATGGAAAGGTTATGAAGATGACTAAAGAAATTTCAGTTCAAAAGAGTCTAGGAGGTTTACTAATTTATTTACTAAGCCAAATTTCAGATTCAAATGTTTCGATTCCTTGATATAAAGTGCATTATGATCTTAGATGTATTTTTTTTAAACCTATGGAAAGAAGAGACTGAGAGATTTACTTAGTGTAACTAGGAAAGAGATAAATGAGAAGGGGGACAAGGATTACAACCCTTTTCTTCTGCATTGAAAATGTATACGCAGAAGGGAAAGATTAGTCCATGGTAATGCAAAACAGAAGAAAAATGCCATGGGCACAATTTCTAGAAAAAGGAACAGAGCATAGCGCAGAGATTTTTTTTGGTTCATTCCTAATTTGACCAGCAGGTGGCTGTTCAGACCTCCCAAGTGATTTTAACTTTAAGAAGGCTCATGATTCTGAAATGGGGTAATGTGAGTAAAGTAACAGTATAAGAAAAAATGTATGTTTTTCAAATAATAAAAGAGTAATCAAATTTAACAAATCCTTTTGCTAAGATCTATTAAATCTGCTTTAATAAATGCATTTTAACAAAGTATTTTAATTTTCTAATTTTGGGCCTGAACTTGATAAAATATTTATTCCTGAGTTTATTAATTAATTTACCTGAGATTCAGGGGATACTACAGGGCCAGGTATAAAGCAGGAAGTAAAGTTGAATGAAAAAATGTACAAATATATATTTAGGAAGTTAGACTATATTCTAATCTAATTCTAAAAATGTACAATTCTTAGTTCAAATTTAGGGTTAAATGAGGACAGGGTTTAAATTTTTTTTCGAGTTAATGCTTATCCAAGCCTTAGATCAGTTTAAGATAGAATTGACCTTAGAACAAAAAAACAAAAAATAAAAAACTGAATTCTCTGCTCTCAAGGCAAAGATATAAAACTATATAAACCAGCATTATCCATTAAAAATACAATGAAAATCACATATGTAATTTGAAATTTTCTAGTAGTTACATTAGAAAACAGTAAAAATGGGTTAAATTAATGTAGAAATATTTTCATTTAATTCAATGTATCTAAAATATTATCTTTTAAAATATGAAATCAATATAAGCGGTTATGAATGAGTTATTTCACATTCTTTTTTTCTATTATGACTTCAAAATTAGTGTGCATTTATAGCAAATTTCAATGTGGATGCTAATTTTTTTATGAAAATACTTGAACTATATTTAGGTATCATAAAATTTACAGTTGAAAAAGTAGTTTTACATTCCTAAGTTGTTCCAAACATACTTAAAAGTTTTCTAATAAATAAGTCAAGTATCAGTTTTTAAACCTAAATTAGTTAAATTTAAAATTCAGTTCCTAGACATAAGCCAAATGTTAAGTTCTCAATAGCCACAATGCTAGCAGCTACCATACTGATAGCACAGGTATAAACAATAAAAATATACTCTAATTTTCACTTCATTGCCAGTCAAATATGTTTTAAAAAATATTATTTTTATTTATTTCAGAGAGGAAGGGAGAGGGGGAGGGAGAAGGGAGAGCGAGAATGAATCACCGATTAGCTGCCTCCTGCATGCCCCATATGGAGATCAAGCCTGCTACCTGGGCATGTGACCTCACCGGGAATTGAACCTGTGACTCCTGGTTCATAGATTGACACTCAACCACTGAACCATGCTGGCTGGGTAAATATGTGTTCTTGAGTTGTGCTTTCTCTAAGAGATAAATTTATAGTGACTCACACATATTCTCCAGTCCATCCTGTGACTGATGTACATTTTAAAGACAAGCCCTTAGTCTTTGGCATATGGCCTGTGCAGTGAAAGTAACTAGGTTATATAGGAATTATATGAACAAATGAATTGTAGCAAGCACTAATCCACTGAGCCAAACAAATAGAAAACACAAGTAAATGTTTCGAATGTGATATAACATCCTAATATAACAATCCAGAATAGGAGATTTTTCTAGTAGTTAAAAAACTATTTTCTAATTTTAGCTTCTATAAACTGAATTTCAGTTATAAGACTTATGAAAGTTGTGAAACTACATAGCAATCTCAATAACTAATGGTTGCTTTAAGAGTTTCTATTATTTCATATAAATGTATGAATACATAAAAGAGTAAGAATTATAAAAACAGAATGATTAACAGGTATAGAATTCAATGTATTACTTCCTCAATAAAAAATTTCCATACTTGTTCCACAGCATAAAACATAGGCATTAAACAGTGAATGTGTCCTTACTGTTGCAATTTTACCTCATGTAAAGCTTTTGCTTCCTGTAAGTTTTGTATGCTGACTTTGAAACCGTAGGTATTGTTTAAAGATGGTCCATCGATCTGAGAAGTTTCTTTCTTTGGGGTATTTACTGCTGCAAATTGATTCTATTAAAAAAAACAACAACACATAGCCAGAGAAAAAATAAATAAGCAACCATTTTCTTTATTTTGACTACTTATTCCTACTTAAATAATATGCTTTATGTGTTTTGTAATACATGATAAACTAATAATATCTCTTTAAGTTCAAAAAGAAACCATAAGTATTTTATTAACATTCTTTTCATGAGAGTAATTCAAAATACCAGAACTGGATATATGTAGAAATATCTGATATAATCTGAAAGCAAACCATATGTTGTTCTTTGATTTACAAGCCCCAAATATTGAAAATAATAGTCTGGTAGAGACTTGACATTTATACCACATGGACATTTATCTTCACCCTTACTGGAAATATGACAAGCAAGCAAGGTATTTGCAACAAGTTTGGCTAGTTTATACAAGATTTGAAATTTTGGATTTGTATTTTACCCTAACATAACATGTGTCTGAAAGATGAGTTAAAATATAATCTTTATGGGTTTAGAAAGAATATAATCTTTCTTTTTTTCTAAAAATTACGTTTTCTGATTTCCAAATCCATAAACCATTTATGTTCACAATACTTTGGTACTTGTTTTTAAAATAAATAGCCCGTAATTCAACAATTCTGCTTTAAAAAGAAAAGTTTTAAAAAAAGTTTATAATCTCCAAATAGAAACACTAAAACATATCTTATATCATTCATAATAGTTATGAGAACTGGATAATATGGGAGTGATTTCTATCATATATTTCCAAGGATACATATGTACTGTATACTTTTTTCACATAACCATATATTTTAAGTTTTACCATATTTTTAGTATTGGAATAAAGATATTTATGATTTTGCAGAGTTTCAATCATAAATAATGTTTTTCTCTGTTATTTAGTAACATAAACTGAAAAAAATTAATAATGTTATATTTAAGAAAAAAAGTAATAAACCAAGAAAAAGGATATATTTTTGGTGGGATCAAAAATCACTTACTTGAGCTCTGCTGTCATTGGACTGTTCTGATATTGCCAGTAATCAGTTAATGTATTTGTATCCTCATAATCCACATTTTGGCTATCATATTCACTTTCTCTGTAATATTTGTATTTACATATAAGAATCTTTTAGATCCCAACAACAAAAAGAAACTAAAAAAAAAATTAGGCAATTTCTTGTTGTCTCAAAGATGTAAATAAAATGATGCAAAAATATAATAAAATTTTTTAAAAAATTGAGACACAAAGTTATCAATTATCTAACTGAAATCTAAGAATAAGACTGGATCTTCCACTGATCTTTAAATATGTTTAGCATAGTTACCTTTGCTTGTGTTAAGAATATTCTTCTACGAGTGTCAGTATTACTTCCTTTCTTATGACTCAATTTCTGAGTTTTTGGTTCTGTAGAAAGAAATTTCATTATTAAAATTTATATCAAAATTATATGCTCATTTTTTAAAAACTTTTTGTTGTTCTAAATTCTTAAGTAACACTTGTGAATATTATTCTGTAAATTCTCTAGCGAAACCAATTCAATCTTTTTTAAAAATCCAATTCAATCTTCTGATCCCCACCAACATAACTTAAAAAATTCTGTATTTTAAATAAAAACATTTACATTTTAATTACTGTTTTATTCCTTACTCATTATCTTAGGGAATCATTTAATTCATTCATTCACTTATTTGTCCAGGATTTATGATGATGAGGGAAAGATACAGTCTATATCCTCACGGGGTCTAGAGAGAATCAGACATTCACCAAATACATATAGAAAGATAAAATTATAACGGGTAAATACAACAATACAATTGGGAATTTTTATATAGTCAGGAGGTTAGGAAGGCTTTTTTGAGCTGGAACAGAAAGATGGGATAGTATTAAGATGGAGATTTTCCAACTACTGAGCAAAAGACTGAGAAATTGCGAAGGGTAGATAAGAAGGCTAGGGTAGAAAACCAGGTGAGAGATGCTAATAACAGTTTGACCTAAGGTTATAGTGGTAGCAGTATTGATAGAGCGATCTGTGTAATTTAGGAAACTAAAATATTACAGGACTATGTAGTAACAGACTGGAAACCATAGGCTGGGCAGTGAGGGAATTAGGATCAGGTAGGTGTAACAAATAAATCCCATGTTTCCGACTTGTGTAACTCAGTAACAGAGATGGTGGTACTATTCATTGAAATGAGGAAAACAAAGAGGACCAGGTGAATTTCTCTGTGTGGGCATGTGTGTTAGATGTTTGGTAGTGAATGCATGCAGTGAGATCATGAACTGACTTTAAAAAATACTGACCTTGTGGTGCCTTTGAGCATTCAAGTAGAAATGCCAAATAGGCAGTTGGATATAGTGTTCTGAAGCTTAAAAGAAGAGTTCTGAATGAAAATTTAAGCTTGTGCATTATCTGCAATAATACTATGAGCAGGAACTAGATATTCCTGCCCATAGGGAGAGAATATAAAGTAAGTAAAGAGTAAAGAAAACTAAAGGCTAAACCTTAATAAATCCCAGATAATAACTGAGAATGCGAGTTTAACTTCAAAGGAAAGCAAGTAGGAAGAAAAGCCAAGGGGAGAAGAAGCTCCAGGAAGTAAGGAGTGGTCAAATAGGACAATGGCTGCTTAGAGGGCATGTGACAGGAAGACTGAAAAACATCCAATGGCTTTAGCTATATAAAGGTTACTGAGAATCTTTGCAGGAGCCATACTGGTGAAATTATGGGGATAGAATCCAGTTAGAGCAGGTTGAGAAATGAGTACAAGGTAAAGAAATGAAATTGTTACATTTAAGAAATCTTCTAAAAAATTTGGCTTTGAAGGAGAATCTAAGGTTAAAGCAGTTGTCTGGCTTTATTTCTATTTTCAAGTTCAGAGAGAGATTTGGGTATATATTAAAGGGAAAATGGGAATGGGAAAAATGGGCAATGGGAAAAATCAAGTTGAGAAGGTGAGGTTTCTTAGAGGGCTCCTATAGTTCACCCAGAAGTGAGAAGATAGGATGAAGGCATATGTAAAGTAGATTTCACAGCAGAAAGCTAAATAAGTTTCCAAGTGATGTTTTTCTGAGACATGATAAAATAACAATACTCTCATTAGCTGAGCTAAAACTTCATTAAAAAAGCCATATTTTTCATTAACATAGTCTAATATTGTTTTCATTTTAATATTTGAAGAACAGCTATTAAAATCTGTTATTTAGAAACTTACCTGTTGATAAAGGGCTAAGGCCCGTTGCTTCAGGAAGCCTTTCCAGAAGTTTTCTCTGTATGATTGGCGTACTATGAAGGCAAAGTGAATCACATATCCCAGTTTTTGCCCTAACATTAATCGGAGATATCACAAGAGGATCCTGAGGCTCATTGCAGGGGCTTTTTTGTATACCATCTTTTACTGGCTTTAAGAGGTTCTCCACAGCAAGGGAACATAGTTCCTCCACTGCTGATAAGGGTCGGTCATCTCCATTCAGTGTTTTTGGATCTGGGGATACTGCTTGTTGCCAAGGTGGAATTACTGGAGAATCAGGGGAGCTAGAACTAGAATAATAGTCATCATCATCATCTTCATCTTTCTCAGGATCATTTGTAGAAACAACTGGTGGCAGCATCTGACTTTCACTTGCAGTTTGACTGTATCCTGTGGTTGGAACTTGTAAAGCAATCTGAAAATTATCAACATCTTCCTTGGTATGTGCTGTAGTGGGGAGTATATGTGGAGTTGTATCCATTTTTGGAGGCACTGCAGGTTTGTCATCTGGGTTAACTGAAGAGCTGAAGTTCTCAGCAGATTTTACAACTCCAGCTGGCTCAGTTTTAGACAGTTTCTTGGAACGTTCATATTCTTCTTTGGCTTGAAGCCATACTTGAACCAGTTGTCGACTTGGGGCACATTTACAAGGCATAATTACAATTTTTTTATCTTCCACCATTTTATGGCTATTACTTGACCCTTTATTGACAAATGCTTGGCCATTACGAAAGGGTGACCCTGGTCTTGGGTTTTGAGTCATTGCCGAGAATGCTGTTTTCCACAGACGAAGTCCTTCCAATGAAAAGTCTCCCTCAAACTCAGCTAGATCATTTGGAAGTCGAGTTTCTACCATGAGAAGCCGTCCGCCGATCTCCCTATAAACAACATATTTTAGAACAACTATTTTGTCTCAAAGAACAATTACCAAAATATTTAGCTTCCTATCCTACAGATTTTTAAAGTTCCTTTTGGAGTCTTAAAAATGCCCATCTCACCCTGGCTGGTGTGGCTCATTTGGTTGAGCAATGTACAGTGTACCAATTCCATTCCCAGTCAGGGCACATATTCAGGTTGTGGGTTCAATTCCCAGTCAGGGTAGGTGAAAGATGCAGCTAATTTTCTTTCTTTCTCTCTCTCTCTCCCCCTTCCTCTCTATCTCAAATCAATTAAAAAATATTTTTTAAAATGCCCATCTTTCTTCCCTTTCCATACTCCCCTACATACACATATTTTGTGCAGTCTCAATATGCTTTCCTCACAGGTATATGGACCACTAAATTGATTTCCTTGGGAAAAATCATCATTAATATCAGAAAAAGAAAGCATTTTGTTGTTGTTGTTGTATGTGCCCACGAAGTCTTCTTTTCTCCAAGGAGATGGCACAAACTCATCAGATTCCTTTCCTCTTACTCATTTTAAATAATTTCCCATTGTTACCACATATAAATAAAAACGATGGAAGAATTTGTCATCAGAGACTATATCCCTGGATTTTATCTATAGCCTCTTTCTACATTCTCTATTATGTATAGTAGTTTAGCAAAGCCAGTAAGTTCAAACAAATGTTTGTGCCCACCTGCCCTCTCAAATTTCCTCAAACTTAAAAAAAAAATCACTCATAATTGAGGTAAATTACCATAATTCTTCCTCCTCTTTCTTTACATGGCAAGGTTTAACATTAACAAAAACCTTAGGAGTTGGTAGAGCCCACAGTATGCATAACTTAAATGCTACTAATGTATATGTATGTAGGGAACCACTAATTAAAAGGTAGCTTAGTTTAGTTTTCAATAGTTATAAACTAAACCTCTCCCTTTCTTTAACATATCCATTTGCACTATTTCTGCCTTCTGCAGCAACATAAAAGAAGTCTATTTTGTGAGTTAGGTTTTTCATGAGTAAGAAGACAGTTTTTAGTTTTTTCAATTACTTCTCTTCAGGCATGGTTTCCCAAATGTCCTGGTCATTCTCTGGACAAAACTCAGTGAACTAGAGTCTCTTTATTTTCTGACTTGGAGTTGAAGGAGAAGCATCAGGGTTACCACAGTTCCTTTCCCCCTTTAAATGGAAAATTTTGGCCCTTACTAGTTAATTCAAGGTACAACCATTCAGCTAGTCTGTGAATTTTCTTAATGAGTCCATAGTTATGAACAGTTTTCGCAACGATACACTATTTAACCAGAATCTAGCACCATCCCTTACTCAATTCCCAGCTATATGAAAAATTAAAAGAATTATTGCTATTGAAGGAAATGAGTATGTATGCCATGAGGCCATACCCAATGCAGTATTTTGATACAGAAATCATTATAAAACCAAAATTTAAAATGATGAAGTATGGTAAATTCAGCTTTCTTGAATAGTCAGCAGCATGGAAACTGCTATAACACGTCAAAATATATATCAAGAGCCTTAAATTTTATAGTAATCCTACTTTTAGGGCTACGAGAAAAAACTCCAAAATATAAGAAATGCTTTATGAAGCAGGTATTAATCACATAATTATCTAATGTGGCAAAATAAAGAACAACATCTCAGTACAATAATATACATGAAAGAATATTATGCAGCCATTAAAATGATAAACTCATAAATTTAGAAAATGTTTATGATAATTTTAATGTTAATGTATAATGTTAAATGAGTAAATCTGGATATAAAATGGGACTACAGTAAGATCACATTTCATAAAAGAATAAAATTAAAATTGTATACATTTTAAAAAATCTAAGACAACCCATTAAAATATTAGTAGTGATTGTTACAGGTATATAATGGTGTAATTTTTGTCTTGTTTTATACTTCCTAAATTTTCTACAATAAATACATAGATTTTAAAAAAATTGGTAAGAGATCAACCGAAGGACTTGTACGCATGCATATAAGCATAACAATGGATACAAGACACTGGGGGAGGGGGCAGGTAAAGGCCTGTACTGGGGCTAGGGGAGGCCGGGGGGAGGTCAATGGGGAAAAAAAAGGAGTCATATGTACTACTATTTGTAATACTTCAAACAATTAAAAAAAATAAAATGCAAAAGCAAAAAAAAATTGTTTTTCAAAAATAATGACTGTCTTCCTTCTATTTCAGCTGCATAACAAATGTCAAAGTGAGATAACAACTATATAGCGATACAGAGTTAATGACTAGCACATGTATGTTAACTAATAATTAAAAAGATGTATAAGGCTGAGGTAGAAAAAACACTTCAATTAAAAAATATACCATGCCTACTGATAAAGACAAAGCTCCCCAAATAATGGAAACAAATGTCAAAGGAACAGACATTTATACATTTTGGCAGTGAAATAAAGAGAAATTCCCATTCATATTAAAGACCACATGGGGGTATTAAGCAAAGCAAAAACAGTGTGTTGGGGAAGGATGTTTCTGTCCTTCAAGTGAAGGGAACTTCTACCCTTTATTGATTGATTACTTTTTTTCAACCCTTTCTTAAAGGACTCCTGCAGGAATTACTGCTCATCTGCTGGGCAAAAGCCTGGCATTCACTGTGTGTTTTTTCCTATGGTCAGAAACATGGTGCTACTAACGTGTATATATGTAGTGTGGCCTCTTGCCTTAGTTGGCTCTTCACATCTCTCCACAATTTAGACTATGCAGGGTCTGCCTCAGCAGTTCTAGCCAACCTCCCCTGCTTTTGACTGGGTGGCTAAAATAAATTGCTTCTCTCTCTCTGAAATTGGTTAGGTAAATGGAATCAAAGACACAGGGGGCAGGACAAGAAAACACAATTTAAACCTGGATAAAGTCATGTTCCCCAACTTAGCTCTTATTAGAAACTAGAGGCCCAGTGCATGAATTCGTACACCAGTGGGGTCCCTCAGCCTGGCCTGTGGGATCGGGCTGAAACAGGCTCTCTGACATCCCCTGAGGGGTCCAGAATTACGAGATCACCGGTGCATGATCAGGGCCAGGTAGGGATGTGGGAGATTGGTGGGGAGGGACTGCGGGGAGGGCTCCAGGGCATGTCTGGCCCATCTCACTCAGTCCTGATTGGCCGGACAGCAGCAGCAAGCTCACCTACCAGTCAGAGCATCTTCCCCCTATTGGCCAGTGCATGTCATAGTGAGTAGTTGAGCAGCCTTAGCATATCATTAGCATATTACTCTTTGATTGGTTGAACAGCCGACCAGATGACCACTTAGCATATTAAGCTTTTATTATATAGGACTAGAGGCCCGGTGCACAAAATTCGTGCACGGGGTGTGTGTGTGTGTCCCTCAACCCAGCCTGCACACTCTCCAATCTGGGACCCCTCGAGGGATGTCCGACTGCCCGTTTAGGTCCAATCCTAGGATTGGACCTAAACGGGCAGTCGGACATCCCTCTCACAATCCAGGACTGCTGGCTTCCAATTGCTCGCCTGCCTTCCTTCCTGATTGCCCCTAACTGCTTCTGCCTGCCAGCCTGATCACCCCCTAACCACTCCCCTGCCAGCCTGATTGCCCCTAACTGCCCTCCCCTGCAGGCCTGGTCACCCCCACTGCCCTCCCTTGAAGGCCTGGTCACCCCCAACTGCCCTCCCCTGCAGGCCTGGTCACCCCCAACTGCCCTTCCATGAAGGCCCGGTCGCCCCCAACTTCCCTCCTCTGCCGGCCTGGTCACCCCTAACTGCCCTCCCCTGCAGGCTTGATCACCCCCAACTGCCCTCCCTTGCAGGCCTGGTCCCTCTCAACTGCCCTCCCCTGCTGGCCTGATCGCCCCCAACTGCCCTCCCTTACAGACCTGGTCCCTCCCAACTGCCCTCCCCTGCTGGCCATCTTGTGGTGACCATCTTGTGTCCACATGGGGGCAGCCATCTTGTGTGTTGGAGTGATGGTCAATTTGCATATTACTCTTTTATTAGATAGGATAGAGGCCTGGTGCACGGGTGGGGTCCGGCTGGTTTGCCCTGAAGGGTGTCCCAGATCAGGGTGGGGGTTCCCTTGGGGCATGGGGCAGCCTAGGCGAGGGGCCTATAGTGGTTTGCAGGCTGGCCATGCCCCCCGGCGACCCAAGCAGAGGCCCTGGGATCTGGGATTTATTTATCTTCTACAATTGAAACTTTGTAGCCTTAAGTGAAGGCCAGGGCCCGCCAGGGCAGGCAGGAAGCTTGGCTTCCTCCATCGCCAGGGGCAACCCAAGCCTCCTGCTCGCTCCCTGGCCGCAGCCATCTTGGTTGGGTTAATTTGCATAGTTGCTCCTAATTGGCTAGTGGGCGTGGCTTGTGGGCATAGCAGAGGTACGGTCAATTTGCATGTTTCTCTTTTATTAGTGTAGATGCTCAACCTCAGTGACATAGATGGTATAGGATACCAACTTAACTACTAGTTTATAAGTAAAGCAGTATTGTGAATCCAGCCTATTTTGCTATTAGCTGCGTGTATCCATACCTGTTATCACTTCTCTGAAAAGATTCTTAAAAGAAAGAAGAGATAATGGGGTGTTAATTCCATCCTGCACCCTTAATAACTGTACAAACTAACAATAGTAACAATATGACTAAAGATGTTGGCAACAAGAGGGTGGTATATATATCATAGAAACAACTTAATTTTCACTTAGAGATATAAGAGTACTTAAAATATATCTATGCTCACTTTCACACACTTTAAAATATAAACTTCTTTTAAAAAATTATGTTTACCATTTTAGAAATAAATACCATTTTAAAAATGATAACACTTTTAAAGTATTATGACATCCTTCTTAATGTGGCATCGTATCACAGAGAGCCAGTCTTTGCATCTCTAATTCTTAATGGAGACAGTGTTAGATTATAGTAGATACAAAACCAACACTCATCAGCTTAAAGTAAGTTCTCCAGGTGTAAGCATTCAGCTATTCTGTGAATTTTCTTAACAAGTCCAAATTATGAATAGTTTTCTTAATGATAAACTACTTAGAAATACAGTATACGAAAACTAGCAGTAAGGTACCAAATGTTATATACATGATAATTATTCAGAGACCCTAGGGGAAAATATAATTCTGATTACCTGGGCTTTTCTGGTACATCAGAAGGATTACTGCAAAATGGTTCCTGGTAAATAGTTTCTGAAAGGTCATGATCCAACAAGGTTGCCATAATTTCTTCCCTACTTGGAGGGGACATAAGTGGTTTCAGAACGTGAGCAGTTCGAGGGGTGAAACTGCCATTTTTAGATTGTGAGGGAGAGCTGGCAGATCTTGGTGAACTATCAGGAGTTGGTGTCAATATATCATTATTTCTTGACACATACAAATCTAAATCCTCAGAGGCTGCATCCACAAGTTCACCATCAGGGGAGGATAGTATTGTAGTGAAAGAGGCATTGACCGAGTCAAGAGATTGTCCCATTTCTTTTCTGGTATGATTCCAGTCTGAATTGCCAGGCTGTGAGAGGCTAAAAAACACTTCTTTGCTTACTGAACTCCTATTCAATCTGGATTTTTCATTTAGACAGTCCTGTGCCTGCTGGACACAGAAAGAATCCATTATTGAATTAGACCGAGTTGTTAGAGGATGGAAGCTATTTTTCCACTGGTTGTGGCGATGATGATTCTCATTGCTCTCTATGGATGATTTATCAAATAGTTCAGGACTTAGAGTAGCAGATCTAATCCACAAGGATGAGTCTGAGGCATGATGTTTGTCTTCATCACACTTCTTGTTATCATGACTTAAAAATTCAGCTTTTTCTATAGTTTGTCCTGGGAAAAGATCCTGAACTGCATCACTTAGGAACTTCTGAGGCAAATTCTGATCAGCGGGGACAAACTGACTCCCAGAATAAAAGCTACAAAATCCAGTTTGACCAATTGTATTAATATCAAAATTATAATTATGTTCAGGAGACAAGCTATCTTCAAGTGAGTAACAACTTTCAAAACCTGGATCCGAAGAAAAGATGGGACTATCATCCGACAGGGAGTTATCCAACTGGCCAGAGTTTTGTAAATTTATGGCGTCTACTTTGAGAAGTCTGGGGATTTTGTCTTTAGGTTTTGTACTTCTGGGAGTTCGAGGTTTTCTTGGAGATGTTACTGATCGTGTTCGTTTAGTTGTTTTGTTATGCTCAAGGGGAACGGAAATATTGTTGTTTGGTTGATGGTTATTAGATAATGGATCTTGCATAATATTTGCATTTTGTGCTTTCTGCTGTCTTTTCTGTAACAATTCTTTCAGAACTGCCAGTCCGGACTGTCCTTCACCAAATGCTGAAGGTGCTGACACATTTTGACTTTTACACTGAGAAAGTGCTTTGGTTTGTGAAACTGCTTCTGACTTCTGTTTTACCCTTTCAGGTTTAAAATTTGACATACCTAAAATAAAGCCCCTTTGTTTTTGTTCCCATGATATTTGTTTGATTGGACTTCTCAGGGAAGTTACAAAGTAATTAGGCATTTGACTTTCCTCTGATGCTGCATTTCCTGGGGAATAAGTTTCGCTGTGCTTTGACTGGTCTGCCATGCACACAAGCTGCTGCTGACTATCTTTGCAATGCAAAAAATTAGGGGCATATGCCTGGTCTGGCTTTGATTCTAGGGAATTACGATATTCATTTAATTTTCCAAAGGATGACAAATAGTTCTTTTGCGTATTTGCATTCTCTTCTGTCTTTGGAGACATTATACCCGAAGATATCTGTGTATTCTGTGCAACCTGAGACAAATGGTTTGAAAGGTCAAATATATTTTTTTGAATCAGAGTTGATTCCTTTAGAGTAAACATGGCACTTTGATTATGAGGCCTTTGAACATTAATTTTTGAGTTTCCAGATCCCAAAGAATTACAAACTGAAGGATGCAAATCATCTCGAGAACTGGGGAATGTTTGCAAATCTACAGGCTTCTTGCTTTCTAAGAAAGAAAAGCAGCCAGATAAATTCGGTTGTGCATGAATTCCAGTGGTTTGGGGGGCAGAAAGGGGATGATCTATAGCAGAGCCCATTACTGATACATCTTTCTGTTTATTAAGTAGTTGAGAATCACTAGAACTATGTGAGGTCTCAGATACATTCTGATGTTTCAGCACAAATGTAACTTCAGAACCAGTTTGAGATTTTAGTTTTTCATCTTTAAGTGTTATGTGCTTTCTGGATGTACCTTTTTCATTTTTTTGTTTCTGTTTTGTTCTCGGCTTCTTTTTCCCATCATCTATTATTTTATTTGTTTGATTTCGTTTGTTCCTTTTCTTAGTAACTACTGAGGGATTAACATGCTTTATTTTTGATTTCTTCACCTGTGTTCTTGCTCGACTATTTTTTTCTATACTAGAATTAACAGTCTTGCTATTATATGCATTAGGACCCTTAAAAAGCATTGCTTCTTTATCTGCAGCAGCTATAATTTCTTCAGCTCTTGGATCTGTGGGAGACCAGCAACGAGGTGGAGAAGAATTTATGGGACTTGTGCTTCTCTCAGAAAGAAAACCTAATTTAGACATAACATCACTATAATTTAAGTCACAGTCTTCGGTTTCAGCATTATAAGATGGTGAGGGAGGAGAAAGAATAGCATGTGAACGCTTTTTCCGGAAAGACAAAGTTCTTTTAATATTTTCACTATTTGTCCTTTGTTGCTTACCAGTTTTTTTCTTAGCAGATTTATGTTTTGTTTTTCTTCTGTGACTTTTCTTTGGTGTTGGTGGATAAATGGGATATTTGGTTGCAGGGGAGTCAGGAACTTTTGGCCAAAAATCCTTTAAAGGTGCAAGCTTTTTATATAGTTCCATTTTTTCCTCTGTTAATATTACCTGTTTTTCTTTAGAGTCTATTTTTCCTAGCTTCACAAGCATATTTTTTCTCCCTCTAAATCTATTAATAATAATATACTTTATAATGACAGGGGGCAGCTTTTTAGACATTTTTCTTCGTTTTCGAGATTTAAGAGTTCCCTCTAAACTTTCACCAATTTCCATGGGATGAGGTAGGCTAATTTTTGAGTTGTGTGTTACAAAACTTGACTCACTATCTTCAGTCTCATAATTTACCTTGCGTTTGGCTCTAAGGGTGTATTTATTTCCATACAATCCAAAGGACTGCTCAGTTTCTAAGGTTCCATCTCCAAAGTGACAGTCTATAAAGCTGTCTGTAGGTGTTTTATTTTCAAAAGCTCCGTGGGTGACTTTAGTTAAATCACTGGCCAATACATTATTCTTCTCAGAATTACTATTACAAGGATTATTTTGTATATAATTATCTTTTGTTGATCCAGTCTCACTAGTTTTGGTAGAAGTCTCTTGATGACCTACAAGTTTCTTTTTATTCATTTTTAACCGGGACTGTTTATTACTGGGTTGTAGTTTATATGTGACAGGAGAGAGTTTCTGTGGTCTACTGAGACAATTAGAAAGAACAACACTGGGAAAAAACATATAATGTGCTGCTTGCTGGCTGAGATTTGGCTTTTCTGTTTTATGTTCTTGAAATTCTTCATATCTAATTTTAAGTTTATTTAGTCCACTTTCATCAGCAATGCTATCAAGAGAATGTACCATAGTTCTATTCTCCCCTGAGCATGATAGCAATTCACAATTTTCAGTTACTGATGAAGGGAATAAACTGTTCAGGGCTGTGCTGTTTCCCTTTTCATTTCCTTCAGAAGATAATTTATTTTTTGAATGATTTAAGTCAGAAAAGTTGAAAGAATTTTTGCCCAATGTACTTTCGCTAGTGTGACGGTTTATATGTATAAAAGGGGCATCCTTATCGATTTTTCTAATGTTTGTATACTTTCTACTTGGTACTTGTCTTGTAACAGATGGAATATCTTCATCATAATCAAAAACACTATTTTCACAGGAAGATACTGGGAGGATATCTTTCTTACTACTTTCTTTCTGAGAGTTTTCTGAATGGGCAGTACTGCTTAAAGATCCAGGGTATTTCACAGAGTAAGTGCTTTCATTTGTAAAAGAAGCAACTGAATGATCTAGACCTTTTTCTGTATTGTTTGGCTGTGAAAAGTCTTCAATTAAATCTTCCTTGTTCAAAACATGGGAAGAAAGGGCACTTGTGTGTTTACACTGAAAGGTAATCTTAGCAGAAGATGGGGGTTCTAATGTAGCAGCATCTTTGTGAAAGATGGAAGGTTTTACTGAGAGCTTGCTTGTTGCAATCACAGAAGAGTGGGTTCTAGAATTTTCATTGTCCAATGGATTGTCTGAAATGAGGGGAAAAGAATTTATTTCATTTCCACTCTTAACTTTTAAAATAGTTTCCCATACCATGATACTATAACCATAAAAGAAATTATATGAAGTTAAGTTTGTATGTTTAATGTGGCTATCTCAACAAAAAGATTACTCCTATTAGGATAATAACTCAATCTAAGTAATCAAGAGTTAGTTACATTTGATTATTAGTCATTATTTTAAACACATGTTCCTTTGGTCAGAAATAGATTATATTACTATTCAGTGCCTTTTGGAGAAATAAAGGGAAAATACTTGTCACCTTGAAAAGTTTTTCATAAAATAATATGCTTCTTTTATCATCACTTCAAATTAGCTGCACATATTTCTTAGTTTCTTATGCTACTTAAAAGTTACCATTACAAACTGATTAAAGTTTATGAATCTTCAAATCAGTGATTAACAAATGTTATCCTCTTAAAAATGAGAAAGAATAATTTATTTCCATTCTCAAAAGAAAAAATTCTGGAGAAGGACAAAACACTATTATTATAGCCTCACTTAACCAACTATATATAGAAAGTGTAACTATAGTTTTAAAATAAAATGTAATTTTAGTCCCTAAACTAGGAAATGCTCATAGTAGAATTGTTTACTCACCACTATTTTCATCTGCAGTTCCATCTAACTGAGGTATAGAAAGATTGGCTAGAAGCAAACTGTTATTACTCCATTCCATTTCTTCTTCTGAAGATGAATCTTCTTCAGTTGAGCTTCTATGGGTATTTCGGCACAGTGATCTAGAAAATATTAAGATTCACTAGTGAGTATGACCATTAGAAAAAAGCATGTCAGACTCAAATAATTTGCCTAATTTGATGCTATGGTAGTAAAACAAAATAAAAAAAAACTTGAAAATTATAACTTTAAAAAGAAAAGCAGCTTTACTTTGCTTTAGTATCACATCCTACAAAAAGTTATTGTAAACAGATTTTATAATCTCTTTTATATGAGCTAGACGACACCATCATTCCTGTATTCAACACTCTACAACATCCTGGATTACCATATCTCATCATGTTCTTCTTTATACTCCCCCTCATTCTATTATTAGAGAGAATAATAGGTGACAGAGAACCTAGTAATTTCTAAAAGGGTGGCATCTGACATATTTTAAGAAGTCTCCATAAATACACGACCACTACATTATGAACTGGAAAAGACAAACAAAAAGGTGAGTAAAGGAGTATTAAGGTTAAGGTTGAAAGACAAAAAAATAACTGGGATCAGAGAAGGGCCAGCAAGTAGTAAAGGTGTCGTTGAGTCAATCCAGCAGTGGCTATAAAGTAGGGTTACTGAGGAATTCAGATGAACTGTTAAGTCCAGATGGATACTCTCTTTAAATTTTATCTCATATAGATTTAAATTTATTAACTAACAGGGGTGGGCAAACTTTTTGACTCGAGGGCCACAATGGGTTCTTAAACTGGACCGGAGGGCCGGAACAAAAGCATGGATGGAGTGTTTGTGTGAACTAATATAAATTCAAAGTAAAGGAGCGGAGGGGAGAGCAAGAGAACCCTCCGCTCTTTCGGCTCTGCGGGCCAGATAGAACAGCCGAACGGGCTGGATCTGGTCCGAGGGCCGTAGTTTGCCCACGGCTGAACTAGAACCTAGCTTGATTATTTCTCTTCTATCTGGTTGGGCAAGCTTTCTTTCTATCCATACCTAATTTGTTCTTTCTATTGTCTCAAAAATTTGAAAATATCCCATATTATTCATGGAACTGTGTATCCATTAATCCTTTCCAAATCACAGTTTGTCCTAATACCATTCTTTTAAGAGCTGAAAGGGTTATTAGAGGTAATCTGGTCCAACTTTCTATCCCATGCAAAAACCGTATTTTTAAGACTTGATACAACCTCTACTTTTACTTTTCAGTATATGGGGCTTACTGTCTCACAGGGTAATCTTTTCCACTGTTAATGGCTCTAATTGTTAGTAATTTTCCTCCTATATTACACAAAATCTTTATTTGCATCTTCCATACATTCTTCCTGCTTTTGTCCTCTATTGCCATATACAGCAGGTCTATGCCATTTTTCACATGATAACCTTTAAAATATTTGAAAGCATTTATCATTTGTCCCATAAGTCTTGTGTTATTAAACTAAATATATATTTTTTCTACAGTTCTTTAAGTGACAGTATTCACAGATCCTTCTAGTTTACTTCCTCTTCTGTCCCTTTACTTTCTTAGTATTCTTAAAATATTGTACATACTCAAGACAGAATATAGTATCAAGTATATGGGTAGAGTTAAATGACTCCTTTTCTAGATACTATACTTCTATTATTCAATCTCTCTTTAATATATACTTATTAAATCTTTAGGTTTGTTTTCCCCAAAGTTAACCTGTGTATGGTTTTCACAGAATTGGTCCAAAGAACACACAAGCATTAGTTAATCATAGAATAAACCATATTCATACTAGAGGCCCGGTGCACGAATTCATGCACTGGTGGGGTCCCTCAGCCTGGCCTGCGCCCTCTTGCAATCTGGGACCCCTCGGGGGATGTTGGACTGCCGGTTTCAGCCCGATCCCCACAGGCCTGCCAAAATCAGCAGTCCAACATCCCCCAAGGGATGTAGTAGTGCGCAAAGCAGCAGGCAGCTGGGGTGGAGCCCAGGCCCGGACCAGGGACTACACCGCTCCTGCTCATCCCAGCCCCACTGCGCCTGCCGCCACCAATGTTCGGTAGTGCTGCTGCAGAAGTGAGAGAGACTCACGCCGCCCAATGGTCAGCTTAGCGGCACTCCCGCTGTGGGAGCACACTGACCACCAGGGGGCAGCTCCTGTGTTGAGCGTCTGCCTCCTGGTGGTCAGTGTGCATCATAGCGACCGGTTGTTCGGTGGCTTAGGCTTTTATATCCTATACCAGGGCCTGGTGCATGAAATTCATGCAAGGGAGGGGAGGTCCACTTAGCCCAGCCTGCACCCTCTCCAATCTGGGATCCCTCTCACAATCCTGGACTGCTGGCTCCTAATTGCTCACCTGCCTGCCTGCCTGGTCGCCCCCAACTGCCCCCTCCACCGGCCTAGTTGCCCCTCACTGCCCCCCCTGCCAGCCTAATTGCCCCTCTGCTGGCCTGGTCGCCCCTAACTGCCCGCCCCCCCCCCCCCCCCCGCTGACTTGGTTGCCTCTTACTGTCCCCCCCCGCCAGCCTGGTCGCCCCCAACTGCCCCCCTGCTGGCCTGGTCACCCCCAACTTCCCCCCCTGCCGGCCTGGTCGCCCCACGCAGCCTACTTGTTCCGTTGTTTGGTCGTCCCTCACTAACGCCCCTGCCGACTTGGTTGCCCCATACAGCCTGCTTGCTCAGTCGTTTGGTCGTCCCTCACTAAACCCCTGCTGGCCTGGTCATAGGCAGCCACCTTGTGAGGGTGTGACGGTCAATTTGCATATCACCTCTTTATTATATAGGATAATAAAAGCCTAATATGCTAAGTGTCCAGTCATCTGTTCAACCAATCAAAGCGCAATATGCTAATGATATGCTAAGGCCACTCAACTGCTTGCTATAACGTGCACTGACCACCATGGGGCAGACAGTCGATCGGTTGACCAGTCGCTATGACATGCACTGACTACCAGGGGGCAGAGAGTTGACCGGTCAATCAGTCGCTATGATGTGCACTGACCACCAGGGGCCAGACAGTCAACTGGTCTATCAGTTGCTATGAAATTCACTGACCACCAGGGGGCAGACGCTCCGACCAGTAAGTTAGCTTGCTGCTGGAGTCCGGCCAATTGGGACTGAATGAGATGGGCCAGACACGCCCTGGAGTCCTCCTGCAGGACCTCTCTGGCTGGCCAACCTCCTGCATTCCTCCCCAGCCCGGACTGTGCACCAGTGGGTTCCCTCAGCCTGCCCTGCGCCCTCTCTCAATCCGGGACCCCTCGGGGGATGTCGGAGAGCCAGTTTCAGCTCTATCCTTCAGGCCAGGCCAAGGGACCCCACTGGTGCATGAATCTGCGCACTGGGCTTCTTGTATATAGTTAGGCTGGCACTACTGGTAACAAGTACATAGTGACTTTATAAGAATTTTATACTGTATATTTGAATGTGTATCTATCTACTTAGTACAGGTATAAAAGTATAAATTAAACAAGGTATAATCTAAGAAACTGTAGAAGAAATGCTAATGGTACACTGAAGGTAAAATAAAACAATGAGAGAAGAATGAAAAAAGAGAGAAACAATGGAAATAAGAAAAAAGTGAAATGCCACAAGATCAAATAGAAATATTAGTCAACCAACTCTGCTAAAATATGAAAAAGTAATCCAATTTATTATAGCAAGACTTAAATACATCAAATAAATACTATAATTATTCTATAATAGAACCCCAAACCTGTTAGAATAATAGGTACAGCTGGGGGCTGTAATCATAAAACACTACAGACTTACTGTACTATTCATAAAGTAAAATCCATGGCTTTCCCACAGAACTGTTAAGCCCAGAATGAATTAAAGTTCTATCTAGTCTATATTTGTGAAGCTAAGTGATTCAATCTAAACCATATGATTCTATACTTTATTAGGCATCACCTATTTAGTTTCAAGATACTTTTGAATCTATATTCTGTCATCTAATGTATTACTAATGTCCAATACATATGACAATCTCAATCCAACGCAGCATGATACTTGGCATACAGAAAGTATTTAAGTGGTTTCTGAGGAAATGCAAAACCATCCAAATTCTGTGAACCCACTTAATCAGTCACTGCTGCCATGTACTCTCGTTATCCACAAGGATGTTACTGTGTAAGACTTTGTTAAATGTCTGCCTGAAATTAAGACTCAATACAATAATTACATTCTCCTAAGTAACCATACTTCAAAAGGATATAGACAGTAGAGCATAACTTGAATTCATGAAAGGTACTGATATTCTCTGCTTTCTTTTATAAATGCCCACAAAGTGTTTAATTATCATAATCATCACCCCTATTATGGGAGACTAGACTAGAAGGAGACCAGTTAAAAAGTTTGCATCACAGTATTCCAGATAAATGGTAATAAAGGACTAAAATAGGATATTCTTTTGGGAAGGAGGGGAATGGAAGGATAGAACAGAAGTCACAGAGACAGAGTTACCTTACAGGGTTTAACAACAAACAGATAGGGATGTAAAGGAAGGCAAATCAAACATGACACTGAAGTTACAAACATTAAGAACTTGGGGGGTAAAGTGGTTATCATTACAAAAATAAGGAACAGAGAAACAAGCCATTTGACAGCATTGTCTACTATCATTTAGGACTAGAGGCCTGGTGCATAAAATTCATGTACGGGGGTGTGTGTCCCTCAGCCCAGCCTGCACCCTCTCCAATCTGGGACCCCTCGAGGGACATCCCACTCACAATCCAAGACTGCTGGCTCCCAACTGCTCGCCTGCCTGCCTTCCTGATTGCCCCTAACAGCTTCTGCCTGCCAGCCTGATCACCCCCTAGCCACTCCCCTGCCAGCCTGACTGATGCCTAACTGCTCCCCTGCCAGCCTGTTTGCCCCTAACTGCCCTCCCCTGCAGGCCTGGTCACCCCTTACTGCCCTCCCCTGCAGGCCTGGTCATCCCTAACTGCCCTCCCCTGCAGGCCTAGTCCCCCCCAACTGCTCTCCCCTGCAGGCCTGGGTCCCCCTAACTACCTTTCCCTACAGGCCCAGTCGCCCCCAACTTCCCTCCTCTGCCGGCCTGGTCATCCCTAACTGCCCTCCCCTGCAGGCTTGATTGCCCCCAAATGCCCTCCCTTGCAGACCTAATCCCTCCCAACTGCCCTCCCCTGCTGGTCTGATTGCCCACAACTGACCTCCCTTGCAGACCTGGTCCCTCCCAACTGCCCTCTCCTGCTGGCCATCTTGTGGCGGCCACCTTGTGTCCACATGGGGGCAGCCATCTTGTGTGTTGGAGTGATGGTCAATTTGCATATTACTCTTTTATTAGATAGGATTAGATAGGATAGAGGCCTGGTGCACGGGTCGGGGCCGGCTGGTTTGCCCTGAAGGGTGTCCCGGATCAGGGTGGGGGTTCCCTTGGGGCATGGGGCGGTCTGGGCAAGGGGCCTGTGGTGGTTTGCTGGCTGGCCACGCCCCCCGGCGACCCAAGTGGAGGCCCTGGTATCTGGGATTTATTTATCTTCTATAATTGAAACTTTGTAGCCTTAAGAGGAGGCCAAGGCAGGCCAGGGCTGAGGAAACTTGGCTTCCTCCATTGCCGGGGGCAACTCAAGCCTCCTGCTCTCTCCAGCTCCGTGGCTGCCGCCATTTTTGTTGGGATTTATTTATCTTCTATAATTGAAACTTTGTAGTCTTAAGCGGAGGCCAAGGCAGACCAGGGCAGGCAGAAAGCTTGGCTTCCTCCATTGCCGGGGAAACCCAAGCCTCCTGCTCTCTCTGTGGCCGCAGCCATCTTGGTTGGGTTAATTTGCATATTGGCTCCTGATTGGCTGGTGGGCGTGGCTTGTGGGTGTAGCGGAGGTACGGTCAATTTGCATATTACTCTTTTATTAGATAGGATGACCTATGCTCCAAAAAAGGTGATGTGACTGAGGCATTTCCCAACAAGATATTTCATGAAAAGATTTATAAAGTTTACACAAAAAATTGGCAAAATTTATAGAATAGCTACAATGATTAGGTAATATTACCAAAATGCATTTTAAGATACTATGAAGGTCAAATTGGTCAAGAAATCAAATACTGATTCTGTCTGAACTAGGTAAAATCAGGTCTTCAAAGGTGAAAAGGGCCCTTGCCAGGTGGCTCAGTTAGTTGGAGTATTGTCCTATACACTGGGGCATGTATGGGAAGCAACCAATGGATGTTTTTCTCTCACACTGATGTTTCTGTCTCTCTCTCCCTTCCTCTCTCTCTAAAATATCAATAAACATATCTTTGGGTGAGGATAAAAAAATAAAAAGAAATAAAAAGGAATAAAAAGGTCAAGGAGCTGGGTCTTTGGGGGAATTTTCACTGTGACAGCAAAGGGGACTGAGCATACTGTGAAAATATAAAAGACAGGGTTCTGATTTATACCCAGATAACAGGAGAAGGGATCAAAAATTTTATTTTTTATATTAGGTAGTGTAATATATGTAATATATATGTATGTCAACATAACGTATAGATTAACCTCTTTCACCTTTCAGTAATGGCTTTGGGGTGTGTGTGAAATCTTCAAACATGGACTTTAGATATCTTAGTACTGCCTTCAGAAGTTTACAGGAGAGACATACTCAGCATTTCAGGCTGAGAAGCCTAATTTTTTCTACAAACAGAGCATACAGCTCAGGCATAAACTCAAGCCAATGAAGTTCACAAAAGATTGGTTTAGAAAAGCACAGTGCCATCTTATTCTTTTATCTTGAGAAATGAACAATATCAGTGTATGCCTCTGAGACTTATTTATTTTTTAATATTTAATTCCTTCAGTCTAATCAGACCTAGAAGCCATTCCTTGTCTTCAAGTTGACTTTAGAACTGTTGTTCCATCCCATAACAGTTTAACTCTCAAAGGGATTTTTTAAATTCAAGTTCTGGGATAAGGAGGCACATCTAATTTGCCCCACGTATTGCTGACATATTAATACTGTGTATATAAATAGATGATTTCTAAAAGTTAGGTTTATGGGGAAGGGAGAACTGGAGGAAGGTGGTTAAAAGGTACAAACTTCCAGTTATAAGATAAATAAGTAAACATGATGACTACAGGCTGTATGATATATTAAAGTAACTGAAATAACAGAAAAGTTACCTTTTTGTGGCACAATGTTCCTCAATATTGCTGTCCCATCTCTGAGACATAACCAAACTAAGCTCCATTTCTTCTTTTTCAATCTGTGGTTCATTTTCTTCATCATCACTATTTTGGGGGTTTTTAGTGTTTCCAAGGGAAAGACATGGTGGTGGCTTCCTATTTCTTTCCCCCTGATATCCATCATTTTCCAAACCAGCAAGAAGATGTACCAAAGCCTCATCAGGACTGCTGTCCACTATAAAACAAGTAAAGTATCACCAACAAATAACTTAAGTTTTCTTAATAATTCAACAATTCAAAACAATTATAAAACAACAATAAAATAAAAGATCCTTGGACCATCCGCACTAGAATGACTATGTCCTTATTAAAAAGAAAATTCCAGACCCATCCCATATGTACTAAGTCAGAATTTCTTTTTTTAATATTTTAAAATATTTTTGAAATTACAGTTTATATTCAATATTATTTTGTATTAGTTTTGGGTGTACATTAATCAGAATTTATGAAGTAGGACCCAGGAATTTGCATTTTAACAAGCTGCCCAAGCTTTTGCTGCACAATTAACCTTGAGGAACATCAAACCAATACTGTCACAGTGTTCAAAATAAATATAAAATATATAAATTAATGCTAAGGAAGTACCTTAAAAACAATACATGAATACATCTATCCCTTACTTAAGCTTTACTTAGCTCATAGGATAGTCAAATGAAACCTGCAGTTGAATAACACAAGAAAGCTTTAAAAGTGGTTAATAAGATTATTTAAAACACCTTCAAGTCAACAATGACATATTACTTCATATGCATTAGGTTGTAAAATCAAAGACAGATAATAAAAAGTGTTGACAAATATGTGAAGAAACTGGAACCCTCATACATTATTGGTCAGAATGTAAAATAGTGTAGCTGCTTTGGAAAAAAATTTGGCAGTTGCTCAAAATGTTAAACATAGAGTTATCATATGATCCAGCAATTTCACTCCTAGGTATATACCCAAGAGAATTGAAAATGTATACCCACACAAAAACCTATACATGAATAATTATAGCATCATTGTTCATTATAGGCAAAAAAAAGTAAAAACAACCCCATATCCATAATCTGTAGAGTGGATACATGAAATATGGCATACCCATATGATGAAATATTATTCAGCATGAAAAAGGAATACATGCTATAACATGGATGAACCTTGAAAACATCATACCAAGTGAAAGAAGCCAGAAACAAAAGGCTATATGATTCCATTTACATGAAATGCCCCAAATAGGTTAATTAAGAGAAAACAGATTAGTGGTTGCCAGGGGCTGAGAGAAGGGAAGAATGGGGAGCGACTGTTAATGGATATGGGATTTCTTTTTGGGGTGATAAAAGTGTCCTGAAATTAGATAGTGGTAGTAAATGCATACTCCATGAATATCACTGACCTGTACAGAGGTGAATTTTATGATATGCAAATTATATCTCAATAAAAGCTATTATTTAAAAAAAGATCATGAAGATGAAGATTTGTTCTAATCTAGTACACAATCTTATTCTCTGTAAAATGAGATAATGCGTTCCTCATTTACTAAAATAACAAGTTTCAGGTTTTCTTTGTAGACATTAAAGAAATTGATTCCGTCATGCTACCAGATATAAGGAAAAAATGAAGATATTGATTCTGTATGCTACCAGATATAAGAAGAAAAATGAAGATATTTGTTTGTAAGAGCCATTTTGGCAAAAATCCATTTCTTTAAATCTAGAACTGCAGTGTTTTATTTTTCCTGTCTCATACTTGAAAAAAATGAGTATTAGAAAATGAATAATAGATATTTGACTCTCAGATCTTATTTATTTATTTATTTAGTTAGTTAGTTAGTTAGTTAGTTAGTTATTCCTCACCTGAGGATACAGTGGAAGAGAGGGAGGAAAGAGAGGGAGAGGGAGGGAGGGAGGACAGGAAGGAGAGAGAGAAACATCAATTGGTTGCCTCCTGCGTGCGCCCAGACTGGGGCCAGGGAATCAAACCTGCACCCAAGTACATGCCCTTGATTGGGAATCAAACCCATGACCCTTCAGTGCACAGGCCATCACTCTAACTACTGAGTGACACCAGCCAGGCTGACTCTCAGATCTTTGACAAACATTGAAAATGCATTTTTGCAAACTTAGGCAAGTGACATTATATCTGCTGATGATACATTATATTTGTACTAGAGGCCCGATGCATGAAGTTTGTGCAAGGGGCTCGGCCCTCGCCACTGCGGCGGCTTGCCTCGGCCCTTGCAGCCCCAGCTTCATCTGGAAGGTAGTCCAGAAGGATGTCCGGAAGGTCATTCAGCTGTCCGGTCTAATTAGCATATTACACTTTTATTATTGTAGATACTGTGATAAAAGAAGGATATGCATCCCTCCCTCTCTTTTTCAATTTCTTAACTGTAGGGAGCGGTTATAGGGTTAAACCTCGGACTGACCTGCTGGTAAAGTGGCAAACAAGTCCCAGCTTAGAGGGCACAGCCCTCTTAGCATAATTAAGCTTGATCTTATGACTGCTCCCTAGATCTTTCCTGGGTAGCTAATGGGCTGTGGGAGGTGCAGCAAGTGCTGCCAAAACAAGTGAAACTTACAAGAACATTGTAAATTACCTTGATTACCTCTGACTATAAAATAAAGCATCAGCTTGCAGTCTGGATCTGTTCTGTGGTCTCAGTCACACACAGAAGATCCACTGACCGAGCTTATTCTCTTTGTCTGTCTTTTCTTCATCCTTCGCCGGCCCTCCCTCAGGCTCGCCGAACGCTTGGCTGTGCTAGCACGGCACACTTAACTTTCTCTAAGTTCCTCTCTTTTAACTGTTTATTTTTTTTTTATATCTAGAATGTAATTTAGGGATATATATATCTGAATATATATATTAAGATGGAAAAATAAAACATTTTAGAGTATGAACATCAATTTTTTACTTTGGTTTTTGGATCATTTCTTTCTGCATATGCCATTCATTTAAAAAATTTTTCTTACTCCTGTCTAAAATGTTCTTGAAGTATGACTATGCATAATAATTTAGGTATTATCCCTAGTCAATTCATGTTCCATTCAAATGAAAATGAAGCAAAATAGAGATAGACTCAGAGAGCAGGCATGGACATGGACAACTGTGTGGTGATTCCCAGGGAGAGGTGGAGAAAGGTGTAGGAGGAGTTGGAGGAGGGTATAGGAGGGGTTAATGGTGAAGAAAGGAGACTTGACATGGGGTGATGAATACACAATACAATGTGCAGATGATGTGGAATTGTGTACCTAAAACCTGTATAATTTTGTCAACTAGTATTACCCCAATAAATTCAATAGAAAGGGGGGGAAAAAAAAAGAAACTATACGTAAAAGAAGCAGGACATTGTAGAGAGATATGATGCATTTGATACAATAAGAATTAAAAAAATAGAAAGTAGCCCTGCCAGCATGACTCAGTGATTGAGTGTCGACCTATGAACCAGGTCACTGTTCGATTCCTGGTCAAGGCACATGCCTGCGTTGCAGGCTCAATTCCCTGTGGGGCATGCAGGAGGCAGCCAACCAATGATTCTCTCTCATCATTGATGTTTCTCTCTCTCTCTCCCTCTCCCTTCTGCTCTGAAATTAATAAATATATATTTTTTTAAAAAATAGAAAGCAAGGAAACATAAAATCACTACACTAAGCAAAACAAGAGGCATGAAGTTCAATGATATCTCACTTTTTGCAATAACATTTTAAATAAATCTCTGAAAATGATGTCAGTAATTTAGACTAAATTACTGAAATGAAATCTAGCAAATGGCATTTAAGGAAATGCAAAGACACTCAGAAATGACTGTCATTATGTCCCATACTGACCAAAAATTAATCACTTAAAAGGAACTGTCCAGGAAAATTTCTGATATTCACCAAAAAAGACTCAATTATGATAATTTATTAATATACTTAACATTGGAGAATTTAATTAAAAATAAGCCATTTTCCCCCTAAAGCAATATGGTTTTCTTTTAACTAAAGTGAAATTTTAAAAAAGGTTACTATTTTCTTTCACAATTGTTTAGAAAAAGCTGTGTAGAAAATAAAAACAAAGCTACTTCATTCAGTGAAGTTTAATTTTTATACTAAGTAGAGTAAGGATTTATTGAACATGCAACATTAACTTCTTCAAATCAAAGAAAAAAATAACCTCTTCACATATGCACTTTCATTAATTTAAAATACTGAAAATTTATGGTAGAATTGTTACTTACAGAAAACTGGTGTCTCACTCAGTCTTTGGGTCAAAGGCTGAAAAGCCTGGCTATTTTCCATGAGGTTCAAAATTGCTTCTTCATTAATAAGAGCTTCTTCTACTTTATGTATAGTGTGACCTTGAGATGACAAAAATATATAAACATTAAAGCAACTGCGTAATTATATAATCATTTTTACCTCTACTACTATATGCTTTTATTCTCTATCTCTCCCTTTAACTAAATTGTAAGATTTTACCTTTATTCATAAAAGTATTTATTCCCTCTGTATATTAGACTTTCTATAAAAATCATATGTTAAAGACTGAATACTAGAAGCATAAAATAGAATTGTTTCTGGTTAGCTCTCTTATAACTGCTTGACATTTTTTTCTCTGAATATTTTAATGTGCAATGACTTTTATCACAGTAATATAACTATATATACACAAACTAGGTAGAATTGAAAAGACTAAAGAGATTGTAAGTATTTAGTAATTCACAGAATCAAGGATTTTTTAATACTCCATGTCATTGGTATATTTTTGTGGCTTTTATTACACTTTATTATGTAATTTTTTAAGATATATCACTAACACTTCAAATTTTTAAATAAGTTTACACTGCATGAGGATGGGAAAAGAAGTAATAAAATTGTTATTTGCAGATAATGACTCTTACACAAAAAATTCAGTGGAAAAGACAAACTATTAGCGCTAATAAAAATTGCTGGATATACGATGATATACGTCAGTGAAGCTCCTAAATAGCAGCAATTAGAAAATAAAAAATTTGAAAGATAAAACTTACAATTGAAATAATTATAAGACACCTGGAATGTATCTAACAAAAGATATAAAATAATTTTACAAAAAATTCAAAACTTTATTGAAAGACATGAAAAATGACCAAATAAAATGAAAAATATAGCATGCTCAAGGATGAAATGATTTTATATATAGAAAGATTTAAAACGCTCCTATATCAACCAATGAAACTGAAGCAGTAATAAAAAAGCTCCCAATAAATAAAAGTCCTGGACAGGATGGCTTCACAGGTACACATTACCAAACATTCAAAGAAGAATTAGCACTTATCCTGCTCAAACTATTCCAAAAAATTCATGCACTGGGACTCTAGTATAAAATAATACTGAATGTCAACTGTAATTGAAAAATAAAAAAATATTCCTAAATTAGTCTATAAATTCAATAAATTCCTAATAAAATCTCAACAGGGTTCTTCCCAGAAACAAAATAATTTGACCCTAAAATTAACATGGAAGAGCTTTTTTTAAAGATGAAGAGTAGACTAGACAATTTTGAAGCCAAATAAGGGAAGACCTGCTCTTGATGTATATCAATACTAAAGCTCCTGCTTCCAATGTAGCAGTGAAAAAAGGGTTTTTCCTTGTATGCTGAAGGCTATAATTCTATTCCTGCTAGTCTGGCTCCCCATGCCTAGATAAACTGCATACGAAACAATGCAACTTCTAAGTAAAACTTTCATTATTCTCTTATTTCCCAATCATGTATAAGCTAACTGCATTAGAGAAACCCTGTTAGAACACAATAGTATATATAATACATACACTTTAAGGCCTGGCAAATCACACTTCCACATATCTTTTGTGGAGAAACTCTTGCACATAGCCACAAGATAAAACACTGTTATTAACAGTGCAAAAGTGAAAGCCATCTAATAGTTGTAGAGAAACAGATAAACTTGTTTACTCTTACAAAGGAGCACTAATCAGCAGCTAAAATGAATAAACTAGAAACGTGTATGAACAGGTTGATTTAAAGTTATAATACTGACATAAAAATACTCAACATGATTAGTAATGAGGGAAATGGTAATTAAAACCATAATGAGATGCAATTTCACACACACTAGGATGACTAAAAAAGAGAGATAACAACAAGTGTTATTAGTGAAGATGTAGGGTCACTGCTGGTGGGAATGTAAAACACTGTAGTCACTTGGGAGACAGTTTTGGCAGTTTACTGAAAAAATTAAATACAAATTTACTAAATAACCCAGCAATTCCACTCCTTGGTATTACTAAAAATAAAATAAAATAAAATATATATCCACACAAAATCTTATACACAAATGTTCCTAGCAGCATTATTCTTAAGAGCAAAAAGTAAAAACAACTCAAATGTCTATCAACTGGTGAATGTATTAACAAAATATGGGATATCTATACAATGCAATACTATTCAGCCAGAAAAATAATGATAGATGCAATATGGATGAACCTGGAAATGTTATGTTAAATGAAAGCAGCAAGATTCAAAAGACTGCATTCATTTATATATGTCTAGAAAAGGCAAATCTTAGAGACAAGAAAGTAGATCAGTGGTTAATTAGGATTGGAGGTAGGAACAGCTGTGACAACAAATGAAAAAGGAATATTTTGAGGTGAAGAAAATGTTCTAAAATTGAATTATGGAGGTATTTGCAGAACTCTGTAAATTTAGGATAAATCATTGAATTATAAATTTAAAATGAGTGAATTTTGTGCCATATAAATTATACCTCGATTAAGTTAAAAATATGATGAATAAAAAAAGCAAGTTGTTTAATCTATGACAAGTAGGATATCATTTACCTAAAATTCAAAACATAAAATAATAGTAAGTTGTGGGCATACATACTTGGTGGGGCAAAAGTAGGTTTACATTTGTTTGTATGAAAAATAATACAATAATTAATAAATACAATACAAGAATAAACTGTTTCACATACTCACAACTGTAAACCTACTTTTGCCCCACCTGTATATAAGAAACTATAAAATCATACATGGTAACAGTTTGCACCAACTTCAGAATAGTGCTTGCCTCTAGAGATGAAGAAAAGTAAAGGAATAGGAGAGAGGTTTTTGCAATATCAATGATACTTATTTCTTAGGGGGAAAAAGAAACACTTAGCAAACTCAACTAAATCTTAATACCTCAGAACTAGATATTTAGATGTCTGGTAGGGTATTTTCTGTACAACTGAAAATAAAAACCTCACCTTTGCTCAACTCTGTGTCTTTGTGGACTTCTACCATATTAGCTGGTGTAGATTGAAGAATTTCAGGAGACAGGACCTCAGAGTGCAATGTTAACTCAGCAGAGAACTCCTGGGATCCGTCATCGTAGTCCACAGATCCTGATAACCTTCTGCTTAATTAAAACACATCCTTTATAACAAACTAGATAACAAAACAATAAAATAGCTCTGAGATCTGTAAAAAATAACCACTTACACAGAGAAATCATTCTGTTTGAGAATTTCCTGAAGTCTCTTCTGAAATTTTTTTTCACTTTCTGTGGCTGGCACAAACCTGCGATCTTTGAATTTTAAAAATGCATTAAAAAATGTAGATAGCAAGTGAATGAAATATTTTCTTTTCTCTTAGAATAGCTTTTAAAATAGCAATGTCCTATCCTTCTCTTGACACGCATCATACCACCTAAAAGTAGTACTACTATAAAAACAAACAAAAGAAAAATTGTTGTTACTGAAGCTATATAATTAATCACTTAAAGTCAGTTCAAGATTAAGTTCTATAATTATAACTTAAATCCAACACACTGTTCAGTATCATAGACTCTGAACCTAGAAATTTTCTCCTCATAAAATATACTTCTACTTTAAAAAGCATAAAAGGCACTCAAAATTTATCAAATATTTTTAGTGTCCAAGACACTAAAATTTTGAAATTTTAATTAGACTTCAATATACTAGTAGGCTTACTACTAAATTGCAAATGCATTTGCCTTGTGAATTATGTCTTTTATTCTTTTACCTTTATTTTAATATTTTTGTTGTGTCCATGGCATTTATTTAAGCCCCCTCAAATTATTTTTTGAAGTAGCAGGGTTTAATAATTAGTGTTTTCTTTAAAACTGTAGAAAATGATCAAAGTGTGAGTGTATATGATATATCCAGAAATAATTTGGGGGCTATATTTCATGGTACATTTTCAAAGCTTAATGAATCAAACACAGTGTTTCTAAGTTAGGATTCATGAGCTTCTATGAGTATTCTATAACTTATTTGGAAATACAGGTTAGAACATACTAGATAATGAAAAAGGAACAAAAACGTGAAACAGGAGAACAAAGTATGGTGAAAATCAATGACAACAAAGCTGTCAATTTCTTACAGGAAAAGAGACAAGTGACACTTTGGAGGTAAAGAATTACTGGTTCAGAGCAAAGACAATAGAAAAAATATATAGAAAATTTAAAAGTAATCTGAAAAGTAAAATTTAAGGTCAAGGTAAACTCAAGGCTTAACCTTTTCCATAAAATTATCTTGTTTAAAAATATCATTAGAGTACTATTTGGTTATACCTTGTGATTCAGTTTGGCTAATTTGAGAAGTTTCCTTTCTATTTCTTCGCCGTTGCTTTTCATCTTCCCATATGGCCTGTAGACCAGGATTTCCATCAATTTGAGCTGTAATCACAATAATACTTCACTACTACAAGGTCAAAGTAAAAACTACTTGCCTAAAAAAAGGAACCCAAACTTAAAAAATATATATTTATTGTTTAAAATATTACATATGTCCCCTCTTTCCCCCCATTGACCTCTTCTTCTAATCCTCCCACTCCCCCCTCCCGGGGCCTTCACCACCCTATTGTCTGTGTCCATGGGTTATGCATATATGCATACAAGTTCTTTGGTTGCTTTCTTCCCACCCACCTTCTCTCTGAGATTCCACAGAATGTTCCATACTTCTATGTTTCTGGATCTATTTTGTTCATCAGTTTATTTTGTTTATAAGATTCCACATATGAGTGAGGTCATGTGATACTTGTCTTTCTCTGACTGGCTTATTTCACTTAGCATAATACTCTCCAGGTCCCTCCATGCTGTCTCAAAGGGTAAGATCCTTCTTCTTCTTCTTCTTTTTTTTTTTTTTTTTACTGCTGCATAGTATTCCATGGTGTAAATGTATCACAGCTTTTTTTATCCACTCATCTACTGATGGGCACTTGGGCTGTTTCCAGATCTTAGATATTGTGAGGAACCCAAACTTTTAAAAAATAAATATTGCCTCTTAAGAAAAATAATTACCTAACTTTATGTAATAAAGCAGACAAACTATCCTAACCTACATTTCTCATGTTAGTCCTTTTTTAGTTTTCTTCCTAGTGGTTCCCAAAAACCCATCAAGTGAGTAAGATTCAAACATCTGAGGATAGCCAATAGACCTAAGAATCCTCTCCCTGGTATATAACCTAAAAACTAAAAACATTAAGTTAGATTGTATTAATTTTTTAAAAAATTAATTTATTTAGTGTTACATTTACTTTAGGTTCACGACTGTGCAAACACACTCATGTGGATGAAAGTATAAATGAAAAATATAAATAAAAAATTGCTTCGAGGTACAGAAGCAATCTTCGTAACATTTTGCATCTTCTATAACATCTTACATCTCTAGTAATGCTTTCTTCCCTACTTTTTCCACTCTACTTTGACCATTAATTAAAAACACACACACATATATTAAGAATAATTGTACATATACCTTCAATGTCCAGCCGATTTAAGATATCAGCAGCTACAGCATCTACTTCTAATTCACATGTACTCTGTGGTTCAATACCTTCCAGTATTAAAGAGCTGTATTAAAAACATTAAAAAAAACACAAGAATTATGTAAGACAAATTTTCTGAAGATTTTTCTTATATAATTTTTTATCTTTAGGTGGTAAGCAGAAAAGCCAGTGATGTATTAATTAACAAATATAACATAATTGATATTATATATATAAAGAAATGATAAACAGGAAGAGAAAAGTACAAAAATATTATTATATTACAACTCATTGAGATCCTTTTGCAGCGCATTCTACATATTTTGGCGCATTATATTTTATACATAAGGAATGTGGGTCATATCCAGGACAGAAAGGGGTAACAGAGAGACAACTGAGAGATGCATCAAAAACCATACACATATGTAATCATTTGCCCCCTGCCCCCAACTACTGCTTTGCTGGATAATGCTTTAAAATTCTCCTTAACTACATATTTGAGAAACCATGTGGTTTAATAATGGGGTCATGACTAGGAAATGTGTTAACACCACAAAATCATTAATTTTTATGAGAACTACAGAGGATTGTTTCCACTAATGCTCTTTGACTCAGAAAATTTTGTTTTTCATTAGAGCCACAAAAAAAGATTAGGACACCATATCCTACCAATATGGACATCAAGTGAAAAAGAGAGAACCATGGAAGTGGGTGATGGCAGATTTCACTCCCATTTTTTAATGTTTTAAGAGAAACAGATTAGCAAAACTTCATTTCCCATAGTCTATCCCTAAGGAAATTTTGATGGAACATTAGAAATTAATTTATTAAACCACAGAATTTTTACAATTCAAATAAATATACATGTATACAGAGATGCATATGTGTAGATACAAACAAATCTTTTTATCATTGATAGAGAAGAAACATGTTAGCCAATCTATCACAATATATTCCTTTCACTTTCAGAAAAAAATAATTCTTAATGTTGTTTGTCTTCTTCATTTATATAACTTAACAAAGTAAATTTTGCCATGAAATGACATACTAGATAAAATAGCTCATGGTCAACAATTTTCTCCTTATACTAAAAAGTTTCACAAGTTTTGGAAGAATTATACTGTAAATTGCAAGGGTGAATTTTCCAGAAGTAGCACATTTGTGACAAAGGAGGGAAACAATAATATAAAAAAATACAATCTCATAGTAGAAATTTACGACTATTTCTTGCCTTTATTACAAAGCTACTTCAGACATTCAGAACAAATGTTCCTAGGGAAAGGAAGTAGTTTTCAGAATTAAAACTTTCCAGTAGATAAAAAAAAGTGTAAGTAAAAAATCTGTCAGCCCTGGCCAAGTGTGTCTCAGTGATAGAGCATCAGTCTGAGCACCCAAGGGTCTCGAGTTCAATTTCCAGTCAAGGGCACCTATCTGTGTTGCAGGTTCATTCCAGCCCTTGGTTGGGGCATGCAGGAGGCGACCAATCAATGTGTCTCTCTCACATTGATGTTTCTCTCTCTCTCTCTCTCTTCACTCTCTCTAAAAATCAATGGGAAAAATATCCTCAGGTGAGGATTAACCAAAAAAAATTGTTTTCAGTCAGAGGGTGGGAACCGGGTGGTAAAAGGCAGGGGGAGAAAAGGAGGGGGGACATTTGTAATACTCTCAACAATCAAGCTTTTAAAAAATTTGGGTCAGTAAATACATGCAGACCATTCATTTTAGCCATGAAAGGGAGATAAAAGGTAACGATGGTAGATAACTGTGCCTCTGTGAACATATCTGTTCAAAGCTTAACAAAACAGTCTCAGTGAGGATGAAGTTCAGACATCTATAATTTTAAAAATCTTTTCAGATCATTCTGATGGGTAGCCAGGGTTGAGATTACTCCAGTAGATTCAGTTTTTGTATACTCAACACTATAGCAAATGATCCTGAAGGTCCAGGATATGTGGTAACTGACAATGAGCTAGCTAGTAAGGTAGGTAGAACTACTAACTCAGCACTTACAAGTTGGTTGCTCTATCTTATGGCCCTTGTAATAATGTTTGTGAAAGGGCATAAAACATTTCTTTGTTCAAAAAAAAAAAAAAGGTACACAGAAGAAGGTGCTAGCACTGGGGATAGAAATGAGACTAATAAAATCTAAGAGTAATGATTTATGGAAAAAATTTTTGACATTGTTATTTGTACTTAATGAAATTATGGATTTTCAAGTTTAATGCAATATAAGCATCCAAAAAATGCAAAATATGGGCTAATATGGGACAAAAATATATATAGCTATCCCAAAATTATTTTAAACTCTAATTCTGAGTACCTTGTCTAATTTTACTAGTTTACCTATTCACATGTTTGCTTATAATTTGTCAATTCTTAAAAATAATAGGCTCCTAAAAACATTCTAAAATTCAAACTTTTCATTATAATAGATAAGGTTTCCCCAAACTCACTTCTAATCAGTTAAGCCTTTATAACCTAACCAGAAAGATGTTTGTTCAAAAAGGGCTTCAAATACAAATGAACTTTAATTTGAGCATGCAAAAAACAAGTTACTACATGCAGAACTTTGAAAACCAAGGAATCTAGGGAATAGGTAAAATCCTTGGGTCAAATTGATTTGCTCTAACATTAGAGAGATAGAGAGACTGCATCACAGGCATTAAAAAAAAAAAAGAGACAACAAGTAGCTGTTGGTCACTTTGTTCTGGACCAGCCTTGGGCAAACTACAGCCCGCGGGCCAGATCCGGCTGTTCTATCCGGTTCTCTTGCTCTCCCCTCCGCTCCTTTACTTTGAATTTATATTAGTTCACACAAACACTCCATCCATGCTTTTGTTCCGGCCCTCCGGTCCAGTTTAAGAACCCATTGTGGCCCTCGAGTCAAAAAGTTTGCCCACCCCTGTTCTGGACTGATTAGAACTTGAATTTGACGTGGTAAATAATATTCTCTCTAAACTTAATACCATTTCAATCCTATCTAATAAAAGAGTAATATGCAAATTGACGGTACCTCTGCTATACCTACAGGCCACACCCACCAGCCAATCAGGAGCTAGTATGCAAATTAACCCAACCAAGATGGCTACAGCCACAGAAAGAGCAGGAGGCTTGGGTTTCCCCGGCAATGGAGGAAGCCAAGCTTTCTGCCTGTCCTGGCTGGCCTAGGCCTCCACTCAAGGTTACAAAGTTTCAATTATAGAAGATAATTAAATCCCAACAAAAATGGCTGCAGCCACGGAGCAAGCAGGAGGCTTGGCTCCGCTCAAGGCTACAAAGTTTCAATTGTAGAAGATAAATAAATCCCAGATCCCAGGGCCTCTGCTTGGGTCGCCGGGGGGCATGGCCAGCCTGCAAACCACCACAGGCCCCTCGCCCAGGCCATCCCATGCCCCAAGGGAACCCCCACCCTGATCCAGGACACCCTTCAGGGCAAACCAGCCAGCCCCCACCCGTGCACCAGGCCTCTATCCTATCTAATCAAAGAATAATATGCAAATTGACCGTCACTCCAACACACAAAGATGGCTGCCCTCATGTAGTCGAAGATGACTGCTCCCATGTGGACATAAGATGGCCGCCACAAGATGGCCAGCAGGGGAGGGCAGTTGGGAGGGACCAGGTCTGCAAGGGAGGGCAGTTGTGGGCGATCAGGCCAGCAGGGGAGGGCAGTTGGGAGGGACCAGGTCTGCAAGGGAGGGCAGTTGGGGGGGACCAGGCCTGCAGGGGAGGGCAGTTAGGGATGACCAGGCCTGCAGGAGAGGGCAGTCAGGGGCAAACAGGCTGGCAGGGGAGCAGTTAAGCATTAATCAGGATGGCAGGGGAGTGGTTAGGGGCAATCAGGCTGGCAGGCAGAAGTGGTTAGGGGCAATCAGGAAGGCAGGCAGGTGAGCAGTTGGGAGCCAACAGTCCTGGATTGTGGGAGGGCAGTCAGACATCCCTCAAGGGGTCCCAGATTGGAGAGGGACCCCCCCCATGCATGAATTTCATGCACCAGGCCTCTAGTATGATTATAAAAACATTTCCACTCTATTTGAGAAGGAACCAAGAAGTGCACATGTGTGCATGTGTATGTGTGTTTATCAAAAAGTCCTGATAAATGTTAAGCTGGATCAAGAGATAAGGCAAGTCATTGTCCACATCACCTCAAAGTCTTATAGATTTCATTCTGGCATAACATTCCAATTATAAAACAATGTATTTCCATCATTACTTAGTGATATTTTTTCTTAATTTTTGATTAAAAAAAAAACCCAAGTAATTCTATAACATGAAAATTCTGTCAACAACATATTAGGATTTTAAACTACATAAATTATATTTATGTAGTTTAAAATGAATATATTTTATGGTAGTTTATCGTCAATTGATTAATAAATTCACATTTTCTTTTTATAAAATAAAAAAATAAAAGTCATTTAAACACTTTTTTTCACCTTGCATTCTTTATAAAAATATCTACATAAAAAACATCAGTTGACATATGTGTAGTGAAAAGAGAAAAACGACAAACACCCTGCCAATACCTAATTGATTAATAAAAGGATCAAGAAAGCTTGGACAATGCTTTGTGGTATAAAACAGAAATCTTTCTGAGTTCTATGTAGATAAAGCTATTATTAATAATTTTATAGGTACTGATTAAATATCTAAATATTCAAAATATGTTACCTTCCCCAAAATAAATTAATAAAATAGTCTAGTAAATGATAGTCAAAAGAAATCACAGATTATATTATTCATATTCAGTACATTAACCGACTTTTTCCCACAAATATTTAATATTTAGAAAGGGTTATTTTCACTAAAAATATTTTAGTTTTTCAATTGATAATTTATTATGTGATTTTTACTAGACAAGCTATAGGGTATCAACTTGGAATGCACAATGAAGATGAATATTGGAAAGAAGTGTAAAAATTTACATACAGATTTCTTTTATTAATTAGGTGATAATTAGGTATATTTCCATGATCTCTTTTTAAAATCTATGATTCCATGTAACATACTAATATTGGAATTTGCTTTCATGAAAAATTTATATATTAAAACACCAAATATAATATTAAAATTATGGTAACCACTAATTTTTGAATGCAGTAGGATATATGTAAATACGTTTTCCTTTACAACATGAACTAACCTTGGTATTTCATTTTTTTCCCACCGAAATAAGGTACCAGTAAGAGAATTTCCTGGTAGCTGGTCCTTGTAAGATCCAGTTGCATGCAATGGATCACCTGGGAGTAGAAAAGTAAAAGGGGATAAGTTCTAATTTGAACTTTCATATAACTCCTGTTTAAGTAAAATAATATACAACCTATATGACTAGTTCCTAAAAACTCATACACACCTAGGAATGTATATATGAGCAGTTGACAGTAATGATTCCAAACTAAGAGGGAAAAGAAGTATTTGCAATATATGTTTATGCGAGAGAATTGGCTACAAGACTTTCATATTAGAATAAAAGAATACATTTTAATGTGCTATTCTGATGAGTATGCTTAAAATCCCATTTTATAAAGAAATATGACAACAATTTTTGTAGACTTTAATCCAAATTCCTAGAGTATTCTGTATAAGTCTCAATCAAAATTCTAGTAGAAATCAGGTTCCAGATAAAAATTCAAAAACATACTATAATACCAATTCCTGAACAAAAAGAAAATATACAATGCATTCCAGAAGTAATGGCAGCAACAATGAGTGGGAACTTGGGACAAATGCAATTTGACCAGCAGTTGAAGAGGGGACATGTTTGCTTAGTTGTCCCAGTTTCAAAAACTAGGTTCTAGGGTCATGCTTTGGAAGTAATCTCCAAATTTTAACAAATTTTCTGTGATCTCTTATGGGAATTTAAATTTGCAGATAAGAAAAAGCTTGAATTTTAACGTTATCAAGGATATTAAATTTACAATCCTCTCTAGCTAAATTTAATACTTTGATTTTCTTATTTGGCCAGCCTGATCAAAAATGTTGTAATTAGGCTGAGATCAAGTATTAACATCTTTGCTATTTCAACAAAACATACCTTGAAAACATGCAACTAATTCTTACTAACTATAATTTATGTATTGTTTTAGCATATTTCCCTAAAGAACATGGAAACTCTTTAATATACATATATTTAAAATATATATTAAATATATATAACATTTCTTTTCAACTGTGGATGTTAAAAAATGTAATATAAAATGCTTCTGTGGTACTCAAAATATTTATTCTATGTAAGTACTTCTATATACTTCACCTTTACTACTATAGCAATTAGTAATTTCCATTTTAGTTGACAAATGGTTATATAACTGAATACTGAGACAAAATTATATATGCATGTACATTAAAATTTTGAAGTATTTTTCACTTTTGAATTTACCTCACTTTCAAAAATGACTTAGGTACTATATCAACTTGTCTTATAAGATGAAATGTTAAGTTATACACATATATGTTATATATTAATTTACTGTAAGATTTACTATCAGTTTAACTGTAAGATGTCTGAAATAACATGGCAAAATAAAATACAAAAGATGATTCATCTATTTTTTTTCCATGATTTCAGTATAACCTTTTATCTTATACAAAACCTGATGGCTATTTAGTATAATGAATTAAGATATACATTTTATTTCATCATATTTGCAATTTCCCTTCAACTAAATTTCATATACTTCTGCCTTCAAATTGTTCATAGTTTGAAAAAAAAAATCCCTTCTAATCATCATTCCAATACTCATCTGGCTTTTCTAACTAAAATAAATACTTACGTATACTTGCTAATTCAAAATTTTCTCATGCTTTTCACCTATTGGAAACAAACTTTTGCAGCGTTTCTTTTCGAGATACTGAAAATGTTCTAAATTTGACTGTGGTGATGGTTGTATAACTGTCAATATTCTAAAAACCACTGAATTTTCCATTTTAAATGAGTGCAATGTGTGGTATGTGAATTATACCTCAATAAAGCGGTTATAAAACAAATTTCACTTGAGATTCTTTTCCTAATAAATGCTAATATCATTTTGTGTATTTTATTCTTTACCTACTCAGCACTCATTATATAAATGTATATTTTATAAATTATCAATTACATAACTCTTATTTCAAAGCATTAATTTGAACTTGAAAAATTAACCTTACTTTTCCTTCTTGCTTTTCGGAACTTGACAGCAGCTAGATTTATTAAATTCATTCCATACAGATTGTAGTCAATGAAGAGCTGTAGGAGGTAGGGAATATGCGCTTCATGAGGCTGATAAAATTTATTCATTATGGCTCCACTTTGCAAAAGTTCACATATCCTAAATTAGGGGGGAAAAGTTATATCATAAAATTATATTTCCTAGAATGTTAAGTGAAACAATGATTATGCTAAAGAGAATAAAACACATTATATTAGCATACAAAATTTTTTACTTCAATTTTACTAGAAATTTGTATTTTGTAAGAAATTAAAAGTTTAAATCAAGTTTTAAAGTAAGCCACGTGCTCTAAAAATGACAAAAAACTTCAGTGAAGAGTATTTTGACTTCTAAAACCAATTTAATACTAACTATATTGAAAAAGCCAAAAAGTTTTTTACAATAAGCTTTTTCTTTTAAAAATTCAGAAAAAGTTTTTTAAAAGATTATACAAAAATTCTAAAGAAGAATACATGATTCAATCCACTACTCAGAGATGTTACCATTTTAATATTTTTTACTTCACTGAGTTGTTCTCCTACAAACAATAGGTAATTATAAATAGTGTATGTGCTATTCAAGGCAAGTATAGGAAACATCTAGAAGGGACACTAATCAGATAGAGGTGCAGAGGTAGTTTCTGCAAAACCTTCTTGAAGAGAAGTCTCTAAGAAGTAGACTGAATAGTAAACTGTAGATACTTTTTGTCTGAAGAGAGGAAAAAGTATTTTATGCAAATAAAATTGCACATGCAAAGTGTCACGAGAAACATGTTTCATTCTGGAACTGAAACCATTGAGTGAGGTCTGGTGACAGAACTGTAGTGAGAAGGGGTGGCTAGGGAAGTAATGAGAAGTCAGATTATGCAGAGCTTATTAAGACGCTGAAAGAGATAGTGCAATTTGCCTGTGAACAGCAGGAAAGTGAAATGACCAGGTTAGCTAGAGAATGCACAACAGTAGGGAGTGAGAGGCTATTGTGAAAAACTAAGATGATGTTAGCTTTAAGGAAATGTGTTGATTTAGGAGACATGTAAGAAATAAATGGTCAGGCCTTGCTAGCTAACTAGACGTGAAGGATAAGGTAGAATAGGAATTGACAATGCCTAGATTTCTTGCTTAAGCATCTAGTTGATAGTGCTGCATTTATTGAAATAGAAAGGACCAGAAGGAAACAGGTTTGTTTGGGCTTTATTTTGTGGAGGGGGAATAAAGATAAACCGAGTTTTAGACATACTGGGATTTAGGCATAATGGGATATTCAGGTAGATTTCTATGAAAATATTGGAAATAAATGATAATGAAGAGGATAAGAATAATTTTATTAACATGGTTTTAAAACTGTTATTAAAAATGTTAGATACTATGCACCGGATACTGTGTTAGGTGCTTTAAATGCTTAATCTCAAGTAATCCTCACTATAATCTATGGTACTACCACCCCCATTTTAGAAATAAGGAAACTGAGTCTTAGAGAGATTAAAAAGTTGTCCAAAATCACACAAATAAAAAGTGGAAGAACTAAAATTCAACCCAAATTTTCTCTGACTTGTGAGCCCTTACTCTTAACAGGACTGTTCTATTTATCAGTAGACTATTTGATATACTGATCAGGAGCTCTGGAGGGAAATTTAGACTACTTATATACATGTGAAAGTCCAATAGATAAAGATTAACAAAAACTAAACCCTGGGAGCAGATAAAGCTGTAGAGTGAGGAGATAGAAGAGAGAGAAAAGATAAAAGCTCAAGACAGAACCCCACAGGTGATAAAAGAGGAACCAACAAGGTGGCATAGATATGACTGATCCGATAGGTATGAGGAAAACAAGAGGTTTATATAAAAAACTCAACATTTGGAATTATTTTAAAACACTGTAAGCACTGACATGAGGTCAAAGGTAAGGACAAAAAGGTGTTAATTTGATTTAGCAACATTAATGAAAGCAATTTCAGTAGAGTGGTAGGGGTGGACGCCACATTGCAGTAAGTTAATGAGTGAATGGGAGGTAAGAAATTAGATACACAAAGTATAGATAAATCCTTCAGGGAGAATAGCTATGAGTATGAGTGTATGTGTCATGAGTATGAATGTGTGGGGAAAGGAGCGGAAGGATAATTGATAGAAGAAAAGGTCAAAGAGGGTGGATCTTGAGCTTTGGAGGTGAGGGGGGAAATCTTTCACTGTAATAAGCATCTAAAAGGAGAGAATAAATGCATAGAGTTTGAGGATCTTTGATAGGAAATTAAGAGAGCTTTATTCTGGTGGTTCTCAAACTTTTTGGTCCAAGGACCTCTTTTCACTCTTAAAAATTATTTACAGCACTAAAGACCTTTTGTTTATGTGGTTTATATCCATTAATACTTACCATATTGAAAATTAAAACAGAACTTTTAAAGAAACTTTTCTACTGATTTTAAAGTAACAACCCATTGTTAACATAATATTATTTTATAAAAATAACTATTTTCTAAAACAAAAAACAACTTAGTGAGAAAAAGAATAATTGTTTTACATGTTTACAAATTTATGTCTGTTCTAACAGAAGACAGCTGGATTCTCACATCTGCCTCTGATCAATCTATTGTGATATTTCATCCAGCCCCACACAAATATGTAGTTGGAAAAAAGAAGAGCAACTAAATTACCTTTTAAGATACACATTGATTTTCTCTGATACAACATAGAAAAGGAGTGGAGTGGTAATTTCTTAAAGGATAGCAACAATGTGAAATTTGAAACCATATCATAACTTTTTTGTACTCTGTCACATTAAAATCTACTAATATATCTTATACTTTATTTTTTTGTTATAGCATTGTATTTTATAATTTTTTAAAATTTTATTTTATTGTTTAAAGTGTTACATATAGTATTACATATATCTCCTTTTTTTCCCCCATTGACCTTCCCCCAGCCTCCTCTACCCTCTGTCACATACCCTCATCTCACCCGCCTCAGTGTCTTGTGTCCATTGATTGTGCTTATATGCATGCATACAAGTCCTTCGGTTGATCTCTTCCCCCACCTCCCCAACACTCCCAAGCCTTCCTGCTGTAATTTGACAGTCTGTTCAATGCTTTACTGCCTCTGTATCTATCTTTTTGTTCATCAGGTTATAATGTTCTTTATTTTCCATAAATGAGTGAGATCATGTGTTATTTTTGGTTCATTGCCTGGCTTATTTCACTTCGCATAATGCTCTCCAGGTCCATCAATGCTGCTGCAAATGGTAAGAATTCCTTCTTTTTTATAGCGGCGTAGTATTCCATTGTGTAGATGTACCATAGTTTTCTAATCCACTCATCTGCTGATGGGCATTTAGGCTGTTTCCAAGTCTTAGCTATGGTGAATTGTGCTGCTATGAACATAGGGGTGCATATATCCTTTCTGATTGGTATTTCTAGTTTCTTGGGATATATTGCTAGAAGTGGGATTACTGGGTCAAATGGGAAATCCATTTTTAGTTTTTTGAGGAAACTCCATACTGTTCTCCACAGTGGCTGCACCAGTCTGCATTCCCACCAGCAGTGCACGAGGGTTCCTTTTTCTCCACATCCTCACCAGCACTTGTTGTTTGTTGATTTGTTGAATACAGCCATTCTGACAGTTGTGAGATGGTACCGCATTGTCGTTTTCATTTGCATCTCTCAGATAATTAGTGACTTTGAGCATGTTTTCATATGTCTCTTGGCCTTCCTTCTGTCTTCTTTCGAAAAATTTCGATTTAGGTCCGGTGCCCATTTTTTTTTTTTTGGATCATTTATCTTCCTTTTGTTAAGTCGTATAAGTTCTTTGTAAATGTTGGAGATTAAACCTTTAGCAGTGATAACATTTGCAAATATGTTCTCCCATACAGTGGGCTTTCTTGTTGTTTTGTTGATGGTTTCTTTTGCTGTGCAAAAGCTTTTTATTTTGATGTAGTTCCATTTATTTTTTCTTTAGTTTCCATTGCCCTAGGAGCGGTATTGGTGAAGAAATTGCTTCGACATATGTCTGAGATTTCTCTGCCTGTGGATTCCTCTAGTATTTTTATGGTTTCCCGTCTTATGTTTAAGTCCTGTATCCATTTTGAGTTTATTTTTGTGTATGGTGTAAGTTGGTGATCTAGTTTTATTTTTTTGCATGTATCTATCCAATTTTTCCAACACCATTTATTGAAGAGACTGTCTTGGCTCCATTGTATGTTCATGCCCCCTTTGTCAAATATTAATGAGCATAGTGGTTTGGGTCAATAAATGGGTTCTCTATTTTATTCCATTGGTCTATATGCCTGTTTTTGTGCCAGTACCAGGCTGTTTTGTGAACAGTGGCTTTGTAATACAGCTTGAAATCTGGTATGGAGATCCCATCTACTTTGTTCTTCTTTCTCAGGATTGCTGTGGCTATTCTGGGTCTTTTTTTATTCCAGATGAATTTTTGGAGAGTTCTTTCTAGGTCTGTGAAATATGCCATTGGTATTTTAATGGGGAGTGCATTGAATCTATAGATTGCTTTGGGCAGTATGGACATTTTAAAGATGTTGATTCTCCCAATCCATGAACATGGTATGTTCTTCCATCTGTTTACGTCTTCCTCTATCTCTTTTTTCAGTGTCCTGTAGTTTTCCACATATAGGTCTTTTACCTCCTTAGTTAAGTTTATTCCTAGGTATCTTAATTTTTTTGGTGCGATGGTAAATGGGATTGCTTTTTTAGTCTCTCTTTTTGTAAGTTCACTATTGGTGTATAGAAATGCCATAGATTTCTTGGTGTTAATTTTGTATCCTGCTACTACATTGCCAAATTCATTTATTAAATCAAATAGTTTTCTGATGGAGTCTTTAGGGTTTTCTATGTACAATATCATATCATCTGCAAATAAGGAGCGTTTTACTTCTTCTTTTCCAATTTGGATGCCTTTTATTTCTTCTTCTTGTCTAATTGCAATGGCTAATACTTCCAGTACTATGTCGAGCAGGAGTGGTGAGAGTGGGCATCCCTGTCTTGTTCCTGTTCTTAGGGGAAATGGTTTTAGTTTTTGTTCATTGAGTATGATGTTGGCTGTAGGTTTGTATATATGGCTTTTATTATGTTGAGGTATGATCCTTCTATTCCCACCTTGCTGAGAGTTTTTATCAAAAATGGGTGTTGGATTTTGTCAAATGCTTTTTCTGCATCAACTGATATGACTGTCTGGTTTTTATCTCTCAATTTGTTTATGTGATGTATCACGTTTATTGACTTGTGGATATTGTACCATCCTTGCATCCCTGGGATAAATCCTACTTGGTCATGGTGTATGATCTTTCTGATGTACTGCTGAATCCGATTTGCTAGAAATTTGTTGAGGATTTTGGCATTTATGTTCATGAGGGATATTGGCCTGTAATTCTCTTTAACTAAAGTGTTGTCTTTATTTGGTTTTGGTATTAGGGTGATGCTGGCTTCATAGAATGAGCTTGGAAGTGTTCCTTCCTCATGAATATTTTGGAATAGTCTGAGGAGGATAGGTTTAAGTTCTTCCTTGAATGTTTGGTAAAACTCCCCTGTGAAGCCATCTGGCCCCGGGCTTTTGTTTGCTGGAAGCTTTTTGATGACTGCTTCAATTTCTTCCATAGTTACTGGCATATTGAGCTGTTTAGATTCTTCCTGATTGAGTTTTGGAAGGTTGTATTTTTCTAGGACTATGTCCATTTCCTCCAGGTTGTCCAGTTTGTTGGAATAGAGTTGTTCATAGTATTTTTTAACAATCTTTCATATTTCGGCGGGATCTGTTGTTATTTCACCTCTTTCATTTCTGATTTTGTTTATTCGGGTCCTCTCTCTTTGCTTCTTGGTGAGCCTGGCTAGAGGTTCATCAATCTTGTTTATCCTTTCAAAGAACCAGCTCTTGGTTTTGTTGATCTCTTGTACTGTTGTTTTTTTTGTTCTCTATGTTGTTTATCTCTGCTCTGATCTTTATTATTTCCTTCCTTCTGCTTACACTGGGCTTCTCTTGTTGCTCTCTTTCTAACTCTTTGAGTTGTGTTAGGTAATTTATTACCATTGTTTCTTGTTTTTTTGCAGTAGGCTTGTAGAGCTATGAACTTCTCTCTCAAGACTGCTTTCGCTGTGTCCCATAGATTTTGGATTGTTGTGTTTTCATTGTCGTCTGTTGCCATGATATTTTTTATTTCTTCTTTGATCTCTCTGGTAACACAGTCATTGTTTATTAGCATGCTGTTTAGTCTCCATGTGTTTGATTTTTTTGGATTGTTTTTATTGTAGTTGATTTCCAGTTTTATGCCATTGTGATATGAGAAGATGCTTGATATGATCTCTATCTTCTTGAATTTGAAGAGACTTTGCCTATGACCCAACATATGGTCTATCTTTGAAAATGACCCATGTGCACTTGAGAAGAATGTATATGGCTTTGGGGTGAAATGTTTTGAAGATGTCAATTAATTCCATCTGGTCTAGTGAGTAATTTAGGATTTATATTTCTTGGCTGATTTTTTGTTTAGAGGATTTGTCCAATGGTGATAGTGGGGTATTAAAGTCTCCCACTATGATTGTATTGCTGTCAATCTCTCCCTTGATATCCTTCATGAGTTTTTTTTTTATGTATTTGGGTGCTCCTGTATTGGGTGCGTATATGTTTACCAGAGTTATTTCTTCTTGTTGGTTTGCTCCCTTTAGTACTATGAAGTGGCCTTTCTTATCTCTTGTTACGTCCTTCACTTTGAGATCTAATTTGTCATATATAAGTATTGCTACCCCAGCTTTTTTTTTTTTCATTTCCATTCACCTGAAAAACCTTTTTCCATCCCTTCACCCTCAGTCTGTGCGCGTCTTTTTTTCCGAGGTGGGTTTATTGTAGACAGCAGATATATGAGTCATGTTTTCTTATCCAATCCGTTACCCTATGTCTTTTGATTGGGGCATTTAATCCATTTACATTTAAAGTTATTGATAGGTACTTGTTTGTTGCCATTTTATTCTTTACCCCTGTGTTCCTTCTTCACTTCCTATTTCTTTTTTTTTTACAACAGACCCTTTAGCATTTGTTGCATTGCTGGTTTGGTGGTAATAAACTCCCTTAGTCCTTTTTTGTCTGTGAAACTACTGATTTCACCTTCAATTTTGAATGATAGCCTTGCTAGGTATAGTATTCTTGGATTCAGTCCCTTACTTCTCATCACTTTGTATATTTCATTCCATTCCCTTCTGGCCTGGTGTGTTTCTGTTGAGAAATCAGTTGATATGCTAATAGGAGATCCCTTGTAGGTCACTTTCTGTCTCTCTCTGGCAGCCTTTAAGATTCTTACTTTGTCACTGGTGTTCGCCAATTTAATTATGATGTGTCTTAGTGTCGGTCTTTTGGGGTTCAACTTGTTTGGGACTCGATGTACTTCTTGGACTTGCATGGTTTTTTTCTTGCCAATATCAAGAAAGTTTTCTGTCATTATTTCTTCAAACATGTTTTCTATTCCTTGCTTCTCTTCCTCTCCTTCTGTTACCCCTGTTATGCAAATGTTGTTTCGTTTCGTGTTGTCCCAAAACTCCCTTAGTTTTTAAGTCTTCTTTCCAGTTGCTGCTGTGTTTGTGTGTTTTTTCCTACCTTGTCTTCTAATTCGCTGATGTGTTCCTCAGCCTATTCTAGTCTACTGTTTAGGCCTTCCAATGTGTTCTTTATTGCAGCTGTGTCGTTCTTCATCTCCTCTTGGTTCCTTTTCATGTTGGTGACATTCTCATTCAGCTCCTTATAGTTCTCATTGAGTTGTGTGTATTTGTCATCCAGCCGTGTAAACATCCTTATAACCATTACTCTGAATTCTTTCTCTGATATGCTAGCCTCAATTTCATTTAACTCCCTTTCTGGTGATTCCTCTTTTTCTTTCCTTTGGGGATTGCTTTTTTGTCTTCCCATGTTTTCCTGTAATGTTTTAATTGTAGATCCAATTAGTTTGATACTCAGGTTCTTTTGGGGATGGTGCTACTGGAGTGATCTCTCAAGTCTCCTGGGCTTGGTAATCTAGTATAGCTCCCTACTTGAGCTATTTGGGTTCTCTTGATGTAGGCCTGTGAGCTGGAAAGTACAACTGCAGTGTCTAGAAGTCAGCAGCCATGGAGGGGGGTGTCCCAATTTTTGCTGTCTTGCGCCCTTGATTGAAATCACGCGTGTCCAGCGGGGACTCACAGTGGCACCAAGGAACCGTCTGTTGGGGGGATGGGTCTCAGGAGGCCTTCGTTCTGGAAAGGCGTGACTGTGGGGTGGGCAGACTCAGCTTTTGCTGCTCCACCTGTGGATATGCTCACGCTCCCAGTGGAGGCTCACAGGGGCACCCGCGGTGCGTTTGCCAGCAAGGGGCGCTGAAGTACTCTGAAAGGCCCTGGCACTGAAGCCGCGTAATTGAGGTGTCTGTGTGCAGGTATCCAGGATGAGTGAATTCAGAATTTCTACTGCCAGGGGGAGTGCATCCCTGTTTTTCTAAGATCACACCCAGCAAGGACTCACAGCAGCTTCCACAAGCGCCCTGTGGATAGATGGGCTCAGGGTGCCTGCCAGTTGGAAACGCGCTCGCAGACTGGTGGTGCGTTTGCCTGCGCAGAGCTCTGACGCACTTTGAGGGGCCCTGGTGCTGAAGTTAAGCAGCTGGGGTGTATGTGGGCAGTTATTCAGGCAGAGAAAATTCAGAATTTCTACTGCGGGGCAGCGCGTCCTTGTCTGTGCAGAATCACACCCAGCAGGGGCTCAAAGCAGCTCCCCAGAGGACCCTGTGGATATATGGGCTCAGGGTGCCTGCCCTTTGGAAATGTGTGCGTCTGTGGTGGTGAGTTTGCCGGCCACAGAACTCTGATGCACTGAGGGTCCCTGGCGCTGAAGTTACACAGCTGGTGTGTCTGCGGGCAGTTATTCAGGCAGAGGAAATGCAGAATTTCTACTGTGGGGCAGCGCATCCTTGTCTGTACAGAATCACACCCAGCAGGGACTCCCCGTGGCTCCCAGGCGCTGCCTACGGAGTGGTGTGCCCTGGATGCCTGTGCGCATGGCTGGAAACACACAAAGTGGTGTCCAGAGTTCTGTGGCTGGGGAGGGGGAAGATGCACTTACTGCTGCCAGAGAGGTGCACCTTTGGAGGTAGAGGTCCCAGGGTTCGCGGGTCTGCAGCTGGGGCAGCAGGATTTTGGCTGGAGTGGCTGCTGGGTCGTGGGCAGTGTCAAAGTCCTGTCTGGGTGCTGGTGCTGATGAGTTCCTAGAAAAGGCCACTGTCCCCTTCAAGATGGCGTAGGCTCCGTGCCTGAGTCCAGGGAGTGCCCGCAGTGGTAGTAGTCTCTCCTTGTCCAAGAGAGCCTGGTCTGCCAGCCCCTGCTGTTCCTGCGAAATTTAACTGTCCCTTACTCACTCACACACACACCACACACATCCACACACTCTCCTTTCATACCCTTACTCACTCACTTCCTCTCCCTCACCTCTGTCCTGCCAGCCGCCATCTTTTTTTTTCTATACTTTATTTTTAAAAATATATTTTATTGATTTTTTCACAGAGAGGAAGGGAGAGGGATAGAGAGCTAGAAACATCGATGAGAGAGAAACATCGATCAGCTGCCTCCTGCACGCCTCCCACTGGAGATGTGCCCGCAACCCAGCTACATGCCCTTGACCGGAATCGAACCCGGGACCTTTCAGTCTGCAGGCCGACGCTCTATCCACTGAGCCAAACCAGTTTCGGCTATACTTTATTTTTAAAAATATGTTTTTATTTATTTTAGAGAAAGGAAGGGTGAGGAAGGGAGAGGAAGAGAAGGAGAGAAAGGAAGAGAAATGTTTGTGTGTTTGTTTGTGTGTGTGTGTGTGTGTGTGTGTGTGTGTGTGTGTGTCTGTGTGTGGGAGAGAGAGAGATAAATGTTTGTGTGGGAAAGAAACTGGTCATGTTGCCTTCTATACACACCCCAAATGTGGACTGAACCCACAACATGGGCATGTGCCCTGACCGGGAATCGAACTGCTGGACCTTTTGGTGCACCTGAGGACGTCCAACAACCTGAGCCACACTGGTCAGGGTGATCTTACACTTTAAATACTTTTACCCATGGAGGACTTTCTAACATCACACACTGGTCATTTGGAAAATACAGATCCACTAAGTAGGACAGATCTAAATGTTGATACATTTCATTAAACAATCTGAAAAAAAAGTATTTGTTAATATCATCATCTATCTCATCAGAAAAATCTTTTAAGTATGGGAAAGCTGTTCAAGTTTACATGTGGTATCAAAAATTCTAATGTTTGCTTAAAAGCTCAAATCTTATTAATGGGCAACAAATACTATGAGTTTTCTTCTTTAAGGTACAGGCTCACTTTGTTCATTTTTGAGACGTCTATCAAATAAGCAAATCACTATAACTTGTTTTAATTATCAGTTGTTCTTTCAAGTAAAAATGGTGTTCCATTAAGAAAAACAGTGTTTAGTTCAGCTTGCAACTAAAAACAATCATTAAAGTGCTCTTTCGCCCTAACCAGTTTGGGTCAGTGGATAGAGCGTTGGCCTGAGGACTGAAGGGTCCCTGGTTCGATTCTGGTCAAGGGCATGTACCTTGGTTGTGGGCACATCCCCAGTGGGGAGTGTGCAGGAGGCAGCTGATTGATGTTTCTTTCTCATGGATGTTTCTAACTCTCTCTCCCTCTCCCTTCCTCTCTGTAAAAAAATCAATAAAAAAATATTTTTTAAAAGTGCTTTTTCCTTGAGACATTCATTCATAGCACTTCAGCACACAAAAGATGTGCTTCATGCTTACTTTCACTGTCTTATAAAATATTAAGATTTATATCCAAGGGTCAAGATAAAATATTTACTATATCTTCATAAATGCTCTTAAGTAAAACTGATTTTTATTTTTTATCTGTGAGTGTTTAGTAGTGAAAAATACAACAACTAGTAGTCCCCCGTTATCCACAGTTTCGCTTTCCGTGGTTTCAGTAAACCTTGGTCTGAAAATATCAAATGAAAAATTCCAGAAATAAACAATTCTCAAGTTTTAAATTGCATGCTGTTCTCAGTAGCGTGATGAAATCTCTCATAAGTCCTGCTCCATCCTGCCCAGGATGTACATCATCCCTTTGTCCAACTTATCCATGCTGTATATGCTACCTGCCTGTTAGTCACTCTGTAGCTGACTCAGTTATCAGAATGACTGTCATGGTACTGTAGTGCTTGTGTTCAATAACCCTTATTTTACTTAATAAAGGTCCCAAAGCGCAAAAATAGTGATGCTGGCAATTCAGCTATGCCAAAGAGAAGTCATAAAGCGTATGTATGTACAGGAAGAAACACAGCATACTGTATATAGGGTTTGGTACTATTCAGTTTCAGGCATCCCCTGGGGGTCTTGGAACAGATCTCCCATGAATAAGGTAGTGGGCTACTGTAGTTTGATGCCATTACCCTGATTTGGACCAAGGTGCCTGCAGATTTACCCACTATCAGTAAACACAGTGAAAAAGCAAATCACATCTTAGTATTATTATGAAAGTAATTCTGACTGCGCAGATCCTCTGAAAGGGGATCCTTAGAAACCCCCAGTCCACACTTCAACAAGCACTGTTCTAGTCTGAGGGGTTCTATTTTCTCTATGAGGCAGGAGGCAAAGCTATGCCAAATGGTAGACTTTACATTTGAGTAAAGAGGGTGGAGAATGGTAAGGAGAGACTTAAAGAAAAGTAGAAGTAAGGCAGGTCAAGTGAAGTTGAAGACCATGAATTTACTAGTATAGTGGCACCAATCTGCTGTGTTTATTTCGTATCATGCAGTAATCAGAAACCAGAGTTTAGCAGAGAGAAAATAAATAAATGGATTAATCCAGAATTCATGGTTTTACCTGGCAGAAAAAGGAGTTGAAAAGATAAGCAATAGAATCTAAGATGGAAAGAAAAGAAATTAGGTGCAGGAGGAGGCTACAAAATGGGAAAGCAGTAGTGGAGCCAAGGAGTTTGAAGGCTAAACACCGATAGAGTAGGACACAGTTAAAAAGATTTTTAAAAAAAGACAAAGACTCTTACTGGAACCATGAATAGGTTCTAAAACTGATAGGTGCATAACTCAGTAAATTTTCTAAAAATCATTAAATTGTGTATACATATAATGTGTAAATTTTGTGACAAGTAAATTATATCTCAAAAACCTGTTTAAAAAGACACAGAAGATTGAATCAGAAACCAAGATGTTTGCATTTAAAATCTCAGAGGTAAGACAAATTCTAGGGCGTGGTCAAGAGAGTAAATAGTTTAAGGAGAATGGAAGTGAAAATCACAGGAGATGAACTAACACAGGAATAAAGAGTACAGTACCAAAATGATATGTATAGTGTTCAGTCATTCCACAAATAGTTATTCACTAACTACTACATGCCAGGCATTATTCCAAAAACTGGGGACTCATCAGTAAACATAGCAGAAATCCTTTGCCCTTATGGACTTACATTCTAGTATGATGCCAATTTTATATGGATACTAGAGGCGCAGTGCACAGAATCTGTGCATGGGTAGGGTCCCTAGCGGCTGCCGGCTGCCAGCTGGGGCCTCCCTTCCCCTGGCTGCCTCCCTCTGCCACCAGCTGGGGCCTCCTTTCTCCTGGCTGCCTGCTGCTGCAGCTGGCCAGGGTGGGGCCCGCCAGGGGGAGGGGCTGTGGGCGGTTGGCTAGCTGGCTCCGCCCCCCTGGTCAAACTCCCAGTCAAGGGGACGATTTGCATATTAGGCTTTTATTATATAGGATGTGCATATATGTATGGAAAATAGAAGGACATATGCCAAACTCTTAAAAGTGACTATCTCTCGGGAAGAGAGTTTTGAGTGAGGGTAAGATCCAAAAGTTGTACTTTAACATTTTACATATTATACTATAGCCAATGTTTACACAGCACTTATAATGTGAGTGATTTATAGATATTAACATACTTATCATCAGAACAATGTGTACCAATATCAACACTATTTACAGACAAGAAAGCTAAGGCACAGTGATATTAAATTACTTGCCTAAAGTCACCCATCTAATAAGTAGTAGAGCCAGATTTTGAATGCAGGCAATCTGGTTTGAGAGTCTGGGCTCTTAATCACTACATTATGTATTAGTCAAATACTATAATAAATGATTCATGTATAAAGGTCTTATAAAAAATAACAAATAAAAGAGAAAATGTTTTCTTTCATAGAACCCTGTTCTTTTCCTTCATGGCATCTATCACATTTTTTTGTTAGATATTTAGGTTACTTATTTATCGTTTGTCCCCCCTGCTAGGCTATAAGATCCCCGAGAGCAGAAACCATGCAAACTTTGTTCACTAATGTCTACCCAGCAAATTCCATATTGCATCAAAAAGGTAGGCATTTTATAAGAATTTATTAAAAATGGATAAATGAATGAATCCATCAATCAACTGGGAAATTTCAGACAGTCATGGTGATGACTATACAATGTAAAGCAAACTTACTGGAAATAGTTTAATAAGCATGTGATTGCTTTAGTCACAGGAAAAAAAAAAACCAGGTTATATTTATACTTCAGGCAGAACTACAGTTTGTAGGTTACTTATAAAAGATTTATACAAGTATTATTCATGGTTCCCCCTTAGCACAATTGGGGATAAACCTTAGAAAAAAATGACCGAGGTTGACCCTTCTCACTGTGTATGCAAAAGAGGATAAGAATACACAGGGATTGCTCCATGGATGTGAGAAAGTGTGATTAGAGGGAAACTGGTAAGAGAAACATCACTGTCTAAATATTCTCAAAAATTATTTTGGTACCCTATGTAACAGAAGTTTTTTGGGGTAAGGTTGGGGGCAAGTAATAGAGAAAACTAGTTTTCACTGGTTATCTGGAGAAGGGAATAACCACTGTGTTTCAGTGTACTTAATGGCTTAATGTAGACTAAACCTCATCCCATTGGTGGCTGTGCCTCTCTTGGGGAAACATCCAATTTATATCTTACCAAAAGGTTATCTTTTGGAACGTAGTACCTATTGGCAGAGAAGATCTTCTGAAACAACAACACTCAACACTTCTCCAAGGCTACTTTTACCCTGACTTGTCACCACATAGAGTGAAACAGTTGTTTTGAATCCTAGAGGATAACTGAAATCTTCTCTATATGTGCTTCTCTATATGTGCTCTTCCCATCCTCTGTAACACTGGCTCCAGGATGATAGAGAGAATAGGCTATAGGTCTTAAGAGAGACCTAATGAAAGAAGAAAAGAAAACCAAATGGAAACAAAACAAACAAAAAACCCAGGACATAAAATTCCACTAAGGACTAAATAAGGAGTCAATAGGATTCTGAGATCTCTCAGAAGCCCTTCCACTCTGGCCTCACTCTCACACATTCCTCTTGCTTTGACACTGAAGAGCTAATATCTCTTGGTATTGAACATCTGGCCTGGCCAACAGGGCACTAAGATCATACACAGCAGCCATCATGTCTCCTTATCTATTTCCACAAACTCTCTAAATCTAAGACAGAAAAGAAGCAGTTAGGGGCTACCAATCAAGTATTTTTATTATTAAAATACTTAGGTGATAGTTATCCATATTTTTATTTCATTTAACTTTGTACCTTTTCACCATTGCAGGATTGTAAAGATAGATCTTCATAAAGTGTCTTTCCTTCTCGTGATAACCATAAAAAGGCCTGAAATAAAAGAAAAAAATATATCAAATTATTTTCATCATTCAGTGATGAAATAATGTAACTTATTGCCCTAATTTGGCTCAGCTGGCCCAATTCAGTCTTACTTATATTAAATATTACCTCACCTCCCCCCCAAATCAAACAAAAATTCCAAGACCTTTGCAATTAAACCTACCGCAGGTTAACATATACTGAAATCTGGTTACTTCTTTTAAGAAGTTTTTCAATCATCATGACTCTTCAAAAGTGGCTCTTTTATCTTTATTCTGACCATGCATGAGAAAAACTGAGGCGTTTCAGGCACATTCTCATTTCCCATTTTTTTCTGTCAAAAACTAAAGCATCCTATATAATAAAAGGCTAATATGCAAATCGACTGAATGGTGGGACGACCAGTCGCTTTGATGTGCACTGAACACCAGGGGACAGAAGCTCAACTCAGGAGCTGCCTCCTGGTGTTCAGTGTGCTCCCACAGGGGGGAGCGCCACTCAGCCAGAAGCCAGGATCACCACTAGTGGACATCCCCTGAGAGGTCCCGGACTGCAAGAGGGCACAGGCTGGGCTGAGACCGCCCCCCCCCCCCCCCCCCAGTGCACGAATGTCATGCACCGGGCCTCTAGTTATATATATGAGACTGAAAAAAGCATGGACTTACTTAGGTCCCTAATTATTTTGAGGCTGGGCTTTTCTTGGGACATCAGCTGGAATGGGGAAAGGGAGAAACAAAAATCTACATGATAGGCAGAGAAGCAAGTTCTCAATGCAAAATGAAATAAGTTGGGCTATCATGTTATATCATTTCAGGAGGACCTGAAACTACACTAGTACATTTGATACACAGACCATTCTTTTCAAAGATATGTAATTAGAAACAATATGTGAACAGGCATGATTTATAGGCTAAAAAAAGTTTTATACCTGCTTAAGACTTTGTCTATAAATAAGTGGTTGATTAAATCTTTAGTTGGGTACACCCAATCAGCTTTCACTTTAAAAATACTGTCCCCTTATGATGGACACTAGGTAGAACTTACATTAGGACACCACCTCTCTGTCATGTCTCAAAGTGTAGTGGATATTAAATACAGGAGAAATTTGTCAGTTAAGTCATTATTTGGAGTATATTTAAACAACTTTTTTTAGAAAGCTGTTTCAAACTTTAGATCAGAGTCATCTGTGTGACTCCTATAAAACAATTTTTATTTTTAAAAACATCCAACTATTTACCAAGGTCTGAAAAGTTCTTTATGTAACCCTTGCCACTCACTCCAATCTTACATCATACCACTCACTCTTCCTTTTTCCTCCAGCCATTCTGAATATTTCAGCCCTTCTAACTGGATTCACTCTCAAGTAACTTGCCATTCCATTCCCTCTGCCAGGAAAGCTCTGCTCTAAACTTTGCATGACTTGCTTTCAATCTTCACTCGGGTCTCTGCTTAAACTCACTCCTCAGAAAGGCCTTCTCTGACCATCACTACCTATCCCTTAACAACTCCACCCTTCTTTACTTTTTTTTTTTAATGACACTTACACTTCCTGTCTAGTTTGTTGCTGTGAAGGAAGGGGTGAAAGAAAGACACATTACATGAATGACCTATCTCTCCTGTTGGCAAAATTCAACTCTTTATTCCTCCTGTGCTATGATATTTTTCATATGTATAAATATAACTGTCTGGAGCCAGATAAATAGGGAGGAGGGATTAAATCTGCGTTCGTGTGGTCCATGTTATCTTTGCTTTTTTTTTGTTTTGCTAACAATCTTTAGTTTTTTATATATAGAATCTCATACTTTTAAAAAGTGAATACAAATTTTAAACCTTTGAAATTCTTTGTATATCTAGGATTCTGTTTTCTTAACTATTGCCCCAAAATATATCCTGAAAACTCTATAAATTCAGTTTTCTGTTTCTTTCCACCAAGAAAGTTTCTGTATAATTTACCCTGAAACCCTTATTTCCTACTGTTGGCTTTACTTGATTTTGCCAAAATATCTCAACAGGGAGACTGAGGGGAAGAAAGCAGAAGAAAGCAGAGTTTGAGGGTAGATATTTTTATGCTTATAAAATTATATCCAATAATTAGAGTTAGTTCTTTAATATAACAAGCGGCTCGGTGCACAAATTCGTGTTGGGGTGGGGTCCAGCCGGCCCACCCCAATCGGGCTGGGCCAACCAGGGGGAGGGGCTGCGGGTGGTTGGCTGGCCAGCCCCCCCCCCCCCCCCCGGTCAAACTCCCGGTTGAGGGGATAATTTGCATATTAGCCTTTTATTATATAGGATGAGAAGGAAAATGAGCACAAATAGGGACAAATCTCAGTTAATTAACTTAGATCAACTTAAAATCTCTTTATGGGATACTTTCTAGAATCATGGTAGCTAAGTATGAAAACTGAAGCTGTCCTACTTTGGGCATATCATGGGAAGGCAGGGTTCTTTGGAAAAGACAATAATGCTGGGAAAAACAGAAGGCAGCATAAAGAGGAAGACCAAATATGAGATGGATTGACTCCCTAAAAGAAGCCATAGGCAGGAGTCTACAGGAGCTGGGCAGGGCTGCTGAGGACAGGACATTGTGGACATCACTATTTGTACAGTCACCAGGAGTCCAAACTGACTCAATGGCTCCTAACACATAAGTGGCAAGGAATCTCAGAAATAAGCCTAAGGTCCTGTCATCTTAACCCAGCCTCAGGATAATGCATAGTCTAGGAAGACTGGAATTAAATCTTGCACGAATTTTAATTTGGTAGCTAGATGCAACTTTGTCTATCTTAAAGAACAGGGAGTATGGAAGGAGTAAAGGAATCACAGAAACTAGAATGTATAGTAAGGGAAAAAGGGGGTCTAGGTAAGAAAAAGGCCAAAAAATATTGAAATACAAAAAAAAAAGGAAATTGGTAACCATAAATTAGATTGAACAGCTCATCTTTTGTGCCAGGTATCCAGATTTATAACTCAAAAATATGGCAATGCCTTTAATGAATACTCATAAAAAATATAGAAAGATTAATGATTGATTATTCATTTCATTAGGCTGTTTGAAGATTCAAACTTTGAAATAAGAGTATGTATAGGAAAGTTTTTAGAAACCAGTAAACATAAAAAAGTTAGAATATAAAGCTGATGATTCTCTTTAACATAATTATTGCTGTCATAAGATGGGTGTGAACTTTCACCTCATTCATTTACTCAACCAAATAGTTATTGAGCCCTATCTACTAAGTCCCCAACACCAGGTGCTAGGCATATAACAATGAACAAGACAAACATGGTAATTTTTCTCATGAAGTTTACCTGATGGTGAGAGAAATACAAAAAATTAAGTATATTAACAAAAAATTAAAATAATTGCAAACTCTATTAAGTGCTAAAGAAAACAAAGAATGGGCTGAGATACAGAATAATAGTAATAATAATCTATTTTAAGTAAGGAAGCCAGAGAAAACTTCTCTGGAGAGGTGAAGGATGTGAAGGGTTAGAGAAGGACAGAGAACTCAAGGAAAGGAAACTTCATGTAGAAAGGTGGGAAAGAGCTTGGCATGTAAGAGAAACTAAAAGACCAATGTTCCGGAACATGGTGAAGAAAGTTACAAAGATAGCAGTGATGCTGTTGTAATAACCTGGTTATTATTTACTGGGACGACTAGCTATAGGCATGCCATTAATACAGCTTTGCAAAAAAGCTGCATTTAACCTTCTCCAAGTATATTGCCTGCTGATTGATGGGGGAAAAGACTGGATAAAGGGAGTTGAGATGAATGCCCAGTAAGATCTAAGTGACATGGGAAAATGCTTGCCTGTCAATCATATCTGGAAACAGGTAATTGGCCAGAATGGGCATGGCCGCTGCAAACACATGAAATCTAAATATATAACTTCTAGACAAAGGAGCCACTCTCTCCCGGCTCCAGGGTGCCTTGCTTCTGTGACTCCTGTTAAAAGGGCACACTCTCCCCACATGGTGAATGGATATGTTGGACTCCACAAATGGACTTTAATCTGACCTGAATGCTGAACCACACCAGGCTACAACATGGAACAAAAACTCTGGACACTGCCTTATTTCTGTCTCTGCTAAACTCCCAGCTTCTCCCCTCTTTCAAGACTGGCTTGGGAGAAATGGAACCAGAGAAATGTAACTCCACACCAATATATCTTCTACCATCTCTCATCCTCCCATGGAACTGCTTCTTTCAGCGGCACCCCAAAACCTCCACCTCACTCCTATGACTGACTGAAGAGTTTAAGTCTCTGGTAATAGCAGGGGTCAGATCACACAGGTAGTGGTTAGAAGTTTAAGTTTTATTCTATGAACAATATGAAACCACTCAGGATTTTAAATTTAAAAGGATTCAATTTACACTGTAAGAAGAGTAATTTTGCTGTTCTGGACAAGAACAGAAGAAGGGAATTCAATTAAAAGGATACTGCGGTGGTCCAGAGTAAAGCCTAGATTAAGGTAGAAATATACTGATTCATGATCTTCACTTGGATTTCATACAGACATAACAAACTCATGTTCCAGTATAAGCTCCAAATCTTTCCTGCCAGTCTGCTCTACCTGCACCTTCCTTTTTTTTTTTTTTTTTTTTCTGTAAGACTCAAACTTTTGTAGCCATGCTTGGTTCCTCTCAAAACCCTCATCCATTTAGAGAGCCAATCTTGTTGAATCAACTCTCAGAATAGATCCAGAAGCTGTCCACTTCTCCCCTGCTATCACCCTAGTGCCAGCCACAGTATTTTCTCACCCAGACTAATGAAACAGAGTCCTAATGCGCTCCCTGCTTCTATTCCTATTACTCTATGATCTATTCTTAACACAGTTGCTAAAGTAATCCTTTTAAGCTTAAGCTAAATCATGGTTGCTCAAAGTCATGCAATAGCCCAGCGTAAAAGCCAAAGTCCTTGGAACAGCCGATGGTAGTGTTTCTCATGCAACAGAATCATCTGAAAGGCTTGTTAAAACACAAATTGCTGGGCCCTACCACCAAAATTTCCGATTCATTAGGTGTGGAGTGGAACCCAAGAATGTATTTGGACGAAGTTATCAGATGTATTAGTCCAAGTCTTTTGAGAAACAGATGCCAAAATGTACAAGAAATTTATTAGGGGAAACACCTGTGAGAGATAATGAAGAGAAACCCAGGAGAGGCTGGGACAGCCTCCAGACTTAGATAAAGCTGATGTTGGTGATCCTGAAAAGCAAAGGACAAAACCATGCTTTGAGAAGCACTGGTCAAAATGATCTCCATCCTCTCATATCTCCCTAACCTCATTTTATCCTACTCTACTTTCCACCCTGCATTTCACACACCTGCCTCCAGGCTATTTGTACTCCCTCACATTTAAGTCTTTGCTCAGATGTCAAATTGCTTCCCTTTATTACCCTATATAAAATTGCCACCAGTGCACTTCCCCACCCTACACTACTGATTCTTCTTATCCTATTCTACATCTTTTGTTCTAGAGTACTAATTATCATGTAATAAATAAATAAATTTATTTCATGTCTTATCTATTGGTCATTTTCTGTTTCCATTAATAGAATGTAACCTACATGGGGCAGAAATCGTTGTTTTATTCACCAATATATCCCAAATGCCTAGAGCAGTTCCTGGTACACAGAGTTGCTTAATTAATATCTGTAGAATGAATTACATGAACTTATACAGTTTTAGAAAGCAAAGAAATGGAAAAGGTTAAAACAAAAATTACTGTTAACCATCTATATTGTATTGCTCTAGTTCCATCGGATTAGAAAAGAAAAATGAAGAGTGTATTTTAATTGGATATGTTTTCTTTTAATTAGAATGGCAATAGAAATACAGATAAATAAAAAATTTAAAAGATGATATCATATACTTACATTCCTGATACTAATGACACTTTGAACACGTGCTGAGTAGTGGAAGATGGAGTGCCTAAAGCCACATTAAGTGCTCTGTCGATACTGAATGCCATCTGAGAAAGATAGCTTTCTGGCTGCTGTCCATAACCATCGTATGGCACATAGAGGTAAGGAAAGATGCCATGTAGATGAAGACATGTCTTCTGACCTAAAATGTAACACATTATAAAGTTTAGTCTTAGATGCATTTAAAAATTTCAACAGTACAAAGCTCAAAATCATGTCATTTAAATGTTCTATGACAACAGATTATCTAAGGTAAGGGTTGAAGAAAACTAACCCATAATTAAAGCCACCTGTATTAACTATATTTTACAACAGAAGATTTAGGAGCATTTTATAAACATAAGCAGTATAGTATGACTTAAGCAGTAGTTTTGGTGGAAATATGTTTGAATATTTCACCCTCACAATCTAACTAGTTTTATATACTTTGCTGAATCACCCTATAATACGACTTGGCACAGTGTTATGAAGCTTATAAAAATTCACAGAAAGTCAACTAAATAGATCAATGAATGTCTACCTTGGCATAAATGTTTTCAAATAAGAGACTTCCCTAAGATAGAGACAGCTCTAGGTGAAAGGAGAAGGTAAAAATAGTTTCAGTGTGTGGAATTTTGCTGCCGGGGGTGGGGCGGGGAGGGGTGCGCGAGAAGGGAATGGGGAAAAAAAAAAAAAACAGACAAAAACAAATCAAAAGAAAATCTCTGTCAGTTGTCTGTAATGGACTTCTGGATATCTAAATTGCATATTTGATGGAGTGGGACACAAGGAGACACAATGAGAGGAGAAAGTAACAAGCACACACACTTCCCAGAGAGACATTATATCAGGCAAGGTGAAGAAGGCGTAAATGGTGCTGATTTGCCAACAGACAATCCGGCACAGTCATGATAAAGAAAGTAATATGAGTAAGAACCCACAAAAGAAGTGCCACAGAAACAGTAATGTATCTGTGACAAGGTTAAGTAACAACAGCAACAACAAAAAGCAGACGCACCACTACTCTCATGAATCTGGCAGAGCTGTCTGGAAGTGGTTCCTGTCCCCTGAGCATTGTCCCTAGTTCCCTTTGCATCCATGCTATTTGTCTAATTTCACATACAGAGGAGAGCAGCAGTGATGGAAGAACACATCCATTTTTCTCATGCTGTCACTCACTATCCCTGACGCTCCTGCCAACACAATCGTATGCTTCTTGCCCAACCCCTATACTCCTGTTTCACTGGGCTATTTCTTTTGGTAGGAAAGGAACTATTTGTTTGATTACTAGTTCCTAAATATAATTTAGAATGATTTATATAAAATGTATAGAAAATTGTTCTATGTTCTGTTGATAACTGTGTTTATACTTTTTATAATGACTAACACCAGCTTGTCTTATTCTGAAGGTACATTATAACAGAATTAATAAATCTGGAAGTTATTACATAAAGAAGAGCAAAATTGGAAAGATAAGTCACATAATGGAATAAGATCAATATCCTTCTGAATGCAGTACTCTGATTTGAACTATCAACTTTCCACACTTTTGAAAGAATTACAAGCGGTTAGACCAATTTCAGTTTCTATTTTTAGCAGCAGTTATGTTACTTAGTAGCAAGGTAATAAAAAATATTTTCAATTAAAAGCAAATTCTTCAGCTAGTTTTATTTCTATATATGACATGGTACTATTTCCTAACTATTGCAGTTTTAAAATTCTTTTAAAAAACATGTTTTTATTGATTTCAAAGAGGAAGGGAGAGGGAGAGAGAGATAGAAATATCAATAATGACAGAATCATTGATCGGCTGTCTCCTGCATGGCCCACACTGGGGATCAAGCTAGCAACCTGGGCATATGCCCTGACTGAGAATCAAACCATGACCTCCTGGTTCATAGGTTGATGCTCAACCACTGAACCACGCTGGCCAAGCTTTTATTTCTTCGAATAGAAAAAAAAATTCAGTTATAGTGAGAGAGTCTTAAGAAAACGTAATTAATTGGTTTACTGATGATCTACTTGAATACTTTTTAAACATCTCATGAAAAAAACATAATAACCATTACCCTTCTGGATACAAACCACAATTTGGTTAAAAGAAACTGGCATGGTAAAGCATGGGATAAGAAAGGTGGAGAGACAGAGAAGTATTACCTTTTAAGTTGACAAATCTAAGATCAGTGATTACTGAATTACTAATATAACAATATATTTATAAGAACTATTGTAAGTTGCTAAAATATTAATTTTACAGTCCATATATTTTAATAGAAATCTGGGTAAATTTAAGAGACCCAATCATAAAATATGATTTTTACTAATGATTTCTTTATAGGAAGGGTGTTCACAAAGTTAACTTTTTAAATTTTTTTTCATTCTTGTTATTCTTTTAAAGTTCACATATTTTAAAAAATACTTATTTTCACATCTCCTGTGAAGTAGGCACCAGAGGAATTATCTTTTTATTTATAGCCTGTGGAACTACAATAATTGTGGTATATGACTTAGGGGAAAAAAGCAGAAATGATTTATTCAGTAGGCACTGGACTAAGTGCTTTAAATATATTTATTTCTAAAATTTAGAATAACCTTGCAAGTATCATAAAGTTTAACTTTCCTAAAGTCACAGAGATATTAAGTAATTGAATCAGGATTTGAAAACAGATTAATAAAAATCTAAAATCAATGTTCTTTCCATTTAACTATGTTGGTTCAACTTAATGTTGGCTTCCTTAATCCTTAATTTCTCAGTTCTTATTTTGTCCTGAAAATACCTGTTTCCTTATCTGACTCTCCCAAATTCTTTGGGAGCTGATGCTGTGTTTGAATGATCATAATATTCCCAAGACCCAGAACAAACAGAGGGTAAGTGCTAAATAAACATATCCTATGTAATAAAAGGGTAATATGCAAATAGATAGAATGGCAGAACAACCAACCAATCAAAGCGTAATATGCTAATGATATGCTAAGGCTGCTCAACCACTCGCTATAATGTGCACTGACCACCAAGGGGCAGATGCTCTGACTGGTAGGTTAGCTTGCTGCTGGGGTCCGGCCAATCAGGACTGAGCGAGATCGGCTGGACACACCCTGGAGCCCTCCTGCGGTCCCTCCCCAGCCTGATTGTGCACCAGTGGGGTCCCTCAGCCTGGTCTGCATCCTCTCACAATCTAGGACCTCTCAGGGGATGTCGGAGACGTGGTTTCAACCCGATCCTGCAGGCCACTCCCCTTGGGTGGGCACCAGACGCAGGGCTCATGGCTGGTGAGCGCTGCTGTAGCAGCGTGAGCCTCTCCCAATCAGGACTGATTGGGCGCAAGCCTGTGGCAGGCACAGTGGGGTCAGGATGAGTAGGAGCGTCAGGTAGAAGCTGCAGGCGGCATTGGACTGCAGGTTTTGGCCCGATCTCTGCAGGCCACCCAGAGGGACCCCACCCATGCACGAATTCATGCACCAGGCCCCTAGTCTATACTAATAAAAGGGTAATACGCTAATTAGACTGGACACCTTCTGGACGTCCTTCCGGACAAAGCCATGGTGGCAGGGGCCCAGGCAGAGGCAATTAGGGGCAATCAGGCTGACAGGGGGGAGCAGTTAGGGGGCGATCAGGCTGGCAGGGGGAGCAGTTAGGGGGCGATCAGGCCGGCAGGGGGGAGCAGTTAGGGGTGATCAAGCTGGCAGGGGAGGGCAGTTAGGGGCGATCAAGTCGGCAGGGGAGGGCAGTTAGGGGGCGATCAGGCCGGCAGGGGAGCAGTTAGGGGGTGATCAGACTGGCAGGCAGGTGGTTAGGGGCGATCAGGTAGGCAGGCAGGCAAGCGGTTAGGAGCCAGCAGTCCCGGATTGCAAAAGGGATGTCCAACTGGGATGGGGCCTAAACCGGCAGTCGGACATCCCCCGAGGGGTCCTGGATTGGGGAGGTAAGTGTACCTTCCTCTGATTCTCCAGCAACTGGTGATAGTTCAGTGTCTTACTCACCACCCTCCCTCAAGGACAACCCCCTGAAGAACAATGGCAGCATAATAAAAAACTCTTGGCCTAGCACTAATGACTCTAATACAGAAAAGTATCATAGAATATAATGAGAAAGATAAAATAAGAAACTTCAAAAAGATAAATAAGGAAAGAAAAATGTGTAAAAACAAACGTGAGAGTCAATTTTTTAGCAACATTATGTCTTTGATTATTGTAAAACTTGTAGCTCTATAATAGCACTGCTTTATCTTGATAAAGATATACACCAGTTCTATTTACTTCCCTTCATCAGCTCTACCCCTCAAAAATGTGTGGAGCGACATGCTGTAAGTCCCATAGAGATAAACTAGTCTACCATAAGTTAGGATTATGTTCAGTTGTGAGAAAATGCCCCAAAATCAGTGGCTTAGGTATTAAATTAGTGGCTTCTCTAGCATAAAAGACGTCCAGAGGTAAGTAGTTGGGAATAAGGACTCAGATTTAGTGACCTAATTAAGAGGAACCTTTGGCTTCAGTCCTGAGGCTTTTCCTATACTCCAAGGAGTTCCACACACAGTTTTAAAAGAATATTTTAATAAAATTAGTGAAAGCAGTGCCATTTTGAAACATTACTAAATGATTTGAGGTTCTTTTTCTTATAAGATTTAAAAAAATTGATACTTAGAGAGAGGAAGGGGGAGAGAGAGAGAGAGAAACATTGATATGAGAGCAGAACATCGACTGGCTGCCTCCTGCACTCCCCCCAACTGGGGATTGACCAGTGCACTCAGACAATCTCCAAACAACTGAGCCACACTAGCCAGGGCTCATTTGAGATTCTTAAATGATTTAGGATATTAGCTATTTCTAGGTAACATGTGGATACAAAGAAAGAAAATATGGCTACTTTCTGAATGCCCCCTTATGGTTCTGCCAAACTGAATTAAGGCAACAAGTCCAGTAGGAATATGAACGATTTCCGGGAGAATAAGTCTATATACATAGGCTTCTTTTTTGTTTGTTTGTTTTTGTTATATCTCAACGATGGGAGAGAATCATTGATCTGCTGCCTCCTGCACAACCCCCACTGGGGATCAAACCCGCAACCCGGACATGTGCCCTGACCAAGAATTGAACCATGGCCGCCTGGTTCATAGGTCGATGCTCAACCACTGAGCCACACCAGTGGGGCTGTATATAGGTTTCAAAAAAATTTTAAGAGTTTGAAATTCCTTTTTTAAAAAAAGTATTTTTATTGATTTCAGAGAGAAAGGGGGAGGGAGGGAAGGAGTGAGGGAGGGAGAGAGAGAGAGAGAAAGAGAAACATCAGTGATGAGAAAGAATCATTGATCAGCTGCTTCCTGCATGCCCCACACTGGGGATGGAGCTGGTAACCCAGGCAGTGAATGGGAATTGAACTGTGACCTCCAGGTTCCTAGGTCGATGCTCAACCACTGAGCCATGCCGGCTGGGCATCTTTTTCTATATCTTAAGTGCCTGGAATTGGTCTCTTAATAAAATTGTGCATCTAAAATCTTATTAATTTATTCCTAGCAAAATTACCTTTATTTTTGTAGATCCATCCTATCCTATATAATAAAGAGGTAATATACAAATTGACCATCACTCCAACATACAAGATGGCCACCACAAGATGGCCAGCAGAAGAGGGCAGTTGTGGGCTAATCAGGCCAGCAGGTGAGGACAGTTAGGGGGGACCCAGGCCTGCAGGGGAGGGCAGTTGGGGGGGACCCAGACCTGCAGGGGAGGGCAGTTGGGGCAACCAGGCCTGCAGGGGAGGGCAGTTGGGGGTGACCAGGACAGTAGGGGAGGGCAGTTAGGGGTGACCGGGCCAGCAGGGGAGGACAGTTAGGGGCAACCAGGCCTGCAGGGGAGGACAGTTAGGGGTGACCAGGCTGGCAAGGGAGGGCAGTTAGGGGCAATTGGGCCAGCAGGGGAGCCATTAGTTGTCGATCAGGCTGGCAGGGGAGTGATTAGGGGGTGATCAGGCTGGCAGGCAGAAGTGGTTAGGGGCAATCAGGCAGGAAGGCAGGCGAGCAGTTGGGAGCCAGCCATCCTGAATTGTGAGAGGGATGTCCGACGGCCCGTTTAGGCCCTATCCTACCGGGATCGGGCCTAAATGGGCAGTCGGACATCCCTCGAGGGGTCCCAGATTGGAGACGGTGCAGGCTGGGCTGAGGGACACACAACCCCCACCCCATGCACAAATTTCATGCACCAGGCCTCTAGTATGCATATAAAATTTCTAATTTATGTCATTTTCACATAGGTACATATACATAAATAATGAATTATGAAAGAGAATATTGGTAAAATTTATATATTTAAAAGCCTAAGTGACCAAACGACCGATTGACCAGTCACTATGATGTGCACTGACCACCAGGGAGCAGACGCTCAACACAGGAGCTGCCCTCTGGTGGTCAGTGTGCTCCCACAGTCAACCTCCCTTGGCCCCTCCCCCCGGCCAGCCAAACTCCCTCAGCCCTTCCCCCCTGATCAACCTCCTGCAGCCCTGATCACTGGCCAGGCTGAGGGACCCACCTGTGCACAAATTCATACACAAGGCCACTAGTGTTTCATAAACAGAAAGACTAACACATACCATTACTCTAATTCTAGGGTCTGCAAATTTCTTGTGCAAGGTGGCAGATAGCAAATATTTTAGGCTTTATGGGCCATACTATCTCTGATACAATTCTGCTGTAGTAGCCTGAAAGCAGCCGTAGGCAGTACTTAAGTGAATGGGCATGGCTGGGTTCCAATAAAATTTCATTTACAAAAACAATGGGAAGGATTTGGTCCATGGATAGTAGTTTCCCAATCTCTGTTCTAACTAACTAAACTTCATCATCCAGAATGGAAAAGTTTACTGTCTTCTTTTTTAGTAACTACAATCACAATCATGCTGGCCTAAGAGTATCTTAAAAGATTTAGTAAGAAATGCTTATTTTATAATTTGCAAACCCAATTTCCCAAATCTCACACTCAATCTACACAAAATTTTCAATAAAACTCTACAGAGCTATCACACAAAAAAATCTTGGTATGTGAACAGGAGAATTTGTTTATAGAATTTTTCAGATTTCCTTCCTAGAATATCTTTTCCTAAAGTTTTATATCACAATCATTAACTCAATCTGCTTCCTTCCGGTTTTCCTTTGCTTCTTTCTAAATTTTCACCCCATCTTTCTTTCCTCACCCCATAAAACTACAAAATGACCCAAACAAAACTCCTCATAGTCACAATTAGAAGGCAAGTATTATATCACATATTCTCATTTTTAAAAGTCTTAAGAATATACTAAGTTAGCCTTAGAAATTACATTTTCAGAATTTAACCTAATCAAAAAATTAAAAATATACCTGAAGATTTAGATATTATGATGCTAATATAGTATTACTAACAACAGTGAAAAAATAATAAAGACAATTTAAATTTCCAAAAATAGGAGATTAAGTAATTATGGTATACTAGAGGCCTGGTGCATGAAATTCATGCACCGGGGTGTGTGTCCCTCAGCCCAGTCTGCACCCTCTCCAATCTGGGACCCCTCTCACAATCTAGGACTGCTGGCTCCCAACTACTCGCCTGCCTGCCTTCCTGATTGCCCCTAACCGCTTCTGCCTGCCAGCCTGATCACTCCCTAACCACTCCCCTGCCAGCCTGATTGATGCCTAACTGCTCCCCTGCCAGCCTGATGGCCTCCAACTTCTCTCCTCTGCCAGCCTGGTCACTCCTAACTGCCCTCCCCTGCAGGCCTGGTCACCCCTAACTGCCCTCCCCTGCAGGCCTGGTTCCCCCCAACTGCTCTCCCCTGCAGGCCTGGGTACCCCCCAACTGCCCTTCTCTGCAGACCCAGTCACCCCCAACTTCCCTCCTCTGCCGGCCAGGTCACCCCTAACTGCCCTCCTCTGCAGGCTTGATCACCCGCAACTACCCTCCCTTGCAGGCCTGATTGCCCCCAACTGCCCTCCCCTGATGGCCATCTTGTAGCGGCCATCTTGTGTCCACATGGGGGCAGCCATCTTTGACCACATGGGGGCAGCCATCTTGTGTGTTGGGAGTGATGGCCAATTTGCATATTACTCTTTTATTAGATAGGATTGGTATCATAGAATAAATTCATATTAAATTCTGCTTGCTGCCTGTTTTTGCAAATAAAGTTTTATTGGCATACATCATACCCATTTAGAATGGTTTGGGGCTGCTTCTGCTACAGGCTCTACTCAGAGTTGACCTAAAATATATACTATGTAGCCCTTTACAGAAAAAGTATGCCAACCTCAGCAACAGGTGGTGTGGAAGTATATTTTCTAGCATGAAGCAATGTTTATGCTATATTTTTTTTCAGGTGACATTCAGGTTTATTTCAATTATAAAACTACATATAAACATTAAACCAGACAATGGGTGAATTTTTTCCTTTTTGCATATAATAAATATGAGCAAATAGGCAATTAGAGTATGGTAATTCTATATCCAGAAGTATCTAAGATTGTGAGACTACAGGAAGGCTTCCCAGAAGTAGCAACAAAAAAAAGCAAAGTGAGAAATAATGTTGCAGTATACACAAAAGAGAACATGGCATGGTCTAGGAACAGGAAAAATGTAGTTAGAATGGAGCAAGGTGTGCAATGAAGAGAAAGGCAAAGTGTGTGTGCATGTGTGTGCATAGACTGTGATCTGTATTAATTTGCATTTTATAAAGTTCCCTTGCGGACACATTATGGAGAAGCTGGGAAGACTATACTAGTAACAGGAGGCTGCTAGAGTAATTCAGGTGGGAGATGTCAATAGAGATTGAGAAACTATCACGAAGGATTTGGGGCATAGTATCGAGAGGTAACTGACTGGATATTATGGGTAGGCTAAAGGAGAAAGAATCAAAGATGACCCAAATTTTTGGTTTAGGCAACTGGATGACTGGAAACATCATTCAAAGAAAACTGAGAAAGAAGATAGTTTTAGTTTAGAATTTATGGAATTTTATGTCTACAGAATTTTTAAAGATTTACATTAAGCACAATTAGATACACAGATGTAGAGCTTATGTGAGAGATCAAGGCTAGAAAAGAAAGATTGGAAAATAGGAGAAACAATGGGGTAATCAGGAAGAATAAACAAAAGAAGGGCCTTAAGCCAAATACTAATACCTACGGGAGAAACAGAATTTTGATTTATGTGGGATGTGAAAGAATGAGCCTCTGAGAAGGTTGCCAGGCAGGTGATAGTCACTGAATAATGGAGCATTTTAGTATGCTAGCCAGGGAACCAGAGTTCCAAGGATCCAGCAGAAATGCGCAAGAGAAGGCAATCAACAAGAAGCTGAATCAAAGACTGAGGGAGGATACAGATAAAAGTATACAGGACTGGGAAGAGGCACTTCCAGTATGGCAGAGGAAGGATTTTTGTAAACCCGCTCCTCAAAAAGCAACAAGAACACTTTCAAATACTGTCAAAACCAGCTTTTTTCAGCTTTGTAGGATTTAAATAAAGGCTTGTGACAAACTAAGTAGTGTTTTTTAAAATAGGATTAGCACTCTTTTTAAATTATTATTATTTTTTTTAGAGAGAGAGAGGGAGAGAGAGAGAAACATTGCCTTGCTGTTCCACCCATTCGTGCATTCATTGATTGACTCTTGCATGCACCCTGACCGGTGATCGAACCCACAACCTTGGTGAATCAGGATGATGCTCCAATCAACCAAGCCACCTAGCCAGGACTAAGTAGTGATTATTAAAACAAACAAACAAACAAACAAAAAACACACAGTTGCCTCTTAGCAATAACAGCAAGCTTTGTGGTATTCTAACTTGCTCTAACCCAGTGGTCGGCAAACTCATTAGTCAACAGAGCAGCAAACCGCTGTTGACTAATGAGTTTGCCAACCGCTGACCTAGATTCTCCATTCCAATAATTACAGGCTGTTGTTGTTCCTTGTGATTAAGCCCCTACCCCAGTGGTCGGCAAACTCATTAGTCAACAGAGCTGCAGTTTGCCGACCACTGCCCTAACCCAATGCCCCCTGCTCCCCAAGCTCCTGGGTAGCCTTGAAAACCAAACCCTTATAACTATAGTAGCTATGTAAACCAATAACCAAAGAGGCACTGGAGAGGCCAGAATAGATTTGGAGTTCTCCAGAGCCCCATTCTCAAAAAACTGTCACTATTTGACCTGCCTGGCAAGCATTCTCAGGGCTTGTTTTTATTTGATCAGATTCAGAGCTCACTCTATGTGCAGAGTCCTATCCACTACATTTTTGTTGAAAACAATCAACAGCAACTGTTTAACATCACAGTTGTCTAAAGGAATTTTACCAGTTGCAGCTAACAAGACGCTGAACAAAAAACTTAAAAGGAAAAACCGAGGAATGAAATGCCAATAAATGGCTTTGAAAAACTCTAACAGGGTTCTGGGAATGTAAAAGGCTATGCATATGTGTGGAGCTGTACGCATGTTCAGGAAGACCTGATATACTTCTAATCTTTCACTTCTGGTTAACCTTGAGACTGAGCTCCAACACACAGAAAGACCCCTCAACAAAAGCTAGAAAGAGACCTACTTGTTCAAGGCATTTAAAGACATCTCTGGCCAATCATAAACTGACCACTAAACTATCTGGGCAGAGACTTCAAAAAATAGAGACTGTACAGAATTAGCCTAGAAAAGTCACTAAAGAAACAGCAACACCAACAACAAATCTTGGAGAAGGGAGAAATAGGATTTTCATAACTGTTACATTATGTAAAATATCTAGTGTTCAGTAACAGAAAAATCTAAAAACATACAAAGTAACAGGGAAGTATGACACTGACACACACACACACACACACACACACACACACACACACACACACACACACACACATATATATGTAGTTGACAGAAATTGTCACTGAAGAAGTCCAGACATTTATCTTACAAGACAAAGACTTTAAACAAGTATTATAAACATTTCAAACAACTAAAGGAAATCTTGTCTGAAGCATTTTAGGAAAGTTTGAGAATCATGTCTTCCCTAATAGGAAATATAAATAAAGAGATAATATTTGATTTAAAAAAATCAACTAGAAATGTGGGAATTGAAAAGCATAGTAACTAAAATGAAAAATTTATTAGAGGGGGTCGATAGCACATTTTAACTGGCAGAAGGAAAAAAAAAACTAAACTCAAGGACAGGTGAGTAGAAATTCTCCAATCTGAGGAACCATAAAAATAAAGGAGAATTGAAGTCTGATCCTATAAGGCTGTCTCCAGCACCAAACTTCTCCTAGCGTAGACACAGCTAATCCTCACAGCCAACTGGCCTGGAGGTCAATTCCTCCCAGTGATACCAACAACAATCAAGACTTAACTACAACAAGGCTGTACACACAGTCCACAAAGGGGAGCACCAAGAGTGTCCACCTCAGGTTAACTGGGGAGGCCGACCCACTGGGCCATATAGGAAACCTAGCACACAAAGCTACTCTACCAACTCAGGGAAGCAGCGAAAAAGCGGAGACAAAGAAACAGATCACAAACGAAAGAAATGGAGTAAAACAAACGACTGGATATAGAATTCAAAACCACAGTTATAAGGCTTTTCAAGAATATCCCAGAAAAGGCTGATAAATTTAGCGAGACCCTCAAAGATATGAAAAAGGACCAACTAGAAATTAAACATACACTGACTGAAATAAAAAATATTATAAAGAGACCCAACAGCAGACTAGAGGAACGCAAGAATCAAGTCAAAGAATTGAAATACAAAGAAGCAAAAAACACTCAACCGGAAAAGCAAAAAGAAAAAAGAATCCAAAAAGTTGAAGATAGTGTAAGAAGCCTCTGGGACAACTTCAAGCGTACCAACATCAGAATTATGGGGGTGCCAGAAGAAGAGAGAGAGCAAGATACTGAAAACCTATTGAAGAAATAATGACTGAAAACTTCCCCCACCTGGTGAAAGAAATAGACTTACAAGTCCAGGAAGCACACAGAACCCCAAACAAAAAGAATCCAAAGAGGACCACACCAAGACACATCATAATTAAAATGCCAAGAGCAAAAGTCAAAGAGAGAATATTAAAAGCAGCAAGAGAGAAACAGTTAATTACCTACAAGGGAGCACCCATACGACTGTCAGCTGATTTCTCAACAGAAACTATGCAGGCCAGACGGGAGTGGCAAGAAATATTCAAAGTGATGAATAGCAAGAACCTATAACCAAGATCACTCTACCCAGCAAAATTATCATTCAGAATGGAAGGTCAGATAAAGAGCTTCACAGATAAGAAAAAGCTAAAGGAGTTCATCACCACCAAACCAGTATTATATGAAATGCTGAAAGGTATTCTTTAAGAAGAGGAAGAAGAAAAAAGTAAAGATAAAAATTATGAACAACAAATACATATCTATCAACAAGTGAACCTAAAAATCAAGTGAATTAAAAATCTGAGGAACAGAATAAACTGGTGAATATAATAGAATCAGGGGCATAGAAAGGGAGTGGACTGATAATTCTCAGGGGGAAAGGGTATGGGGAGGTGCAGGAAGAGACTGGACAAAAAGCGTACACCTATGGATGAGGACAGTGGTGGGAAGGTAAGGGCAGAGGGTGGGGTGGGAACCGGGTGGAGGGGAGCTATGGGGGAAAAAGGATAAACAATTGTAATAATCTGAACAATAAAGATTTTAAAAAAAATAAAGGAGAATTAACAAAGCCTCAGAGATCTGTGGGACTCCAATAAGCATACCAGCATATACATAATGTGAGTCTCAGAGAGAGAGGAGAGGAAAAGAAAGAAAAAATATTGTATAAAACAAAGTGGCCCAAAACTTCCCAAATTTGATGGGAAACAACCTGCAATGTAAGAAGTTCAATAAACTCCAAGTATATAACACTTGAAGAGAACCACACTAGACATATGATTGCCAAACTATTAAAAGACAAAGGAAAAGCAGCAAAAGCAATTCATCATGAACATAGTTTCCACAATAAGATAAATAGCTGATTTCTCATTAGAAATCATGGAGGCCAGAAGACAGTGGGCTGATATAGTTAGTACAATGACTGGAAAAGACTCAACCAAGAATTCTATATATAGCAAATCTAATATTCAAAAAACAAGGGAAAGCTGGCTGAAGTGGGGAAAAAAGAAATTAAGACATTGCCAGATAAATAAAAATTGAGAGAATTTGTCTCTAAAAGACTTGTCATACAAGAAATATTAAAGGGTATTTAAGTTGAGGCTCAAATGAAAGGGCAATAGACAGTAATTCAAGTCCACACTAAGCAAGAAGGAAGCACCAGTAAAGTAAACACACAGGTAAATACAAAAGATAACAGAAATGTATTTTTAACTCTTTTCTTCCATCTCATTTAAAGGACAGGTACATAAGATCATTTTAATTGTGTTAATGGGGTTGTACAAATGGGGTTATACTGAAGCAAAGTTTTTATATGCTATTAAAATTAAATTGGGATTAATCCAAACTATACTGTTTTAAAGTAAAATGTTAAGTATAACACAGAGCAACCACAAAAAAAATAGCTTAAAAATTATACAAGATAATAATAGAATTAAAATAGTATACTAGGAAATATCTCTTTAGCATAAAAGAAAGCTGTAATAGAAGAATGGAGCAACAAAAAAGCATAAAGCATAGAGAAAACAAATAGCAAAATGGCAGGTATAAAACTATATAGAACTGAAGAACACATTATGTCTGCCTACTCAATGGGGAAAAACAATTCTCACAAATTTACATTCACCAGTAAATTTGGGATACTATCCAAATGAGATTTTATAGAAACATCACAAGCCAAAGAAACTCTGAGTGTTAGAATCCTTTGCCTCAGCCACGTCTCACATGTGCTCAATACATTTCCTTGAATTAATATATTCTATAACCAGAAGAATCATCACTGAAGAAATAGGAAAAAGATTGATGTAAAGAGTATTTTTTAAAGAGAACAAAGAATATGTTAGTATTTAGATGACAAACACTGTAACTACATCTCATTCTTGAAGGACTAGCTCACCTGCTAATTCAAGGATGAGCTCACTTGCTAATTCAACTACACATGCCTTCCTTAACCCTCAAAAGTAAGTTTAAAACATGTTTCCTCATTTATGTCCTTGTAGCACACATATAAATCTATTATGGCACTTATCACATTATGCTATATATATGTTTATACACAGTGGAATCACATCATATATGCATTTTATTGACTGAGAGTAATGGGAAGAGACACAGAGAAAGAGACCAAATGAATAAATATGACAACACAATTAAATGGTGCCAGTGTGTCCAGTTAATAAATTTATTTAGTGACATGAGGCACAGTTTAGAAATCTATTGTTCTTTAGTTAGTCTCAGTTACTTGGTGCCTCTAACAGTGGAAGCATCTCCTGTTGAGAGGCAACTAAGTGTGATTCTACTATTTAAAAGACACAGTTCATAGTTTTCATAAAACACGGCTCTAACTGTGGGCCAACTATTCAACTAGACCAGTGGTCTGCAAACTCATTAGTCAAAAGAGCCAAATATCAACACTACAACAATTGAAATTACTTCTGAGAGCCAAATTTTTTAAACTTAAACTTCTTCTAACACCTCTTCTTCAAAATAGACTCGCCCAGGCTGTGGTATTTTGTGGAAGAGCCACACTCAAGGGGCCAAAGAGCCGCATGTGGCTGGCGAGCCGCGGTTTGCTGACCACAGAACTAGACTCAACTGAGGAAACAGTGATTAGTATCTATATCTGAGGTAAACTAAGCTGTTGGACTTGTAGAAAGATAGTATGGCAGATTTCATGCAATATAAGATATTGTCAAGGCTAATTCTGCCTATGAGGTTTTAATCTCATATCTTTACTTCAGAACCTAATCTTCATGTAATATGCAACGTTACTGTCTCTGTCTCCACACCTACATGTGTAACTTCCTTGAACATATGTGTCATGTCTTCTCATTCTTCCTATTCTTAATGCCTCGCAGAGAGCCTGGAATACAGAGGGTGTAATACACATAAAATTTGGTCTTTGTGCCCAGTTCTTGGTACAGAACTCCTAAAACCCTTGGAATTTCCTTTATGATAGTAGTATTTTTTGTTTTTCATAACAACTCCTTTGATCATATCTGAATTTATGCTGAGATGACTTTTGGTGGGGGCCTTTAGGTAGCTTCACAATGGGGGCTGGTTGCCAGAGGAACCAACCATATAATCAGTGTTGGAACTTTCAACTCTATTCCCCCCTACCTCACATCCAGGAAGGGGGGAGGGTCTTTAAGATTTAGTTCAATCATCAATAGCCAATGATTTAATCACTGTTGCCTTTGTCAATAAAAACTCTTGACTAATGAGGTGTTGAGAAACATCCTAGTTAGTAAACATACTGAGGATGCTGCATCCCAACTCCACAGGGACAGAAGCATCTCAGCTCAGGACCCTTTTGAACCATGCCCTATGTATCTTTTCGTCTGACAGTTGATTTGTATCCTTTATAATAAACTATATAAGTACTAGAGGCCCAGTGCACGAAATTCGTGCACGGAGGGAGGGGGATCCCCTCAGCCCAGCCTGCACCCTCTCCAATCCGGGACCCCTTGGGGGATGTACGACTGCCAGTTTAGGCTTGATCCCAGGGATTGGGCCTAAACCAGCAGTCAGACATCCCTCCCCCAATCTGGGATTGTTGGCTCCTAACTGCTTGCCTGCCTGGCTGATCACCCCTAACTGCCCCCCCGTGCCAGCCTGATCACCCCTAACCACCTCTGCCTACTGGCCTGATTGCCCCTAACTGCCCACCCCCGCCCTCCCCCACCAGCCTGGTCGCCCCTAACTGCCCCCCTCTGCCAGCTTGGTTGCCCCTAACTGGCCCCCCCTGCCAGCCTGGTCACCCCTTACTGCCCCTGCTGCCAGCCTGGTGGTCCCCAAATGCCTCCTTCTGCCGGCCTAGTCGCCCCCAACTGCCCCCCTCTGCCAGCCTGGTCACCCCTAACTGCCCCCACTGCTGTCTTCATCGCCCCTTACTGCCCCCCTGCTGGCCTGGTCACCCCCAACTGCCCCCCCTGCCAGCCTGGTCGCTCCCAACTGCCCCCCCTGCCGGCCTAGTCGCCCCATGCAGCCTGCTGTTCAGTCATTTGGTCATCCCTCACTAACCCCCCTGCCGGCCTTGTCGCCCCATGCAGCCTGCTGTTCGGTCATTACTGTGATGGCCTTGCAGACAATTTGCATATTCCTCTATTATTAGTATAGATAGCGTTTTCTTGAGTTCTGTGAGATGGTTTAGCAGTTTACCAAACCTGGGGAGGAGAGAAAGGTCATGGGAATTCCCAAATTTGCAGTCAGCTGGGCAGAAGTGCGGGTAGCCTAGAGACCCCATTTGTGGCCAGCATCTGAAGTAGAGGTAGTCTAGATGCCCTACCCTGTGAGGTCTGCACTAACTTTGGGTAGTTGGGGGTCACAATTTAATTAAATTATAGAATACCCATAAGTTGATGTCAGAGAATGCACAATTTATTGAAAAACGATGCAAATGAACATCTTTTTCATACTGAGTAACTCCTAAGAGGTCCTTCAACTGAGTCTAGTATAAAATTTGACTTATTTTATTTTTTCCTTATAATTTCTTATAAATATATCATTATAATGCTAATGATATATGTGTAACGAATGCCCTCCTACCTTCCCTATTTGCAAGGGGACTAACTGGACTGAATTAAGGACCAAATTTCCATATTAAACAACAGTAAAATAAACAGCAAAATACAACATACAAACTCTTTTGTGATGAATATGTCAAGAAACTGATGAAATGACATGTCCAAAGTTCATATGTAACTGTTTGTAGTTATTATTATAGAAAAAAATCAGTAATTACTTTGACTTTCACAGTGACTGTAAATCTCAGTTTGGGTACTGCTTCAAGACCCGCACACCACGGTGTATCATTTTTTTCTAAAAAGCCCAGCCTTAAAAAATTAAACTGCAAGCCGTGGTTTCAAGCCAAAATCTCAAAACAAGAACAAGAACAAAAAAAAAACACAAAAAAAACCATGTGTACCTTTCAGACTAAATGTCATAAAAATAACCAGCGTTTATTAGCCTTTGCTATAAAAACTAAAATTCTGGTTTGTAAAATAAACACTGTTTTAGTTTCAGACATTTTATCCAGAATGGTCATGACACTAATCTCTGTGATATTTTAATTGAAAGGTAAGTAATACAAGGTCTCAAAGTAAAATAACCGGATTGCAATGTGAAAATTTACCTCAGACTATTTAAAGCATTAAATTAATAGCTAATCAAGATAAATTTATTGTCTAGTCAAATTTGTATATAAATGCCTGCATTTTCTTTCAAAGATACATATATAATGTTATAGGTAATTAGATTATGCAAACCTAGTAAATTGTTCAACCATACTTTCTGGTAGCTGAACACTGAAAGACCTTAACATTTTACCTATCCACAAAAAGGTAAAAAAGACAACCTACCAAATAAGAGAAACTTCTGGGAAATCATACTTGTATCTAGAATAAACAACTTTTATAACTCAATAATAAAAAAGACAAAAAATTCAATTTTAAAACAAAAGGAAGACATTTCTCCAAGAAGACACAAATGGCCAATACGTATGTGAAAAGATGCTCAATGGCAGTAGCTATCTGTGAAATGCAAATAAAAAAACAAAACAAAATACCACTTCACACCCACTATGTTGGCTATAATAATAAAGTCATAAAGTCAGATAATAACAAATGTAGAGAAATTAGAGACTTCATACACTGCTGGTGGGAATGTTAAATGGTGTAGCTGCTTCCTCAAAGGTTAAGCATAGTTATATATGACCAACCATTCTACTCCCAGAAGCCAGACACAAAAGATCATATATTGTATGATTCTGTTTATCTGAAATGTCCAGAATAAGTATGTTTATAGGAATAGAAAGGTTATTAGTGGTTGGAAGGGCTGATGGTGTTGGATGGAATGGGTAGTAATTGTTATTGAATGACATTTATTTTTAGAGTGCTAAAAATGTTCTAAAATCGATTGTAGTGATGGTTGCACAACTCTGTGAATATACTAAAAATTATTGAATTATATACTTTAAATACATAAATTATATGATATGTGATCTACATCTGAGTAAAGCTGTCCTATAATTTTTTTTAACCTATATATACTTATTGTTTTCTTTGGAGGTCTCTAATAAGAAGACCTAATTTTGACTATACCAGTGGAGTCAATGTATTCATTAAAATAAATTACTGGATTTGCAACGTAAAAATAAATTATGAACTAATTGAGAGAAATACAAACACGAGCCACTAAAACCATCGATACATCTTTATTTGTATTTAATAGATGTACTAAGTACAGTATTTTTAAACCTTGAATCACATTAAGATATTTTGTCAACTGGGACCTCCCTGGTCATACGGCTGATTGTCAGTCATTTCTGTTTGCTCCACCCTGGTGATTCCCTAAGACCCCACTTCATCCAATTTACAACCCCACCCAAGCTGTGTGCAGTGGCTTTTGCATATGAATGGACTGTTCTTACTCATGCTAAAATCTCTAAACAAGCTGCAGCTTGGTTAGGGAGCCCCAAACCTATCAATAAAAGGCCCAAGACCCGGCACCAGCACCAACCTGCCTTGCTTCATAGCTGGGCCTCATCTGGACACTTTCAAACTGGATACAAAGAGGAGGAATCTGCAGATCTCTCTGTATCTCCTGCTGGGTGGCCCCAGGTAATGGCTGACTTTGCATCTTCCTAGAGACCCAAGAGCCAGTGTACCCAGTGGTCAGTATCAGACCATACCAGATTACAACTCTACACATCCATAAGTGACACATGCAAGGGGCAGACTCAGTGAGCACCAAAGCCCCACTGAAGCAATTCCTGCTCCATAGGGCTGTCTCCTGCACTGCAGCTCTCCCACTGTAGTTGCAGCTGGTCCTCGCAGCCAATTTCTGACTGAAATAAAGAATAATATACAGGGGTTCAATAATAGAGGTCAATTCCTCCCAGTGACACCAATGGCAATCAAGTCTCAACTACAACAAGACTATGCTCACAGCCCACAAAGGGCTGCACCTAGAGTTCCGAGCTCAGGTGACCGGGGAGGTTGAGCCACTGGGTCCTATAGAACACCTACTACACAAGGCCACTCTACCAACTCAAGGAGACATAGCAGCTCTACCCCATACATAGAAACAAACACAGGGAAGCAGCCAAAATGCAGAGACAAAGAAACATGTTACAAATGAAAGAAATAGAAGAAAACAAACTACTGTATATAGAGTTCAAAACAATGGTTATAAGGTTACTCAAGAATCTTCTAGAAACCTCCAAAAAAAAAAAAATGGAAAAAGACCAGTCAGAAATTAAGCATACACTGACTGAAATAAAGAATAATATACAGGGATTCAACAATAGAGTAGAGGATTCTGAGAATCAAATCAATGATTTGAAATATGAGGAAGCAAAAAACACCCAACCAGAAGAGCAAAAAGAAATAAGAATCCAAAAATACGATGATAGTGTAAGGAGCCTCTGGGACAACTTTAAGTGTACCAACATTCGCATTATGGGGGTGCCAGAAGAAGAGAGCAAGATATTGAAAACCTATATGAAGAAATAATGACAGAAAACTTCCCCTACCTGCTGAATTAAATAGACTTACAAGTCCAGGAAGCACAGAGAGTCCCAAACAAGAGGAACCCAAAGAGGACCACACTAAGACACATCATAATTAAAATGCCAAGGGCTAAAGACAAAGAGAGAATATTAAAAGCAGCAAGAGAAAAGCAGTTAGTTACCTACAAGGGAGCACCCATACGATTGTCAGCTGATTTCTCAACAGAAACTATGCAGGCCACAAGGGAGTGGCAAGAAGTATTCAAAGTGATGAATAGCAAGAACCTACAACCAAGATTACTTTACCCAGCAAAGCTATCATTTAGAATTGAAGGTCAGATAAAGAGCTTCTCAGAAAAGAAAAAGCTAAAGGAGTTCATCACCACCAAACCAGGATTACATGAAATGTTGAGGGATATATATATATATATATATATATATATATATATATATATATATATATATAAAATTAATTTCAGAGAGGAAGGGAGAGGGAGAGAGAGATAGAAACATCAATGATGAGAGGGAATTATTGATTGTCTGCCTCCTGTATGCCCCATACTGGGGATAAAGCCTGCAACCCAGGCATGTGCCCTTGATCGGAATCGAATCTGGGACCCTTCAGTCCGCAGGCCGATGCTCTATCCACTGAGCCAAAATGGCTGGGGTGCTGAGGGGTATTCTTTAAGAAGAGGAAGAAGAAGAATAAGATAAAAAATATGAACAACAAAATGGCATCAAATACATACCTATCAACAATTGAATCTAAAAATCAAAATAAATGAAGAAATCTAATGAACAGAATAAACTGGTGAATAAAATAGAATCAGAGGCATGGAAATGGAACAGACTGATGATTCTCAGAGGGAATTGGGGGGTTGGGAAGAGATTAAACAAAGATCTTACATGAATATATGCATTACCTATGGACATAGACAATAGGGTGGGAAAGGCCTGGGGCAGGGCAGGAACAGGGTGGAGAGGGGCAATAGGGGAAAAAAGAGGGACATCTGTAATAATCTCAACAATAAAGATTTTTTTGAAAAAAGATATTTTGTCAAATTACAGAGAGATATTTCTCTTAAAGTGATCATTACCAGAAAAAGAAATTAAAGATTAAGAAAACTATCAATGAAAAAAGATTTTTTAGACAATTAAAACTAAATGACAATAATCTTAAACTACTACACTGTATTTAATATTTACTCTGCCAAAAGGTAGATGCAGCACAGTCTCCTTTTACCCCTCCTTTTCCTTCCCCAAAATATCCTATATATATGAAGTAGAGGCCCGATGCACGAAATTCATGCAAGAGTAGGCTTTCCTTCCCCCGGATGCCAGCACCAGCTTCCCCCTGGTACCCAGGACCCGGGCTTCCCTCACAGCCCCGGCTTTGTCCCGAAAGTGGTCCAGAAGGATGTCTGGTCTAATTAGCATATTATGCTTTTATTATTATAGATTAAAGGGAAGTTTTCTTAAGACTATGTTTAGTCACTAAGAGTACCAGACTGATAAGGCTACTAGTTCTACTAAGCATACAATTGGTCACATGGGGTACTTAATAGGACAGAGTAATAAATCATGAAAATTAGAAGTATGACAAAGTTTTGTGCAGAAACATATTGTCAAACCTATCAAAAACAATGCAAAGCAGAAGTCAGTGGCTCAACATCTTTAAAGTATTTTAAAAACGGATTTCTTTTTAGTGGTTGTTCTACAGTTTGCAGTATATATTTATATCTAATCTATGTCCACTGTCAAATAACACTATGCTATATTTCACAGGTAGTACAGGTACCTTCTAAGTTTTCCAAATTCATCCCTACTATCCCTTTCAACACTGCAATTACTCATTTCACTTATCCATAAGCTATAACCACCCATTACATTGTTTCTATTATATCAATTAGGAAAAAAAACACACAAAAGTTTTTATTTTACCTTCAGTTTTCCTTCTCTAATGCTCTTTCTTTATGTAGATCTGAGTTTCTGACATATCCATTTTCCTTTTCTTATTTTCTACTGGTGACAATCTCCTTCAATTTCTGTCTGAGAAAGTTTTTCTTTTTCCTTCACTTTTGAAGAATGATTTCACTGTTTACAGAAGTCTAGGTTGGTGATTTTTTTCTACCAAAACAAAACATTTTATCTACTCTCTTCTTGCTTGCATGGTTTGTGAAGAGAAGTCCAAAGTAATCTTTAGCCTTCTTCCTGTATAGGTAAGGTGTTCTTTACCCTCTGGTTTCTTCCAAAGTTTTGTCTTTGGTTTCCTGTAGTTTGAATATGATATGCCTAGGTGTAGGTTGGTATTTATCTCATTTGTTGTCCTCTGAGCTTCCTGGATCAGTTTGGTATCTGTCATTAATTTTGGAAAATTTTCAGCTATTATTACTTCAAATATTTATTTTGCTCCTTCCTCACTTCTCCTGATGAGCTCATCAAAGGCATTCTTCATTTCTGTTACAGTGCTTTTAATTTCTAGTATTTCCTTTTGATTCTTTCTTAGAATTTCAACCTATTTACATTACCTATCTGTTCTTGCATATTGTCTGCCTTTTCCATTATAGCCCATAGCATATTAATCATATTTACTTTTGAAATATATTTTTATTGATTTCAGAGAGGAAGGAGAAACATCAATGGTGAGAAAGAATCATTGATTGGCTGCCTCCTGCACACCCCATACTGGGGATCAAGCACACAACCTGGGCATGTGAGCTGACTGGAATAAAACCTGGGACCTTCAGTCCACAGGCGGATGCTCTATCCACTGAGCCAAACCGGCCAGGGCAATCATAGTTATTTTAAATTCACAGTCTGATAATCCCCAAATCTCTGCCATATCTGACCAGGAGTTAGGCTGTATTTACTCTAGCTATAGGAACAGGAGCTAAAATTTCTTCTAGTATCCTTCCTTATTTTTGTCTCTCCTGCTGTTTCTGGGTTTTCCTATAAAGTCCTTATATAGAGGGCAAGTCTTGCAGTTCTTTCATCTGTAATACTCTATTATTATACAAGAGCCCTGTTGATATGGTGGTAAACTGGGGCAGTGGGGAGATCTGTAATCCTATGATTAGTCCTGGGGCTTTCAGTGGGCCTGTATCCCAAGTTGTGGCCTTCACAAGTGCCTCTCCGCTTTCCCACCTTTCTGCTTAGATGAGACAGCAAAGGCTAGAGGGAGCTGGAGTTGGGTATTTTGCTTTTCCTAGTAATTTCCCTGGTGGGCAAGTGGAGAACAGAAGTCTGAGCATATTTCAAAATGTTTACTATTCTTTTCCCTCAACTGGAAGCATGAGAAGACCCCCCTCCCCGTCCCCACCAAAAAAATTTTACTGTGCAAACCTTGTAGGTCTTACAGAGTAAAAAATCCTGATAGTGTGGGAACCACCCCCCCGGCCCTGCCCCGCCCCGCACCTAAGGCTGAGCTCCCAGGAGTTTTTAACTTTCAGACTAATCCACAGTCCACTTTTACTGTGTTTCCCTGAAAATAAGACATCCTCCGAAAATAAGACCTACTTACAGGTTTCCTTCTGAGTGAAATATAAGGCATCCCCCGAAAATAAGGCCCCAGGCTCTGTCTCAGAATGAAAATTAATTTGCCGTAAACTGGTCGCTAGGGCCGCCCCGACTGGCGTCTAGCAACCAGTGACGTTACGCGGAGTCCTGACGTCACTGCTGTGTGGAGGCGGAGCGGAGGTCGGAGTGAGCGGTGAGCGCGGGGCGGGAGAGAGGAGGAGACTTTCGCAGATGCGTGTAGAAGAACAGGAGGATTAGAGCGGACGGGACGCGGCGAAGGTGGTGAGTGCTGGTCTGTCTCTGGTGACACTACCTGATGCTCGCGGCCGCCTTCATGATGACTGAAGGTTCTCAGTCAGTGGCAGACCCTGCTCCAGCCCAGATCCAGGCCCCAGCAAGCCCAGTGACAGTCTCCAGGCAGGCCCCAGGGGGTAAATGTCTGATAAAGGGGTAGGGGGGATGTCTGGTGAAGGTGTTCAGTGCCACAGGGGTGGGGGGAGGGGGATCACTTAAAATGACACAGGAGGATCAGAGGGGGCAATCAAAATGACACAGGAGGATCAAAAGGGGTTACTAAAATGGTAAACCCCCCTCTGATTCTCCTGTGCCATTTTCATTGCCCCCTCTGATCCCCCGTGTCATTTTGAGTGATCCCCCTCCCCCCACCTTGATACCCCAATTCCTTTTTTTTACCCCTAGAAATGAGCGCAAAAAGAAAAAGCTACTCCGTGGAGTACAAGAAAGGAATCGTGGAAGACTCTTGGGGCCAAAATCTTACTGCTTTCTGCAAAGAGAAGATGTTGAGTATCCGATTGGTCTGAAATGGCGAGCAGAGTGTGGTAACCTCATTGAACAAGTGGACAAGGGAAATGCTAAAAAGCGCAAGTGTGGATCAGGTCGGCAACCATTATTTTCCGAGCTGGAAGACCTGATCTGTGAATGGGTTGTTGACAGGAGAGCAAAGGCTTTGGTTGTGAATAGGGCTCAGATTCAAGAATTTGCCCTTGCAATGGCACCACAGTTTGACATAGCCCCCGAAGACTTCAAAGCATCACAACACTGGCTAGATAATTTCCTTCAGCGAAGTGAACTGTCTTTAAGAAGATCTACAACATTGTTTAGGTTGGAAGATACTCAAGTTATTAAGCGAGCACTTGCATTCAAGTCCTTTATTGATGATGTTGACTTCTCTAAATACAATCTTTCCAACATGATTGCTATGGATGAAACTGCAGTGTTTATGGGCCAATCATCTCAAACAACAATTGAACAGCGGGTGCCTCCTTGGCATACATTCCCTCCACTGCTTACGAAAGTGCACGTGTTTCCTGTATTTTGGCAATTCGTCTGGATGTTTATGGGCCAATCATCTCAAACAACAATTGAACAGCGGGGTGCCTCCTTAGCGTACATTCCCTCCACTGCTTACGAAAGTGCACGTGTTTCCTGTATTTTCACAATTCGTCTGGATGGCACTAAAATCCCACCTTTAATCATTTCTAAGGGCAAGAAGGAAAAGATTGAACGTGTTTTGGGCGTTTTTATTCTTGAAACTGAAAAAGCCTGGGCCACACAAGCAGTTATAAGGAAGTGGGTCGATTTAATGCTGCCGCTTGTTATGCGAGGGAGCCAAAGAGGTCTGCTAGTCTGGGATGCAGCCAGCACTCACCGCGCTAAAGACATGAAGACATTTCTTCACGAAAGAAAAATAGATCAGATAATGATTCCCGCAGGAATGACGGCCTATCTCCAGACTCTTGATATTGCAATAAACAAGCCATTCAAAGACAATTTGTGCATGGAAATTAATGACTACATTGAAAAAAGAATGGAGAGAAATCAGCGTGGAAACTTTGTGAAACCTAAACTGCAAGAAGTTGTGACTTGGGTGAAGAATTCATGGGAGAAAATCACTGACAGTTGCATTGCAAATGCACTGCGAGCAGGCTACCTTGACAAGAAGTACTCATTTAAAGACAGTGCTATTGCTAAACATGAGAGATTTGGTCCACTGATTCTGAAAGAAATGGAGTCACAAGAAATTCACCAGGAAATTCAGGAATTGGATTGTTATGATGATGTTCCAGAAGATGATGACATGATTGTCATTGAATAAATGAGTAAATTCTTGATAATGTAGGATTCACAGTTTGTCTGGTTTGTGTTGACAACTACCGTACTACCGTACCGTATACAGGTAATAAATTTCCTTTATTTTCATTTAACAATAAATATGTACCATATTCTTCTTCATGGAAAAATAAGACATCCCCTGAAAATAAGACCTAGCGTGTCTTTGGGGGCAAAAATTAATGTAAGACACTGTCTTATTTTCGGGGAAACACGGTAGCAGTTCTCAGTTACAGTTTAAGCTTTCCTACCAGTTTCTGGCCCCGTCAGCTTCTATTCCCAGTAAACTGTGATTCTCTGAATTAGCCTATTTCTCTAATTTTGTGGGCATTGCTTTACTCTATGACCTCAATTCTCTGATGGATCCAAGAAGAGCTGCTGATTTTTAGTTTGTTCATCTTTTATATTATTTTGAGGACAACAGCAATCACTTCCAATTTCTTTCATTCTGAGTAGAAACCAGAACTCCTGTGTCCTTTTGATATGCTCCCATCATTCTTTGAATGCTTTCGTATTTTTGGAACCAGTAAGATGTTTCAGGCTTATTTTGTTATACTTTCTCTGCCTCAGCCATAGAATTATCTATCTCTGAATGAAGTCTTGGCTCCTTTTAATCAAGAATGTTATTTAGAAATCAAGATCTGGACACAAAGTATGCTCATTGCTATGGGGATGCCATTACTTTTAGCATCTCTAAGCACACAGAGCTAGGAAATTTATATAGTTACACACACACACACACACACACACACACACACACACACACACAAACAACTATATTTATCTATCTATCCACCCATCCTTCTGTCTATATAACAAAAACTATGAGTTTATACTGATACCAACCCAACATCCCAGATACATTCTGGTTGTCCCCATGTCCATGTTTCTCTCTTGCCCAAGAGTGAGAAACCTAGATCCCATCATCTTAAATATATTACTTATTTACACAACCTAGAAAATATAAAAAGTTCAGAATTACTCACCACCACTGAGAAAGACATTATCTACTAACTAGAATTTAATATTTGTTTATTGTTCTTTTTTGAAGGGGTGGGGTGATAAAATGTCCATACTGTGAAATGTATAAATACTAACTGCACTCTGACTTATTTTGACAAATATGTGTATCTTTATCACAAAACATTTCCCATTCCCATTACCCCCCAAAATCTCTCTTGCCACTTTTCAGTTGATCCCACCTCCTCTGAGGCAATCACTGTTCTAATTTTTCACAATAGTTTTGCTTAGCACTTCATAAAAGTGAAATCATACTGTAGATATTTTTTGTGCCTCAATTCTTTTGCCCAGCACAGTGATTTTGATGTTAATCCATGATGTCACATGCAGTGTAGTTCCTTTAAAAATAAAAATTAAAAAATATATATGTATATTTGTTTAATTGATTTCAGAGAGGGAGAAGGAGAGATAGAAACATCAATGATGAGAGAGAATAATTGATCAGCTGCCTCCTGCACGCACCCTACTAAGGATTGAGCCCACAACCTGGGCATGTTCCCTTGACCAGAATCGAACCCGGGACCCTTCAGTCTGTAGGCCAATGCTCTATCCACTGAGCCAAACCAGCTAGGGCATTCATTCCTTTTTATTGCTTCATAGTAATTCCTTGTATAGCTATATCAATTTGTTTACCCATTTCATGTATGAGGGAAGAGATTCAGATTACCTAGAGTCATACAGTTAACTGACTGAGAAAATTCTAAGGACTTCAGAACCAGAAGAACTCTAAGCTCTAGATTCTTAGTTGGTGTTCTTCTCACTGTACCAAAGCACCACTTCAAAGAAGTTAAAAACCAAACAAAGAAACCCTTCAGGGATACAGTTTTTTACCAAATAAGAAAGTACCTATTTATAATCACACATTAAAACAAAACAAAAAAACACCAAACACTATGATACCCTTCAATGAATTAACAGGAAAGAAAAAAACATCCAAAATTAAAAGGTCACTGAATCAAATGCTAACATTTAAAAATCTTTAAGAATATCTATACAGTTAACAACCTTGACATTTCTTCTATTATCCATATTCCTTCTTAATCCTTGCTACTGCCAATGCCGATTCCAAATTTACTTGGTATTTCTTAAATAATAGCTCCTAAACATTTACCCTATATATTCAGTTTTAAATGAAAGTAATTTATATGTTCACCAATTCCTCCTGTTTAAGCTTATAAAATGCTAAGAGGAGTACCTAATTCTAGCACTTCTAGACAATTTTCAGTCTTCTGAGTCTCTTCTCAAGTCTGCCAAATCAATCCATTTCTAAATCCCCATTTAGAAAATTTATCTCCTTAAAACATAACATAGAAGACAGTTCTTTTTCAGCCTACAACTTTTAAGCTCATTGTTAGACCACAACTAATTTAGTTTTTCTGATGTAGGGATAAGAATTTTTCTGTACTATCAAATACTACTACTTTCCTCCCATGCTGAGAGCCTGTGATGGCACCATTGAAGGTGACCCTAAGTTATTACCATGGACTGAATATCCCAAAGTAGGGAAACACCAAAAAATGAAATGGCCATTTGTTTGGACTGTCTAACCACCTCTTCTATTGCCCCAAACATATATAAACTACCTTTTGGCCAAATCTAGATAAATTTCCTGAAGTTGAAGTAACTGGAAGAACTTGATATCTTCCTCAGAGGCTATGAACAAATCTATGGATCTATTATATTTGAGACTAGTGGCCTGGTGCATGAAATTCGTGCACATTAAAAGGGAATTAATTAGAGGAAATAATTTAATATTGGTATTTGCCCTTTCTCTATAATAGAAGTGTCAGAGATGAAAAAAAATTAGTAAAATGTATATGAAAACCTTTTTCCTGTCAAAGTCTGGGGCACACCACGGGACCCAGAGTCAAGTCCCCGCCCACCCACATGCGCCTCAAAATCGCATGAGACCCAGACCTGGCCGGCCCCCGCCCCCATTGGGCTAGATCCAGACCTGGCCAGTCCCACTCTTGTCAAGCCCTGCCAGGCAGGGGACATAGCCTCAGGTCCCCTGGCCCGGCACCAGGACGGGGGGCGCAGCCTCAGGTCCCCCGTCAAGCCCCACTGGCAGGGGGGAGCAGCCTGAGGTCCCCTAGCCCAGCACCAGGACGGGAAGTGCACCTTGAGGTCCTCCATCAAGCCCCGCTGAGCGTGGCCTCATGTCCCCTGGCCTGACGCCGGGGCGGGGGTCATGGCCTGAGGTCCCCCGGCCTGGCGCTGGGGCAGGGGGCAAGGCCTGAGGTCTCCGTCAAGCCCCGCCGGTTGGGGGGTGTGGCCTGACATCCCCTGGCCTGGTGCCAAGGCGGGAGGCACGGTCTGAGGTCCCCTGTCAAGCCCAGCCAGGCAGGGAGGCGCAGCCTCAGATCCCCTGGCCCGGTGCTGGGGCGGGGGGTGCGGCCTGAGGTCCCCTGTCAAGCCCCGCTGGGCAGGGGGTGTGGTCTGAGGTTCCCTGGCCTGGTGCTGGGGTGGGGGGCGCAGCCTGAGTTTCCCCAACCCAGCACTGGGGGTGCACCTTGAGGTCCCCCATCAAGCCCCACTGGGTGGGGAGCACGGTCTGAGGTCCCCTGTCAAGCCCAGCAAGGCAGGGGGGCGCAGCCTCAGGTCCCCTGGCCCAATGCTGGGGTGGGGTGAGGTCTGAGGTCCCCCAGCCTGGTGACAGGTTGCGGGGCGCGGCCTGAGGTCCCCTGTCAAGCCCTGCCAGGTAGGGGATTCGGCCTGAGGTCCCTATCAAGCCCTACAGGGGCAGGGGAGGGCATAGCCTCAGGTCCCTGCTGATTGCTCGTTAAGGCTCCTTATGGTAACTTGGCTTCAGCTGTGGGTGCAGCCATCTTTGTGACGGAGTGATGGTCAATTAGCATATTCCCTCTTTATTAGATAGGAGGTTAAGCTCCTTATAAGTTTACTCTCTAATACATTTTCCAGAACTCTCAGGTATTCCAAAAACAATATCTACCTCACAAGAATAAAGCAAAATATAAAGTGTACTTGCTGAGCACCTGAAGATGATATATTAATTTGAAATGCTCCCACAGTAACTCAGGGGTAGGAGTAGTACAACCTTTGTGTTATAATCCTAATTCTCCTAATATGAGAACAGATTAACTTTAGATTTAAGCAACCTATCACATATATGATGACTCAAGAACTTTGTCTATAACACAAATGAGGTAGGTATGAGACTAAATGATTTATTCTATAACATTTACATGGTGAAGAAAAGTAAAACTTTAAGGTGATAAGAGCATTGAATAGAATTCTATAACAAAACTTCTCAAATGCGAGTCACTAGATCCAAGATAAGTGATAATTTGATTATTAGCAGCTATGGCAAAGATAGCTGTTTAGTATTTGGGTCAACTTTTGGTTTTAGGTTCTGAAAATTTCTGGAACTGCTATCTTCACCCAAAACAAAACAAAATAAAAATTTTTTATATAGCCCAGATAACATGCCTAAGAAGCTAGCTGCAGGCTTTCCCAATTCCAAGTCTAAGAAAATTAGACTCATTTGAAAGGAGTCAAATGCCAGGGATGTAATGTCACCTGCTCAATGTTCCTTTCTGCCATTAGAAAAATTTTACAAAGCAGGTTAACATTTAAGGTAAACTTCTCTCATCTAGCAAAGAGAACGTAATACTTTTCTTCCTACTTCTTCCCCAGAAATACAGTGGAAAAAGTGAGGGAGATTTATAGAAGGCAATGATTAATGCAGGTAACTAACTTAGGTAGTCAGGCAACAGATCATTTCCAGAAATTAACTAAATAAGATTGCAATGGGAAAACAACATTAAGAAGCTCTTAGAACATGGAAAACTGCCTTGAAAGGAAGGAAAATTATCAACTTTTAGTCCTAGTTAAAATGTCAATTAGAATATACTTCTATCTGAAGAAAAAACTGTTAACAAGAACGCAGGTAAAAAGAAAATTAAAGGTATTAAATAAACTTAGAAATTGACATATTAAAGTTACCCTTACAAAACTTTAGAAAGAAAATACCTTTCTAAAATACTTTCTTGCCTAGTTGTTCTAAGGAAATTAGGGGAATATGCCAACAATTGACCATATATTTTTATTGAACACCTAATACATAAAAGGCTTTATATAGGTAATGTGAATTTTTAAATGAGTTATTCTTCCCTTGCCTTTAAAGACCTGAGAATGAGGTTTGGGCACCAAGTTACATTATCCTATATACTAAAAGCGTAATATGCTAAGTGTCCGACCGATTGATTGACCATTTGGTCAACAGCTCGACCAGTTGCTATGAGGCAGGCGCACTGACCACCAGGGGGCAGACACTCCGACCTATTGGTTAGTTTGCTGCTGGGGTCCGGCCAATAGGGACTGGGCGAGAGGGCTGGACATGCCCTGGGCGAGAGGGCTGGACATGCCCTGGAGCCCTCCCCAGCCAGCCCCCATTGGGACTGGGCTAGACGGCCCCAATTGGCCCAGATCGCTGGCCAGGCCAAAGGACCCCACCAGTGCACGAATTCATGCACTGGGCCTCTAGTAAGACATAACAGCAATAGAAACAAAATGTTTAGAGAGCCCAGAAAAAAGAAAAATTAATTAGAATAGGAGTGTAGCAAAAAAAAGGCTTCATGGAAGTGATATTTGTACTGGACTTTAAAGGTTGGGTAGGAATTTAGTAGGCACAGAGAGGAAAAGGAGACTGGAAAAGGTAAAGCAGGAAAAAATGGAGGGAACAATAAAGGAAAGGTATAGGTGTTAGAAAAAGTTTAGTATGTATTCAGGAAAATCCATATATATTTATGTGGCTGAAATACAGAGCTCACGATAAAGAGAAAAATGGGGAAAGGAAAGCCTAGAGAAGAAGATTGGAGAGAGTCTGAGGAAGTCCCTAAACACTACGCAAGAATTTCTAGCAGTGGGGATTCAATGATTTTGTGCCATAGAGACACACATAATCTAGGTTTTTACAATCAGATGAATCTGTGTACAAGTTAAGTTTAACTTCAACAACGTGCTATCTTGCAGACATCAATCCACCAACTCTCTTGTGAGATTTAGAATCAGAATAAATGCTGAGGCTTCCTTTTTAAAAGAATATGTTTTTACTGATTTTAGAGAGGAAGGGGAAGGAGGAGAGAGATAAAAACATCAATGATGGGAGAGAACCATTGACTGGTTGCCTCCTGCATGCCCCCTATTGGGGATTGAGCCCACAACCCAGGCATGTACCTGGGAGTTGAACCTCAACCTCCTGGTTTATGAGTCAATGCTCAACCATTGAACCACACTGGCCAGGCTAAATGTTGAGGCTTCTTAAATGCTAAAGTTTAAAGTAGATCCAGCTGCTCAGCAGTCAACATGATTATAGATAATTAGGGTGACCATATAATTTGTCATCCAAATTAAGATTTTTAAGAATAAAGGGGGGCACTATTAATGATTATGTAAATTAGGATCATCTCAGGCACATTGGACTGGTTAACTTAGTTATAAAAACTCCCTAAATCACAGGGACTTTTTATTTTTTCTTTCTTAGATTCTCTTCAGTGGGAATCTCCTACTGCTCCATAGAATCTAGCATTTGATACTAAGATTAGCAGCTATGACATTTTAAAGAGATAGGCACATATTAAAAGTAACAGATCTTTTCTTGTTATAGCAGCAGAGACTTAAAAGGTGAATAACTTCATGCAAATCTTTGCCTTAACTAATAACAACCATGAACCCAGAGAAGCTATATACTAATTACTAACCTCACAAGCACTTTTAGACTCAGATGGTATTACCTGAGCTTCTGTGTTCTTTGTATTTTAAAAACAAGTTAATTTTCTTTTTTTTTAATATATTTTATTGATTTTTTTACAGAGAGGAAGAGAGAGGGATAGAGAGTTAGAAACATCGATGAGCGAGAAACATCGATCAGCTGCCTCCTGCACACCCCCTACTGGAGATGTACCCGCAACCAAGGTACATGCCCTTGACCGGAATCGAACTTGGGACCTTTCAGTCCACAGGCCGACGCTCTATCCACTGAGCCAAACCGGTTAGGGCAAAACAAGTTAATTTTCAAGTATACCTACCACCTCAAAGTATATTACCTTTTGTTTTAACATACTGCAAGGGGGAAAATCTGTTTTCATTGCTAAAACTACAAAAAACACTTGATGATTTGCAAAAGATTGTTATGTGGGTGATTGCAACACTTGGCCTTTAGCCTCTTGCCAAATACCACACCACATGTGTTCAGAATCACCAGCAAACCCAGATGCCCTCATGTGAGATATTTCAAATCCAACCAGAATTAATTAGGAAAGAAAACAACCCTACAGTCTTAATGAATGAAACCAAGAACTCTTAAAATGTCAGGACTTTAGGAAAGTAATTCAACCTATTTCTACATTATTAATTTTGGTCAAAGACTAAAACCTGATTAAAGAAGGTCTTGACTGCAAAAAGAAGTCAAACTTTATATATAAAATCACCTTATGCCAGGGGTTGGCAAACTTTTTCTGTAATAGAACAAATATTACATTTTTAGGCTTTTTTTTGTGGGGCTATAGAGTCTTTGCTGCAACTACTCAAATCCTGAAGTATGAAAACAGCCTTAGATAATCTATCCTATCTAATAAAAGAGTAATATGCAAATTAACCATCACTCCGCTACACCACAAGCCACACCCACCAATCAGGAGCAAGTATGCAAATTAACCCAACCAAGATGGCTGCAGCCATGGAGCGAGCAGGAGGCTTGGGTTTCCCCGGTAATGGAGGAAGCCAAGCTTTCAGTACACCCTGGCCGGACTAGGCCTCCACTCAAGGCTACAAAGTTTCAATTATAGAAGATAAATAAATCCCAGATACCAGGGCCTCTGTTTGAGTCACCGGGGAACATGGCCGGCCTGCAAAACAACACAGGCCGCTTGCCCAGGCCACAAGGGAACCCCCACCCTGATCCCCGACACCCTTCAGGGCAAACCAGCTGGCCCCCACCCATGCACCAGGCCTCTATCCTAATAAAAGAGTAATATGCAAATTGACCATCACTCCAATACATAAGATGGCTGCCCCCATGTGGACACAAGATGGCCACCACAAGATGGCCAGCAGGGGAGGGCAGTTGGGAGGGACCAGGCCTGCAAGGAAGGGCAATTGGGGGCGATCAAGCCTGCAGGGGAGGGCAGTTAGGGGTGACCAGGCCGGCAGAGGAGGGAAGTTGGGGGCAACCGGGCCTGCAGGGGAGGGCAGTTAGGGGTGACCAGGCCTGCAGGGGAGGGCAGTTAGGGGCAAACAGGCTGGCAGGGGAGCAGTTAGACATCTATCAGGCTGGCACGGGAGTGGTTAGGGGGTGATCAGGCTGGCAGGCAGAAGCGGTTAGGGGCAATCAGGAAGGCAGGCAGGCGAGCAGTTGGGAGCCAGCAGTCCTGGATTGTGAGAGTGATGTCCCAGATTAGAGAGGGTGCAGGCTGGCTAAGGGACACACACCACCGTGCACGAATTTCGTGCACCAGGCTTCTAGTATATATATATACATATAAGGCTAACATGCTAAGTTTCCCTCCCACCACCCGACCGGTTGCTATGATGCGCAATGACCACCAGGGGCCAGACGCTCAATACAGGAGCTGTAGAGCTGCAGTGACTTGGCAGTGGTGGTTCTCAGGTGAGGCACCCTGAAACCAGAGAGGAGGGAGCCTTCTCGTGGGGCTGCACGATTCCACCTTCGGCTGTGGGTTATGTTGTTGCTGGGGCACTGTAGGCCCCAAATCTGGTTTACTGCACACTTGCGTTTGTGTTCCACACCCTGTACGACAGCAACTTTGAAGAGTGCCTACTCCAGGACCCCTCGGGAGATGTCGGAGAGCCAGTTTTGGCCCAATCCCTGCAGGCCTAGGCTGAAGGACCCCACCTGCCAGAGGGACCCCACTCACTCCACAAATGCCAGGGAGGGACCGGAGGAGGTTAGCTCCAGGGCATGTCTGACCCATCTCAGCCAGTACTGCCCCGCTGGCCACCTTCTAATTAATTTCCTTTCAATGTGCACGAATCCGTGTACCGGGTCACTAGTACATAAATAAATGGGAGAGGCTGTGATCCAATAAAACTTTAGTTACAAAAAGAGGTGGTAGAGCTGGATTTGGCTCTCAGGGCTGTGTTTTACCAAATCCTTTTCTAGAATATAAGCTCTTTTGTATCACTAGTGCTTTGGACAGTGTCTGGTATACAATATATATTCTGCAGATGTTTTATAGATGAATCATAGTATTTGATAATCAAAATGCAAAATAAGCTACCTCGGTATAAACACTGTGTTTACTGAGTATTATCGGAGACCTTACCTTCATACTCAGAATGTATAGGTTGTATTTCTTACATAAAAAACTTAAGTTGTTTTAAATTAAAATTTTACTTTAATTATATCATTAATCACGGTCATGTCACTATTGAACTCTGCTTACCCAAGATAAAAATTTTCTGGCTCCATGGGGTCATTCACATAAATAGGTAATCTGATGACATAGTATAAGGACGGGAGCTGAAAGGTGGTGTAGAGTTAACACTTTGGCAAGTGAGAGCCAAGGGCAAATGGAAAGAACCCTGCAGAAGATACTGGTGTGCAGGAAAAGAATGGACGAGAAGCCAGACATGTTTGTACCATGCGATAAAGATCTGAGAAATTTTCTCTGCATTGTAATAATAAATTGGCTTTTTATTACAGATTCTTTGAAAGGGCTTCAGTTCTTTCAACTAAATGATTCCTGACTAGAAAATGGATTATGAAACATTTTGGAGAGGACTAATACTTGAGCTGAATCATTAAAAAATGAATACACAGAGCTTCCATTTTAGATGGAATAATAGGAAACAGATTTACCCTCCTGCCTGAAACAACTAAACAAACAACAAAACATCAGAGAAGTGCATGAAACAATTGCTTTCTGATATTGGACAATGAGTGAATAGGAGAGTAATCTCCAAGAGAAGGGAAACAAAGTGAGCCTCCCTGCAACAGCGCTCTACTTTGAGGTTCCAGGGAGCAGAGGGAGAAGGAAGTCAGGCAGAACCCAGCAATCTCCCTGAGTTGAGGAAATTGGAAGGTAAAACTTGCTAGAATTTTTAGAGTACCAGAGAGGAGAGAATTGCAGAGAGTGGAATAAATCTGTAGCGGATCCCCCTTTCAAGTCCTTATTGAGTAATATCAACACATGTTTGTGAAGAATCTACCAGAAACAAGAAGAGAAACAATGAGAAGTAACAGAGGGAACATTCACAGGGGCTCAGATAGTAGCAGGAATAATTTGTGTTTCATTCAGAAAAAAAAAAAAAAAAATCTCACACTTCACAGGACATCAGGTAGAATAATCATAAGGTAATTGCCTCAGCACTAGAGCAAAATCAGCCTTAGATTAAGTTTGCTCTGGTCCCGCCTAACCAAGCATAAAAATAAGCATTCAAAGTGCCAAACTGAGAAACCAAGATGGCGGCATAGGTAAACACCTAAACTGCTGCCTCGCACAACAATTTCAAAACTACAACTAAAAGACAGAACGGACACCATCCAGAACCGCAGGAAAGCTGACTGAGTGAAAATTCTACAACTAGAAGGAAGGAGAAAAGCTCACAGAGAATTGGAGGTACGGCAAAGGGTCTTTGTGCGCGCAGAGAGGAAGGGCGGCGGAGTGCCTGGCTGGCTTTCTCTGGCGGAAGGGGGAAGGGAGCTCCCGACCGCATTGAACCCCAGTTCTGACTGCAGTGAACCCCAGTTCCAGGCGAGCCCCCGGGGACCCACGCTCTTGTGGGGGGAGTCTGGACTCTCGGGCGGAGACTCGGGAGCCGGGGAAGGCGGAAGACTGAAAGTCCGCTCGCGCCAGTGCGCACAAAGGCTGCGGGGGCTGCCACAGGCTTTCCCTAGCGGAAGGGAGTGAGAGGCTCCTGACGGCACCGAACACCAGTTCTGACTGAAGTGAGCCCCAGTTCTGACTGCAGTGAACCCCAGTTCCAGGCGAGCCCCTGGAGACCCACGCTCTTGTGGGGGGAGTCTGGACTCTCGGGCGGAGACTCGGGAGCCGGGGAAGGCGGAAGACTGAAAGTCCGCTCGCGCCAGTGCGCACAAAGGCTGCGGGGGCTGCCACAGGCTTTCCCTAGCGGAAGGGAGTGAGAGGCTCCTGACGGCACCGAACACCAGTTCTGACTGAAGTGAGCCCCAGTTCTGACTGCAGTGAACCCCAGTTCCAGGCGAGCCCCTGGAGACCCACGCTCTTGTGGGGGGAGTCTGGACTCTCGGGCGGAGACTCGGGAGCCGGGGAAGGCGGAAGACTGAAAGTCCGCTCGCGCCAGTGCGCACAAAGGCTGCGGGGGCTGCCACAGGCTTTCCCTAGCAGAAGGGAGTCAGAGGCTCCTGACGGCACTGAACACCAGTTCTGACTGAAGTGAGCCCCAGTTCTGTCTGCAGTGAACCCCAGTTCCAGGCGAGCCCCCGGAGACCCACGCTCTTGTGGGGGGAGTCTGGACTCTCGGGCGGAGACTCGGGAGCCGGGGAAGGCGGAAGACTGAAAGTCCGCTCGCGCCAGTGCGCACAAAGGCTGCGGGGGCTGCCGCAGGCTTTCCCTAGCGGAAGGGAGTGAGAGGCTCCTGACGGCACAAAACCCCAGTTCTGACTGAAGTGAGCCCCAGTTCTGACTGCAGTGAACCCCAGTTCCAGGCGAGCCCCCGGGGACCCACGCTCTTGTGGGGGGAGTCTGGACTCTCGGGCGGAGACTCGGGAGCCAGGGAAGGCGGAAGACTGAAAGTCCGCTCGCGCCAGTGCGCACAAAGGCTGCAGGGGCTGCCACAGGCTTTCCCTAACAGAAGGGAGTCAGAGGCTCCTGACGGCACTGAACACCAGTTCTGACTGAAGTGAGCCCCAGTTCTGACTGCAGTGAACCCCAGTTCCAGGCGAGCCCCCGGAGACCCACGCTCTTGTGGGGGGAGTCTGGACTCTCGGGCGGAGAATCGGGAGCCGGGAAGGCAGAGGACTGAAGGCACACACGTGCTAGCAAGGGCAAGGCTGATGGGAAGCCAAGACTGAGACTCCACCCCATCCAAGCTGAGCACAGAGGCTATTGCAATTTGGCAAGTCTAATCCTATAAGGCTGTCTCCAGCACCGGACTTCTCCCAGCATAGACACAGCTGATCCTTACAGCCAACTGGCCTGGAGGTCAATTCTTCCCAGTGATACCAACAACAATCAAGACTTAATTACAACAAGGCTGTACACACAGTCCACAAAGGTGTGCACCAAGAGTGTCCACCTCAGGTTAACTGGGGAGGCAGACCCACTGGGCCAAATTGGAAACCTAGCACACAAATCTACCAACTCAGGGAAGCAGTGAAAATGCGGCGTCTAAGAATCAGATCACAAACGAAAGAAATGGAGGAAAACAAACGACTGGATATAGAATTCAAAACCACGGTTATAAGGCTTTTTAAGAATATCCTAGAAAAGGCCGATAAATATAACGAGACCCTCGAAGAGATGAAAAAGGACCAACTAGAAATTAAACATACACTGACTGAAATAAAAAATATTATACAGAGACCCAAAAACAGACAAGAACACAAAAATCAAGTCAAAGAATTGAAATACAAAGAAGCAAAAAACACTCAACCGAAAAAGCAAAAAGCAAAAAAAAAAATCCAAAAAGTTGAAGATAATGTAAGAAGACTCTGGGACAACTTCAAGCGTACCAACATCAGAATTATGGGGGTGCCAGAAGAAGAGAGAGAGCAAAATACTGAAAACCTATTTGAAGAAATAATGACCGAAAACTTCCCCCACCTGGTGAAAGAAATGGACTTACAAGTCCAGGAAGCCCACAGAACCCCAAACAAAAGGAATCCAAAGAGGACTACACCAAGACACATCATAATTAAAATGCCAAGAGCAAAAGACAAAGAGAGAATATTAAAAGCAGCAAGAGAAAAACAGTTAGTTACCTACAAGGGAGCACCCATACAACTGTCAGCTGACTTTTCAACAGAAACTATGCAGGCCAGACGGGAGTGGCAAGAAATTTTCAATGTGATGAATAGCAAGAACCTACAACCAAGATTACTCTACCCAGCAAAGCTATCATTCAGAATTGAAGGGCAGATAAAGAGTTTCACAGACAAGAAAAAGCTAAAGGAGTTCATCACCACCAAACCAGTATTATATGAAATGCTGAAAGGTATTCTTAAAGAAGAGGAAGAAGAAAAAAGGAAAGATAAAAATTGTGAACAACAAATACATATCTATCAACAAGTGAACCTAAAAATCAAGTGAATTAAAAACCTGAGGAACAGAATAATCTGGTGAATACAGTAGAATCGGGGGCATAGAAGGGGAGTGGACTGATAATTCTCAGGGGGAAAGGGGTATGGGGGGGTTCATGAAGAGACTGGACAAAAATCATACACCTATGGATGAGGACAGTGGGGGGTAGATAAGGGCAGAAGGTGGGGTGGGAAATGGCTGGAGGGGAGCTATGGGGGAAAAAAGGAGAAATAATTGTAATAATCTGAATAAAGATTTATTTAAAAAAAAAAAAAAAAAAAACAAAGTGCCAAACTATTCCCAGAATAAAACTCAGGAATATTTCTAGAAACAATGGAAAAAGAGAATGTCTTTAAAGTCCAAAATCTGCATGTAAGCATTTTTCATCTGTTTAAATTATATACAAAGAAACTATAGGCCTGGTGCACGAAATTAGTGCCCGGGGGGTGGGTGGTGTCCCTCAGCCCAGCCTGCACCCTCTCCAATCGGGGACCCCTCGAGGGAAGTCTGACTACCTGTTTAGGCAGTCAGACATCCCTCTCACAATCCAGGACTGCTGGCTCCCAACTGCTCGCCGGCCTGCCTTCCTGATTGCCCTTAACTGCTTCTGCCTGCCAGCCTGATCACCCCCTAACCACTCCTCTGCCAGACTGATTGATGCTTAACTGCTCCCCTGCCAGCCTGTTTGCCCCTAACTGCCCTCCCCTGCAGGCCTGGTCACCCCCAACTGCCCTTCACTGCCGGTCTGGTCACCCTTAAGTTCCCTCCTCTTCAGGACTGATCACCCCTAACTGCCCTCCCCTGCAGGCTTGATCGCCCCCAACTGCATTCCCTTGCAGGCCTGGGTCCCCCCAACTGCCCTTCACTGCAGGCCCGGTCGCCCCCAACTTCCTTCCTCTGCCGGCCTGGTCACCCCTAACTTCCCTCCCCTTCAGGCCTGATCACCCCTAACTGCCCTCCCCTGCAGGCTTGATCACCCCCAACTGCCTTCCCTTGCAGGCCTGGTCCCTCCCAACTGCCCTACCCTACTGGCCTGATCGCCCACAACTGCCCTCCCTTGCAGGCCTGGTCCCTCCCAACTGCCCATCTTGTGGTGGCCCTCTTGTGTCCACATGGTGGCAGCCATCTTGTGTGTTGGAGTGATGGTCAATTTGCATATTACGCTTTTATTAGATAAGATAGAGGCCTGGTGCACAGGTGGGGGCCAGCTGGTTTGCCCTGAAGGGTGTCGGGGATCAGGGTGGGGTTCCCTTGGGGCATGGGACAGCCTGGGTGAGGGGCCTGTGGTGGTTTGCAGGCCAGCCACGCCCCCTGGTGACCCAAGCAGAGGCCCTGGGATCTGGGGTTTATTTATCTTCTATAATTGAAACTTTGTAGCCTTGAGCAGAGCCAAGCCTCCTGCTTGCTCCGTGGCCGCAGCCATTTTTGTTGGGATTTATTTATCTTCTATAATTGAAACTTTGTAGCCTTCAGTGGAGGCCTGGACCGGCCAGGGTGTGCGGAAAGCTTGGCTTCCTCCATTGCCAGGGAAACCCAAGCCTCCTGCTCGCTTTGAGGCTGCAGCCACTTTGGATGGGTTAATTTGCATACTGGCTCCTGATTGACTGGTGGGTGTGGCTTGTGGTGTGGTGGAGTGATGGTTAATTTGCATATTACTTTTATTAGACAGGATAACTCCTTTTCTTCAATAAATGTTTACCAAAACCTAGCATACAATGTATCAAAGAACTTATACAATAAAAGAACACTGCATTTTCACTGTTCTCTCTCTGTGTGTGTACACATGTATGTGTAGGATCAAGGTTCCAATTGCATTTCACTAATTTAGAGTCTTCCTGTTTATCAGAGGAAAAACCATTTCCTGTTCTGGTACTATAACTGCAAAAGTAAGAGCCAAAAAGAGTCATAGTTGTCAACAGAAGTTTGAACCTCTGTTCTTGGGTGTATGCTAGGACTATAGTGGCAATTTACCACGAAACAAGAAACTACCCATCATTAGGTTTACCAGGATTTTTAAAAAGAATCTGTACATACTGGGGTTTTCTGCCAAAAAAGCAAATGCTTCATGCATTTGGCTCTTGTCCTTCTATGTGGCTGGCTGTTCTCCAATATCAACCTGGAGATGTTCCCATTTCAAAATATGCCAGCTACTGAAACATGGGTCAAAAAAAACTTTTCCTCTATGTGAAAAAGTAAAATGTATCATGACAAGGAATCTTACTAGATAGAGCTGAAGGCACATAAAAGTGCTTATAATAAACCAGTTTCCACCAATTTTTTAAAAGATACTAATACCTATTCCACAATAAGCTTCAGATTTCAAGTGTAAGATTTTTTAATAAAACCTTCAGACACTTGAACAGACATATCCCAAAATTTTTTATTTAGTGAATCTGACACACCTCAATTGATGTATGTGAAAAAAATTAGAAGCATATCTTGCTTTCCTTTTGAGATGATATTCCTTTTTATTCATCTACAATGTAATTAAAAAAAAATTAGCTAAATTTCATTTATCACTTTTAGAAATTTAAGGCATCTGTATATTAGGTGTACAGTTAATAATGGTGGATTTTGTAATCAAAGAAAACACAATAATTTCAAGAGAAACATTGAAAGTGCTTTATTCAAAATAATGTCTATTGCTAGCTAAACATTTCCCCCATCTTTCAGGTAATTTGCGGATACCGTCCCAACAAAACTTTTGTTTTGAGGCAAACCATTCAGGGACCCAATTTTCCACTTCTTTGTATGTTTTGAAATGCTGCTCAGAAAGTGTGTGTGCCATCGATTGGAACAAGTGGTAATCTGAAGGAGCAAGATCTGGAGAATAGAGCGGGTGGGTTAATACTTCCCAGGCAAGATCTTTTAACGTGTCTTTAACTGGTTCTGAAGTGTGTGATGGTGCATCATCATGAAGCAAAATTACTTTGCCGTGTCTTCTGGCCCATTCTGGTCGTTTAATGATCAAAGCGTGGTTCAACTGATTATTTGTTGTCACTATTCACTATTAACGGATTCACCTGGTTTTAGAAGCTCATAATACACCACACCTTCCTGATCCCACCAAACGCAGAGCATTGTCTTCTTTCCGAAGCAGTTTGGCCTTGGAGTTGATGTTGATGGTTGACATGGATCAACCCATGATTTTGTGCATTTGGGATTCTCAAAATCACTTTTCATTGCCAGTCACAATTCGATGCAAAAGAGACTTTCTTTCATGCCATTGAAGCAACATTTTACTGATGACTTTTCGGTTTTCTATTTGTCTTTCATTCAGTTATGTGGCACCCATTTTCCTTCCTTTAAAATCTTTCCCATTGCTTGTAAACGATCGGAAGTTGTTTGTTGAGCAACGTTTAATCTTTCTGCAAGTTGTTTTTGACTTTGGCACGCATCTTCATCCAATAATGCTTGTAATAGTTGGTCTTCAAACTTTTTTGGTTGACCTGGACGTTCTTTGTCTTTCACATTGAAATCATCACTTTTAAAGCGTTTAAACCAGCGTTCACAAGTATCTTGAGATGGAGCATGTTCACCATAAGCTTCCCGAAGTATACGATAACTTTCAGTGGCACTTTTCTTCAAAATAAAGTAATGAATTAAAACTTCCTGCAAATGCTCTTTTTTTGGGCACGAAATTCGACATTTTAAAGCGTAAAAATATCTATGATATTAACACCTTCAGCAAATTTGACATATGACGTTTTGAAGCTTGCTGTCAATACAACAAAATAGCATACATATCAAATCACATATATATCAACATATTTGTAACTCCATCTATTGAAAAAAATCCCCATTGTTAACTGGTACACCTAGTATACTAAAAAAATTTTCCACACTTTGATATTTTCAAATTCTGTTTGTCTTATTTATACTAACTGGTTTATTAATTTTTCATGGTCTTAAATTTTCTATATGTAAAAATATTTCTCATATAAACGGCACGCTGTTTACACTTCCAGATCATTTTCTTAATAGACTACAAAGACAAAATAAAACATGTTGATTTCTTACTTACATTGTACCTCATGTCTATTTAATTCTATAGAGTCCTATGAGAGTAAAATAAACATATGTGGGTCTAGCTGTTTGATAATACATAATATTTATTTCAAAATATACAGATGCCTTTATTGTTATAACACACATAATTCAGAATGAGAATCTAATGACTTCCAAGTGATTAACATATAGAAAGATAAAAAATAAACACTTTGACATATAAAACTAAAAATCAGGAGGATCCAAGATGGCGGCGTAGGTAAACACCTAAACTGCTGCCTCACACAACAATTTCAAAACTACAACTAAAAGACAAAACGTCTATCACCCAGAACCACAGGAAAGCTGAGTGGAAGTTCTACAACTAGAAGAAAAAAGAGCATTGAGACGTGCACAAGCGCTGAAAAGCTGAGGTACGAAGGCGCGCAAATCGGGCTGATGGAGGGCGACTGGGAGTGCTGCCTTTTTCAACCCGAAGGGAGACAAGCTCCCAATTATTACGAACTCCAGTTTCTGGGGAGACGCGGGGGACCCAAACTCCTACGGGGATAAGCTGGACTGTCTGCCATCGGGTCAGAAAGTGAGTGAGGCTTGCTTGCAGGGCTGTGGGGACGCAGTCGGAGACGCAGAGTTGGGTAACTGGCAGCCATGGCTGTTTGCCACGCCCTAGCCTAGTCACACCCTGAGACCCCGCCCCACACAACCTACAAACTCACCCAAGCTCCAAGCAGCAGCTTTAGCATATGAATGGCCTGTCCTATCGCAGCTTAACCTAGCAAACTTGCAGCCCCGGTCAGATAGCTCCAAAACCTCCAAACCCCAAGCAAAGAGGAGAAAACTGTAGTTCTCGCTGTAGCTCCTGCTGGGTGGCCTCAGACAGTAGCTGACCTGCACCCCATTGGAGATCCAGAAGCCAGTGTACCTAGTGGTCAGTGTGAGACACCAGATTTCAACTCCTCACATCCATAAGTGACACATTCAAGAGGCAGACTCAGTGAGCACCAAAGCCCCACTGAAACAAGCCCTGCACCATAAGCATGTCTCCAGCGCAGCAGTTCTTCCATTATAGACATAGCGGGTCCTCACAGCCAACTGGCCTGGAGGTCAATTCCTCCCAGTGTACCAACAGCAATCAAGGCTTAACTACACCAAGACTTTGCACTCAGCTCACAAAGGGGTGTACTAAGAGCATCCACCTCAGGTGATTGGGGAGGCTGAGCTACTGGCCCCTATAGGTCACCTAACACACAAAGCCACTCCATCAACACAGGGAAGCAGCAAAATCCGGAGACAAAGAAACATGTCACGAATGAAAGAAATGGAGGAAAGCAAACTAATGGACGACATAGAGTTCAGAACCACATTTATAATGTTACTCAAGAATCTTCTAAAAACCACTGAGGAACTTAGACCTTTAAGGATCTGAATGAGAATGCCAAAAAAATGGAAAAGGACCAGTCAGAAATTAAGCATACACTGTCTAAAATAAAGAATATACAGAAACTCAACTGTAGATCAACGTACCCCAAGAATCAAACCAAAGATCTGAAATGTGAGGAAACAAAAAGCACCCAACCAGAAAAACAAAAAGAAAAAAGAATCCAAAAAGTTGAAGATAGTGTAAGGAGCCTCTGGGACAACTTTGAGCGTATCAACATCCGAATTTTTGGGGTGCCAGAAAAAGAGAGAGAGCAAAATATTGAAAACCTATTAGAAGAAATAATGGCAGAAAACTTTCCCTACCTGGTGAAAGAAATAGACTTACAAGTCCAGGAAGCGCACAGAACCCCGTACAAGAGGAATCCAAAGAGGACCACACCAAGACACATCATAATTAAAATGCCAAGGGCAAAAGACAAAGAGAATCTTGAAAGCAGCAAGAGAAAAACAGTTACCTACAAGGGAGTACCCATACGACTGTCAGCTGATTTCTCGGCAGAAACTATGCAGGCCTGAAGGGAGTGGCAAGAAATATTCAAAGTGATGAACAGCAAGAACCTACAACCAAGATTACTCTACCCAGCAAAGCTATCATTCAGAGTTGAAGGTCAGATAAAGAGCTTCACAGACAAGAAAAAGCTAAAGGAGTTCATCACCACCAAACCAGGATTACATGAAATGCTGAAGGGTATTCTTTAAGAAGAGGAAGAAGAAGAAAAAGGTAAAGATAAAAATTATGAACCACCAAAACCGGTTTGGCTCAGTGGATAGAGCGTCGGCCTGCAGACTGAAGGGTCCCAGGTTCGATTCCGGTCAAGGGCATGTAACTTGGTTGCGGGCACATCCCCAGTAGGAGGTGTGCAAGAGGCAGCTGATCGATGTTTCTCTCTCATCGATGTTTCTAACTCTCTATCCCTCTTCCTTCCTCTCTGTAAAAAAATCAATAAAATAAAAAAAAAAAATTATGAACAACCAAATGACATCAAATACATACCTACCAACAAGTGAATCTAAAAATCAAGTGAATAAAAAATCTGAAGAACAGAATGGACTGGTGAATATAATAGAATCAGGGACATAGAAATGGAGTGGACTGACAATTCTGAGGGGGAAGGGGGTGTGAATGGTGGGAGAAGAGATTGGACAAAAATTTTACACCTATGGATGAAGACAGTGGCGGGGGGTAAGGACATGGGGTGGGATGGGGAATAAGGTGCAGGGGATCTATGGGGGGAAAAAAAAGAGGAACACCTGTAATAATCTGAATAAAGATTTATAAAAAAGATAAATAAAAATAGACTTCAGCCCTGAAAAAAAACAAACAAAAATACCTAAAAATTATAGCTTACTTGCTTCATAAGTCATCAGAATTATTACATTACTAGAGGCCTAGTGCACAAATTCGTGCACAGGTGGGGTCCCACCAGCCGGGCCCCAATCAGGGCTGATCAGGGTGGGGCCTGTCAGGAGGAGGAGATGGAGGGAAGTTGGCCAGCCGGCCCGCCTCAATCAGGGCCCTATCAGGTTTGGGCCAGCTGGGGAAGGGGCCTCGGGCAATTGGCAGGCAGGTATCACCCCCGATTGGGATTGGGGTGCCAACTGGGGGTGGGACCAGCCATGGGGAGGGAATGTGGGCCGGCCGGCCCTGCCCCTGATCTGGGTGGGGGGATGATATGGGGTGGGGCCAGGTGGGGGAAAGGCTCAGGAGGTTGGTCAGCCGGCCCCACCCTCTATTGGGGTGGCGGGTTGCGATCAAGGGCAGGCCGGCAGGGGGGAGGGGCTGTGGGCCTATCGTGGTGGGGCAGGCTTATCGGGAGTGGGGCTGGCCAGGGGGAAGGGAGCGGGCGTTTGGCCTGCTGGCCCACTCTTGATCGGGTTGGGAGAGTCTGATCAGGGGCAGGCTGGCAGGGGAGAGGGGCCACGAGGTTGGCCGGCCAGCCCCACCCCCTGATCGGGCCAGTTTGCTGGCCACAGTGGGCGTCATAGCAACCAGTTATGGCTGTTATGGTAGCTGGTTTTTTATATATATAGATATTTTATCTTTAGGACAGCCACAATCCTGGGCCATGTTTAGTGGTCCCAAAATCAAATCAACCCATTTTTAGTTGGAACAAAACTTATTATGAACTTATATGTTTTACTAATAATCTGAAAGATCTCTACTTGCCAAAAAGTATATGCTTCTATATTAAAGCTTCACCTTCTGAAATAGCAAAACTTCAGTAATAGCAACAACAACCCTTTTCATTCTCCCTAAAAGATAAATCACATCTTTATAAGGAAAAAAGAAACAGAACAAATCATACAGGGACTACGAGACAGTATCATTTTTAAAAATGTTATTTGATATTTAGAGAGAGAGAGAGGGAGGAAGAGGAGGAGAGAGAAATGTTAATTGATTGGCTGCCTCTTGCATGCCCCCTACTGGGAATTGAGCCTGAAACCCAGGCACATGCCCTGACCAGGAATAGAACTGTAACCTTTTGGTACTCAGGCTGATGTCCAACCACCTGAGCCACTGGCCAGGGTGAGACAATATCTTATGGTCTAACATACATGTACTTGAAATTACAGAAAGAGAGAGAAAACAGGTCAAAAGAAATACATGAAAAAATAAGGCTGAGAATTTTCCTCATTAAATAGAAGATATCAAACCAAAGAACCAAGATGTCCAGAGATCATCAAACAAAGGAAAACACACATCATATTTAAAGGTAAAGTCACATTGTATCCAAAGACAATGACACAGCATATTCAAAGACAGAGAAAAATCTTAATGACATCCAAAGAAAAAAAAGAAACACTTTATATACAGAAAATCAAATGTAAGAATTATACTAAAAGTAAGCAAGACACTGATAGAATTACATCTTTTAAGTGCTGAAAGAAAAAAAGACAATCCACAATTCTATACTCAGCAAAAATATTTCATAAAAATAAAGGAAAAATGAAGTCTTTCAGAAAAACAAATATGAGATAATTCATTACCACCAGACTGGCCCTACAATAAATGTTCTCCAGATGGATGGAATATGGTATCAGACAGAAAATTGTATCCACACAAAGAATCAACAACACTGAAAATGACATAAATGAAAGTAAATATGTATAACTTTATTTTTTATTGGTAATTGCTTTAAAAGATAAGTGTCTAAAACAAAAATAGTAGCAATTTATTTCTGTGTTGACAGCACAAATAAAAGTAAAATAAATGACAACAAAAGCACAAGAGATGAGCAGGGAGAATTGGGAGCACACAGTTGTAAAGTACTTAAAGCTATGTGCTATTACATGATGAAAGACTGTGATTAGTTACAAACATGTATGATAAACCCTAGGTTTGCCACTAAAATAATTTCAAAGAAGAGGTATAAATAAGTAAGCAAATAGTGGAAATGGGATAAAAAAACAATACCCAAGTAATCCAAAAGAGGACAAAAGAACAGAGAATAGAAAACAGCTTAATACAATGATAGATTTTAGTCCAACCATATTACTAATTACATTAAATGTAAACAATCTAAACACAACAATTAAAAGACAGAGATTGTCAGACTAGGTAAATAAATAAGCCCAACTAAATTATTCTGTCTACAACAAAAGCATTTTAAGTTGGTTGAAAGTAAAAGTATGAAGTTATGTTGGAAGACAATTCTCCATGGGTCTCTCTCAGGTAAATGTCTGTGAATCTGCTTCTCAGTACTTGGCCAGCAACCATCTCTCCAGTTCCTCCTTATTAACAGGTTTAATAAAGTAGAGATCCAGGAATCTCATGTCTATTGCCAGCATCTATTAAATTTTTGGCAGGTTAACTTGCTAGTTTGTAAGAAGGTAAAAAATCTCCTACCCTTCCTAACTCTTTACATGATATACCATGTTTACAAAAGAAAGCTGAGGTGGCTATATTAATAACTCACAAGGAAGACTTTAGAACAAGGATAATACCAGAGGTAAAGAGGCCATTTCATCATGACACAATAATCCTAAATAGATATGGGCCTAACAAAATTTCAAAATACATGAAGCAAAAAATGACAGAACTTAAAAGAGACATAGATAAATCCACAAGTTGGAGACTTCAACACTCCTCTCTCAATATTTGATAGAAGATGATAAAAATATGGAAAAATTCAACCTTACTAATGAGAAAAATTGTTCAAACTCACAATGAGATACCATTTACACATACAAGAATTAATTTAAGACTTAAGTCTGACAATTCTAAATGCTGATATGAAATAACGGAAGCCCTCTACCATAAACCAATTTGAAAAATAATTTGGCATTACTTAATAGAGATGTGCACAGTCAGCAATTGTCCCTAATCAGCACTTCTACCCATAGTATAACCTTGATAAGTTTGTATACATATGCAGTAGCAGACATGTACAACAGTTTTCACAATAGCTGTTTGTAATTGGGGATAAAAAACAAGAGACAACACAAATGTCCATAATAGTAGAATGAATAAATAAAATTGTGGTATAGTCATATAATGCAATACTATAGAGCAGTGAAAATAAATGAATTACAGCTTTTTATTCAACATGGAAGACTTCCAAAAACTTAATGTTTGGGGGAAAAGATTCACAGAAGAACAAATACACATAAATAGCTCCAAAAACATAAAATAAAGCTAAACATTATATTGTTTAGGGAAATATACCTATGATGTAAAACTATAAAGAAAAGCAAGTAAATGATTAACCAATATTAGGAACCAAAATAGATAGGAGAGGAAGAGGCAGTCAGGGATTTCAAAGTTATTTGTAATGTTCTATTTCTCTTTCTAAGTAGTAGACAGATGTTTTTTATATTATTCCTTAATCTATACATATTCTAGATATTCTCATATTTATTATATATTCATAGTTTAAAATTCTTATGAAGAATAATAATGCAGATTCACTCAGCAAACATTACAAACAAAATAACAAAATGAAAAAGAAAATCATGATATAAAAGTACAATGCCTCTCATTAGGCTCAATTCAACACTGAGACTCACAAGACCCAAACAGGCTACATTAGATATTGGTGATACCTAGCAGTATATAAAACATGAAATATGCCAGAGCAAGGCAGTATCAGGTAGTTACACTTTAACAGGAGTCCTCATAGCAATTCAAGGGATATTCGCTTTGGCACTCCTGGGTGGGCAGGTCAAGAGTAAGAGAATGCGATCACATGGACTGGTGTAGTAGCTACCCTACCTTAGAAGTAACAAATAGCCATCAATAGATCCATTCCCATAGATACAGCTTCCTGAGACAACAGGACTTGCTCAATTATAAAAGTTATCAGAGTTATCACACTCAGGGAAGCCCAAAGTTTGTAATATCCCACCAGTATTTACAGTTCATATGTAATTTATTAATCATGAGTCATTTTTACCAAAAGCAATGGTGCTAGGTTACACAATTGACAGTCTATCTTTATCAGGTTTCCAGGTGAATAAAGCTAGGAAGGCCAAAACTGACCAGAGGAAAAAAAACTATTATTAACTATACTCACAACAAAAAGGGAGATTCAATTTAAAATGGTATTAAGCTAGTCATCTATTAATATAGTTCATTGACTCTAACATGTCAATGATTATAAGACACTATTAATTTTTGCACTAAGAAATAAATGCTGCTAGATTATAAGATACATCCCAATTACTGAGTTATAAAAAAATGGGAGGGAACTGTACTTCTTAGAATCAATGAAATACATAACCCATGTCCCAATTTTTCACTAAAATATTTAAGATATACAGCCCTACCTTGGACAACTAGTCTGCTCCAAAATAAACCAGATGCCTACTAAAAACTTTCTTAGATGTGTAAGGTTATATTCTCTCAATAACTCTCTTCACCTGTTCTAAAAACACAACTTCCAATTTCAACATAACTGATGGGGCATAGCTCTCTCCATCCTGGATGTTACATTAGTTTCCACCACCGATGAAATCACCAAAAGTCCTAAGGACCTTTACAACCTGGAGACTTTCATGTAATACTCTGGTGAAACAAATACACACCACACTGTCTCAGGTTATCCAAGAATAAGTTTGCTTCTACAAAATAGAGAGACTGGAGACTATGCAGTGAGGACAGGGGAAAAACTCTTAAACTTCAATCTAGTAGAGGTGCACTGGATGAATGTTTTCATCTAAGTGGGCTGTGCACAATTATTAGCTTCATATATCTTGGAGGGAAATTCTATCAGATTATGAGTGAGAAATGAAGATGATTATATGGACTTTCCATACTCTGTCTATTGGCAAAACACCAGGACTGAATAAATAGCTTCTCATTTATAGATGGTTAAGGATGGGACCTACACAAACATTCAGAAACACAGATAAAACATCTTCTTAAAATGCCAAAGAAAATGATCCTATCTAATAAAAGAGTAATATACAAATTAACCATCACTCCGCTACACCCACAAGCCACGCCCACCAGCCAATCAGGAGAGAGTATGCAAATTAACCCAACCAAGATGACTGCGGTCACAGAGAGAGCAGGGGGAGGCTTGGGTTTCTCCGGCGATGGAGGAAGCCAAGCTTTCCGCACACCCTGGCCGGCACAGGCCTCCACTCCAGGCTACAAAGTTTCAATTATAGAAGATAAATAAATCCCAACAAAAATGGCGGCAGCCACGGAGCTGGAGAGAGCAGGAGGCTAGTGTTGCCCCTGGCGATGGAGGAAGCCAAGCTTCTGCAGCCCTGGCCTGCTTGGCCTCCGCTTAAGGCTACAAAGTTTCAATTATAGAAGATAAGTAAATCCAAACAGAAATGGCTGCCGCCATGGAGTGAGCGGAAGGCTTGGCTCCACTCCAGGCTACAAAGTTTCAATTGTAAAAGATAAATAAATCCCAGATACCAGGGCCTCTGCTTGGGTCGCCGGGGGGCATGGCTGGCCTGCAAACCACCATAGGCCCCTCGCCCAGGCCACCCCATGCCCCAAGGGAACCCCCACCCTGATCCGGGACACCCTTCAGGGCAACCAGCTGGCCCCCACCCATGCACCAGGCCTCTATCCTAATAAAAGAGTAATATGCAGATTGACCATCACTCCAACACACAAGATGGCTGCCCCCATGTGGTCAAAGATCCTGCCCCCACAGGGGAGGGCAGTTGGGAGGGACCAGGCCTGCAAGGGAGGGCAGTTGGGGCGATCAAGCCTGCAGGGGAGGGCAGTTAAGGGGTGACCAGGCTGGCAGAAGAGGGAAGTTGGGGGTGAACAGGCCTCAGAGAAGGGCAGTTGGGGGGGACCCAGGCCTGCAGGGGGGAGCAATTGGGGGGTGACCAGGCCTGCAGGGGAGGGCAGTTAGGGGTGACCAGGCCTGCAGGGGAGGGCAGTTAGAGGCAAACAGGCTGGCAGGCAGCAGCAGTTAGGAGCAATCAGGAAGACAGGCAGCGAGCAGTTGGGAGCCAGCAGTCCTGGATTGTGAGAGGGATGTCCAACTGGGATCGGGCCTAAATGGGCAGTCGGACATCCCTCGAGGGGTCCCAGATTGGAGAGTGTGCAGGCTGGGCTGAGGGACAACTCTCCCCCTCCCCTGAATGAATTTCGTGCACCGGGCCTCTAGTCTGTAATAATTTACATTGAGAAATGGAATACAGAAAGTATCTGCTGTGTGTTCTCAAGATACATGATAAAACGTTTCCGTGAAACATTTTTTCATAAGGAAGATAATCAGTTAAAAAGGACAGGAATAAATAAAAATACAATAGACATATGCAGACTAAGATATAAATGGAACTCAAGAGATAAGAAAAAAAGAAAATAATATAAACAACAATAGCAAAACCCACACTCAATGAGAAATAGAATACTGCAGAAAAACATATCAGTAATTTAGAATATGAAAACAAAAATGTTCACCAAGAATGCAAAAGGACAAAGCTAAAAATCAGAAGGAAAAGAAGTATGAAAAAGAAATGTGGCTCTTTTTATGGTGCTTCAGAGTGTCAGCTGCTTCAGGATGAAGCTGAACATCTCTTTCCCAGGCACGCGCTGCCAGAAACTCACTGAAGTGGATGATGAATGCAAACCCTGTACTTTTTATGAGAAGTATATGGTCACAGAAGTTGCTGAAAAGCGCTGGGTAAAGAATGAAAGGGTCAATGTGGTTTGAATCAGTGGGGCGAACGACAAGGTTTCCCCATGAAGCAGGGTATCTTGACCCATGGCTATGTCCCACTGTTACTGAGTAAGGAGCATTCCTGTTATAAGACAAGGAGGACTGGACAGAGAAAGTGCAAATCTGTTCAGGGTTGCACTGTGAATGCCAATTTCAGTGTTCCCAGCTTGGTCATTGTAAAAAAAAGGGGAGAGGGAAGGGGGGAGATATTCCTGGTCTCACTGATACTACTACTGTAACTTGTCACCTGGGGCCCAAAAGAACTAGCAGAATCCGCAATTTTCTCTAAAGAAGATGTCGGCTAGTACATTGTGAGAATGCCCCTAAACTAAGCAGGTAGCCCTGACCGGTTTGGCTCAGCGGATAGAGTGTCAGCCTGCGGACTGAAGGGTCCCAGGTTCGATTCCAGTCAAGGGCATGTACCTTGGTTGCGGGCACATCCCCAGTAGGGGCTGTGCAAGAGGCAGCTGATCGATGTTTCTCTCTCATCGATGTTTCTAACTCTCTATCCCTCTCCCTTCCTCTCTGTAAAAAATCAATAAAATATATTAAAAAAAAAAAAAAGCAGGTAATAAACGTTGGACCAAAACACCCAAGATTCAGCCTCTTGTTACTCCATGGGTTCCACATTACAAACATCAGAATATTGCTCTAAAGAAACAACCTACTAAAAAAAATAAGGAAGAGGTCACGGAATATGCTAAACTTTTAGCTAGGACAACAAAGGAGGCCAAAGGAAAACACTAGGAACAAACTGCCAGGAGACACAGCCTGTCTTCTCTGAGAACTTCTACATCTAAGTCTGACTGCAGTAAAAAATGAGATTTTATAAGAATAATACATAAATAAGATCAGACATCAAATCTCAAAAAATAAAAAAAGGTGATCCAATCCACAAATACAGATTTTTTTAAAAAACAAGCATAACAAATGGAATAGAAGCAATAATCAAAGGTATAACAGAAGAATAAGACCCAAATAAAAAGCACCAGCATTTCTATATCAAAAGGATTTTCTCGTCTCAGTCAAAAGTAAAAGACACCAAAATAATGTTTAGAGAATTTTAAAGGAAAAAGCCTGGGATTCAAGAATATTCTGTATTGAGCCATGTTGCCATTAACACGTGAATGCAACAAAAAGTCATTTTCAGCTATTCAAGAATTCAGAAAAGTAATCCACATGAGCATCTCCTGAAAAATAGTACCTGAAAACACGAGGCAACTGAATTAAATCAAAATTGGTGTACTAGTTAATAATGCGAATTTTTTTCAATAGATGGAGTTACACATATATTGACATATATGTGATTTGATATGTATGCTATTTTGTTGTATTGACAGCAAGCTTCAAAACTTCACATGTCAAATTTGCAGAAGGTGTTAACATCATAGATATTTTTACGCTTTAAAATGTCGAATTTCGTGCCCAAAAAAAGAGCATTTGCAGGAAGTTTTAATTCATTACTTTATTTTGAAGAAAAGTGCCACTGAAAGTTATTGTATACTTCAGGAAGCTTATGGTGAACATGCTCCATCTCAAGATACTTGTGAACGCTGGTTTAAACGCTTTAAAAGTGATGATTTCAATGTGAAAGACAAAGAACGTCCAGGTCAACCAAAAAAGTTTGAAGACCAACTATTACAAGCATTATTGGATGAAGATGCGTGCCAAAGTCAAAAACAACTTGCAGAAAGATTAAACGTTGCTCAACAAACAACTTCCGATCGTTTACAAGCAATGGGAAAGATTTTAAAGGAAGGAAAATGGGTGCCACATCAACTGAATGAAAGACAAATAGAAAACCGAAAAGTCATCAGTAAAATGTTGCTTCAATGGCATGAAAGAAAGTCTCTTTTGCATCGAATTGTGACTGGCAATGAAAAGTGATTTTGAGAATCCCAAATGCACAAAATCATGGGTTGATCCATGTCAACCATCAACATCAACTCCAAGGCCAAACTGCTTCGGAAAGAAGACAATGCTCTGCGTTTGGTGGGATCAGGAAGGTGTGGTGTATTATGAGCTTCTAAAGCCAGGTGAATCCGTTAATAGTGATCACTACCGACAACAAATAATCAGTTGAACCACGCTTTGATCATTAAACGACCAGAATGGGCCAGAAGACACGGCAAAGTAATTTTGCTTCATGATGATGCACCATCACACACTTCAGAACCAGTTAAAGACACGTTAAAAGATCTTGCCTGGGAAGTATTAACCCACCCGCTCTAATTCTCCAGATCTTGCTCCTTCAGATTACCACTTGTACCAATCGATGGCACAAGCACTTTCTGAGCAGCACTTCAAAACATACGAAGAAGTGGAAAATTGGGTCTCTGAATGGTTTGTCTCAAAACAAGGAAAGTTCTATTGGGATAATACCCACAAATTACCTGAAAGATGGGGGAAATGTGTAGCTACCAATGGACATTACTTTGAATAAAGCACTTTCAATGTTTCTCTTGAAATTATTGTGTTTTCTTTGATTACAAAATCTGCATTATTAACTGGTACAGCTAGTAAATTATGTTGTCTAAATAGATTAGTGGTTATGCTCCATACCAAATTAATATGTAGAGTTGAGTCCGAATTGTTCTATTGAAGTTTAATACATAAGCTAAAAAAATTTTTGAAAGAAAAGATGTACAGTTTAAAACATTCAACATTTATAAGTTAGTCTTAAAGATTAAGTTGGAAAACTGAGTGAAAAAAAGATAAACTAAGCTAAATTCTTTGCATTACATATAAAATACTTTGTTCTTGAATTTTACTACAACTACATTTTTGTACATATGCTTTTAAAAATGATTTCTGTATCTATGTTTACAAAAGAAGTCTGTGCTGCACGCCACCCCCCCCCCCCCCCGCTCAAAAAAGGAAAGAGTAAAGTAAAATTAAAAGAATTAAAAATAGTGACAGTTAATGATATATCACGAAATATTCAAACTAAAAAGAAACAGGAATAATTTTGACATGGAATAAAAAGAATTCAAGAAAAAAAGAGCTAACGGATCTCTAGTTTGACAAAAGATATCTACAGCTACTCAAATGCAGTCTAAAATTAGCTATTTTTTATAGCTCTGCAACAGGATAAGTATAAAACTTGGAAGCATTTAGAAACTTTTATGGCAATCCACCTGTTTAATATAATAGTAGTTTGTATTTTTCTTGTTGGTTTTTCTATCTCTTCATTTGTTCTAGTAATTACTTTTAATGTATCTTAAAGAAGTATCAGAAAAAATTCTTTACCACAAATAGTTTGAAAAGAACTGCTTAAATACATATCCGTTATGAAGTCTGATGTGCCAAATAACACATCAAAATATACAAAGTTCAAACAATTAGACATGCAAGGCAAAAATAAAGAACAAAATGGAAATGCAAAGAATCTCATTACATGACCAATTAAATTTTTTTAAAAAAGGTATATAGAAGATGAAAACAAATTATAATCTGTCACATTTTCTTTAGGAATTCATCCTATACTAGTATAATAAAAGGATAATATGCAAATAAAACGGCAGAACTGGACAACCAATCAAAGCGTAATCCTATATAATAAAAAGGTACTATGCAAATTAACCCTCACGCCCTCAGGAGATGGCTGCTTATGACCAGGCAGGCAGGGGGGTTACTGAGGGACAACCAAATGACTGAACAAGCAGGCTGCATGGGGTGACCAGGCCGGCAGAGGGAGTTAGTGAGGGACAACCAAATGACTGAACAAGCAGGCTGCATGGGGTGACCAGGCCGGCAGAGGGAGTTAGTGAGGGATGACCAAATGACTGAACAAGCAGGTTGCGTGGAGCGACGGGGCCGACAGGGGGGTTAGTGAGGAGTGATCAAACGACTGAACAAGCAGGCTGCGTGGGGCGACCAGGCTGGCAGAGGGGGGCAAGTTGGGGGCAACCAGGCCAGTGGGGGGGGGGGGCAGTAGGAGGCGACCAGACTGGCGGGGGGGGGGGGGGGAGCAGTTAGGGGTGACTAGGCCAACGGGGGGGATGCAGTTGGGAGCAACCAGGCCGGCGGGGGGGGGGGGGGCAGTTGGGGGTGACCAGGCCAGCAGGGGGGGCAGTTAGCGGCGGACAGGCCAGCAGAGGGGGGCAGTTGGGGGCAACCAGGCCGGCAGGGGGGGGCAGTAATGGGTAACCAGGCCAGCGGGGGGGGGGGGGCAGTTAGCAACCAGGCCGGTAGGGAGGGGGCAACCTGGCTGGCATTGGGGGGCAGTTAGGGGTGACCAGGCCAGCAGCGGGGGGAAGTTAGGGGTGATCAGACCAGCATGCAGAGGCAGTGAGGGGCGATCAGTTGAAGGGGGACTGGGGGAGGGATAGTTAGGGGCAACCAGGCAGGCCGGCAGGTGAGTGATTAGGAGCCAGCGGTCCAGGATTGTGAGAGGGATGTCCGGGATTGGAGAGGGTGCAGGCTGGGTTGAAAGGACCCCCCTCCCATGCATGAATTTCGTGCACCGGGCCTATAGTATACTAATGATATGCTAAGGCTGCTCAACTGCTCGCTATGATGTGCACTGACCACAAGGGGGCAGACAGTTGACCGGTCGACCAGTTGCTATTACGTGTACTGACCACCAGGGGGCAGATGCTCCGACTAGTAGGTTAGCTTGCTACTGGGGTTTAGCTGATTGGAACTGAGCGAGATGGGCTGGACACGCCCTGGAGCCCTCCCACAGTCCCTCCCCGGCCCAATTGTGCACTGGTGGGGTCCCTCACCCTGGCCTATGCCCTCTTGCAATCCAGGACCCCTTGGGGGATGTCAGAAAGGCGGTTTTAGTCCGATCGCACAGGCCACTCCCCGTGGGAGGTGCTAGACGCAGGGCTCGTGGCTGGTGAGTGCTGCTGTGGCAGCGCGAGCCTCTCCCTATGGGGACAGATTGGGGGCGAGCCCGCGGCAGGCACAGTGGGGCCGGGATGAGCAAGAGCAGCAGGTAGGAGCTGCAGGCGGCGTTGGACTGCGAGTTTTGGCCTGATCCCTGCAGGCTACCCACAGGGACCCCACCTGTGCACGAATTCGTGTACCGGGCCTCTAGCTTATTATAAGATGCCCTGTCAGTTTAATATCAGCTTTTCAGGAGGAAAAATTATTATAAAATGTACACATTGTGAAATGTATTATAGCCTCAGAAATGTTTAAAAAATGTTTTAAAGGATTAATCAAGGAAACAATAGTATGTCAACAATTTGATATCAAATAACTGGAAAACTAATTGTCAAAGAAACATTTATAAAGATATTGATGATATAACCAACTCTAAAGAACACCTCAATAATTTTGAAAAATTAAAAACTATGCCATAAAAAGTATGGCAAAAACTGGCTTTCATCCATACTAAAAATCACTTAAGGATTCCTGTTTTCTTGTCTTTTTTTTTTTTATGCTGTTGGGCAAAATTATGTATGAAGAAAGGGTCTGCCAACTTTGAAGACTTGGAAAACAAATTAAGTGGCTCAAAACATGCTAATCTATCTAGCCTCCCAGTTTTCTGATCTCCTTTTATATAGAAGTCAAAGGAAGAACTCAATGTATTTCATGTCAGATCACATATGCCTCTGCTATCCTCTTCTCCCTAGCTCCCTACAATCTTATTTAAAATGTAGGATATTATTTAGGTAGTAGTTAACATTAGTGCTTTCTCAAAAACCTCACAGTCTCCTTATCTTTCTACTATGGGGCCCACTGGCCTAATCTACCCAGCCTAATACAGTGACATGGTAAAAGCTGACTGAATAAAGGATTATATACAACCTAGGGGCCCGGTGCACGAATTCATGCATGGGTGGAGTCCCTCAGCCTGGCTGGAGGTTGGGGATGAACAGGGCCAGCTGGCCAGGGGGAAGGAGTGCGGGCCTATCAGGGCTGGCCGGCCAAGGGGAGGGACCGTGGGAGATTGGCCAGCCACAGGAGGTTGGCTCTGGGAACACACTGACCACCAGGGGGCAGCTCCTGCATTGAGCATCTGCCCCCTGGTGGTCAGTGCACGTCATAGCTACCAGCTGGTCGTCCGGTCATCTGGTCATAATGGTCACTTAGGCATATACATATACATATACATATACATATACATATACATATACATATACATACACACACACATGCTAGAGTCCCAGTGCACGAATTCATGCATGGGTGGGGTCCCTCTGGGTGGCCTGCAGGGATCGGGCCAAAACTCGCAGTCCAACGCCGCCTGCAGCTCCTACCTGCCGCTCCCGCTCATCCCAGCCCCACTGTGCCTGCTGCAGGCTTGCTCTCAATCAGTCCCAATCCAGAGAGGCTTGCGCTACCGCAGCGCTTGCCAGCCATGAGCCCTGTGTCTGGTGCCCTTCCAAGGGGAGTGGCCTGCGGGATCGGGCTGAAACTGGCTCTCCGACATCCTCCGAGGGGTCCTGGATTGTGAGAGGGCACAGGCCAGGCTGAGGGATCCCACCAGTGCATGATCGGGCCGGGGAGGGACCATGGGAGGGCTCCAGGGTGTGTCCGGCCCATCTCGCTCAGTCTCAATTGGCCAGACCCCAGCAGCAAGCTAACCTACCAGTCAGGGCATCTGTCCCCCTGGTGGTCAATGCACGTCATAGCGACTGGTCGACCAGTTGACTGTCTGCCTACTGGTCGTCAGTGCATGTCACAGTGAGCAGTTGAGCAGCCTTAGCAGATCATTAGCATATTAGGCTTTGATTGGTCGGTTGTTCTGCCGTTCTGTTTATTTGCATATTACCCTTTTATTACATAGGATAGATTAGAGCACTATATATGTTAAAAAACTCAAAGCAATATTATTATGAATTTATTCTATATGATGAGTATTTTCCACCTATGCTATACAGTTTAATCATCTAAAAAGCTCTCCAAAGGATGATCCTACTTCTTGGTCTGTCTGTCAACAGGAGTGGTCCTGGAGGGTGTGGCTCTGTTGGTTGGACGTTGTCCTGCACGGAAAGGTTGCCATTTCATTCCTGGTCAGGGCACATGAGGAACTACAGGCTCAATCCTAGGTAGGGGGCGTGTAGGAGGCAGACGATCAATGTTTTGCTCTCTCTCTCAAAATCAAATAAAAAAAAATCTTTTTTTTAAAAGGATTGGTCTCATGATAGAACCAAACCCCAAAGAAAAAAAAAGTAAATCAAAGATAGGATCCTTTTGAAACTGTTCATTTGAAGTCAGGTTTTTAAAAGATTAGTTCTCTAAATATGATGTGATAAAATCAGGAATTTTTCTTCCATGTCTAATATTTAAAATTAACTTCAACTAAATGTGATCTAAAAGCCTAATTTAAGATATAAAAGCTCTTTATAAAATGAAAAAAAGTTGTTTAAACAAAAAGTATTTACCATAAGAATAAACAAAATGGGAAAAATATTTGCAACTCAATACAGAGAGAGACCAATTTTTCTAATATCTGAAGAGCCTCATGGAATTAAAAAGCAAAAGACCAAATGGTAACAGGTAAATGGGTGAAAGATGAACAAGTAGTACGTTGAAAAGGAAATACAAATGGCTTTCAAGCATATGGAAAGACACTCACTCTCATGCATAATAAAAGAAACGCACATTAAAACTTTACTGAGATCCATATTTTTATCTATTAATTGGCAAAGATCAAAGCATTTGAGAACATAATTTTGGTGAAGACACGAAAAACGTCTCATATTGCTGGTGGGAGTACAGATCGAAACAATCTTGTATTAGTTTTTCCTCACTTGATGAAATCCTTGTACGACATTTAAAAAATGCAGTACACGAGATACTAAGCCTAGTATGGGCTGTTGGTCATTAAAAAAAACCAACCTGTTACAACTGTCTGCTTTTATAGAATTGTTTATATAATAAAACAGAAAGGTAGGCAAGTTTAAGTCTTGCTCCATCTGCTACTCACCTCAGATACCTTACTGTGTGCACATACTGGGTGCTCTATAGATACTTGTTGAGTGAATGGAACCAGTAATGATGCTAAGGGATGATGAAAATGAAATAAACAAGAAAAACAAATAAACTAAATTTACCTGAATTGTTGAATAAATTGCTTACAGGGCACTGTCACAATGGCAAATGTTTCCTGAAAAATGAGTCAGCCAGCAACAGTAGTATAGTCGATTGTTTCAGTAATAGCCCCATAATGAGTCAGTCACACGCTCTTACAAAACCTCTCCCACACTGACTCTGGGCTTGGCCATGTGATTTGCTTTGAACCATGGTACAACAAAAAATATATGGGTCTTGCCTTCACTTTCTGCTCCTGTAAACCCTAGTACTGCCTCCTGATGAAGGGGAGCCTGCTAGAGATACATGGTCCAACAACACCTCAGCCAATAGGCAGCACCGATACCCAGACCTATGAGTAAAGCCATCCTAGACGAATTAGTTTCCAAGTGACCTATCAGTTAATTGTACCACATGAGCCAGCCCAGCCAGAAGCAGGAACACAGCTTAACTGAGCCCAGCCCAGATTCCTGGGCTAACAAATGGCTATCTTAACGCCACTACATTTTGGAGAGATTGTAATGCAAAAACATACAAGTTGGGAGGGGGAAAAGGATTGGTGGTCAAGGAAAATTTTTGCTTTATCTGTTTCAGTTTTAAAAATTTCACAATGAGAATATATTCATAAACTACTTGTCTAATTAAACTAAACTTATAAAATACTTTATATCACATTGATATAAAAGTCCTATCATCACCTTATAAAGACACATACATAAAACAAAATAATTCAGTCCAAATGGGAACATGAATTTGAGGAGACATTAACGTTGCTCAGAAAAAAAAAAGGGGGGGGGGTCAGTACAGAGTACCAGGGTATATTAACATACAAAAAAGTAGTAAGAAAAGATGCATGGTCAGTCATGTCTCAATAATGACTATTATCAAATTCTGGAAGTATTGCTTCTCCACTTCTGTTTAGGCAGGTAATGACCATTTAATACATGTTTCCTCATTTTAATCTTCATATGCTATGAAATAAATATATGCTGAATAACTTCAGGCAAAAGTTAATTGACCTATCCATGCCTCATTTCCTCAATTGTAAAATGGGAATAACAGTACCTATTTTATAGAGTTGTTGCAAAGAGATTAAATAACTTAAAACAGGGCATACCGGAAGAGCTCAATAAAAGGTTTATCACCCCTGTCAATAAAATGATGTAAAATTATGATGTTTTGACTAATCTGACTTCTATTTTAAAATCACTAAGCATCATCAACCAAGGAGTGATCATCAAATTAATTCAAAAGTCTTTCTAAATAACTTCATGAAAAAAAAGAAGAAAAAACAATGTTATTAAAAAACAAAACAAAATAAAACCTGAATATATATGTAGAAAAAATATGATGAAGAGAATTAAAACTCCAGGCAATAATAAATTCACTCAGTCCACATTCCACAATCCAGGTTTAAAAACCACAGGCTTCCAATTTTTGTGTGTGTTACCATTTCACAAAAGGCAAAGCAAGAAGACAGCAATAAATCCTATTTACTGTGACCACTGGCACACACACTTTCAATACATTCTACCATCATGGAAAAAAAAAAGGCATTATTCATGGCTTGGAAAATAAGGTTCTTTCACAAGACGTTACACTTAACCTAATCTGCAGCATTGGAAAACGGTAGTTACTCCTTGATCAATGGCTTAACCTTGCCCTTCTTCAAGGCAATAACAGGCCTGGACACTTGTGTGTGTGTGTGTGCACGCGTGCATGTGTGTAAAATCAACAGTTAAAAAAAAAATCAAGCCTGGGTGGGGTACTTATAAAAAATCAATTTTTTTAAAAGTGTTTCAAACAGGTAATTACACGGCCTGTAGACATGTGAGTCAGTGACCAACTGTAAAAAGCCTTACACTACAATGTGCAGGTATTTTAGTTTGTCCTATTGTGAGGGATGAATACATGTTACAAAAATTCCATTTTTTCATTTCAATTCAAGTCAAACTTTTCCTTTAAGTGAGGTAAAATATATTTTTAAAGTTTTATTGAATTTATTAGGGTGACATTGGTTAATAACGTGTTATAGGTTTCAAGTGTATAATTCTATGTCATAAGTATACTGTGTTGTGTGTTCAAAAGTCAAACATTTTAAAGAATACTTACTATATACAGAAGTAATGCAGCTAATTCTGGCGTTAGAAGGGTAAAGTAACACTTATGTTACTATATATATATAGGGTGTCCCAAAAAAAGTATATACACACTTGGAATCATTATAAAGGCAGTATTTATTAAAATACATTTCATTTTCAAAATTGAGCCATCAGCTGTCAAAGTGTGTATACATATTTTTTTGGCTGGTAATTACATTTAATCATAATAATCCAAAGAGGTAGAAATAACCAACTAACTTTACAGAGGTGGAAATTAAGATTCACAGAAATAAAATAACTTTCCCCCTGTATCTCTCAGCAGTAGACAGCAGTGTGGAGAGTACTAGGGGGTGCCAGGAGGCACTTCTGGGTAGTGCCATGTGACTTATTCCTACAGACAAACACAACACCCAATGTAGTAAGTCTTTTATCAGCAATATGAAAGGGGGCTAGGACTATGGGAAACTAAAAAGAAAATCTTTTAGGAATGGGCAAAGGAGTCACAGAAGGCTTTAAAGAGATTGACATTTGAGTTGTCACTTTAAGGATAAGTAGGATTTATCAATTTCAATGCCAAGGCTCACCCCCCCCTCATCCCCAATATATTAACCAAAATAAATTACTTACTTGAAATTGAGAAAAACAATTTTGAGAGAAATCTTCCTCAGATATATTACTCCATAGTTTTAAAACAAATAATATGATGACAGTTTAATTTTTAGGTTGCTTTTATGTGGCTTGTCTTGGTTTTTATTCTGAAATGAAATTTAGATTAGTCATTTTCTTGTTCTGAGAAACTAGGAGTATGCCAACATGTTTTAACTTCACATTTTTTCACATATCAACATGTATTCTTACAAAGTCTTTCATTTCATCTTCTCAAACAAAATCTAATTTAATATATAAATTACTTTGAAGTGTAAATATATATACAAAATAAGGTAGTTCTTTTAATTCTTGTTATACTTCCTTGGTAAATGTAATAAATGTAAGAAAAATAGAAAACTCTTGTTATATTGTTATATATTACACAAACATTTTTGAGGTAACACACTTTTTTTTTAATCATTTATATAGTAAATGCTCTTCCAACCCAAAGGAAATGAAAAAACTGTCCCCAAGGAAATTGACCTCAAATTCTTAGTATTTCCCACAACTATCATCTAAAAAGAAAATAGAATTGGAAAAAAATAAATCCCTAAATTTCCCAATGACAATTACGACTCCTTTTTCTCAAAATTTACTTTGCTAGGCATATATTCAATTTCTGCTGCAGAAAACAGTCCAGTTTGCCAGTACTAATTAAACAATAAAATATTTTTCATTAACAAATGAAATATTTAAAAATCTATTGAGAACTGGAAGAAACACAGATCATCTGGAAAATTTAAAAGGAATGACCCTCAAAAACTGAAAAATACCACCCACACACCAAAAACAGACTGTCGTAAGAGGATTTTACTTATAATTTATTTTTGTCTCAAAAATGCATCCATTTTATGTTTGGACAGTGGATTTTTTTTTTCTTTTAATTGCCTAAGACACCTACTCCTGCCTTATTTGTATCTTATTTGTATCCTACCTTAGAAACTAGAAATTAACACAATTTACCCAAAGTTTACTGTACCTTAACTCCTAGTATGTCCTCTATTAGTATCACTGTGGTGTTAAAATGGCAAGCAGGTACCAAAGTGACAATATATCACACCGTATACCATATTTTACCTAGGGCTAATGGCAACATTCTTTAAAGCCTATTTAATCCCAACCAACCTTCTTAACTCCAAATCATTCTCCACTCATATTTTAATACAATCACAAGCAAAACGAGAGAAAGTTTAATATTAGCAAAGGAACTTGAAAGGTTTCCTGATAGGAATGCCCTTTTTCTTTGGAAAAAAATTATACATACAATTCTAGTATCAATTTTTATGTATTATTCCTCTTGCTATAATCTAACCTTTATTATTATTTTTTAAAGACAATAGCTATAATTATCATAACAAATCCTATTATAATCTATTCTGCAGGAAGGTTTTTTAAGCACTATTGGGCATAGTATGCCCTTAAAGATTTCTAAGCTGTGTACATGCAGTTTCTCTAAAGTTCTGTATATTCATCTTTCACCTATCAATGTCTTCCTCCAATTAACTCTCAGGTTTGGAGGGCCAGTGTGAGGCAGTGAAAGCTGAGAGTTAAGATCCTCGGTTTTCAGACCCAGCCCAGCCCCACATCAACCAACTATATAGGACACTGGACAAATCCCTGTACTTACCTACCTAGATTTCAGGGTTTTTTGGTATAAAATAACAGTATTTGACCAGAAAAGTGTTTCCCAACCTTTTCCACATTGTAAATAATATTAATTGAGCACACTGGCCAACAGAAGGGCGTGTGGAGAAATCGACACAGTGCCTGGTGAAAAGAAAAAAAGCCTCACATTTTTAATATAATTATAGAAGAAAAAGTTTAAATGAAGTTTGTAATAATATGAATTAATTTAAAACCCAACCTTTTTCACATCAGGAACAATATTTCAAAATAACAATGATGCTTCATTTTTGCAGAACGCAGATACACTATTAGGCAGTCACCTTGCAGCAAGCTAAATGGCAAATCAGAGGCACATAGCTAGAAGGATCCAATTCAGGCAAATACAGAGTCAGGCCAAGAGCTGGCCCCCACCCTGGATAACATCCCTGCCACACTGTCTTCTCATCTCAGTGGGCTGCACCTTGCACTGGGTGACATGCTACAAACTCAGGTAGCAGCTCCAGGATCCCTTCTCCATGAGAAGTAGCTACACACTGTGTGGTTGGCTAGATTCCCAAAAGTAAAGCACCTCCTTTAATGCACTTAAAATATCAAAAGGAGCAGAAACTGCTAGTTGCTTATCATGCTATCTGCTTACGAGAACCTCACAGCCTTCCTTAAGATCCTACTCTGCTAGAGCCACCCACCAAGTAAGCCACCTAACATCAATTGGAAGCTCTGAATTAGAAGACCTCTAGCAAAACCTAAAATTAAACAGTATTGCAGTAATCATTTAACAACTGTTACAACTACGTGTAAACAGTTGTAAAATGATTTTATTTTTGTTCTTCCATCCAATTCCTGCAAGCACAACATAATTTAAAAGTTAACTTTCAATAGGTATTACATGCACGTGGTAAAAATTATTCAAAAATTACCGAACAGTATACTAATTTAGTCTCCCACCTTTGACCTCTAGACCACCAGTCCCCCTCACTATTACCAAACTCTTATGTATCCTTTCAGAAATGTATTATTTTATATTTATAATATATATTGATATTTACATGTAAATATGGTTTTAAAAACCACTCAAATGGCATGATACTACATGGAGTCCTGCATCTTACTTTCTTTCCCCTTAATATATCTTAGATGTGATATCATAGCAGTACACATAGTGTTGCCTCATTATTTTTAAGAAATACTGCCTAGTATTCTACTGAATAGACATACCATCATTTACTTACCCATTCCCCTACTGATTTATGTTTAGGCTGTTTCCAATCTTTTGCAATGACAAATAATGCTGCCACAAATATTCTTACATGTTCATTTGCCACATATACAATCTTTTAGAAGATAAATTGTTGAATAAAATTACTAATGCAAAAATATATGTGCATTTTTAATTTTAAAAATGATTTCCAAATTGCTTTCCAAGAAAATGAGCACTTCATATTCCCACCAGCCGTTTATGAGAACGTCCATTTCCCCTTCCTCTGACCCTCCCCAAGTTATACTATGTAACCAATCTTTCTTAATTTGATAGGTAATAAAAGGTATGATATAGGTTTCATTTACATCTTCATTATAAATAAAACTGCACATCTTTTTATATGAATTCTCTTTGCTTCTTTTTTTCTATTGGATTATTTTCTAGGAGCTCTTTATATATTAAGAGGAAATTAGTTCTTTGTGAAAAGTGTACAAATAAGATTTACTAGTCTGTTTCTCTTTTAACTTTGATTTTTTTCTCTATACAGAATTTTATTTTTATGTTGTAAAATTCAGCAATATGGCTTCGGTTCTACTTCATACTTTAAAAGGCTTTCACTGTTGCTAGATTATATTAAAAATAATTATCCTACATTTTTTGCTTGTTTTCATATTTAAATATTTTTATTCATATGGAAGCCAACTCCCCTGCGCCCCCCAGATGACTAGCTATCTCAACACTGTTTACTAAGTAATTCTTCTTATCATATACTAAGTTGACATATATATATATATATTTCTGGTCTCTGCTCTGTTTCATTGCTGTCATGTGCCAAAACCACACTACTTTTCAAAACATTTAAAAATCAGCTTATATATAAATGAGTATAATAAAACCAGAAATTACTGGCCTGCTTTAATATAAGAATCATTTTGCAGTTCCTATGTTGAATTTATATAATCAAGTTAGACACTATAGTCATGCAATTATGCATTTTGGTTGATACTTATTTTGGTGCTCAGTGTGAACCTCAATTTTTATTTTACTACATAAATAGGAACCATATCTAAAATACCAGTTCTGCCAAAACCGGTTTGGCTCAGTGGATAGAGCGTCAGCCTGCGGACTGAAGGGTCCCAGGTTCGATTCCGGTCAAGGGCACGTAACTTGGTTGCGGGCACATCCCCAGTGGGAGGTGTGCGGGAGGCAGCTGATCGATGTTTCTCTCTCATAGATGTTTCTAACTCTCGATCCCTCTTCCTTCCTCTCTGTAAAAAATCAATAAAATATATTAAAAAAAAATACCAGTTCTTCCTTAATTTTGTACATGGTCAATTTTTTATAAATTGTAAAATCAACACATGTTCTCTGTAGAAAACCTGAAAAATACGAAACACACCTCCTAGAGATAAACAAACTTTACATTTTGGTGTATTTTTTTCTGCATATTTAATAAATGACTATTTTGTAAACTGATTTTTCCGCATATAATATATTGACAGCATTTTCCCATATTGTTTTATATTCTTCTAAAACATTATTTTAATGACATAAATTTTATTATGTGAATATGCCGTTTGTGTAACCATTTCCCAATTGTTGGACATTTGGGGTTGTTTTCTGTGATGACTATCATCTATTGACTAATTCCTGCAACAAATGCTTGTTTTAAGCATGTAGTAAGCTTTGACTATATAATGGCGAGCAAAAATGAACACAAAGACAGCATTAAGGGAGGTTATGGGGGTGGGGGGGTGGGGAGAAAGACATTAATCTCCAACATATTATAAAATTACAACTATAGCAAATGTTATGAAGGAGAGTTTACAGAGTTTTGAGAGTCTATGATAGGGAAGGCTTCCCTAAGGAAAGATAAATCAAAGTATAGGTGAAGGAAACGGAAAAACATTCTAGGCAGAGGGAATGGCAGGTACAAAGGCCTCATTGTGGGAGGGAGCGTGGCAAGAATAAGGGACTGAAATAAGGACAATAAGGCTGAAACACAAAGAGCAAGGTAAGAAGAACATGGCTCAAGCCATGACTGAATAGGAAGGTAGGGGCCAGGTTATGCAAGACCTTATGAGACATGTAGATGCCACCACACAAGATAGGTAGCTTTGTCCTTATCCTAAAGGCAATGGAAAGCTACTGAAGCCTATCAAGTGGTAGGTGCTATAATCAGGTTTGTATTTTGAAAAGATCCCTCTCATTACAATGCAGAAAACAGATTACAAGGGAACAGAATGGACTGGGGTAGGCCAAGATTAGGAGGCTATTGTTGCAAATACATCCCCAAAATGCTAGTTTAGACTAGGGTGGTAATGAATAATGAAAAGTAGATGGATTCAAAAGATAATCAGACTTTGCCCAAAGATTTACATTCATAGATTAAAATCCCTGAAACTGAAATTATTGGGTCAAAAAATAACATTTGAAGGATTCTGACATGCATTGCCAAGCTGCCCTGCCAAGAGCAATTTTCATTTCATTTGTAAATTACCTTGTATCTGTTCCTCTATCAGAATTTTAAAATTCTTTTAAAATTCCTTTAACATGACTTAATCCATACTTCCTTCATGAAGCCTTCCCTGACTCCCCTTTTTGCCACCAGAACAGGTCACTAATCATGTCCTTCTTTGAGGCCGGACTCTTATTCACATGTCTACTATATTCCAAACTATGTTTGAGTTATGTCTACATATCTATCATCTCTACCACACTGTAAGCTTCTGGAGGGTAAAAGTTGTTCAAAACAACTGCACCTAAAAAAAATAGCTCAATACTGCACAGCAGGTTCTCATTAAGTGTTCACTGAATGAATGGAATTGTGTATTACCAAATTCTACTGTGTCCATAGACTTGAGGGCTCCTGATTAAGCCTTTGATTTACTGATTGTTACTTTAAATCAAATATAATACAGAAAGCTAATAAAATTTTCTTCTCAGGACTTCAAATACCTACTAAATAAAGTGACCAATTTTGTTTGTGGCAAATCACTAAATCTCAGTAGTACTCATCTTTCTAATAATTATATCAAATAGGTATTATGTAACCTTAAAATATTTTTAAATGGTTTAGCAAAAAGAGGCTATGAACAAACAAGACTGTATTAGAGAAATTATGTGTAATTTGAGTTGATAAATGAGCAACTACATAAATTATAGAGCACTTCAGAATTACCAAGTTCTTATGTTGAAACATCTGATTTCATGTTTTACAGTTAGCATCTATAACATCTACCAGAATTTTCACTAGCTGGAGAGACTTAGGGGACTGGCAGAGTTCCTTACAGTAATCTGAAAGACAAGCAGCTCCCTCCATAAGTCTGTCTGACCTACTTTAATTGCTTTGTGAACATCTCACTACACACTACACTCTTCTATTTACTCCTACTCTGCATCTCAGCAGGAAAGCTTTCTGAAAGTGTAATTCTGCTTAACTTGGTGCTGAGAAAGAAAAAGAGAGAGAGCCATCTAAACTCAACATAGAGTTACATCCAGCAACTAACTAAGCAAGAGTTGGGATGTGGAAACTGGACAGATTCCCAGGTCCACCTGAGTCAGCTCACAATGAAGCCTGAAAAAACACTGTCTTGTACTTATTTATAACCTTACTTCCCTCCATTAAACAAGCTACCAAAATGTTGTTATACTGCTCAATACATTGTTATGTCAAAACAATGTTTAAAACACTTAAAAAACGACTAAAAGAAAAGCAGAAGAGGTTTCTTTTTTGTAAGTAGTAATAATAATGATAGTAGTCGTAGTAATTCCGTTCACTCAGATGAAGAAAATTTAACTGATTCTCTCAGGTATCAATATCTTCAGTCAACAAGGTTTAAATCAGTAAGGATTTATCATTCAAATTTGAATATGCCACTTTAAAAATACTTTTTCAAATTTCACAAATTTAAGATATGGGAGCTTTTAAAACTAAGACATTTATTTCTTAAATTAAAAGATATGCACTCAAAAAAACAGGACAATCAGGTCAACTGGACTGTTTTCTAAAGCAGAAAAATACTTTTTATGCAATAACAGAAAAACTGAACTAGTAAAAATGTAATAAACCAATCAGGTCAGAAATTATAATATAAATATGAAATCACCACTTTTGGGGGAAGAAAATTTCTCCTGCTGCCGATTTTAGGATCTCATTTTTAAAGCAAACTTGAGTTTTGAAACACCTTGTCTCCAAACCAAGATAAAGAATTAAGGACTTCCAAAATTAATTACTACATATGAGAGTTAAGTATGGTACTTTATTAACATAGGTTTATCAAGTGTTACATCTTGTCGTTAATTTACTAATTCATAAATCTATAAACATAGTTTGTACTTTCAAACAGTGTCTTCATTAAAAATTGTAGCATTCAGACTTTTTCTAAGCCAGACTGACCTCCCTTTTTTATTAATTATTTTCAAATTTTATTTTATTGGGTAGACTGGAATAGTTTTCTTTGGAGAAAGAATTCAGAATTAGATAATTACACAGTTTTTGTTTATTAATTAATACTAACTTTACTAGGAGTTTTGGACATGTTAAAAATGCAGGCTTGATTTCTGAAAGCTGTAAACTCTAAATGCATTCCAGTGACTTCAAAATTTTTCACCTGTTGAGAAAAAAATTTTTTTAACTATACTTACAACAAATTCAATGTGATAATCCTTAACAAGTTGAAGTATGGGTTTCTCTGTAGCAAGTTTTATATTCTCAATATATGTACAAAAAAAATCTTACTTTTATATTCATTTATATTATATATTTCAAGATGTAGTTTAACAAAACAGTATGGGTTTTTTTGGGGGTGGGGTGGGTGTAATTTACTGTAAGATGTCCAGAAGATATAAATATTTCTTATAAATAGTTTACATGTATATTTTTTAAATACTGAGAAACACGAAAGTACAACATTCTTTATTTAAGGAATGCTTTTTCACGTAATAGAATTATTCTAGCTCATAGTAAAATTTATTTACTTCCACAAACAAAACTTTTCTATAAAACAGAGGGATACATAATTAATGACTAGTGTAGAGGGGGGGGGAAATGTATAGAAAAGTATTCCAATCATGCAAACTGCAATACACAGAAATGCCACAGTATATCCTATGAACATGTCCATTTATAATTTGGAAATCTGGCTGAACATAGCTGTATCAACGTCATTATCTTATTCTTTCTCTGCACCTGAAGAACAAACAGTATATTACACTGAAATTTCAATTAGACACGAAGACCATACCACTATATTCAAAAGGGCAGAACATCTATCCTTCAGAACACTGTATTGCCTCCATTTTCCAGCCTCCAAAGTTTAAAGTGTTACACTTTCAACAAATTGTTAACAGCACTCAAATTCCCCATCTTGCAAGGTCCTTATCACCAAAATATTTTTCACTATTTTAAAAAGAAATACTCTACCAAGTCATACTAACAACCTTGACATTTTTAACAAAGAGAATTCCCATTAAAAGATAACTGCTTGGAATGAGTGCTTGTGTGGGGAAAAGGAGTGCTACGATGGTGGCAGTCCATAGAAACTGCAGTAAGATGAACGGGTGATTAGGGCAAGGAGCATCAAGTGGGAATTGCTATCTAAAATCCCACAGGACAACACATAGCTAGAAGATCATCCCTTTCCGAAGGCAGCTCCATTATTTCATGTAGGCAGTTCAAAGCTACAATGTAGAAAGGCAAAACAACTAAGAACAGCTTGTAAATTTGGCCACTCTCCTATTTATATTTTCACAAATCCCCCAAAACTTGAGAAAGTACCTTTTGTCTGTCCCCACCTCGTTCTTCAAAATAGTTTTGTTGTTGTTTTAAATATACGTGCATTTACAAGGCAACTCTACAACTCAGCGTAGGAGCATGTGAAATGTTTGTGTTGCTCAGTATAGCTTTGGTCCCTAAGAAACGTACGCTATTAAGCGAGAGGTTCTAGGCACCATAAACCTGCATTTCCTACTTCCCACGGACGCATGTTTCCCTGAAGGCATTGCACCTGAAGACGCTGCCCCGCCCCCAGACTTGAAGGCTGTAAACTCCCAGGAGTCACGACCTACACACGCGGCCAGCGGAGCCACACAGTCACTTCAATGAGGAAGATTATCTGGCCCCAGGCGCCACTCTCCAGCCGACCGCATCTCCGGAAGGGGCAGAGGAGAGCGCTGGGAGAGGCGGCGACGCGGAGCGACTGACAACAGAGCTGACACTTCCCCACTCCTCCTAAAGCCATCTCCAGAAAGGGGCACTTGGGGGACGCCGGGGGAGTTCGTGGTCCCACTAGCGACCGACCTCGGAGCGAGGCCCTGGGAACCCGTTCCCGCAGGACGTGGCGCGGCCACCTGGCCCGGCCTCCGGGGCCAGGGCTCCAGGGTTCGCGGGCGCTTACTTCCCCCGCCGCGACCGGGAGCGTGGGTCCCGCACCCCGCCGCCGCGCGCAGTGTAAACACTAGGTGCCCGCCGCCTGCCCTCCGGGGGGGCGCAGCGCTCCCGCGGATCCACATTGTTGAGCCTCTTGTCACGCACGGAAGGAAAGGCGAGGGCGGAGGGGAGGGAGACGCGGCACAGCTCCGCGGAGAGGGCCGGCGCCGGCGGCAAGCGCGCGTGTGCGCGGCAGGGAGGGCAGCCCGGGCGCCCCGCCGGCTCCCGCCCGCGCCCCGCGCCCGCTTACCTGCCGGGGTCGCTCCGAAGACTCGCACTACCGGCACCTTCTTGACAGGGGCCTGGGTGAGGGGGGATTGGCAGATGTCCAGCCCCTGCAGCGGGCTGGCCATGTAGTAGTCGGCAGTCACTATCCTCACTGAAAACATGTTCGCCGCCGCCGCCGCCGCCTCTTCACCAGCGACCTGGAAGCGGCAGCAGCAGTGGCAGCGGCGCCTTCCGCAGCGGCGTCCCCGCGCCTCCGCGGCGGTCCCCTCCCCTCACACAGACACCTGGAGCGGCGGCGGGCGGGGCGGTGTCGGCGCTGCTGCCGCCGCCTCCTCAGGAGCACCCGGTGAGGGGCGACAGGAGACGAGCCCTCGCGCTTCCTTCGGTGCTGGTGCTGCCGCCACTGCCGCCGCCGCCGGGAATCACACGGGTTCCTCGGTCCCAGGCTGCAGCTCTTGTTGCCATGATGATGATGTCACGGACGCAACCACTGGGGGAGGGGAGGAGGAGGTGGTGTGTGTGATGGAGGGAGGGCCGCGAGTAGTTGGGGGAGGGAGCGCGGCGGGAAAGGGAAGGAACGGGCGGGAGCCCGAGCGGGACACCCTGGCTGTGAAGGTGTTTTCTTCCCCGCCCGCGGGCGCGCAACGAGGGAGGGGGCTGGCGGAGAGCGGGGCCCGTGCCCGATGCGGGGGATCGATGACTCGGCCGGTGGGCACGGCCACCTGGGTGAGGGGCAGCGGAGGGGGCGGTGGAGCGCCGATATCATGGATGGGCTCGGAGGGGCTTGCGGGGAGGGGGGCGCCCGTGTTCAGGGCCGTTTGGGCGGCTGGGCGGGATTGGCCGGGGCTGCGGCGCTCGCGCTCGCCTCGCCGGCCGCCATTTCGCGCCCCGCAGAGAAGGCGGGGGGAGGCGCAGAGACGGCTCTTTACAAGGTAAGGAAACCCGCCCGCGGGGGAGGGAGAGGAGGCGCAGATCTCGTGCCGCCGCGGCCTCGCGGGAGGGGCGGGGGCGCGCGAGCGCGGGCTGCGGCCTATAAAAGGGCCGCCCCGGCGCTGCTGCCCGAACGTGCGGCGCGCGCTGCCACGCTCAGTCTCGTGTTCTGCAGTGTCTCGCCCGGCCTCCTGGTGAGATTAATTCACGCTCGGCTCTGCTCAGCTTTGCCCAGAGTTGGCAGAGCCAGTGCGCCGGAATGCCCTCCACCGTGTTTTTCTCCCGCCCCTCTCCCTCCGCCCTGGTATATCCTTCCTTGGTTTGCACCTCGGGTCAGTAGACTGCGCCCCGGGCGTGCGCGTGAACAAGTCAGGACATGTCAGCTGCTGGTGACTTCCCTCCTCTCCCTCCCCCAGGGGAATGTAGGGTTAACCACCTTTCCGACAAATTTTCGGCCAGAGAAAAGGCCAATGAAAGTCATCGTGTTAGATGCGGGCGACTCCCTCCGGGTGTTGTTCATTAACAGGTGCTAGGCTTGGGGAAGGGCCATTAGACCAAACAACTTTAGTCAAAGGAGGCGGGGGGGGGGGGGGGTGCGGAGTAGGGAATGCAGTTTGAAATCGGGAAGAAGAAAAGGGGGTAATACCATGCTGCTGGTTAGTCCATTATATTGGAACCGATAAGTTTTTTGTCTGACTTGGTCACTAATACTGGGCGTGACCTTGAACAAAAAATTTGCTGTCTTGGGGCCTCCGCTTCCTAGTCTGTGAAAGAGTTTCACATAAAAAAAATCCATAAGGGTTTCTTCCCAACAAGAAGATGAAAGCGGTAGGAGGCAGAAACCATGGTTTCAAATATGAGCTATGCCACCGAATTGGGACTTTGGACAGTCATTTTCAATCTTCCCAAATCAGAGCTCATTCTTTCACAGTTGTGTTATTACAGGTGTCTTTTAATGGTTAGTAGGCTGCCATTTGAAGTGGTGTGAGAGGTCCTCATTGGAAACCATTGTGGTTCTTCAAATAGGAAAATCAAAAGGCTCAAAGGACAGATTGCTGGTAAGAAGCTGCCTGTAAATTCCGTTACATGTAATGCTAATAAGAATATATGCTCCACGGGATTTGAGACTGATTACCACAGTAAATTAGCCTGCTGTTTTCAACCTCAGAGCATGATTATAAACATAGGTGGCAAGAATTCTAATATACAGGAAATTGCCTACTAATATTTTTAGATGCATAATCTCTTAAATTGATTTAAGTTTTAGAAGGCTATGGGAGTGAGTTAAAAATAAGACTACCATGTTAAATTGCATTTTCTGGCAAAATAAATATTTTGCACAAGCTGAATGTCAGGTGTACAATACCAGCGATTCTCATAGCATTCTCTGGCACTGGAGTGTTCTTTAAAGTTGAATATTCTGGCTTTACTAAATCACATTTTTTGGGATGGGGCCTAGGAATCTGTATTGTTGGCAACTGCACCCATCACATTCACAATTCTCAAATAACATATGATTGAGAATCCCTGTACTGTCCTATATAATAAAAGCCTAATATGCTAAGTGTCCGGTCGTCCATTCAACCAATCAAAGCATAATATGCTAATGATATGCAAAGGCTGCTCAACCATTCGCTATGATGTGCACTGACCACCAGGGGGTAGACACTCGGACCAGTAGGTTAGCTTGCGAGATAGGCCTGACACGCCCTGGAGCCCTCCCTTGGTCGCTCCCCAGCTGGCCAACCTCCCTTGTCCCTCCCCGGCCCAGATGGTGCACCGGTGGGGGTCCTTGGCTTGGCCTGCGCCCTCTCACAATCTGGGCTGAGGGACCCCCCCCCAGTATTATAATAAAAATAGATCCATAATATTTAAGTTAATTCTGTTCCTAACTAGAAAAAGGTAAAAGCATCGAATTCACAGATTAGCTATTTCTGGAAAAGTATTTCTTTCCTCCTCCTTGAATCAACATCACTTACTTTAAGAAAAGTCAACCATAATTCCAATCCTTCTAGAACTCCAAGGAAAGAATATTCACTCTTGAAAAACATTTGCAGCACGAAATTAGGATAGTGTGTTCATTGCCTGTATTTGAGTTTAAGTGGATGTTCTACTGAAAACCTGGTAATACTCCCCTAATTAATCACTATAAAATGTGTTTTATAAATATATTCTCTTGAAGTACAAAAGAACTCTGGAATTTTGAATCAGAATGAAAAATGACTTTGGTCAGATCACTTTATTTTTTGGAGCTTGTTTCCTCATCTATAAAATGGATAGTAATTCCTGTTTTAACTTCTCAGAAATGTTAGAAGGTTCAAATGAGAATGTATGTGAAAGTTTCATAATAAACTGTTGACTTTTAGAAGTTTAACTCACCTAAAAACAATAAAATCATTTGAAATTGTCTTATCTAATACAATATGAGAAATGCCAAAATTGAACTCTACACTTAATATCCTTAAAGCACCTCCTTTTTAGTTGTTATTGTTGAGTGGCTTCTATTTGCCAGGTGATGTGAGATATAGTAAGAAGCAAAACACACATGGTCCCTGTCATTATCCTAGCTAATAAAAGAGTAATATGCAAATTGACCATCACACAAAGACACAAGATGGCCACCCCCATGTGGTCAAAGATGGCTGCCTCCATGTGGACACAAGATGGCCGCCACAGATGGTCTGCAGGGAAGGGCAGTTGTGGGAAGTTAGGGGTGACCAGGCCAGCAGAGGAGGGCAGTTGTGGGCAATCAGGCCAGCAGGGAGGGCCGTTAAGGGTGACCAGGCCAGCAGAGGAGGGCAGTTGGGGGTGACCCAGCCAGCAGAGGAGGGCAGTTGGGGGAGACCAGGCTAGCAGGGGAGGGCAGTTTGGGGGGACCAGGCCTGCAGGGGAGAGCAGTTGCGGGGGGGTGGGCAGGCCTGCAGGGGAGGGCAGTTGTGAGGGACAAGGCCAGCAGGGGAGAGTAGTTGGAGGGGACCAGGCCTGCAGGGGAGGGTATTTGGGAGCCAGCAGTCCTGGATTGTGAGAGGGATGTCCAACCGCCCGTTTAGGATTGGGCCTAAACGGGCAGTAGGACGTCCCTCAAGGGGTCCCAGATTGGAGAGGGTGCAGGCTGTGCTGAGGGCCACCACCCCCAACCCCGTGCATGAATTTCATGCACCAGGACTCTAGTAGAAATTATAGTCTAGCACCTTAGAAAAGTATTTTCGTCATATGACCTATGCTCACATTGTCATGCATGTCTGTAGTAAAAGCCTTCCCAGCTTTCTGCACCGATACTGTTCAATGTCTGTTGGCAATTTATAACCTAGCACAGAAGTCAATGGCTACCATATTTTTTGGCAGATATTGTAAGATGACTTACTACCCATCCAACCCTTTTAGCTCACTTTCTTGTTCTTTAGAAGCTTAGAAAATAAAAACTAAAGGTTCCAGACTCACTTGCAGAAAGAGTGCTGGCATGAGAATCTTTAACAATAGCTGGGGGAGGGGAAAGACCCTGATTTGTAGCATTGGCCACTTTTCATGGTGTGAATACCCCTAAGCTATTGAAGTCACTTTCTGTATGTGGTTAGTTGGAGAAGATGCTAATGATAATGACATAGTTTCAGCAATATCACTACATATGACCTAATTTCCAGCAATCAGATGCACCCATTCAAAACCTGGATCTGAAAGTGAGCAAAATGATACCTCCACTGCACTGGGGGAGATGGGATTTTCTGGCAAACACCATACATGTAAATGGTAATTGACTCCAGATAAGATGGCAAGTCTTGTGCGTGTCTAGTTCTTCTGAGTAACTGGAGGGAGTTCTGACATCCATTTTTAGAGTTATAGGTGCTGACTGGCAGGTGGTGCTGGGATGGGTTTCTGTGATGTAAGATGAGTGTCCTTCCTAGTTTGTTTTTTCCTGGATGTTGTTTCTAGCTATGTATTTAGCGTTCAGAGATCTGTGAGCTAAATACTATCCTTTAATTCATTTCTATTTAAACTAGTTCAGTCATGGCAAGCTATATAATTTGTGAGGTTCAGAGCAAAATGAAAAATGTGGGGTCCTTTGTTCAAAAGGCAGGGGAAAAGTGCCATATATCCTAAAATATAAAGCTTTTTCTGTCTTGTCATCTCTCCTTCAACTTGTCATGATTTTTCTATTTGGTTTTTAATGTCATTCTAAGTAAAGAAAATTTGAGTTTTAAATTATTAGAATGAATTTTACCGTTCATTTTTATATTGTGCAATGCCATTTATAAATGCAAATATAAGAGCATTTAACTCATACATGGGAGCACCAAAATTACACAATTCATATTTCATAGCTTGTGCATGCATATATGTATTGCTTATCAGAACAGTGTAAATGCTGCACAAAACCAACACGGCTGTTTTTATTTCCCTTCTTGATCAGCACACATCCTACTAACCTGAGTAAGGAAGGTCTGAAAGGAAAAGTAACTATGGACTGCCCTAGCAGTCCCCTTCCTTCTATGGCACCGTTTTTGGTGTAAAAAGTAATGCACAAAAGTAAGAGGATATGATAGTGTTTTTTTGCTCACTTTGTTAGGATGCCTTGCCTTCTTTCTACACCTGAAGCAAGTTCTGGTTCCAATGGAAAGCATAGCCTCTTCAAGCTGTCAGCACCTCTATTAAATCAGTCATAGATGTAATACGCTTACCTTGAACTCACTTTGTGACTTCAGAGTTCTTATATGTCATAGGTCCACCAGAATCCTGTGCTTATGAGGGATCATGAAGACTGTATACAAACAGGGTGGCAAGGAAGAAAGAAGACATCCATTGCCTCCCCTTCTTGTGTATATGATGCATTGTACCACTGGACTTCATTTGTAAAATAGACGTTCAAACAAAGGTATTAAGATTTTCAAAATGGTGACTGCGGAGCATTAAATCAAGCACTGGGCCCAGTCTGACTGCACAGTTGGCATACCTGTGAACTTGACCCTGAGTTCTGTTTCTCCAGGGGCTTTTCTTGGTATTTTGAATGAAACAGATCATTGTGCAGGATATTTAACATCCCTGGCCCCTGGGAGTACATGCCACTGTGACAGAAATGCCCCCAAAGAGGAGTGACTGCTCGCCACTGAATTAGAGAGGACTCCACTGTCTACAGCCAGGAACCATAATCTTACAGAGCCAGGGAAGGACTTGTGCAGTTTTTGATAGTGATTCTCAAGCAGAGCAAAATATATAGTCAAGTGAAAAAAATGTAAAAATTTGCATATCCGGCATAGCAGAATTATAGTGATTTTCCTCCATTGTCAGAAAAATGATACCACCTACACTGGTGATGAAACAAATATTTGGGATGAAAGTTTAAAGGTGATCATTGGAGCCCAGCTGGTGTTGTTCAGTGGTTGAGTGGCAACCCATGAACCAGGGGGTGATGGTTCGATTCCCGGTCAGGGCACATGCCCAGGTTGCAGGCTTAATCCCCAGTAGGGGGCTTGCAGGAGGCTGCCACTCAAAGATTTTCTCTGATCATTGATGTTTCTATCTCCCTCTCTCTTCCCCTCTGAAATTAAAAAAATATAAAATAAAAATAAAGGTGATCTGTGGGTTTTATGTCACATACATATAAATGGTAATTGACTCCAGATAAGATGGCAATTTCTGGCAGTTAAGAAAAAGAACAGGAGAGGATCCAAGATGACGGCGTAGGTAAACACCTAAACTGCTGCCTCACACAACAATTTCAAAACTACAGCTAAAAGACAAAACGTCTATCACCCAGAACCACGGGAAAGCTGGCTGAGTGGAAGTTCTACAACTAGAAGGAAAGACAAAAGAGCATTGAGACATGCACAAGTGCTGAAAAGCTGAGGTACGGAGGCGCGCAATCCGGGCTGGCAGCAGGCGTTGCTTTTTTCAACTAGAAGGGAGACAAGCCCCCGATTACTCTGAAATCCAGTTTCTGGGGAGACGTGGGGGACCCAAACTCCTACGGGGAGAAGCTGGACTGTCTGCCATCGGGTCAGAAAGTGAGGGTGGCTTGCTTGCAGAGCTGCGCGCAGGAATAATTGTTTACTGCACTGGGGCACGGGACGCGGTCAGAGATGCAGAGCCGGCTAACTGGCAGCCATCGCTGTTTGCCACACCCTAGCCTAGTGATGCCCTGAGACCCTGCCCCACATAACCTACAAACCCGCCCAAGCTCCAAGCAGCGGCTTTAGCATATGAATGGCCTGTCCTATCGCAGCTTAACCTACCAAACTTGCAGCCCGAGTCAGACAGCTCCAAAACCTCCAAACCCCAAGCAAAGAGGAGAAAACTGTAGTTCTCACTGTAGTTCCTGCTGGGTGGCCTCAGACAGTAGCTGACCTGCACCCCATTGGAGATCCAGAAGCCAGTGTACCTAGTGGTCAGTGTGAGACACCAGATTTCAACTCCTCACATCCGTAAGTGACACATTCAAGAGGCAGACTCAGTGAGCACCAAAGCCCCACTGAAACAAGGCCTGCACCATAAGCGTGTCTCCAGTGCAACAGTTCTTCCATTATAGACACAGTGGGTCCTCACAGCCACTTGGCCTGGAGGTCAATTCCTCCCAGTGTACCAACAACAATCAAGGCTTAACTACACCAAGACTTTGCACTCAGCCCACAAAGGGGTGTACCAAGAGCGTCCACCTCGGGTGATTGGGGAAGCTGAGCTACTGGCCGCTATAGGTCACCTACCACACAAAGCCACTCTGTTAATCCAGGGAAGCAGCCAAAATGCAGAGACAAAGAAACATGTCACGAATGAAAGAAATGGAGGAAAGCAAACTACTGAATGACATAGAGTTCAGAACCACGTTTATAAGGTTACTCAAGAATCTTCTAAAAACCGCTGAGGAACTTGGTGAGACCTTTAAGGATCTGAATGAGAATGCCAAAAAAATGGAAAAGGACCAGTCAGAAATTAAGCATACACTGTCTAAAATAAAGAATATACAGAAACTCAACTGTAGATCAGCGTACCCCAAGAATCAAACCAAAGATCTGAAATGTGAGGAAACAAAAAACACCCAACCAGAAAAACAAAAAGAAAAAAGAATCCAAAAATATGAACATAGTGTAAGGAGCCTCTGGGACAACTTTAAGCGTACCAACATCCAAATTTTTGGGGTGCCAGAAGAAGAGAGAGAGCAAAATATTGAAAACCTATTAGAAGAAATAATGGCAGAAAACTTTCCCTACCTGGTGAAAGAAATAGACTTACAAGTTCAGGAAGCGCACAGAACCCCATACAAGAGGAATCCAAAGAGGACCACACCAAGACACATCATAATTAAAATGCCAAGGGCAAAAGACAAAGAGAGAATCTTGAAAGCAGCAAGAGAAAAACAGTTACCTACAAGGGAGTACCCACACGATTGTCACCTGATTTCTCAGCAGAAACTATGCAGGCCTGAAGGGAGTGGCAAGAAATATTCAAAGTGATGAACAGCAAGAACCTACAACCAAGATTACTCTACCCAGCAAAGCTATCATTCAGAGTTGAAGGTCAGATAAAAAGCTTCACAGACAGAAAAAAGCTAAAGGAGTTTATCACCACCAAACCAGGATTACATGAAATGCTGAAGGGTATTCTTTAAGAAGAGGAAGAAGAAAAAGGTAAAGATAAAAATTATGAACAACCAAATGACATCAAATACATACCTACCAACAAGTGAATCTAAAAATCAAGTGAATAAAAAATCTGAAGAACAGAATGGACTGGTGAATATAATAGAATGAGGGATATAGGGAGTGGACTGACAATTCTGAGGGGGAAGGGGGTGTGAATGGTGGGAGAAGAGATTGGACAAAAATCTTACACCTATGGATGAAGACAGTGGCGGGGGGTAAGGGCATGGGGTGGGGTGGGGAATCAGGTGGAGGTGATCTATGTGGGGTGGGGGGAGAGGAACGCCTGTAATCTGAACAATAAAGATTTATTTTTAAAAAAAAGAACAGAACCATAGAAAAGCAGTGGGAACCATCTTACTTTCCTAATCAATTAGCTGAAGGGATTGGAAGGCTTAAGTAAGTAGGGCAAACCCTGGAGGCAATTGCTATCAACTCCTTAACCACTCTCATAAACCTTTATGCAGGTTTTCACAATTTATTGAAAGTACCTGCCTGGGTATAACGTTGCCACATAAATATGTATTGCCTGAATGGTAAATAAAGTATTTTTGGCTAAAAGGGGTTTTCTCTCTTTTTTTAAACTAAAGGGAAGTCAAATTAATCATTGTGGTGCGAGCTGAATATCTCTCTGTTCTCATCTTTTTAACCAATTAATCTTCTCAGTTACAAGGAGAAGCAAAACGTATTAAAAACAACTCTCAACTCTCCTACTTCCATAAATTATCAGTAATAGTTTTAAGGGAGAGACCAATGAGCCTATAAATTAAAGATGATGTTTGAGGAACAAAAAATGAAAGAAGCTTTCAGAATAGAGCAATATTAGATCTGATGCTTAAGCTCTCCAGGACCCTCATTTAAATATCCTATCTAGAATTTATATTGGAGCATTTCCAGTGGATTATGGCTAGGAAGGAAGAGACCAAACACACAGGGTAATGTCCAATTAAATTCCCAAATCTCAGAAACAAGGTGTCTATATAGAGCAGCATATCTCAGAGTAGTTTTCCCTGGCTCCAAAGGCCCACTGCACTTTTCACAGTTAAGTCACGTTCCAGGAAGACTTCACGAATAATCTTTGTTATTTTTAAAAAATATGTTGTTACTGATTTTAGAGGGGAAGGGAGAAAGTGAGAAGCATCAATAGATCAATTGCCTCCCACACTCACCCTGTTGGGGGACTGGCCCTGACCTGGAATTGAACCGGAGACCTTTCTGTGCACTCACTGGATGATGAAGCTCAACCAACTGAGGGCTGTCTAAACTAGTTTAGGGAGAGGAATAAAGACTTAAAGAACATGACTTATTGAGCCAGGGTAATATTCTCAGATGTGTAGATACAGATCAACACTTTACATTCTTTTACCTTCTCAATAAAATATTTTTTCAATCTTAAAAGGTTTTAAATAGCAAACCATTAAAATATATATGGGATCGCCCAGCCGGTGTGGCTCAGCAGTTGAGTATCACCCCAGGAACCAAGAGGTTGCTGGTTCAATTCCTGGTCAGGGCACATGCCTGGGTTGCAGGCTCCATCTCCAGTGTGGGGCATGCAGGAGGCAGCCGATCGATGATATCCCTCTCCCTCTCTCTCTTTAAAAAAAAAAAGGCAATAAAAACATTTTAAAAAAGAAATATGCAAATCGACAAACAGCAGAACAAATGGTCGCTATGGGCTGGGGGGGGTAGGGCGGCCAGTGGGCAGCGCCAGGCTGCCAGTTAAGGCGGGTACCTTGATTGCCCTGCCTGCCGGTCACCCCATAGGTGGCCCTGATCGCCAGCCAGGCGTAGGGACCCTATCCTCTATATTGGGAACAGTCTCTTAGATTTAAAAATTAAAACCTGGCAAGGCTACTCTAACACTGAAAAAACAGGATGATGTAGCAATGACGTGCATGGACTCTGGCTTGCACATTTTGTGGTCAGCCCTAATTCTGACACTTAGAACTGTGTGACAAAGCCAATTACTTCTCTCTGCTTCAGTTTTCCACCCGTAAGATGGGGGAAATGGTACTACTGCCTCAGAAGGTTCATGTTATGTACTACTTTTTATAATCATCTACAAAAAATGTAGCTGCCCATACAACAGCAAGATGCCTTTCATCTGTATGAAAAGTATGGTCACTGGTGCATGCAGCGTCCCGGATTGTGAGAGGGATGTCTGACTGCCCATTTAGGCCCGACATCCCTTGAGGGGTCCTGGATTGTGAGAGGATGCAGGCCAGGCTGAGCCGCCGCCCCCCCCCCCCCCAAGTGCACGAATTTCATGCACTGGGCCTCTAGTATATATATGACATGCCATTCCATCCGGAGGTAGCCATTATTCACATTTTAGTCCATGTTTTTCTAAAAAAATTTTCTAAAAATATATTACATAGTGGAAATAATGTCCTTTTGTTGTTGTTTTACTTTCCATTACAGCACAAGTTTTTCCATGAAAATTAAAATTCTTCATATACATTTTTTAATCGATGCAGACTATGCTGTGCTGTGGACATAAGCTAGTTTACTGTTTTCCCCCTGTTGGCCAACAACAGAATGTTTTACATCATTATAAATATCCCAGCATTTGCTCCATTTTGGGTCCTTTTTCTTCATTTTTAAACATTTTAAAAATATGTTTATTGATTGTAGAGAGAGAAGAAGGGAGAGAGAGAAACATTGATGTGAGAAAGATACATCAGTTGGTTGCCTTCTACATATGCCCCAACCAGGAATTGAACCCTTGACCTTTCAGCCTATGGGAGGATGTTCCAACCAACTGAGCCATCCAGCCAGGGCCTATCTTAACCTTTACCTTTACAAGGAACTTTTATAGTTCATTATTTGACAACATCAGTTCCTGGTACATGCCATGTTTCTCCTCTCCAAAAAAGAATTGTATGTGATAATCTTTCTGCCCAGTTTGCTCTTCCTCTCTTCACCTCACTTTTCCCAGTTAGTTTATGCTTTGGATTTTAGGTCAAAGGTCACTTCTTCACGAAAGCCTTTCTAAACTCTATATTTGATTATGGGTCCCAGTAACATATTCTGATTGTACTGTGTTCCTTTTTTCTATAGCACTTACCTCTGATTTTAGTAATCCACTTGTGTATTATTTGATTAGTTTCTCTTCCTCCCTTTGGACAATAATCTGTATAAGAAGTTATTTTAAGGTTGTTTATAAGGCCTATTAATGTGGTCTCATTCATATCACTGACTAGATGGGTTAAAGCTTGAGATTAAAATACAATTAGTCAAAAAATACATATGTGGCAGGCATTAAGCTAGGTGTTAGGAATATACAAGTGAAAACAGCAAGCATTACTTTATCCTTCATGGTGCTTATAGTCTGGTTTGGCAAACTTTCTGTGAAGGAACTGATAAATATTTTTGTTTTTTCATGCAACATGGTCTCTCACAACCATTCAACTCTGCTGATGAAACACAATAGCAAACATCCTATATAATAAGAGTCTAATATGCAAATAGACCGAACGGCAGAACAACCGGTCGCTATGATGCACACTGACCACCAGGGGAAGACACGCAATGCAGGAGCTGCCCCCTGGTGGTCAGTGCACTCCCACAAGGGGAGCACCACTCAGCCAGATGCTGGGCTCACGGCTGGTGAGCACAGCAGCAGTAGCGGGAGCCTCTCCCACCTCCACAGCAGCGCTAAGGAGCAGGAAGTCGAGCAGTAAGGAGCAGCAAGCAGGCAGGCGGTTAGGAGGGAGGGGTCCTGGACTGCAAGAGGGGTGTCCGAATGCCTACCATACTTTTGGTAGTGACCATACTTTTCATACAGGTGAAAAGGACTACCCTCAGGGGAATGGGCCTAAGCCGGCAGTCAGACATCCCCTGAGGGGTCTGGACTGAGAGGGGGCAGGCCAGGCTGAGGACCCCCCCCCCCCCCATTGCACGAATTTCGTGTACTGGGCCTCTAGTCAATCCATAAATGAGTGTGTCTGGATTCCAATAAAACTTTATTTAAAAAACAGACAAAGAAATTAGATTTGACCCATGGGCTATTGTTACTGACCCCTGGTCTAGTGGACAAGATAGCCATTAAACAGATCAGTTGAGATGATGAATACTTCAAAAGAAAAGGACAGGGTGCAGTATAAGGTCACATGGCAGGGCTATCTAAACTAGTTTAGGGAGAGGAATAAAGACTTAAAGAACATGACTAAGATTTAAGAAAAAAGGGAGTTACCTGCATAAAAATAGGGACAACAGGCTCAGTGAAGACCTGAAGCATAGAAAGAGCAAGAGTAGAAAGACATTCCTTCTTGAGCTTGGCAACTGATAGGGAGTTGGAGATGAAATTGCATAAGGATATAGAGTGAAAAGACAGACTCAGAGTATTGAAACATTTTCAGAACCAAGTACTTCCCTAGAGAAAGGGATGCCAGCAGGAAAGGCAGAGAAAGAACACTCAATGAGGTGTAGTGGTAGCAGGAAGTAAGACCTTACAGATACTCTAGCCTCCACTTCCACCTGGATGCATAGGATTTGTACGTTGGGAGGTATTATTCTGTTGTAACCTTAGAGAATTGGTAGATTTTCTGAAGGGTAAGATATAGTAGGGTAGAGAATGAAAAGGTAGTAAAGGAATCAGAAATAATAAAGATAGGAACACATTGCTGTTATATAGTATATACTAGTGGCCCAGTGCACAAAATTTGTGCACATTAAAAGGGAATTAATTAGAGGAAAGATTTAAATGTTGCTATTTGCCCTTTATAATAGAAGTGTCAGAGATGAAAGAAAATTAGTAAAATGTATATGAAAATCTTCCTCCTGTCAGAGTCTGGGGCGTGCCGTGGGACCCAGAGTCAAATCCCCGCCCACCCGCATGCACCTTGAAATCACGCAAGACCCAGACCCAGCTGGCTCTACCCGCATTGGGCAAGATCCAGACCTGGCTGGCCCCACCCCTGTCAAGCCCCACCAGGCAGGCGCACAGCCTTAGGTCCCCTGGCCTGGCGCCAGGCAGGGGGCACACCCTCAGGTCCCCCTGCCCGGCGCCGGGTGGGGGGTGTGGCCTGAGGTCAACCGTCAAGCCCTGCTGGGCGGGGGGCACGGCCTCAGGTCCCCCAGCCCGGCACTGGGGCAGGGGGGCATGCCTTGAGGTCCCTGTCAAACCCCGCCGGGCGGGGTGCACTGCCTGAGGTCCCATGGCCCAGTGCTGGGGCGGGGGCTGCGGCCTGAGGTCCCCAGTCAAGCCCTGCTGGGCGGGGGGCACAGCCTCAGGTCCCCCGCCCTGGCCCGGCGCCACACAGCCTCAGATCCCTGCTGATTGCTCGTTATGGGAACCCCATCTCTGCTGTGGGCGCAGCCATCTTGTGTTACGGGAACCCTGCCTCCGCTCTGGGTGCAGCCATCTTGTGATGACATGAGGGTTAATTTGCATATTACCTCTTTATTATATAAGACTAGAGGCCCAGTGCATGAAATTCGTGCACGGGGGGGGGGGTGTCCCTCAGCCCAGCCTGCACCATCTCCAGTCCCTCTCACAATCCAGGACTTCTGGCTCCCAACCACTCATCTGCCTGCCTTCCTGATTGCCCCTAACTGCTTCTGCCTGCCAGCCTGATCACCCCCTAACCACTCCCCTGCCAGCTTGATCAATGCCTAACTGCTCCCTGGCCAGCCCAATTGCCCCTAACTGCCCTCCCTGCTGGCCTGGTCACCCCTAACTGCCCTCCCCTGCCTCCCTGGTTGCCCTTAACTATCCTCCCCTGCAGGCCTGGTCGCCCCCAACTGCCCTCCCCTGCTGGCCCTGTCACCCCTAACTGCCCTCCCCTGTGGGCCTGGTCACCCCTAAATGCCCTCCCTTGCCAGCCTGGTCACCCCTAACTGCCCTTCCCTGCTGGCCTGGTCCCCCCCAACTGCCCTCCCCTGCAGGCCTGGTCACCCACAACTGCCCTCCCCTGCAGGCCATCTTGTGGCGGCCATCTTATGTCCACATGGGGGCAGCCATCTTTGACCACATGGGGGTGGCCATCTTGTGTCTTGGAGTGATGGTCAATTTGCATATTACTCTTTTATTAGATAGTGTATAGTAAGTGCTCAATACTTTTTTGATAAATGAACAGGAGGATCCTATATAATAAAGAGGTAATATGCAAATTGACCCTCACAAGATGGCTGCCTACAACCAGGCTGGCAGGGGGGTTAGTGAGGGACGACCAAACGACTAAACAAGCAGGCTGTGTGGGGCAACCAGGCCGGCAGGGGGTTAGTGAGGGACAACCAAATGACTGAACAAGCAGGCTGTGTGGGGCGACCAGGCCAGCAGCAGGGGGCAGTTAGGGATGACCAGGCCGGCAGGGGGTGCAGTTAGGGGTGATCAGGCCAGCACACAAAGGCAGTGAGGGGCAATCAGGCTGGGAGGGGGGGGGGTTGGCAGTTAGGGGCAACCAGGCAGGCAGGTGAGCAATTAGGAGCCAGTGGTCCAAGATTGTGAGAGGGATGTCCAACTGGCAGTCAGACATCCCCCAAGGGGTCCCAGATTGGAGAGGGTGCAGGCTGGGCTGAGGGGACCCCCCCCCCATGCATGAATTTTGTGCACCAGGCCTCTAGTAACAATATAAGAATCCAAGAGGCGAAGGGTTTCAATAACAAGTTGTTTAATAGTTTAGCATGCTTAAAAAGGCTATTGATCAAAGCTGGTTTCCTTGGCTATCTGGGACAGGATGCAGGTTAAGCCACTCTTGATGTCCTAACACAAAATAAGCCTGACCTCTAATTCCTACCTCTAGGAAAAGCTGACCTGGTTCTTTTCTTCCCTAAAGATTTCAATGAGTAGGAATAGGGAATTCCTACTACATGTCACTACATTCCCAAAATAAAAATATAAAATTAGAATAGGAGCAAGATTTTTTATAGATTACAGTGATACTAGCTCAACTGTTATTTCTTTTCTGTCACCTATATTAAATGTGTATTCTATTACTTAATTCTAAACTTGTTGTACTGTTGTTTCCACTTTATATTAACTTCTTGTTGATATCTATAAACTCTTACGTTGGATACCGTGGGTGATTTAAAAAATGTAAGATATGGCTCTGGCCTCAAGCATTATGTAACTGACCAATATGTTATAAGCTTCTTGACATTAGGAATCATATTTGACATTTCCTTTTTTTCCTTGCACAATAACACACACTGCAGAAATAGTTTTTCCCTGCCCTCTGCATTGCACCATTTGTTAACCAAATGGTGTCCATCTAGCCACTTCTGTATGACTTGGACAAAACATGCTGCTTTCTGAGACAGACAATGACATTCTGAAGGTATTAGTAACAATAATTTCAGCTTGTTGAAGGTGTAAGTTTTTGTAAAGGTCAGCCTGTCAGTAAATAGCATGCCATCCTATTCTTTCAAGATTATAAGAAACTTCTTTTTTTTATGCTTAAAAAAAAAGTATTGGGGAACTATACTCAGTTGTCTCATCAGATGTATTTAAGTCAGATCTGGGGTGATAAGGTATAATTTACTTTAAACACATTTATTTCCACAAATCTATGAGAGCAGGGAACTGAGATTTTTCTTGCCTGTTGATTTCACTCTCCATTATATTTTAGCAGAGAAAACCTAGCCTTAGGATGAAAATGTGAAGCAGAGATTCTTACCAAGTCTGAAAAGTGGAGCAAAGATTAGTCTTAAGAATTAAAGGCAACTCGTTTTTCTTAAAGCTGCTACTTAATTCTGCATTCGTATGAATTGTTTTTAGACTAAAAGCTCATAGGTAAGGCAGAAGCATTCCCTTTTTGGAATATACAGTTGCCTTTACTAAGCCATATCTAGCCTTTCAAGACTAAATTTATTAACGACTGACACATGACTTACAGTCAGTCTCCTTTTTACCTTAACTCCTGTCCTCATACTGAATGAATTCATCACCCAAGTAGACAGCCCTCCAAGCATCAGCCTCAAATTTCCTTGACATGCTGTCTCCAGTGATCTTCAGCCACTTGCTTATGTTCTCTCACCCTGGACTTGTCATACACCCAATCTGTTTCACCTATAACCTTGTAAATGCAGCCTTCATATTCTCTGTCCAGAACTTCCATCCTAGCTTTCTCACTCAGTTACTTCCAGTACAGCCATCCGCAGTTTCCTGAATCCCATTTCCAGTGCTCTTCCCCACCTCTTCTTCAGCTCACCCTTCTCAGATTTCTCTGGCTTGGAACCTCCAGTCCACAGTTTTCTTTCTTCTCCCTGTCAGTCTTCTCCTGCCTTCATTTCCTTTGATCTCCAGCTGCATTCTATTTTAAATTACTTTACCACTCTCTTGCCAGGAACCACATCTCCTTTGCCTTGTTGATTTCCTATCACTAATCTGGCAAAACACCAGCTCTAACTGGGTGCCTATACCCAGATTGCTGTGTGCATCCAGACAGAAAAAGTAACATTGCTGTGCAGATTGGCATTTAATACTGCACAGTCAGGACCACAAACTTCAGTTAGATCACTCTCCATACTGTTGGGAAGGGAACTTATCCTAATAATGTATTAGTCTCTACCATCTGAACCTCACATTCGATATGCCAACTCAAATTAATATTTGATCAGTCAAAAAGAACATGTGTCAAACATAATGGAATGAACTGATAATTAAAGGAAAATCATTCCTAGGGATATTTACCCTTTTCAGAGAGGCTTTTGTGAATCCAAGTAGACTTTAGTTGTTGTAACTCAGGCCCAAGAGCCTTAGGCTCAGCTCCCTTTCATTCTTGCCTTTCCCAGTTTCTGCCTTCCCTCATTTCTGACCACACAGATTTTATAAAAATATCCTTTCCTTCTTGTTTGGATAGGAACAATGGTGGGTACTGTTAGGAGTTTCCCAACTTACCTGCTCTGTGACTTTGGGCAAATTACTATCTGAGCCTCGGTTTTCCCATCTGTAATATACAGATGATAATATTGGTACCTACCTCACATGTTGTTGTGCGGGTTGAACTACATATATTAAATGAGTTCATACCTTAGAATTGGTAAGCACTCAGTAACTGTAAGTAATAATCATTTAGAGCAGTGGTTCTCAACCTTTCTAATGCCGCGACCCTTTAATACAGTTCCTCATGTTGTGGTGATCCCCAACCATAAAATCATTTTCGTTGCTACTTCATAACTGCAATTTTGCTGCTGCTAATGAATCATAATGTAAATATCTGTGTTTTCCGATGGTCTTAGGCGACCCTGCTAGCAGTTCTCAACCTGTGGGTTGCAACCCACAGGTTGAGAACCGCTGCTGTAGAGCCTAAGACCATCGGAAAACACAGATATTTACATTACGATTCATAACAGTAGCAAAATTACAGTTATGAAGTAACAACGAAAATGATTTTATGGTTGGGGTCACCACAACATGAGGAACTGTATTAAATGGTCGCGGCATTAGAAAGGTTGAGAACCACTGATTTAGAGGCAGCTTCTCTATTTCCTAAAATACATTTATTCATTAACAAGAAGAGTATAATGATGAAAGCTAGGAGCTATTAAAATTCCATTGATTGGATGTAAAAAGCAGACTTTTAGAATTGCAAAAGACCCAGGAAATTATTTAGACCATTGGCAGAATCCCTTATGATTCTGTAGCTATTGTTATCCAGGCCCTCCCTTCTCACATCTACCAAGTCATAATGTCCACAGGCAATTCCAGTGCAGTCTTTCCCACAAGAATCACTGAAATTTTATGTCTTTAGCTTTTATGATGAGGAAATTAAGAACTAGAATAAATGACTTACCTAAGACCACACAGAGTAAGTGAGATCCTGGCTACCTAGCTCCTTGCTTAGTATTCTTTTTATTTTTCTATATCTCTTACCAAATATATTAATTTTTAAAGGCATTGATATGGTAGTTTATCCTCTCTCAGTAATATCAGGAAGAATAATATAGACTTTAAAAGAGTACATAATTCAGCATTTAATTTAATTTCCAAATAACGAAATTTATTTTACAATCCATGCAGAGGACTATTGCACATTTACAATAGGATTTAAAGTGAATTTTGCTGTGCTTTTCATGTGGACATTAGTCTTTGCCACAATGCTTGCTAATTAGTACAAGGAAATGCTATGTGTGGCAGACAGCTGCTCAACCCAACCTCACACACTGACAGGCAAACATATTCTGTTTAGGGCAATGTAGTGGTAGGAATTAAACCCTTTAGAGCTCTCAACAATAAAATATGCATTTCTTCTATTTAGGATTTTTTGTTTTACATTTTTAAGTTTTGGGGTTTTTATTTTAGAAACCTGTATAAAATATTCTTGGGATTTTTGCAGTCTGTGAACAGAACAATTAATGTAGAAAAGTCAGTGGTTATTAGGTATAGTGTTCTTATTATAGTTTCACTGATTGGTATATTAAATGTCTAAAAAAAGTCACAAAAATTCTTGAGTTTTTGTATTTGGTATTGGATACTATGATATTATATCTCTTTTTTTAAAAAATATATTTTATTGATATTTCACAGAGAGGAAGGGAGAGGGATAGAGAGCTAGAAACATCGATGAGAGAGAAACATCGATCAGCTGCCTCCTGCACACCTCCCACTGAGGATGTGCCCGCAACCAAGGTACATGCCCTTGACCGGAATCAAACCCGGGACCTTTCAGTCTGCAGGCCGACGCTCTATCCACTGAGCCAAACCGGTTTCGGCTGATATTATATCTCTTAAATATTTTCTCTTTATTCATAATCTAGAGGAATAAAAAATGTATTAGAACTTAAATGTGAACTAGTGCAAATTTGTGAATCAGATTAAGGTGACAGGGCAGAAACAAGAAAATGGAGCTCAGATTAAATCTACCTCTCAAAGTAGATCTATTTATATTTCACTGTATTTGCTATTACAGTATGTGTGTTTCTTTGCTAGAAATGATAAATAGCTGCCAACCCAACTTCTGATTCTTAGGCAACTCCATTTTACTAACAAACCACTTATTTGGACTTGGTAAATGCTATGTACAAGCCCCTAAAGGAGTCCACCATCCCAGATCCCCATTAGCTTATTATTAAACTACTGTTGCTTCTACTGTGTCTTTGCCTGATTCCAAACCCTTTGCTCTATACTTCATCTCAGGTTCAACCTTTGGATCTTTTTACTTGATGCTTATTTTTTATTTCATAGCATTTTATTTTCTGTTTAACCTGATCATCTTTGGTTTAGACTCACCTTCCAGATCCAAGCTGCCAAGTTTTATACCCCTTGATTTCAGCAGTTCAGAATTCCTGGCATAGCCACTGGCTGCTACCTCAAGGGAACCAGTCTCAAACACTAGCCCCACATTATAGACATCCATTTAGTCATCTGTTCAACAGACTTTACTCATCACTACTATGTGTAAAGCATTAAACTTCTGTCTCTTAAAATCTGGTAGGACAAATAATACAACTGTACAATGATAATTTCAAGAGAAACATCAGAAGTGCTTTATTCAAAGTAATGTCCATTGCTAGCTACACATTTCCCCATCTTTCAGGTAATTTGTGGATACCGTCCCAATAGAACTTTGCATGTTTTGAGACAAACCATTCAGAGACCCAATTTTCCACTTCTTTGTATGTTTTGAAGTGCTGCTCAGAAAGTGCATGTGCCATCGATTGGAACAAGTGGTAATCTGAAGGAGCAAGGTCTGGTGAATACGGTGGGTGGGTTAATACTTCCCAGGCAAGATCTTTTTACGTGTCTTTAACTGGTTTTGAAGTGTGTGATGGTGCGTCATCATGAAGCAAAATTACTTTGCTGTGTCTTCTGGCCCATTCTGGTTGTTTCACGATCAAAGCGTGGTTCAATTGATTATTAGTTGTCGGTAGCGATCACTATTAACGGATTCACCTGGTTTTAGAAGCGCATAATACACCACACCTTCCTGATCCCACCAAATGCAGAGCATTGTCTTCTTTCTGAAGCAGTTTGGCCTTGCAGTCGATGTTGATGGTTGACATGGATCAACCCATGATTTTGTGCCTTTGGAATTCTCACAATAAATCCACTTTTCATCGCCAGTCACAATTCGATGCAAAAAAGACTTTCTTTTGTGCCGTTGAAGCAACATTTTACTGATGACTTTTCCGTTTTCCATTTGTCTTCCATTCAGTTGATGTGGCACCCATTTTCCTTCCTTTAAAATCTTTCCCATTGCTTGTAAATGATCGGAAATTGTTTGCTGAGCAACGTTTAATCTTTCTGTAAGTTGTTATTGAGTTAGACACGCATCTTCATCCAATAATGCTTGTAATTGTTGGTCTTCAAACTTTCTCGGTTGACCTGGACTTCTTTGTCTTTCACATTGAAATCATCACTTTTACAGCATTTAGACCAGCGTTCACAAGTATCTTGAGATGGAGCATGTTCACCATAAGCTTCCCGAAGTATTCAGCAGCACTTTTCTTCAAAATAATGAATTAATACTTCCCACAAACGCTCTTTTTTTGGGCACGAAATTCGACATTTTTAAGTGTAAAAATATCTATGATGTTAAACACCTTCAGCAAATTTGACATATGAAGTTTTGAAGCTTGCTGTCAATACAACAAAATAGCATACATATCAAATCACATATATATCAACATATGTGTAACTCCATCTATTGAAAAAAATCCGCATTATTAACCGGTACACCTAGTATATCTTGTTTTATTGCACTTCACTTCATTGTGCTTCTAGATGTTGAATTTTTTACAAATTGAAGGCAGGACCCTCTACCAGCAAAAAGATAAATACTTGTTTTATTGTGATACTCACTTTATTGTGGTGGTCTGGATACGAACCCAAAATATCTCTGAGATATGCCTGTAATATAAAGTAGGGAAGGCCTGGAGATGAAGACTTTATTCATTTCATTAAGTGCCAACTATGAGCTAGATGCTGGTGATAAAATGAGGACTAGGTCCTTGTCACGAGGGAATTTTTATTTTATTTTTATTTTTTTAATTTTAAATATGTTTTGGATTTCAGAGAGAGGAAGGGAGAGGGAGAGAGGTAGAAACATCAATGATGAGCGAGAATCATTGATTGGCTGCCTCCTGCGTGCCCCTTACTGGGAATCAAGCCTGAAACTCAGGCATGTGTCCTGACTGGGAATTGAACCATGACCTCCTGCTTCCTGGATCGACCCTCAACCACTGACCTACTCTGGCCAAGCCATGAGGGAATTTTTAGTCTAATGAGACATTGATCTCTTAAAGGCTCTTAGAGAGTTCCTATGCAAAGTTTTGGGACTATTCTGACCCTTGCCTTGATTACTAATGTGCTCATTTAACCATGAGATGTATTTCCTGCTTTCTAAAACTACCTTTCCATTTTATGAGTTTGCTAAGGCAAAAGTATCCCAACCACTTGTACATAAAGAAAAGCAATTTTTTTTTTTTTTTTACTTAAAACAAGGTAAGACAGGAACATTACACCAGACAAGGCAAAGAAGAAAATGACATGTGTTTTAAAGAGATAACTAAAGGTGATGTGGAGAATGACTTGGAGATTAGATTAGAGGCTAGAAAACCAGTTAAGAGGTTATTGTAATAATCCACCCACTTGATTACGAGAGCCTGAAGGAGGAGAGCATGAAAAGAGTCTTTGGTGGCTACTTCCACCATAATCCTTTCTATCGCCTTTATCTGGCACAACTGAGGGATGGGCAGGGAACTCTCATTTAAAATTGAATCTTGAACAGAGAGAATCAACAACACAAAAAACTCTGTTTACTTCTTCAGACTTGGAGGTAATGCTCCTACTGTCAAGTCGTCTCTTTTCTGGTTCCTTTCTTATTTGGAGCACAGTTTACCAACCTTCCCATCGATTCTGTGAGCTCCCTCATAAATTCTTGCTTTTGCTTTAGTTAGCCCAAATTGGTTCCTTGGGCTTACAAATAAAAAACTCTCTAGAGATCAACCAAAAAACTTGTATGCATATGTACATAACCCATGGACACAGACAATAGGATGGTGGAGGCCTGGGGGTGGTTGGAGGCGAGCTATAAGGAGTCGATGATGGGAAAAGGAGACATATGTAATACTTTCAACAAAGACTAAAAAAACACACCTATTTGACCCTGTATGTGATGTTTGAGACACCTGTGGATAACCAGGTGTAGACTGGTAGTTGGAAATATGAAACTAGGATAGTGGTTCTCAAAGTGGTGAATCAGCATCACCTGAGAACTCGCCTCCCCCCAGATTTACTGAATATGAAAGTGAGGCCCTAGCAATCTGAATATTAGCCTTCTGGGTGGTTCTAATGCATGCTATCTACTTTGAGAACCAATTAAATTAGAGCTTAGAAGGGAGATTGGGGTGGAGATAAATATGTGTGAGTCAAATATATGATAGCTGCTGTTGGGAGAAAGAATAAAATCCCAGAAGAGTGAAAGAGAGAAGGTGAACCCCCGAAGTAGGTGAAACAAAGAAATTGAGATGAGTGCAGTACAATCGAGGAGGGGAAAATTTAACTGAGGTGTCAGGTGATCTAGTTTCAAGTACTGTACAGAGGCCACAGTGGATGAGGACAGAGCTGAAGCTATGGGACTGACCATTAGGAGGTTTTTGGTGTCATTTAAGAGAATGGTTCAGGTAAAAAGAATAGGTGATGAGAGAGTAGAGGCCGAAAAAATAAGGGGGAAACTTGCAGCAGTTTGGAAGTGCAAGAAAGAAATTTGGGATAGTAAGGCCAAGAAGAGGTTTTTCAGGATATTTCATTTAGTTTTTATTGCATAACAAACACTCTAAAACACAGTTGCTTAAAAGAGTAATTATTATTATCGTTCACATGTCTAAGAGTTGACTAATCTCAGCTGGCTTTCTTCTGCATCTGCAAGCCTCTAGGCTGGACTCTGTTTTATTTACCTGTCATCCTCCTCCTGGGACTGTCTGGCTTGTGTGGACATACATTTCTCATGGAGATAGGAGAACAGTTTTAAGAGGACAAACAGAAACTAAACTGCAAATTGACACACCGGCACTTCTGCCTTATTCTACTGGCCAGAGCAGATCATATGGCCAAGCCCAGTTGCAAGGGGTAGGGAAATAGAATTCACCTCCTTCGTGAAATTTCAGAGTGACATGGCAAAAGGTATGGGGGTTCATGGAGAGGTGAAGAATTGGGACCATTAATAGCATAGTGGGGATGACCTGAGCATGTCTGAAAGTAAAAGAGAAGGGATGTGTAGAATGAAGAAGAAAATGTAATAAAGAGAAAGATCAATACCGTTGGTCAGAGAATTAACCTTTAAAAAAAGGGAGGGCACTTCTGGGAATGGAGAGAAGGGGATTTGAATAAATTAGATTTAGCAGATTAAAATACAAGATGCTCAGTAAAATTTGAATTTTGGGTAAACAATGAATAAGTTTTTAATATTAAGTATGCTTTATACAATAGTTGGTAGGCTCTCAGTTCATAGTTTACTATTTTTTTTATTTTAAATGCATTTGAATATTTCTATAATGCAATATTTGGGACATTCTTATACTAAAATACGATTCCTTGTTTATTTGAAATTCAAATTTAGTTGGGCATCCTGTATTTTATCTAGCAACCCTACTTTAGGTGAATTTTAGATAAATCCATAGTAAAATAATTAACAAAGGGATAGATGGGTGCATTTGGGGATTTAATCCTAGAAGTTTGGAACAGCTGCTATGGATGCTGCTACATGTCAGTGAAAGGATTGCTGAGCAGAAATGGAGGCCCACTTCACAACAGGCAGTGTGAATTTTTCTTGGATTAGATCAGCAGTAATATTTCACTGCTGGAAGCAGCAGTAGTAACAGAAATTGCTGATACAGGTGACCACGTTGGTTTGACTTCAGCAGGAGAGGCCTGGGCATAATTGAAGTGACTAGGGGTCCAGTTTGTACCGGGAAGCAGGTAAAACCAGAGTGTAAATTGGGAGGTAGAAGATGAACAATGAATTAAAGAGGTGAAAGTTCACAAAGAAGAAATGGAATTTACAATATGGGAAGAACAGTTCTGTGTGATTATGGGATTAAAAATCCAATTTTACATTACACAACTGGAGCTAAATTAAAAGCAAGAGCTCTGGAGACAAGGTTTTAAGTGAAATAAACCATATGAAGTGCCTAGAACAGTACATCTGGTACACAGTGAGCTCTCAAATGTTTGTTTTATTAATTTAAATACCATTTACATGTATCCATAATTAATAAATGTGCGAGCTTTCGAGAATATTATTTTAAAGACAAATGGCAAGTATACATTGTGTTTTTCACCTTAGCTAACAATTGCTGTTTGGTAAATACATACACAGTTAACTACCTGTTGAAGTTGGAGCTAATGCAACCTTTACCATTTAAGATTGTTTTCTTTACAGTTATTATAAGAAAATAATTATCATTCTTAAGTCATATGTGTCTCCTCCTTCCCCCCTAGGTAACCATGCTTGGGGATTTTCATACTTTGAGTATTTCCTCTGGGCTCTGCCACCCAGCAAGTTAAAGAGGCCAAGATCCTCGTGGGGGATATGGTTCTGGGAATATGAGAGGCTTGTTTTCATGAGATCTGCACCCTGGCCTGGCCTCCTGTTAGGAGCTGTTGCATTGGTGATTGTATTGTTTTCAGTTGTTTCTTCCATCTTACAAAGATGGAAGATTTTTGAAAAGTGAACATTTTATGGGGATGTTTTGGTTATACAAAAAAAAAAAATTAAAAGGATTTTAAAGTAATTACTTGTGTCATAGTTTCCTCTTTCGAAATAAATGAAAGTATTAATTGATACTGTCTGGAAAGAAAATGAATACCAAGGAAATGGCTATGCACTGAGTGTTTTAAAATAAGTTAATGTTGTCTGTTGAATGGAGCCTTCTAAGGAATTATTACAGTCTCAGGCACAATCAACTTAAATGCATTCTTTATCTTTAAAAGGAAGCAGAATAGGATCATTGAGTAAATCACATGTGTTCATAGTCTTGTCTGGTGTAATCATATACTACACAAACACATTATTCTCTAGTCAGGAGGGCAAGGGGACATTTGAAGCAGGATTTGCCCTTGCGGAGACCTTTTTTGTTTAAAGAATAGTGCAGTAAAAGACCACACAGTGGAAGACAACAGAAAATATCTTCCATGACTTCCTCCACCATTACACTTTCTCATTCTCCTTGGTTCTCTAAGGACATCTGTTGTAACGATTATTTTGTAAAACTCATAGGTACGTAGCAGAGGGCATATCATATTTCATTGATTATTTTTGTCTACGATAATTATTACTCTCTTATATCATGCCATTGTAGGTTTTGAAAATATTTTGTTTATAAAAGATACAAAGGGATATTGTAGAAAATTTATTAGTTGACTGTAGATATCTAAAGAGTGAATGTTTTAACTCTGAGTTTAATAAAATTTTATCTTAGGAATTCTAATAGGCTTATTAAGCTACATCTTGAAGAGGAAAATATACTAAAAAGAAACTTAAAAAGAATAATTTAATTTTCCTTTTAATATTAATTGCAATGGATTTTTTAAAAAGTATTACAGACATTTGAAAGACATTTTTAATTATGAGCAATAGTACAGTGATGTGAGACTTCATAGATTTCAAAATAGGTTCCTTATTTCAAAAGTTTTAAACATTTTGATAGCTGGTTTGCTGTCTATATTATACATGCAATTCAAAATGCAAGTTTTTACTTATTTGTTGTTGTTATTGATCCTCTCCTGATGATTTTCCCCCCATTGTTTTTCAGAAAGAGTGGAAGGGAAGGAGGGAGGGAGAGAGAGAGAGAAACATCAATTTGAGAGAAACATCAACTGGTTGTCTCCCGCACAGGCCCCAACTCAGGGCAGGGAGCGAACTCGAAACCCAGGTACCTCCCCTTGACCAGGAATCAAACCCACAACCCTTTGGTGTGTGAACTGACACTCCAATCACTGAGCAACGGCTAGGGGAAGTTTTTATTTCTTATTAGGGTTTAATATATTGCTTCTCAATTTTGCCCTAGGTTGATCCTTTGGGGATTTTTGAAATTTATGTTTGAAGGGTATTTTTAAAATCCTTTTTATTATGAAAAATTTCAAATATATACATAAGTAAAGCAAGTAGTATGATGGACCCCCCAGGTTGTTTGAGCTTTAAGTGATATGTTAGTGCAGGTACTACATTTGTTAATGCAATTATTCAGAAACTCAAGCAATGCTTGTGGCTTAATGCACACTTGAAAGAATTTGTGTTAATCAAATTTTTAAAAATATCCAACCATTTCTCAACCTATGACAGATTGTATTTCAAATATTTGTTGGTGGTCAGCCAATTTTTGGATCTATAAATGTTTTTCTCATAGAAATAATCTTAAAATGGCCATCAGCTTTTTAGGCCAACTCTCAGTAACTTATTTAATTCTCAGTTAAGGGAAACCCGCACACCAATTTCAACATAATTTCAATGAGAAAATTTCTCCTTTGTAATTGGAATACCACCACGAGCAATCTTTCTTTGAAGGAATACCTCCTTTGTAATTGGAATACCACCACCAGCAATCTTTCTTTGAAGAATGGGGGATAAATGAATTGGGAGTCAAGATCTCCTATAACAGGGATTCACGTCCATGATGGGTCCTTACTTCTCTCAGCAAAACTAGCAGGAACTCAGAGAAGGCAGTAGGACTGTGTGGGGGGATGGGAGTGCACTCTACATACCATTCTGAAATTATTTACCATTTCTTCTGCCAGTGATGTTTGCTTTTATGCTTTTTAAAAAACTTTCACCTGTGGATATTTTTTTTTATTCTAGGTAGAGAGGAAAGTGTGTGTGTGTGGGGGGGGGGGGAGAGAGAGAGAGAGCGAGGGGGGGGGGGAGAGAGAGAGAGAGAGAGAGAGAGAGAGAGAGAGAGAGAGAGAGAAAGAGACAGAGAGAAAGAAACATCCATGTGAGAGAGAAACATGGATGTATCTGCCTTGATGGAATCAAACCCACAACCTAGGTATGTACCCTGACCTGGAATTGAACCCACAATCTTTTAGGGTATGGGAAGATGATACAACTAACTGAGCCACCCAGCCAGGGCTGGTTTTGTGCCTTTTTTTTTTTTTTTTTAAGACCTATTTATTTAAAAGAGAGAGAGAGAGAGAGAAGAAGGGAGGGAGGGAGGCCCAGCTGGCGTGGCTCAGTGGTTGAGCGTCAAGCTGTGAACCAGGAGGTCGAGGTTGGATTCCTGGTCAGGGCACATGCTTGGGTTTCGGCCTGTAGGAGGCAGCCAATCATTGATTCGCTCTCATTGTTGATGTTTCTATCTCTCTCTCCCTCTCCCTTCTTCTTTTAAATTAATTTTAAAAATTTTTTTAAAGGAAGGGAGGAAAGAAGTTAGAAAAAGAAACCTTCCTTTATAACAGAAATACTCTATGTTGCATTTAAAGTTCACATCTTACAGACTTTTTAAAAAGTAGGCTTCTGATTATTTCTTCTTTGAGTAAGCTTCTGACATAGGAGGAAAATTATTTTCATTGGCTGAGATATGCCTAAGACAAGAAAAGATTCCTGACTATTGAAACAAAATTGGAATATGAACATAGGTACTAAAATTCCAACCAGCTAAAATCAAGTTGTTGGAATAATGTTTATAGTCAACCTATAAGTAGTAGTAACCATTCAGAGTATCTGGAAATGACATGAAAGCAAGAAGATGAAAATGGACTCCAATGCTTTTGTCACGCCAACCTATACTTTCACTCTTTCTTCCCAATTGATCTTAAATTCCTACTCATCCAGCATCCTTCTCCAGATAAGAACTTGGAGCCACACTTTGAATAATTAATTACAATGGGTTAAATCTGGAAAAAAGAAACATCAGTTGTATACATTTTGGGGGGTTCACCCTGTATATAAAGCAAGGGGTGTAGAGCAAGTGCTTTATGGATAGAGCAACAGGGGCAAGATTCAGAAAGGGTGGAATAGCTGAAAACAAGGCCAGCTCAGAGTTAGGAACTCTAAATATTACAATGTTCTCTGACCCTGAGACAGTCACTTACCCTCCTAGGATAATGAATGATTAGCAAAATGAATGATTGATATCAATCAGTCCTATTCCTTCTAGTTCTAAAAATCCCATCTGTGAATAGTCACCCAGATTCAGATGCTAGTGTGGTGTGGCTATTACTCTGTCAGCTAATAGACTAGTAGGCCTCAATCTTACATCCCCCCTCCCAAGAGAGTGTGTATGCTTGTGAGTGACTTGATAGCAGGCCCCCAAAGCTAACCAGCCTCATTTTCTGGAGGAAGTAATGCCAGCACCCTCTGAACAAAGAGAGCCAGGCATACTTGGTCATGAGTCCACTGCAGGTACCACAGCGTGGCATGCCATAGCCTCACTACTGACCCATGCCCCCTTAGATAAAGAGGGGCATACTGTGTGTTCAGTACTGCATTGATGGGGCACTTTATATATGTTCCTGTGTTAATCCTCACAGTCACCTGAGGAAGGGTATTGTCCTTATTTTACAGTTGAGGAAATTTCCCAAGACTGTTAGAGATGGAGCTATTGAATGGTAAAACTGGAATCAAACCTGCTATTGAAGGGAATAAATCACAGATCTCTTATTCGAACCTGCTCACCAAACTAAGGGAAAGAAACCAAAAAACCTTCTCTGGAAGGTTTTTACACTCAGTAAATCCAGCAGGACTGCTACTCTCCATGACTAACTGTGTCAGGGGTCCTCAAACTTTTTAAACAGGGGGCCAGTTCACTGTCCCTCAGACCGTTGGAGGGCCGGACTATAGTTTAAAAAAAAAAAACTATGAACAAATTCCTATGCGTACTGCGGGCCCGGGACGAGTCGGCTGCTAAGCAGGACAGGCAGCAGCACCAGGCAGGCCCGCGGGCCGTAGTTTGAGGATGCCTGGTGTAAGTGCTTATCCTATATAATAAAAGCGTAATACGCAAATAGACCAAATGGCGGAACAACCAGTCAACAGGGGACGGGGCCAGCGAGCAGGCAGCGCCAGGCCAGCCAAGGCGCATGCCAGTGGGCAGAGGGAGGAAACGGTGATGGAGGGTGGTGACCAGCAGCAGCGGAGAGGTGATGCGGTGGGCACCATCCCCTGATTGGCCCGTCCGGTCACCTCCCGCAGAGGGAGGCTGGGCGGCAACAGTGGTGGGGTGATGGGGGCAATGCCATCCCTTGATCACTTGTCCTGTGGCCTCCCACAGAGGGAAGCCAGACTGCGGCTTAGGCCCACAGTAGGAAATCCCCTGAGGACTCCCGGACTGTGAGAGGGCGCAGGCTGGGCTGAGGGCCCCCCTCCAATAGCACAGCCAACATTCGATTGTGTGTGCAAATGAGGGACAAGAATTGCTGAGATGATTAAAACCTGTGAATAAAACAAAAATTTGTGCACCGGGCCCCTAGTAATGAAATAAATTGCTTGCCTTCATTAAAAAAATAGTGGGAAGGAAAGCTAGGAAACATATTGACTCATAAAAAATGTATACAGATTAGAAATGTAAAAGTTATAAAAAATATTCAAAACAAAGTTTCATTGGTAAAAGAATTTGGATGCTCTCTCTAGAAAGTGCTTCTCAAACTTAATGTCCACGCAATCACCTAGAGCAGTGGTTGGCAAACTGCGGCTCCCGAGCCACATGCGGCTCGCGAGCTGCGGTTTGCCACTCTGTTGACTAATGAGTTTGCCGACCACTGGGATAGGGCTTAATCACAAGGAACAACAACAGCCTGTAATTACTGTAATCGAGAGTCTAGGTCCAGCCGTGGGCAAACTACGGCCCGCGGGCCGGATCCGGCCTGTTCAGCTGTTCTATCCGGCCCACGGAGCCAAAAGAGCAGAGGGTTCTCTTGCTCTCCCCTCCGCTCCTTTACTTTGAATTTATATTAGTTCACACAAACACTCCATCCATGCTTTTGTTCTGGCCCTCTGGTCCAGTTTAAGAACCCATTGTGGCCCTCGAGTCAAAAAGTTTGCCCACCCCTGGTAGGTCAGTGGTCGGCAAACTCATTAGTCAACAGAGTGGCAAACCATGGCTCGCAAGCCGCAGTTTGCTGACCACTGACCTAGAGTATTTTTTGGGATACAGGTTCTGATTCCAAGGATTTGCTCCTGTCCACAGAGCACCTCCAGCATCAGACTCTAAAATTGCACTGTCAAAAGTGCAGCCACTAACTATCCAAAGTCAGCACTTGAAATGTGGCTAGTCCAAACTGAGATGTACAAATGTAAAAATACACACTGGTGTTTAGAGACTTAACACAAAAAAGAATATAAAATATCTTTACAATTGTTTTACATTAATTCCATCTTGAAGTGATATTTTTGGACATATGGTATTAAATACAATATATTATTAAAATTAATTTCACCTGGTTCTTCTTACAAACAGTAATGTGGCTACCAGAAAATTCGAAGTTATATATGTAGCTTGTATTTTTGGCTTGTGTCATATTTTTATTGAACAACACTGATCTAGAATAACCATTAACAGGATTTTACTTCACACTGGGTCTTAAATCAGCAACATAATGCAGGAAAGTGATTAATGACCAACTTTTGTATATTCACATAAACATTCCTAGGAGTTCTTAAAATCTATAGGTGGCAGTTAAGACAAATAGAAATCATAGAATTTTAAGTCAGGAAAGGAACTTGGAGGTCATCAAGTTCAAACCCCTTGTCTTATGGAATTATTTATCAATTTGACAAAGATGTATTCAGGACCTAATATCTGTAAGTACTTACATGATAAGTAAGTGAGTAAGGTGATGTTGCCTCGCCTGCAGAAGCCACCAGTGGTGTCTGTAACAGCACCCCAAGAGGCATGTTGACAGAGTGCTCTCAAACAGAGACAGAGGCAACACAGAGACTCAATTTCCTGAGGAAGAACAAGACAGTTCCACATAAGACAGGGTTTTTGGGGGGCTGGCCCCAGGTTTTATAGCTTCTGTTTGATATTAATGCTGCAAATAAGGCATTAGGGTTAACTGTTTATTTAAATAATCAATGTAAATCAGGCTATCCTTTCTAAGAGAAAATAGATACACTGCTATAAGAAAGCAAAGAGCCCTAGCCGGTTTGGCTTGGTGGACAGAGTGCCTCAGCCTGCGGACCGAAGTGTCCCAGGTTTGATTCTGGTCAAGGGCACATGCCTGGGTTGTGGGCTCGGTCCAATGTGCAGGAGGCAGCCAATCAATGATTCCCTCTCATCATGGATGTTTCTATCTCTCTTCCTCTCTGAAGTAAATAAAAATATATTAAAAAAAGAAAGAAAGAAAGAAATTTAGACCAGAGAAACTGAAAATTTGAATGTGGCTGATGGTAGCAGAATGAAGTTAGAGTGCATCAATAGCACAGCCAACATTCGATTGTGTGTGCAAATGAGGGACAAGAATTGCTGAGATGATTAAAACCTGTGAATAAAACAAAAAGCTCATTTTAGTGATTAGTTTTTAAAAACTTATCAGGAATACCTTATACCAGAGGCATTATGACTGAAATTTGCTTTTATTTGCATTACATTTCCTTTCTCTGAGGGAATAAAAAGAAAAAAATCTGATAAATAATAAAAGCATTTCAGTGAATTATGATTATTCTTGTTACTTCAAGAAGTAGTATGGGCTGAAAATCTGAATAGCCCTTTAAATTTTTTTTGGTTAAAATCTTGAGTCTTCCCCATAATGTTTCAACTATTCATAATGTAGTATTGAAGGAATCCAGATTGCTTTGGTATGCTATCTTAACCTGTAGAGAAACAGCTTCAGAGGACAAGCCTACCTCATTACCTGCACAGATCCAAAGGCCCTGGTGATCATGGGTTGGATATCATCTGAATATTTGTGTCATTCATTTTTCAACCAGTATTTTTTAAATTGCCCATATGGGAAAAATCAAACCTATCTGAGAATGACTGGATGGGCCTTGCTCAAGAGTGAACAACTGCCTAAAGCTATTAATGAAACTTGAAGTAAGGAGAATAAATAGTTCTGCCCCAAAATTGTAACTGTTTTCCTTTGCCTTTAAGAGTAATTGGAACAGCCTTTTTAGAACCTTAAATGTTTGCTAGGAACCAGTAAGTTAGTTTGGTTAATTTTTGCTTTAGTTATACCAAAAAGTAGAGTGTATTGAGTGTTTGGTTGATTTTGAATTTTCCTAGTGATTTTTTAAAAAACTTCGCATTCCCAAACTTGAGCAGTAATTGTTTATAGGAAGTGGCCTAATTTTCTGAAATAATACTCTAAACACACACACAAAGGGAAAAATCCATTACCTCATTTAAAAAAAAAATGTGTCAGTTGTTAAGAACCTGTCCTTTGGATCAGCATGTTGGGGGTGCAGGAGAGTCCTGTCTTGGAATACCTGTCCTAAAGATCCCATAATAGAGGGATTTGGGCTGATGAGATATTTACAAAGGTTTAGATTCTGGAAACAAATATATACATACATGTAAATGTAGTTAAAAATGTGATAATTTAGATATGAATTTTTTTCTTGCAAATTCAATGTTTTAGGAGAATAAGATGTTTTGGGAAAATCAACACGCTGCTCATGTCTCCTAAAACACCAAGATTGCTTTTCTGTTTCCTGAGTTGCATCAATAGACAAAATACAAAATGATAATTAGTCTCCTTGTCACCTTATTGGAGCTTTTATGGACTTATAATTTGATGTATAGCATATTTATGACAAAACTTATATCCTTATTCATTTGAGATGATTTTAGTAGATGATATCTACAGACAATGGAAAAACAACCACTTACGTTATTTAAGTTTTCCATGTCAGGTGGTCATTAGAAAGCTTCATGGAAATTTTTGAAAAAATTAGTAATATTCCATCCTCTTAAAATAACCATTTATCGCTGTAACCGGTTTGGCTCAGTGGATAGAGCGTCGGCCTGCAGACTGAAGGGTCCCGGGTTCAATTCCGGTCAAGGGCATGTACCTATGTTGCAGGCACATCCCCAGTGGGAGGTGTGAGGAGGCAGCTGATTGATGTTTCTCTCCCATCGATGTTTCTAACTTTCTATCCTTCTCCCTTCCTCTCTGTAAAAAATCAATAAAATATATTCTTTAAAAATAACCACTTATCCCTGTATAACATTAATTTCTTCCTTAAAACTTGTACTTCAGCTATGATTTTAGGGTAAAGGGAAATATACATAAATGCATTTAAATTTGTGATATGCCGATTTTTTAAGCAGTTTTGTAATAAAGAAGAAATTCAAAAAACAAAACCTCAATCTAATTTCTTCAAAAGTACAAGTTACAAATCTGCCAACATTCCATTCATTTAGCTTATGTCTCCAAGACACACTACCTTTACTACAGGACAGACTTTTCTCTCTCAGAATATAATCCTATATAATAAAAGCCTAATATGCTAAGTGCCCAGTCGTCTGGTCGTCTGTTCAACCAGTCAAAGTGTAATATGCTAATGATATGCTAAGGCTGCTCAACTGCTTGCTATGACATGCACTGACCACCACAGGGCAGATGCCCTGACCCATAGTTTATCTTGCTGCTGGGGTCTGGCCCATCCAGACTGAGTGAGATGGGCCGGACACACCCTGGAACCCTCCCATGATCACTCCCCGACTGGTCAACCTCCCACATCCCTCCCCGGCCCCGATTATGCACCAGTGGGGTTCCTCAGCCTGGCCTGCACTCTCTTGCAATCCAGGCTGAGGGACCCCACCCCTCCAGTGCACAAATTTCGTGCACCGGGCCTCTAGTATGTATAATAAAGAGGGGTTGACGTTGATAATTACTTGACTTCAAAATGATGTTTTCTTCATGTATATATATTCAGGAGCAAAATGTTTAGAGAACTGTTTCAAAAGTATCTTCGGTTGAAAAGACCAAACATGGCAAATTTAATCTACTCATTCTCTTACTCTTCTAATTCATTGTTTTATACCTTCTTCTTTTCAAGCCACCATCACCTCCTTCTCCATCTTCCTTTCAGTCCTCATTTTCTATTTTCCTAAGAAATGGGAATAATCAGAAGAGAACTTACATAGACCCCTCCCGCCCCGCCCAACACCACCACCACCACGGTCACCTACTGGTATCTGTGCCCATATTCCATGCCCTCTTTCCTGTAACTAAGAATGAAATGCCCCTAGCTCCAAATCCCCATGGTTTGTGCATCTCTTCCCTTACTTAAAGATAGTGATTCAGCAACTTTCTCCTCTCTCCAGCATCATCATTCCCACCCTCTCTATTGTCTGCTGGCTGAGAGTGTCTTTCTTTTGCTTTAATTTTTTTTTTAATATATTTTATTGATTTTCTACAGAGAGGAAGGAAGAGGGATAGAGAGCCAGAAACATCCATGAGAGAAAAACATCGATCAGCTGCCTCCTGCACACCTCCCACTGGAGATGTGCCCGCAACCAAGGCACATGCCCTTGACCGGAATCGAACCCGGGACCCCTTAGTCCGCAGGCTGACGCTCTATCCACTGAGCCAAACCGGTTTCGGCTCTTTTGCTTTAATTTTTGAAGGTTATATTTTCTGGATAAAAAAATTCTTAAGTTGTTATTTTATTTCAACACACGTCTTCTGGCTTGCTTTGTTTCTGATGAAAAATCAGCAGTCATTCTTATCTCTGTTCTCCTGAACGTAATGTCTTTTTCCTCCCTCTGGCTGCTTTCAAGATTTTTCTTTTTATCATTGGTTTTCAGCAACTTAACTATGGTATTCCTTGGTGTGGTGGTCCTGTGTTTATCCCTCTTGGGGTTTATTGAGTTTCTTCAAACTCTGAGTTTCGAGTTCTCATCCAATTTGGGAACATTTCAATCTTCAATCTTTCTCTCTTCTCCTTCTGAATTATACTCCTTGATATTTTCCCACTGGTCACTGGATGTCTGTGTGTGTGGTGTTTTTTTCCTCCTCTGTGCTTCAGGTTGTATAATTTTTATTGCTTATTTTTCAGGTTCAGTTATCTTCTGTAGTGTCTAATCTTCTGCTGTTAAGCCCACCCAATGAAATTAAATTTTTTTATTTCAGATAATGTATTCTCACACTCTACAAGTTACATATGTCTTTTAAAAATTATTTCATGGGAGAAACCAAGATGGCGGCATAGGTAAACACCTAAACTGCTGCCTCGCACAACAATTTCAAAACTACAACTAAAAGACAGAACGGACACCATCCAGAACCACAGGAAAGCTGGCTGAGTGAAAATTCTACAACTAGAAGGAAAAAGAAAAGCTCACAGAGAATTGGAGGTACGGCAAAGGGTCTTTGTGCGCGCAGAGAGGAAGGGCGGCTGAGAGCCTGGCTGACTTTCTCTGGCGGAAAGGGGAAGGAAGCCTCCGACCGCACTGAACCCCAGTTCTGACTGCACTGAACCCCAGTTCCGGGCGAACCCCTGGGGACCCACGCTCTTACGGGGGGAGTCTGGACTCTCGGGCGGAGACTCGAGCTGGGAAAGGCAGAAGTCTGAAGGCGCACGCGGGCCAGTGCGCACAAAGGCTGCGGAGGTTGCCACAGGCTTTGCCTAGTGGAAGGGAGTCAGAGGATCCTGACTGCACTGAGCCCCAGTTCTGACTGCAGTGAACCCCAGTTCCGGGCGAACCCCTGGGGACCCACGCTCTTACGGGGGGAGTCTGGACTCTCGGGCGGAGACTCGGGAGCCGGGGAAGGCGGAGGACTGAAAGTGCGCACGCGCGCGTGTGCCAGTGCGCACAAAGGCTGCGGAGGTTGCCACAGGCTTTCCCTAGTGGAAGGGAGTCAGAGGCTCCTGACGGCACTGAGCCCCAGTTCTGACTGCAGTGAACCCCAGTTCCAGGCGAGCCCCTGGGGACCCACGCTCTTGTGGGGGGAGTCTGGACTCTCGGGCGGAGACTCGGGAGCCGGGGAAGGCGGAGGATTGAAAGCGCACATGCGCGCAAGGGCAAGGCTGACAGGAAGCCAAGACTGAGACTCCACCCCATCCAAGCTGAGCACAGAGCCTATTGCAATTTGGCAAGTCTAATCCTATAAGGCTGTCTCCAGCACCGAACTTCTCCCAGCATAGACACAGCTGATCCTTATAGCCAACTGACCCGGAGGTCAATTCTTCCCAGTGATACCAACAACAATAAAGACTTAATTACAACAAGGCTGTACACACAGTCCAAAAAGGGGTGCACCAAGAGTGTCCACCTCAGGTTAACTGGGGAAGCAGACCCACTGGGCCTTATTGGAAACCTAGCACACAAAGCTACCCTACCAACTCAGGGAAGCAGTGAAAATGCGGGGTCAAAGAATCAGATCACAAACGAAAGAAATGGAGGAAAACAAACGACTGGATATAGAATTCAAAACCACGGTTATAAGACTTTTTAAGAATATCCTAGAAAAGGCCGATAAATATAACGAGACCCTCAAAGATATGAAAAAGGACCAACTAGAAATTAAACATACACTGACTGAAATAAAAAATATTATACAGAGACCCAGAAACAGAATAGAGGAACACAAGAATCAAGTCAAAGATTTGAAATACAAAGAAGCAAAAAACACTCAACCGAAAAAGCAAAAAGCAAAAAAAAAAATCCAAAAAGTTGAAGATAATGTAAGAAGCCTCTGGGACAACTTCAAGCGTACCAACATCAGAATTATGGGGGTGCCAGAAGAAGAGAGAGAGCAAGATACTGAAAACCTATTTGAAGAAATAATGACAGAAAACTTCCCCCACCTGGTGAAAGAAATAGACTTACAAGTCCAGGAAGCCCACAGAACCCCAAACAAAAGGAATCCAAAGAGGACCACACCAAGACACATCATAATTAAAATGCCAAGAGCAAAAGACAAAGAGAGAATATTAAAAGCAGCAAGAGAAAAGCAGTTGATTACCTACAAGGGAGCACCCATACGACTGTCAGCTGACTTCTCAACAGAAACTATGCAGGCCAGACGGGAGTGGCAAGAAATTTTCAATGTGATGAATAGCAAGAACCTACAACCAAGATTACTCTACCCAGCAAAGCTATCATTCAGAATTGAAGGGCAGATAAAGAGCTTCACAGATAAGAAAAAGCTGAAGGAGTTCATCACCACCAAACCAGTATTATATGAAATGCTGAAAGGTATTCTTAAAGAAGAGGAAGAAGAAAAAAGTAAAGAGAAAAATTATGAATAACAAATACATATCTATCAACAAGCGAACCTAAAAATCAAGTGAATTAAAAACCTGATGAACAGAATAATCTGGTGAATATAATAGAATCAGGGGCATAGAAAGGGAGTGGACTGATAATTCTCAGGGGGAAAGGGGTATGGGGGGTTCATGAAGAGAATGGACAAAAATCATACACCTATGGATGAGGACAGTGGGGGGGAGGTAAGGGCAGAAGGTGGGGTGGGAAATGGGTGGGGGGGAGCTATGGGGGGAAAAAGGAGAAATAATTGTAATAATCTGAATAAAGATTTATTTAAAAAAATAAATAAAATAAAAATTGAAAAAAAAAATAAAAAAATAAAAAATAAAAATTATTTCATGTTTTCCTTTGCATCCTTGAACATATTTATAATAGTTATTTTAAAGTTCTTTTCTATCAATTCTACTGTCTCAGTCAATTCTGAGTCTGTATTGATGGATTTTATCCTGGTTATGAAGTACATTTCCTTGCTTCTTTACCCGTCTAATAATTTTTTTATTGGTGCTGGAAATTGTGATTATCATGATATTGAGTGTCTAGATTTTCTTGTCTTCCTTTCAGGAGTATTTTGTTCTAGCAGGCAGTTAATTTACTTGAAAACAGCTTGATCGTTCCAAGGCTTGTTTTTAAGTCACATTAAGATGGTCTAGAGAGCAACGCTCGCCAACAGGTGGTCCATGAGGTACGAAAGGTTGGCGACCGCTGGTTTAAGGAAACCTTTAGAACAACGGTTGCCAACTGGTGGTCTACGAACCATTGGTAGTCCGTGAGGTCCTAAAGGTTGGCGATCGCTGGTCTAGAGCAGAAGTAGTTTTTCTTTAAAGGGCCTGGTAGTAAGTATTTTAGGTTCTATTGGCCAATATGATCTCTTTGGCATATTCTCCCCCCCCCCCAAACTTTAAAAATGTAAAACAAAACAAAAAATTTGCTTAAAAGCCATACAAAACCAGACTTTGGGTTGGATTTAGCCTGTAGGCCTGATTTGCCAACCCCTGTCCTAAAGAATTCATTACTCTAGGGCTACGTTAGCCATGCATTTATAGAATGGCTTTCCTGAGGTCTCTATTAAGTGCCTGCTGTCAAGTTAGGGGGACTACTCAGTGTCTGAGATGTTACCCCTACTTGCAAACCAGCAAATGAGACTACAACAGTTGCCTAGATGCAACTTCTAGTTCAGAGACAGAAGACTTTATTACTCTTAGCACAGCAGGCATTCATGAGCTTCCTGTTCTTATTGTTTTCCTTGTCCCCTAAACCTCAAGAGGGCTATGTGGAGTAGGTCCAGTGGATGTTACATATACTAGTACAATGAGCCTGGATCACAGATGAGGAACCTAAACTTTCTCTTATAAGGTAGCTGCTAGCAAATCTGCCCAAACTTTGCCCAGAAAGGAGCCATTCTCTTTATTATCCTGGTCAGGAAGCAAATCTTCCCTTTGTCCAAAAGGGTGACAATATACCTTTCAAAGGCTATACAAACATCTTTGGAAAGATAGTCAGGGACAAAAGGTGCCACAAGACTTATAGAAATGCCATGGAAGATTGTCTCTTAGAACCCACATGTTTAAGAGGTCTCCCCCCTGGATGGAACTCAAATGGTTCCTAGCCCTGTGAAAGTGTTGCTCATGTCTCAAATCCCCAGTAGTTCTTGCTCTTAGAGTTGTTCTCTGAGTAATTGTTCTTTGCCTGGCCTTATGGAGTCCTACCTTATTATGCACATGCATCTTAATATTCAAACACTCAACATGACCCTTATGCAGCTTTCTGGAGCTCTGTCTCTGTACATCTTTCTCCTTCTTGGTACTCTGTTTCCCAAATTAGTCACCTTCCTAGTTTCAATGTTTCTTACGTTCAGCAAAACTACTCTGCCCTGCTTCAGTTCTCTCTCTTTGGTATGTCAATCCACAGAGAGTCTTAGGCAAAAAGCTGGGGCATTTGTGGGACTCATCTCATTTGTGTTCTTTCTCCCAGGGATCATAGGTAGTTGTTCAAATTCTGAAGATGGTTGTTTTATATCCTTTGCCCATTTAAAAGGTTTTTTTTATAGGAGAGCTAGTCTGGTACCACTTACTCCATCACTGCCCAACTGCCCTTTTTAGCACTAAAACTTCTTTATATGTTTTGGAATTTTGATTTGCCCAATCACTCTGAGTGGGAGATATTTTTGTTGTCACCCTTTCTTACCCCGTCTCCAATTTGATGAACATTTCCATCTTCCCTTTATCCCCAACCCACACCCCAATCCAGAACAAGATATTAAAATGCTCCTTATTAATACTGGGAATATGGCCAATCTAGTAGTTGAGCCAGCTGATATCTCAGTTCAGTCGTTGTAGTGATGTTTTTCTTTTGTCCTTTTGCTTTCCAGGGTCCACTGCTTCCCATAAATTCACAGCTTTAGGCAGAATATTGGCAGCAGTTTTATTCAGCCTCTTTTTATGGGGCTGGGGAAAGTCAGTTGATCAACCATTGCTCTTTGTCTGGAATTAAGGCTTTCCAAAGACTTGGGGTTTTCAGTGCTAAAACAGGAAGAGACTCCTGGGAAAATCAGGTCAGTTGGTCTGCCCCAGGTTCTGGCTTTGAGTGCTGGCTTTGGTCTCATATTGAGTAGACTTATTTAGTCCCAGTATTCCACAAGAGCTGAATTTCCGGTTTCCACTAGCTGCTTCAAGAACCAGACCCTGATATGCCTCGGCTTTAGCCCAGCTTACTTCATTTCTGTTGTGTTTCTTGTCCACAAAGATATTTACCTTCTTTTTTGAACCCAGCAATGACCTTTTAGTTTCCTCTTTTTTGTTTTATCTGTCTTTATTACGTGTTTAGAGCATATAGGATAACTTGAAGCGTGAACTCACTGTGCTACTTGACTGGAAATTCTACAGATTCTTTTTCACTTTGATATTGTCCTGGTTTAGGAAATAATGTCATTTAAAAGCTTGCGTTATTTAGGAACCCTCTCAGCTCTTCCGCTCATTCTGAGACCCCCAAATCACAGAAACTCAAGTGAAATGTAGTCACTGTCATAGAGTGGTTCCATTCTTTTTCTGAGGGCATCATAACTCAGTACTTGAGTTAGAATAGGACAAAGGAGAAATGGCATCCTAAGCTTTGCTCCAGACTACATCTTTAATGGTTTTGGAGAACATGTGAATTTTCAGACCCTTTGTAATAACTTTGGAGCTCTCTCAAAGGTGGCAAAAAGAGTAGGAAAAGCCTTTATACTCCTGAGTGTTTTGGTTTTGTGTTTTGTTTTGTTTTTTGCCTTAAAATATGCTCTATCTATATTTGTTAGATATGATATTTTTGAAAAACACCAATTTTCAGTCTTTGCTCCTCCATTCTGTTGATAATAACAATCCAATTAATTGTCTTGCAGATTTTCATTGTAACTTATATTAAGCATCTTAAATATTTCTACTGGATTAAAGAGCTTTTGAACATAGCGTTTTTCACATTTCAAAGGCAAGTATCTAAATATCATGCAAACCAAGCTTCTGTCATAGTATAAACCAGTGAAGTAGTAAAAATGCTTCCCAGAACAAAGTAGTTCACATGATCTTAGAAAAAATACTCCCATCACTCAGCTTTGTTTTTAATTGAAGTGGTAGAATGGCCATTCTCATTTAGCCATTTAAAAAACGGTTGTTGATGCCGAAACCGGTTTGGCTCAGTGGATAGAGCGTCAGCCTGCGGACTGAAAGGTCCCGGGTTCGATTCCGGTCAAGGGCATGTACCTTGGTTGCGGGCACATCCCCAGTGGGAGGTGTGCAGGAGGCAGCTGATCGATGTTTCTCTCTCATCGATGTTTCTAGCTTTCTATCCCTCTCCCTTCCTCTCTGCGAAATATCAATAAAATATATTTAAAAAAAACAAAAAACGGTTGTTGCATGGTATCATCTTTAAGAGCCTGTCTGTTTTTAACAAAAATAAAATAAATATGTGAGTTAACTGTTCACATGATGGAATTAATTATTTGTGGGGGGGGGGGGAGTAATTTAGTAAAAACCAAATGATTCAATAAATGATTATCTTAAATACACACACATATATAACACACAGACACAGACAACAGTGTGGTGATAGCAGAGGGAACATGCAGTGGGGGTAGGTGGAGGTGGGCGAAGGGGGCAAATGGGGACAAAAAGAGACTTTGCTTGGGGCGATGCAAAGTGCAGATGATGTTTTCTTGAATTGTACACTTGAAACCCACGTGGATTTGTGAACCAATGTCATCCCAATAAATTCAATAAAAATAAAAACCTACTTCATTTCTGTCTGCAGAAAAAAATTATCTTACTATTTTATTTGCTTGTTTTGTTGAAGAAACTAGGTCAAAAAACACCTTGTTGAGGTATCTTAAAATAACTCTATAGGTAGCTGGTTGGTGATTCCTGACTTGGGGTGTGGAAAAATTACAAAATGAACTAGCGAGCTATCATTTAGTAATTGAGAACACACTTTGTTTATTTAATGAGGACTAAATACTGCCAAAGCAAGTTTTGTGCTAAAATTAGACACTGGGGTAGGTCCAATAGCAGCACAAGTTATAATCCTTTAGAAAGCATAATCTGTTGGTTCAAATCAGGACACCATGTTGTGAAAATATAAATCACTTATGCCATGCTCTTATGAAGCCATTATACCACAGCTGTCTCCATTATAGAACAGTAAAGTTACCAAAACTGGTATTACTTCTAACTAAAGATTTGGTTTTATTTTACTTACTTTTCTTTTTTTGCTTTTCTTTTATATTTGGGAAGACTCTTTTAAAATGGTATTTAATTTCCTAATGCTCTGGCTCCATATGGAAGCATGTAAGGTGAATACTATGGACAGCATAGTAGAACCAGCATAAGTTTTAGAAAATTAATGGGAAAAGTAATGTGGTCTAGTGGAAAGAGAATGGGTCTTGGAATCAGACTCTCCTGTGAATCCCAGTTTCATCATTCTCTCTATAACTTAGCAAAATTATTTAATTTCTATAGGTCTCAGCTTCCTAACCTAGTTTAAAAAAAAAAAAAAAAAAAAAACCAGAGTAAAATACATCAGATACTGAAAAAATGTCTCCCCCCTGCAGTCCCCACCACCACCATCAGAAGACATTTTGATAGATAGCTAGATAGATAGACAATTTTATTAGCTTAATGTTTATTATGTGCCCAGCATTGTGCTACACATTATCTCATTTAGTCTTGACACACTCATGAAGTACTGGCACTTATGCAGGTGTTGCTTGCTTAAAGGTACATGTCTCAAAAGTGGCAGAACCAGGACTAGAGAACAATGTCTTAACCATTCTGATTTCAGCCTCACAAAAATCAAAGCGTCTTAGAGACATCTTACTAATTTAGTGAAGTCAGGAATGTAATGTCAAACCATTAGTGTTCCACCATATTTAATTTTTTAAACAAAATTTAATTTTGATGCATGTATGAGTTTGTTAGGGTTGCCATAACAAAATACCACATACTGGGTGGCTTAAACAGCAGAGGATTATCTTCCCACAATTCTGGAAGCCCAAGATGAAGATGTAAGCAGGTTTGGTTTCTTCTGAGTCCCCCCTCCTTGGCTCGCGGTTGGCTGCCTTCTCTCTGGGTCCTCACATGATTATCCCTCTTTCTATTCTGTTGTATCCTTATCTCCTCTTTTTGTAAGGATACTAGTCATTTTGGATGAATGACCTCATTATCGTTTAATTTCCTCTTTAAAGGCCCTATCTTTAAATACAGCCGTATTCTGAGGTCTTGAAGGTCAAGGCTTCAACATATGGATTTGAGGAGACACAGTTCAGCCCAAAACAATGCATATGCAGCATGAACTATGTGGTACCAGATAAAAAAGTGATGTCTGCTTAAGAAAAAAAGCAAAAGTGAAGCATGCATGTCTTAGGTCTTAAGCTGTCAATACTTCATGTGGGTACTGTTAAATAACTAACCCCTATAGAGTGTTCACTATGTGTTAACTTGTTCAAAACACTGTACACATATTTATTTAATTAATCCACATGAGCTATGTATTATTCTTATCCCCCTTTGATACTGAGAGGTTAAGTAGTTTGTTAGAGGCCCATAACTAGGAACTGGTGGGATAGGGTTTGAACCCACAGACTGATGCCATAGTCTATAGTCATCCACTATATTATACTGCCCCTCACAACAAGAAGCATCCTGCTTGGACCAAAGAAACAGAAAACACAGTAATATCTATTTGAGGTAAAACTATGAAACTTCAAAAGTCTGTGTATTTTGATTAGCAGTTACTAGGCTGTTATGTATGAAAAGTAATAAAGCCACTTTCATTCCTTTATTATAGCACAAGTAATACATCAGAATCATTTAGAAAATGGCAAAGAAATTCTAAGTAAATTTCTAGCATTCTACTCTATGCAATAAAGAGTTAACACAAAGTATTTTTCTTCTAAATCTTCAAAAGCCCAGTGAAGAATGAATGGTTGAAGATCTAGGGCACACATGCCTCCCTTCCGGTTCTCCTCCTAGGTGGACATCACTTCTGCTTCAGCCCATTTTACTGAAGCAGAAAAAGGAGCCGAGTTCTGTGTCTGGAGTTGGGCTCAGAGATAGCAATATGTTCTTTCCATCCACTGAACCGAGTCTACAGACGCAAGAAATTGGAGCCAGAGGCAACTAGGAAAACAAATTGTACCAGTAAACCACCCTACCCTCTTCCAGAATCCCCAGTTAGGAAGGAATGTAGGGCTCCCACTGCACACAGGAATGGGAGCTGAGCCAATTTAGATGAGTATCGAAGGGCAGTGTTCCTCTGCTCAGATCTGGTTTAAAACCAAAGTAAAAAAAAAAAAAAAAAAGATTTGGGGTTAGGGAATAAATACTGTTGTGGTGCTCTCTCGTCGCCCGTCATTTTAGTCCATCAACAGAGGCTCTGCCTTCAGGATGCTTAATTTAGCGACTGGGGGATTTACAAATGAGAGTTTACAGAGCACTCACAGGCAAGTTCCAAGTTGAACATAATAAAATATGAGAGTGAAGCTGGAGACACTTTATGGCTGTTCAGGATTTTAGAGGCCACTGCTGACTGGAGTTGTAAGCACATTGAGTGGAGAAAAGGTGGGTTTTGAGAAGGGCCTTGAGAGATGGGGTGGGATTCGCTGGGTGGGGAGAAGTGAAGGCTTTTTAGACAGAAGGTTCAATAGCATCTGGGCATGAAGGGAGGAATGAGAGAAGCACGTGGGAACAATGATGAGACACCCTCTCCGGAACAGACAGACTTGGGGAGTAGTAATATGATATATTTTAGGACTGGACAGAGTGGGATGAGATGATGACTATGGCTTCATGCTAGAGGTCAGCATTGTTACTCTACCAGTTGATTTGCTCATTGAAATTATCTCAGTTCTCTAAACATACTCGTAAGAACACATCTCGACTGAGTCCTCTGCATCTAGTAGCATGTTTGTTGTTGTTAGGGCTGTTCAGAAGACAACACATACTCTGTGGACCACAGTCCCTTCCAGAAGTGTGTCATGCCTAACTGAGCTGGGAGATCATACAACTGTTAGCCCTAGGCCTTCGTAGACTCAGCCTGCCTGGAGGCCTCAGAGCAAGCTTAAGTGGTTGCAAGTGCCTGACTGGAGTTGAGGAGAGAGCCGCTGCTCTGCGAAGACATATATAGCCTGAGAAATGGCTTCAACTTTTTGAATCAATGGAACATACATTCTTTGTTTGCATTCCATAAACCTTAAGAGGAAGAGGTCTCTAGAATTATGAGACCTTCAGGGTGTCTTGTGGGAGTAGAAAGAAATTTTGGAATATAGTAGACCTTTATTTGACTTTTGACCCTCCTGTGTGACTTTTTAATCTTTTTAAGCCTATTTTATTTTTTAAGTTGTAAAGCAGCTCAGTTACTTTGCAGTTACTGTTAATTCTCTTCCTCTACTTCTGTGATTTCTCTCAGTGCCTGACATTTTAGAAGAACATCTTTTTCTAATCATAAATGGTCCCTCTGTCAGGAGATCAAAACTGTACTGCTTCAGATGCCTGTGGATCCTGAAGAAAACATGGGGTGGAGGGAGTTGGCCTGCCCCTGCTCTCTCCCTCCCCAGCCATGGATTGATTTCCTCAGGATAGGATTTCAAGTCAACCAGAGCCAATCCTCAGGGTAGTACAGAGTTCAATAGGTCCAGAGTTCTGGGAAATCATCTCAGAGTAGAAGAATAAATTGCCCTTATTTGTACTGAGTTTAAAACAAAAAATAATGACTTAAAGCCATTATGTGACTTAAAGCATATAAAAGTTAAGGTTACATGTGACAAAGCATTTTATGAGTTCAGAAACAGGCGGGCAAGGCCATAAACTATCATATTCCTAAATCGCTACCGTTTCTAATGTTCAAGGCTCCAACCGTAACTTGGTCCTTAAAAACTGCCACCTGCTCTCAATAATGGAGTACCCATGAGCTTGCAGCTAAGAAACGCATAGGGTTTGCTGGTTAGGAGTTTGCTTATATTTGAACCCTAAAAATAACCCTCTCATGAGAACAGGGTGAGCTTTGTGAAGATTATACTCCAGTTGGTTAGACAGGAGAGGTACATTTTTTCCTATCCCCCCCTTGCCTTTCATTTCTAAACACATTTGCCTCTCCTCCAAAGCAGAGGAGACTGTCAGAGCAGCTGCAGCGAGCAGCTGTGGAATCTTCTGTCATCTGCTCCTCTGCTTTGCAGACTTTGTCCCTTCCTCTGCTCCCGCTTGTCCGGTCTTCCTTTCAGGATGGCCCACTGCCCTCCTCTGCCAGTGCCCCGCCTGGGCTCTGGCTTTGTCCCTGCAGTGATGGCAGGGCATTTGCCTGGTAGCCCCTTGTTTTTGCCATTCTTGTGGTTAAAAAAAAAATCATTAGCAAAAACATTTTTATCTTATGAAAAACAACTGGAAGGGGAAAAGTCTGCCAGCCAACATACAGCTTACTTGCTGCTGCCCCCGCAAGTTCTGCTGGGCGCTTTTGGTGGTGCCCTTTTCAATATGCTACCCTATCAGTACATTGTAAAGCTAGAATTATACATCTGCACGAGAGGCCTGATGATTATGACTCTTTGAAGAGAAGCCCTGCACAGGATTACCTTGAGAGAAATCATTTACTCATTCTAGTCACAGTAAACAGCTATCCCGGAGGCATTTCCCAGTAACTTCGCACACAGTGCTTAGGGACTGGCTGAGCCACACCCAGCATTACTCTTCATATACAATGAACTGTTACAACCAGCAGCCATGAACTCCCCTCCTCCTCCTCCTCCTCCTCCTCCCTCTTCTTCTTTTAATGTGCAGTTGAACATAAGCTTCTCTCTCAGGTAGATTAGGGAGCTAGTACAGGACAGATTCCTTTGCACAATATGTTAAAGGCATTTCTGTTCCATGGCTTTTGGGGAAGAGGCAGCTCATTTGGACTGGTCCTTTTAATGTTGTTTTGATTTTGAACACTTTAAAAATGGGCTCGCATTCTTTTTCTCTGTTTGAAAAAGCTATTATGTTGTTTTAAAAATACAGATTTTAGACCCCAGGTAATATATTATCCAAATACTAATTTAAAACAGAGTATTATTTAATATATTTGATTTATAACACATTACATACCCCAAGCATAGAGAGCAGGTAAAAACAAAGTTTATGTTTCATTTTAATATGTTGGCAACAGAGTAGTCTGTTTTAAAAAACAATATAAATCATTTTTACCACTGTTCTCTGAAAATAATTCGGGGTTAACAAAATCTAAATTGCACCTGTCAGAACTGCCAGTCATATCCTCAGTTTTCACCGACTCTACTCTCCCTTCCCTCTCTGCATGTTTAGAGTAATGGAACAGCAGCACAGTTTCCACAATAAAAGTCAAAGAAAGCAAAGGAAGTTTATCGCATTTCTTTTGTGTCTGTAAGCAGATGAGTCCTGGCTAACAGCGTATAAGTACACAGAGTATACCTAAAGTGAGGCAGTACACATGCGCCAGACTAGATGTGTGGGTGTCGAGTGTGCACGTATGCACATGCCAAATTCCCCATTTTATCACATAAATATGGCAGTTTCAGTACCTCAGTAAATATATTAATGTTTTATGTGAAAAACCCCCTCACAACTCAGCATACAATATGTATATCTTTGCTTAGAAATGTAAAAATAGTATGCTTGTGAGTGCTAATTAACTAGAACTTAAAGTAAATACTTTGTGAAGAATACACAACAAACTAGAGTAATTAGACCCCAGTTGACCAGGCCAACTGTGAAAATACAGAATCAAAGAAGTTCTGAGCTGGAAAGATTTGATCAGGTCTTTATCCAACTCTTATTAGAGCAGCCTTGGGCAAACTATGGCCCGCGGGCCGGATCCGGCTGTTCTATCCGGTTCTCTTGCTCTCCCCTCCGCTCCTTTACTTTGAATTTATATTAGTTCACATAAACACTCCATCCATGCTTTTGTTCCGGCCCTCCGGTCCAGTTTAAGAACCCATTGTGGCCTCGAGTCAAAAAGTTTGCCCACCCCTGTATTAGAGGCATGAATCCCCTCTGTCACATCCCAGTGAAGTGGTCGTTTTGCCCTGGTTTTAAATACTTTTTGTTATCACCACAATTAGCTAGTTATTAATATTAATGAAATTTTGGTGTATGATACTACTTACCAATGCAACTACCATCAAGTCCTTCTTTGTTTTTTAAAAATATATTTTTATTGATTTCAGAGAGGGAGAGAGAGGTAGACATCAATGATGAGAGAGAATCATCAACTGGTTGCCTCCTGCATGCCCCACACTGGGGACTGAGCCTACAACCTGGGCATGTGCCCTGACCAGGAATTGAACCACGACCTCCCGGTTCATAGGTTGACATTCAACCACTGAGCCATACTAGCCAGGCAGGTCCTTCTTATTTAGGGAAGATATGCTTATCTGTACCTATATATTCATTTGGTTCTTTTTCTTCCCCTTCAACCCATATAGAATAAATCTAATCCCTTCTTATAACCCTTCAAATATTCGAAAACAATCATCATGGCTTATAACTGTCCTATAACTGAGCTGTCACTAACCAAGACTCATCTCCGAAACCAGTCAGAGCTGGGATCTTTATCTGTCCACACCACTCAGCAGCTGAAAGATGCTCGTCCATAGGAGACTGGTGCTGGTGATTCTCAGATGAGGCGCCTCTGATGTGGTTATGCCTTGTTGATGAGCTACTGCAGAAGACACTGGAGCTTGAGAGGGGAGATCCTAAAGCCCCGAGAGCCCCATAAAAGGGCTCTGAGTCTTAATTAAGTTGGTGATAGCAAAGACAGGAACTGCAATGCTTCACCTATACCAAAAACTAAAACAAAACTAGTAATTCATGTCATTGACATTCAACCAAGCCTGTACTTTTTGGAGCTCCAGTTCCACCACCACCTCTTCCACTGGCCAGTTGCATGCCTTTGGGCAATCATCCCCACCATTCCAGAGTCCCCCCTGTGATATTCAAAGACACACGCTGCTTTTCTACCTCTCCTGGTTTCAGCTTCCATGTAATTTCTCCAGGAATGCCTCCATGACTCCCATCCCCACCCACTACACCCTATAGTCACCTCTACCATAGCTCTTACTTCACTGTGTTTCAATCACCTGTTCACTTGTCTATCTCTGCTGTACTGGGAGTTCTTTAAGGCGAGGACTCAGTCTTGGTCCCCAGCACTTAGCTCACTCATGCGTGGTGCGTACCAGAACTCAGAAAATATTTGTTGATAAAAGGAAGGAAGGAAAGAGAAGACAAAAGGGAGAAGATAAAATTAGGAAATTGAAATACATGATCAAAATGGTCTCTTACAGCTAAAACTCTACAATCCCTTGTTCTTAAGTTCCATCTTTAATGTCAACCTCAGACTTTCAGAAATTCAAATTTTCTCTAATAAGAGGATGCATTTCAAGTGGTTATACCAAAGTAGGGAAACTATAAATATGTACTCATACATATAATTTTAGGACTGAGATTTAGAGTTCACTTAATAAACCCAAACCTTATTTTATATATGAGTAAACTGAGGCACAGTGAAATTAAGTTATATATCCAAACCCATCCTGTTAGCAGGAAGACCCAATTTTAAGCTCTTCTCTCTCTTACCCCTAAACCAGGATAGCTAATCTCTAGTCTTCTCCCTTTTTGAAAGAGCTGCTACAAACTTGGCTACAAATAGAAGTGACAGATGTTTTTCCCTTTTATGTGATGGTTATGTCAATCCACAACTTTGTGGCTGTAAATTAAACTTTGAGAAACACCCTTCCCTCTTCTCCCAGAAATGTCAGAGTGTGCTACAATGCCACCAGAGGTGACTCCTGTAAGTTGTTTGCTTCTTGTGAGTTGCAGTCGTGTGAATTGCTTTCCACCGGGTTGGGTATTCAGGCTCAGTGTTCTGGTGTTAAGCCAGAGGAGAGTGCTGCCATGAGGCCGGCTTCTTGGCGAGCAGCCCTGAGGTGCAGCTGTAAGGTGACCCAGTGCAGGCATGAGGCCAGGGACCAGTGCTCCGTGCCAGAAACCTGAGCCAAACACTGGAACTGATTCCCAGGACACTGAATTGGTCTCAATTAAAATTTTAGATAAAATGATATTTTGTTTGCCCCAAAGAACCACTTCAATTATAAGCTCATAGGAAAACTGGATGTTTTGCCATTATACTTAGAATACTTTTCAGAGGCCAAATCTACGAGTAGGAGGATCATTTAAGAAGTCATGAATGTTTCTCGAAAGCAACAGTATTTATAAGATATGCTGACTGGAGAACCGTCCTTTTTCTATGTCTTTGAATATGCTGTGTAAGTTGTAAAACTAGTTCATATGTAAGGTGGTATTGGAATAGAAATGGTAGAAATCATGGTCAAAGAGATGGTGTTGATTGAACCGAACTCTGGACCCAGACAGATTTGAATTCAGAACCAAGCTCCACCACTTACTAACAGCTGACCTTAGGTAGCATACTTAATCAGAGTCTGTGTTATATTACTATATTGGAGTTTTCAACCTGGCTATGGTAGAACCACCTGATGCTTTTATTTTATTAAAAAAATTTTTTTAATATGCTTTTATTGTTTTGTTTTTAGAAAGAGAAAAGGGGAGGGAGAGAGAGATAGAAACATCAACAAGAGAGAAATATCGATCGGCTGCTTTCTACACGCCCCACAATGGGGATCAAGCCCACAACCCAGGCATGTGCCCTGACCGGGAATCAAACTGGTGACCTCTTGGTACATGCACCACTGAGCCACACCAGCCTGGCCCATCTTTAAAAAGTATGACTGGACTCCATCCCAAACCAATTAAATCAGACTCTCTGGGGATGGAACCTAGGCATGAAATACAGTGGTGTGCCTACGACATAGTGAATGTTCAATTATAGCTGTTATTACTATTAACATCATCATCCATAATTCCTTTAATTCATATTGGGCTTAAGGCCCAATTTGATCCATTCACAGTCCTGCAGAAAAGACTGATAAGTCAGAAGCATCTTACTAATGAATGTGAAAATAAGTAGAAAAGCCTATAGGGACAAATATTTGTATGTAACCTTTTTGTTAGATTTTGAGTGAAAGGATAAAGTTCAGGGTTTTCATTGACTCAAGCCCCTACCACACCTTAGTATTTATTATTTCTCCACTTCACAGAGTCTTTAAAAAAAGACAACCAAGCACACAAAAAACTGAAAATAAATAAATACAAGGCAATCAGGGGAGATACACATTGGGAGGAGGACAAGGGAGGCTGGAGGCCTCCAGCTAGAAAGATATTTCTTAGCTCAGCGGTCTGGCTCAGTACTTCTCAAACTTTAGTATACATCAGAGAATCATCTGGGTGCCTGTGAAAATACAGATTGCTGGGCCATAACCTCAGAAATTCTGGGAGTAGGTTCTGGTCTTGATTCTGTGGCCTTGGACAAGTCACGGATCCTGCTTAAACTTCAGACCCCCATTAATAACACTAGGAAGTTGGACTGTGTGATCTTTTCCCACTCTAACATTGTCTGGTGGTCAGATGCAGGGGTTGTTAACCCTGTCAATGGAATCCCACCTGGAATCAGGTAGAAGGGGCAGTTGTGCCTTCAGGGGGTTTAGAATAAGATGAATATATACAAATATCAAACAAAGCAGAACAGTATACGTTTGTTCAAAGAAATAAAAGGAGGAGCTATGACTGTTAGTGAGAGATCACATCTGTTTACTGATGAGGGGGATTGTGGGCAGGGGCACACCTAGGGTCAGCCCATCCCTAATGTGCATGTCCCCACCTCATTGATGAGAGGAGGAGAAGCTGCTGAGACCCCGTAGCTTTAAGTTGTTGCAGAAACCCATCTTGAACATTAACTGTCTAATTCGGAAGTTGTTGGCTCAAGACACAGACATTGGCCTAATGCTTGGAAACTGCTTACAGGGGCAGAGACAAAATGAAGGTGGTTGTCGGGTTCCTGATAAGCGCTCCATGTCTTGGCCTGCCAGTTTATTAGTCAGGTGGCCTCAGGCAGGTCACTTCTCTGAGCCTTGGTTTCACCTCAGCTCTTCCTCTAGAGATTGTGATAATATCAACAATGTAGGATCGTTGTGAGAAATGAATTGGATGGAGTATGTGCCCCTATTGTAATGCCTGAAACACAGTAGGCATTCAGAAAATTTTCTCTTCCATCTTGCTTCCTGTCCCTCTAAACATGTCCATGTATAGAAACAGCCTTTTAAAATCCCTTTGGGTGGGGGGAGAGATAAAGATATAGATAGATAGATCCTTCCACAGTAATTACATATAGTATTCTATATACTCTGCCTTTGCATACATTTAAATTTTGGAAATTATGTGCCATGTTTATTGAAGAAGCTTTCCTACCCCTTTCTACTGATTGAAAGGACAGGGCGGAAAGGGCAAATCGGAAGTTGTCCCTGGTTTATCCATGGCTGAAGGAGGAAGGCGGGAGGTCCAGCATGTAGCATTACTTCTTTCTGCAGGTGAACTGATGGAGACTTAGAGGCAGCAACTGCAACATGGCCAGGGTAGCCTAACTTTGTCCTCTCACTTTCAGTATAGGATTGTCAGGCTTTTAAGGAGTCCTTGTTGCTGTATTTATGGTTCACCATCATCGTGGCAACCAAGAAAGATTTATGCGGCAAAATATTACATTTCATTAAACTTTGGGATGAGGAAATCTATGTGTAAGATATCATTATTACTTTTTTAAAATTAAGGAAAATCATCCATTCTCCCAGCCTCTAAATATTTATTGACAGCTACCATTGTGACAAACACAGTTCTAGGCCCTGGGGATACAACAGCGACTGAAAAAAAAACCCCTGCTTTCTCAGAGTTTATATTCTGGTGACGAGGGAGAAAATAAACAAGATAAATTCGTGAGCTATTAGTATATAAGGAAGTGTTAATGCTGAGGAGGAAAATAAGGCAGGAAAGGGGACTATGAAATGTCAGTGGGGACGAGGTGTGGAGATGTTAGATAACAGTGCAGGGAAGCCTCACTGATAAGGTGCTTTTGAAGTAAAGAACTGAAGGAAGTGACTGCCAGCCGTGGGCATGTCTGAGGGACGATGTTCAAGGCAGGGGGAGCAGTCACTGTGAAGGTGCTGAGATGGGAAGGTGCCTAGTATGTCTGAGGAACAGCCAGGAGGTCAGTATGCCGACTGGGGAGGGAGAAAAAAGTCCACGCTATCGGGTCAGAGAGGAAACAGGTGGTTGTGCGGGGCCTTATAGGACGTGGTAAGCACTTTGGTTTTCACTCAGAGTAAAAAGAGAAGCCACCAGGGAGTTGGGGCAGAGGAATGATAAGAAATTGTGTGTCCATTTTTATTGAGTGCTTACTCTGTTAGAGTCTATTTTAAATAAATGCTTTATTCACAATCCTCACAGAACCTTATGAGCCAGGGCTCACGATTTTCCCCACTTTACAGCCGAGGAAACTGAGGCCCCCCACAGGTAAATAACTGGCCTGAGGTCACATGGTTAGTAGGGTGTTGGCCAAAATTTAGAGCCTGGTGAACTCTTATTGTCCTGACTTCCCAGATGCTTAAGAGAGTGAGGCAAAGATTTTTTTTTTTCTTTCTTAATATCTGTGTTTCCAGAGCACAGTTATAATGAATTTACTTCATACCTAGTCATGAATACAGGACTTTTTCAGTTAAACTGACAAATATTTCTAGTATTTTGCTTCTTCTTCTTCTTCTTCTTCTTCTTCTTCTTCTTCTTCTTCTTCTTTTTATTTATTTATTTATTTTTTTTTTTTAGTTTATTTTGTTCATTACATTCCAGATTTAAGTGAAATCATATGGTATTTGTCTTTTCTCTGCCTGGCTTATTTTACTTAGCATAATACTCTCCACCCAGTGTTTTGCTTTATGATTTTAAGTGTTTTTCTAAGCCCTCAGAATAACATTTTAACAAGCATGTTGACGTGTCTCTCTTTAATTATGCAGTCAGGTTTTTTTTTGTTTTGTTTCTAATGTAGAATTTGATTGGGAAAATTTTTATTTTATTGCTTACAACCTTACCTTAGTGCTACCTAAATCACTATTATATGATTTGGCATCTATAATTTATCACTTTCCTCTGCTATTAAATGAAATGTCCTTTAAAGCATTCCACAGCAAGGTGAACACAAGTCAAGCTTGCAAAGTTCTAGAAAAAAGAATTGCAGAGTCATTAAAGAATCATGAAAGCTGATTTATATAGCATCCAATATCAGGGCTGCCCAGTTGAACAAGGATGATTATTCCAAGTCATTTTTAGAAGTCATCTACATTTCAGCATCTAATTTTCATCCTCTTTTAAAGAATAACAACAATAATACCTTATTTATGTAAAAATTCTAAAAGCTAAATCTTTAATTCATTTCTCTTAATTTCACGAAAGCTGAAGCTGAAACAAAAGACATTTTAAAATACAGGGAGCCCAGATCCTTTTACTGTTGTGCGGCTTTAGCATTCTACTGCTGTAGCCGAGTCCTCGTTTCTGGGGCCAACTGCCTTTTGCATGCTGATTTTCCGGAGAGTCTCTCAGGAGTTACTACTTTTGAGTGGTATCTACCACGACTTCAGTCCCTGCAGGAAATGGGGGTAGCAGAGTTTGGAATGAAAACATTGAGGGAAAACAGATCTCTCCCAGTAGAACCATTAACTCATTCTAATTTTAGGTTTCAGGCAGACCACTTAGCTGTGCCTTCAGCTACCGGCAAACATATACCTCTCAGGTGCCCGTCGTTAAAGGACTACAACCAGGATATAATAAAGGTTTCTATTGTAATATTTTTTCAGTAAAATAGGTTATGTCTGAGAATATGTGTATATGCACACGCATGCAAACCATGTGTATTCATGGCATTCAGTATAAGAGAGATGCTCCAAAAGGGGTTCTTTCTATTTTTCATAAACCCTAATTTCTCCTTCCAACCCCTCATCACCAAAAGGACTAATAGTTCTGGGCTCAAGACTCAGAAACCATATTACTGAGTTTTGAGAAACAGGAATTTTCGAGTAACAAATTTTATGTGGTAGCTATTTGGTAGAAAAAGGCTACAAGTCAATTCAATTCACTTCTACCAGGAGCGTCCAGATGTGCTCAGCATTATGCTAGGCACTGTTCAGGGAGTTGAAGAGACAGAGCACATGCCCTTGACTCAAAACAACCAAATCAAATCTAACGAAGGTCTTCGGAGAGGAAATGGTTGAAAGGACATGTTTCATGGCCAGGAAAACCACAGCAAAGTATTCCAATTAGAAATAAATTCGAGAGTGCTACACTTTTCCGGAAGGTCAGGAAGTTAAACTCTTGGTCTTGAGCTGCCTCTCACCTCCACCCCTGCTGACCCCGAGAACAAGTCACTCTGTCTCTGTGGGAACTCAGCAGTTGCTGCCAAGTCTTGCCATTCCTCTGCAGAGAAGAGCCAGGGGTTTTCACCAGAGGCTGCCGGCCAGCCTCAGCAGCAGAAGGAGGTTGCCGAGGTGCCAAGGGCTCTCTACACTGCCCCAGTGCCAGCTTTCTGTCTACAACAGAAAGTTCACTACACTCACTAAAGCCAAGTCTGACATATTTTTAAGTCTCCAAAAGGAATTTCATAAGCAGCTTTGCTACTAGAAGATTAAGCTCTCGTTTCCCAGATTATATTTTCTATTTTCCTTAAATTCAGCAGCACTGTTTGTTTGTTAATCCTCACCCAAGGATATTTTTTTTCATTGATTTTTTTTATTGTTTAAAGTATTACCTATGTCTCCTTTTTCCCTGAGTGACCCCCTCCCCAGCTACTCCCAGCCCCCAAGACAAGCTCCCACCTCCCCAGTGTCCGAGTCCATTGGTTATGCTAATATGCATGCATACAAGTCCTTCGGTTGATCTCTTACCCCCACCGCCACCCTCCCCTGCCTTTCCTCTGAGGTTGAACGGTCTTTCCATTGATTTTGAGAGAGAGTAGAAGGGAGGGGGAGAGACAGAGAGAGAAACATTGATGTGAGAGAGACATGTTGATTGGTTGCCTTTCTCACATGCCCTTACTGGGCCGGGGATGGAGCCTGGAATTGAACCTGTGTTCCTTCAGTCTGAGGGTCAACACCCAACTGGCTAGGGCAGTTCAGCAGCACTTTTAACCCATGACAGCCATGGTGTACAAAAAAACAGTTCTGGCCCAGCCGGTGTGGCTACGTGGTTGAGCGTTGACCCTGGAATCAAGTGTTCACCAGTTACATTCCCAGTCAGGGCACATGCCTGGGTTGCAGCCCAATCCCTAGTATGGGGTGTGCAGGAGGCAGCTGGTCAATGTTTCTCTCTCGTTGATGTTTCTATCTCTCTTCCTCTCCCTTACTCATCCTCTAAAAATCAATAAAAACACATTTTTTTAAAAAATTCTGCTTTCCTCATAGTTTAAAGCTTACAGCTGTGACATCTTGGTACTTTACATAGTGATTAATTGTCTTATGCTAACATTTGATTAATTTTTTAAAAATGTCCTTTTGCCCTAACCCCGTGGTCGGCAAACTGCGGCTTGCGAGCCACATGCGGCTCTTTGGCCCCTTGAGTATGGCTCTTCCACAAAATACCATGGCCTGGGCGAGTCTATTTTGAAGAAGTGGCGTTAGAAGAAGTTTAAGTTTAAAAAATTTGGCTCTCAAAAGAAATTTCAATCATTGTACTGTTGATATTTGGCTCTGTTGACTAATGAGTTTGCCGACCACTGCCTAACCGTTTTTGGCTCAGTGGACAGAGCGTCAGCCTGCGAACTCAAGGGTCCCAGGTTCGATTCCGGTCAAGGGCATGTACCTTGGTTGCGGGCACATCCCCAGTAAGGGGCGTGCAGGAGGCAGCTGATTGATGTTTCTCTCTCGTCGATGTTTCTAGCTCTCTGTCCCTCTCCCTTCCTCTCTGTGGAAAATCAATAAAATATATATTTTTTTAAAAATGTCCTTTAGATAATGTGTGTGGCTGGCACGTGTGGTTGTTTGGGAAACTGGGGCTATGAAGTGAGGTGCCTCAAACAGCTGAATTTGATGAAATGTCATGCACTCTCGACATTTTTAATAGTACCTATTTTGCTCATTTGACAGCATCTAAAACCTACCTGTCCTTCAGGATTTAGCTCAGTTCCTGCTTCCTACCCAAAGCCTTGCCTGACAATTTAAGTTCTCACTGAGGTGTTTCCTCCGGGAACACCTAAAGCCTGATTTTCTGTGCAGCTATTATGGTGTTTAGATATGTCATTATGCACCCATATTTATGCCTCGATTTTTTTTCGAGTCAAGGGTCATGTGCTCTGTCTCTTCAACTCCCTGCACAGTGCCTAGCATAGTGTTGAGCACATCTGGATGCTCCATGGTAGAAGTGAATTGAATTGACTTGTAGCCTTTTTCATCATTTCCCCTATTACCATATCTAGGGCTAGTGTTTGCATTATTGCCTTTTATTTCTTGGTTCCCTATCTGTGCTTTAGTGACTCAGAAGCATCCAGAGTGAGCTGCGAGTTGGACTACTCATGGAATAGGTTTGTCGCTTGTGTTTTTCACTATTCTGCACCACCCATAGAAAATGGGAGACAAATTCTATTTCTTATGACTGTAGTCATTGGGGGGATTACCAATGAATATAAAGAGAAAAGCTAAGCTAATGGAACAGAGAAAGACCAGAAATATAAAAGGTGAAAGGAAAAGAGATGGTGAAGAGGCAAAAACAACAACAACAAAAGAAAACCCAGCAATCCTGTTCTCTGATGTAAATATGTTTCTTCTTTAAATGACGGAACATAAAGACTCTTTGCAAGTGCATTTAATAGATGATTCTTGCACATCCTGAGGATGCTTGCTCTTTGGGGAATTGTATGCAGAAACAACCACCTTTCCAGTTTGAATTAGGAATAAACTGGAAAGACAGTTACTTTGGAGGAAAGGAAAAGCCTAGCAACACTGGCACATTGTATGCAGCAGTAAGAAATGACAACCCAGAATGAGATAGACTTCTCTCTCTTCTGTGATCAGCTTGCTATGCCCTCCGTGAGTCCATGAGATTTTGCATTTTATAGGCTGAGCTTCCCACTGGCAGCGACTGAAGCAGTTCATTATGCACATCTGTCACGTGACCCACTTCATCAACCAAATGGAACTGGGAGAATAAGTCACCCTAACAAGATCCTTCAGTACACTCTTAAAAACTACTTACAGATGTACCCTTCCTCTGAAGGGGTACAATGAGTTTCCTTGTATGGTGCCACACGATACAGGAAATGCATTATTCCCCTCCAAATTCAGACTACCAGGAGGAAGCACATGAAAAGAAAGCAGCTTACAAAAGCACACACAGCTTTTGCAGAAGTCCTGAGAGGGGCTCATCCACCAATTTATGATAACGACAGATAAAATCCCAGGCCTCTGAAGCTCAGTTCATTACAAATGCTAATGTCCACACAGGGAGAGGAAACCACATCAGCATTCAGCATCCACACAAACACTGCTCATGCTTTTATTTATGGTTGTCACTGAGTCCCCTCAGCAGTGTGCCAGCTCTCTCTGTGCTGTAACTTTAGCTGCTTTATGTGCTTTCCTGACTGGCTATGCTATGTACCCATAGGCGATTTCAGACTATGTCTGGTGAGATAAGCGGCCACGCTTCTGATCTTGAATCAGGAACTATTTTGTTCACATTCAGATCAGGTAGAATGAATGTTTTTGTAGGCGAGTCCAGGATTAGATTCACCTGCCATTGTTAAGTCTATTTCAGTTGGTGTGATCAACTTATCATTCAGTCAGCCAACGAATATTTATTGAATACTTACCATGTGCCAGGCATTGTTTTAGGCACTGGAGATTAACAGTGAACAGGAGTCCTACCATCATAGAATTACATTCTAGATGGGAACAAGGGAGACAGTAAATAAGTATGTAATATGTCAGTCAGGATAGGCTAGGTCTAAGAGGTTATTTGTAGCAATAAACAACCCAATATCTCAGTGGCTTCAGACAACAAAGTTTGTTTCTCACTTACACTACACGCTCATTGCAGGTCAGTGGGGGCTGTGCTCTGTGCAGCTTCCCCCTTGATGCAGATCCTCCGGAGTATGGCTCATCTCCGTGGCAGATGGAGAGGATAGAGTGGTGAACTGCACACTGGCTCTTAAAGCTTACACCTGAAAGTGACACAGGACACTTCTACTCACAGGACAAAGCAAGTCGCATGGCTGCTCCCAACTTCAGAAAGTGAGGAAGTGCACTCATGTGTTTGGGGAAACTAGACACATTTAGTGGACAGAGCTGTCACAGATGATGACAATTGCCATGAAGAAAAAAAGCCAGGTACAGGAGATGATGTCTGGGTAGGTGGTTTCTACTTGACATTGATGAACAGGAGTGGTCTCTCTAGAAAGGTGACATTTGAGAAGAGATTTCAGGGGTGAAAGAGAAGGCCATTGGATGGGGGCAGGGCAGCTTCCTGCAGAGGATGGAGCAAGGACAAAGTGTGCCTGGCATGTTTGAGGAACAGCAAGGAAGTGGAGTAAGCAAGGGGAAAGCTGTAGAAAATTAGGTCAGAGAGATAACAGAGTTGTGGGACACAAGGTAGCACCTTATATTAAGGGCTATGGCCATTGTAGGTTTTGGGTATAAACATTCTCTGAGTTAGATTTTCAAAGGATCCTACTGAGTGCTGTGTGGGAAATAAACCAGAGGATCAAGGGTTGAAGCAGGGAGTACTTAAGAGGCTCTTTCAATAATCCAAGTGAGGCAAGAGAGGGGGCAGTGGTCAGATTCTGGATATAGTTTGCCAATGTATAGATGGAAGAGAAAGAGAGGATTCAAGGATGACTTCCAATGTTTATTTCTTTTAGTAATCCCTGGATATGTCTAAGGACTACTTCATGTGATGTTTGAGAATCTTCAGATTTGTCAATAACATCATAGTGATAACCTCCCCATAAATGAGTACACAGTTGATCAGCCAAGGGGAGATGTGGATGCTGGGGAGTGAGCTTGATTCATGTACCAGCTTAGGGACTTATGTCCCCACATTGGCCTCATGTCTGATCTCTCAGAGTTTGTGATCCAAGTTAATTTATATCGCCAGAGAAATTAGCTTCATAATTACAATCAAAATAGGAGCTATGACTGAGTCATCCCAATCTCATCCCACCCCTCCATTCATTTGTGAACCTCAGATGTCACTCCCAAGAGACCCAACTATTACAGCACAAAGTCTATCACCTGGAAATTGGTTGAATAGAAATTTTAGCAAATACAATAAAACAACATTGTGTCCCCTCTGTCTGCTCACCCTGTCTTTTTGTAACATCACTCTCCCCATCACCAACACATAGGAAATGGCAATTAGAACTCCCTACTACACATGGGTCTTCCCTTAAGTCCTCTCCAGCATAGTAGCGCAGAGGTGAATGAAAAATTGCCAACTACCGTAAGATAATGAATAAATAAAGGTCAGTGCTGCTTTTAGACCCTGTATTCCGGGGTCATTTGTACTCAGAAGCATTCATGCATTCAACAAATCTTCTTAAACTCCTAGTATGTGTCAGGTACTCTTTAAGCACTGGATTCAGCCATGCATAGAATAAATAAGTAATACATATTGTTGAAAACTGGGAAAGCATAGAAAATATTAGGGGAAGATAAAATTTCCACTAACTCAACACTGAAACATAACTGCTGGTAACATTTTGCTGCCCAGTCTTATTCTAAAAAATACATATTCTTCCTTCCTGATTTTTGAATATAATTTACACCTTTGGACTTACACTATACATTTTTTCTTTATAAATTTTTTCTTATAAAAATAAATCACAGCAGATGCTCAGTAATATTTGTTAAATGAATGGAATAATTATAGAAACTTAATAAATTATAGAGAAGCAAAAAATGTTTAAATGAAAATCATCAATAATATCACTTCTAAGAGATAGTATCACTATTAATAGTTTGTGTTGTTCAGTAGGATTTTGAATAATCAGCATATTTTTACAACACTGCTCTGCAACAAATGGTTTACTTTTTAAATGACAACTTTCTCTTTTTTCCCCCCTAATTTCAACTGGTATGGTAACTCTCTTTCAATTTATTTTATTTTATTTTTAATTTACTTTTTATTTGTTGATAGTATTACAGATGTCTTCCATTTACCCCTCCTTCCCCCCTCCTCTTAGCCCAGGGGTGGGCAAACTTTTTGACTCGAGGGCCACAATGGGTTCTTAAATTGGACCGGAGGGCCGGAACAAAAGCATGGATGGAGTGTTTGTGTGAACTAATATAAATTCAAAGTAAAGGAGTGGAGGGGAGAGCAAGAGAACCCTCCGCTCTTTCGGCTCCGCGGGCCGGATAGAACAGCCGAACGGGCCGGATCCGGCCCGCGGGCCGTAGTTTGCCCATGGCTGTCTTAGCCCCTACCCCCCCATGTCTTCACTACCCTATTGCCTGTGTCCATGGGCTATGCATATCCTACATAATAAAGAGGTAATATGCAAATTGACCATCACTCCAACACAAGATGGCCACCCCCATGTGGACACAAGATGGCCACCACAAGATGGCCTGCAGGCGAGGGCAGTGGTGGGCGATCAGGCCAGCAGGGGAGGGCAGTTGGGAGGGACAAGGACTGCAAGGGAGGGCAGTTGGGGGCAATCAGACCTGCAGGGGAGGGCAGTTAGGGGTGACCGGGCCGGCAGAGGAGGGCAGTTGGGGGTGACCAGGCCTGCAGGGGAGGACAGTGGGGGGGCCCAGGCCTACAGAGGAGGGCAGTTGGGGGCCACCAGGCCTACAGGGGAGGGCAGTTGGGGAGAACCAGGCCTGCAGGGGAGGGCAGTTGGGGGGGACCAGGCCTGCAGGGGAGGGCAGTTAGGGGTGACCAGGCTTGCAGGGGAGGACAGTTGGGGGCAATTGGGCCAGCAGGGGAGCAGTTAGGCGTCAATCAGGCTGGCAGGGGAGTGGTTAGGGGCAGTCAGGCAGGCAGGCAGGCGAGCAGTTGGGAGTCAGCAGTCCTGGATTGTGAGAGGGCAGTCAGACATCCCTTGAGGAGTCCCAGATTGGAGAGGGTGCAGGCTGGGCTGTGGGACACCCCCCCCCCGTGCATGCATTTCATGCACCAGGCCTCTAGTTTATATAATAAAAGCCTAAGTGACTGTATGGTGGAATGACCAGAATGACTGGTCGCTATGATGCGCATTGACCACCAAGGGGAAAAGCTCAATGCAAGAGCTGCCCCTGGTGGTCAGTGCACTCCCACCGTGGTAGTGCTGCTCAGCCAGAAGCCGGGCTCATGGCTAGTGAGCACAGCTGCCACCGTGGGAGCCTCTCCCAACTCTGTGGCAGCACTTCCAAGGGACCAGGATGAGTGCAAGCGGTGTGGCGCCTGGCCCCAATTCAGGCTCCTCCCTAGCCACCTGCCACTTGGCACACTGCTGCATCCCCTGAGGTTTCCCGGACTGCCAGAGGGATGTCCGACTGCTGGCTTAGGCCCAATCCTGGTGCCGTTCTCTGTAGAAGGCAGTCAGTCTGAACAACTCAGAAACTCAGGGAAGTGCAGGGAACTCAGGGTGAGCCTGCCTCCACGCCTGACTTACCCACTTGATGGTGTTCGCAGGACAGACCGTGGTGGCCCAGCCCGTGCACATGCAGCAGCTGCTGAAGCTCAAGCAGCAGGCCGTGCAGCAGCAGAAGGCTATCCAGCCACAAGCCAGCAGTCAGACATCCCCCGAGGGGTCCCGGACTGCGAGAGGGCACAGGCCAGGCTGAGGGACCCTCCACCCCCAGTGCACAAATTTTGTGCACCGGGCCTCTAGTAAGTATGTAAGTTCTTTGGTTTATCTCTCTCTTTTTTTTTTTTAATATATTTTATTGATTTTTTACAGAGAGGAAGGGAGAGGGATAGAGAGGTAGAAACATCAATGAGAGAGGAACATCGATCAGCTGCCTCCTGCACACCCCCCACTGGGGATGTGCCCGCAACCAAGGTACATGCCCTTGACCAGAATCGAACCTGGGACCCTTGAGTCCACAGGCCGACGCTCTATCCACTGAGCCAAACCAGTTAGGGCTGGTTTATCTCTTATTTTGTTGGTCAATTCATTCTGTTCATTAGATTCCACAAATAAGTGAGATAATGTTATATTTGTCTTTCAATTTAAATGTTTGCATAACCAGACTCCTCCCCCACTTTCCTCTGTGGCTGGATAGTTCCAGGTAGGCTGCGTTGCAGGTGATAGTGATGCCTGATTTTTTGGAAAAGCAGAACCAGAGCAGAGAGCAAATCAGTTTTCCCAGCCTGAAGTCAAAATGTCCTTTTAAATAACAGGTATAATATGAACACAATACTGCTTTTCAAATTACTCTTCAAAATACTTTCAATCCATTATCCTATTTTTTGAGGTCCCATTGTGAATCACGAAAGTTAGTTTCCTTTAAAGTCAAACATCATTGCCAGGTTTGGTAGATTCTACCTTTGATCATTCCAGCCAGTGCTGCTGGGGATCTCACTCCCTCACAAGGTGTTGGAGGAAAGAAGGCTGTCTCCAGATGCCGGCATTGTTCTATGTGTCGGCCGTGGCCTCTCCCAGGTCAGCTCTTCTGAAAAATGAGGTGGAAGTTTTAAGCTTAAAAGCTTATGTGTTGACCTCTCCTAAGGGTTCGTTTTTAAAATGAAAGACTTTTTCTTGTTAGGACTTGCCTTTTTGTAAATAAGAAAATATTCGAAGTCCTCATAAATAATCACTAATATGAGGAAGAAAGCAAGAAGGAAACAGCAAGAGAGGAACATTTATTGAGTATTCACTGCCCGGCGCTATCCTGGCTTTTGTCAAACATCTTACCTTATTCTGACAACCTGCCTGGGAGGCGGCTCTGCCCTCTGTTTCATGGCTGCGACTCTGGGAGGTAAAAGAGCGAGCCTCAGGTCACACAACTTGTAAGTAAGTGGACTGGGATTCAGACGCAGGTTGGTGCGTCTGACTCAGCTTGGTCAGTGTTTTCTGCCACAGATTTTGTTTGGGGAAATTGGACAATGCCAATATTCATTCATCGAGAGTGTTTCTTTGCCCATTCATTCCAGCAAATTATCATTTTCTGCTTTCTCACTCAGTTAGTTGTATATTTAGCTGACAGGCTTAACTTCTAACATTCTCCACACCCTACTTAGCAGAGTGCAGAAACCCATTTGCTCTCTCCCAGCAGATCCTGGCACCAGCCAGGTTTCTGCTTCTCCAGATGTGGAGGTTGTGGTGTAACAAGCATGTCCTCACCTTCCCACTTCCCGCTATGTTGTCTGGCCCTAATGGGGCTAGGCTGCTGAGGTATGCCCTGTAGGCTGCATTGTCATTTACTAGTTTAATACGCATACTCTGTGGGCTCTTTCATATTTTCCCATTTCATACATTGTCTCCTAATCTCAGATCTCATTTACATGGTGATTTATAATCTAAACGTGTATGTGGGGAAAAGAAGTGAGCAGGTCTTCCGTTTATTGGTAAAAACCTCCAGTTAGCTGCCTCTTTGAAGATCTGACCTTGAAACTGCATCATTGTGAGCTTGGTCCTGAGTCACCCTGAGGGTCAGGGAAAAGGGGTCAGCTGGCCCGTTTGCTTAGCACTGACTGATGTTGCCTTGGGTTGGATCTTTTCACAGGTTGTGTCCTTTCTCCTCAGCTAGAGTTTAAGTAATTGGAGGGCAATAGCACGTATCACTCCTCTTTGTGCAAAGCATAATATCTGGCACATAGTAGGCATTTTATAAGTAATTGGAGATTGGTTGCTGATCTGTAGGTCCTGCTTAACCCTCACTGTGTAACCTTTCTGAGAGTAGCTTTTGAATGGCAGTTTCATTACAAATGGGAGAGTGATGGGACCAGAACTTTAGTGCTCACACTGGAGTGTCAGGGACTTCTGCTTCATGTGTCTGGTATCCAAAGACCTGAATTTAAAAAAAACCTGAATATGAAAAGGCCCTGCCCACCACTTTGGAAGGCTCCCACTTTAAGGTGTACTCACAGCATGGTTTCATGCTTGAACTTTGTGGTACTGTTTTTCTCAGTTGGGTTAGTGCACAGAAACCTTTCCACCCGTGACACTGGAACTTCAGTTAGTTCTTCAGCAGCCATTTTTTCCCCTGTTAAGATCAAAGTTATGGTGATGTGTAAAGAGGCATGCAGGGCATCGTCTTGGGGGGCGAGGGCTCCATGAGCGAGGCAGGAGGGTGGTGCTGGGCATCTTGTTGGAGGAAAGAAGCACAGACAGAAGCAGGGGAGAGGTTTGCTGAACTGCTTGCCAGTTCTGCGTTGAGCTGACTGGCTCTGGCTGCACAAGAACTTTAAAGTTGACAACAGATTGGAAGATAGAACCAATTAATTCCTGGACTCAAGGAGCCCTTGGTCCATACCTCAGATAACATGGATGCTGGAAATTGGGCAGGTCCCAGTCTCACCTAAACAGGATTGATTCTCCTCCCCTTGGAAGAATGCAGCTTTCACCACCGCCCGAGGGAGCCTGGCGTCACCCTTACGCCTGGATGAATGAGTGAACAAGAGGCTTTCTGTGGAGGACATCGCCCAGAAGGTGCAAAGGCCAGACAGGTACCTGCGGCCCAGCTGCTGCTCAGTGACAAGGCTGGCAGCCAAGCCCAATGCCAGCTTTTCGAAAGCAGCCCTTTGATAACACTGATTACATTTGCCTCGCTAGAGCCTTGGGCTGATTGAGCAACAGCCAACTTCTCTGGGTAACAAAGAGGAGGGGAAAGTAATCCAAACACAGGTTTTATTATAAAAACCAGGGAGTGAGAGAAGTGTGTTTATTCTGTAAGATAACACACCTGCTCAGTGCCCGGGAGGCTCATTTCCATCAGTTGCCATGGCAAACTCGTTATACTTCAAGGCCATGTGGCTTTGTTTCCTTTTGAGATCTGGTCCTTGTCCTACCTTTCCTAACAACTCCAGCACAATGACATGGAAGCCTGCGACAGCATAATTGATTTCTCCTTCCCTCTATCAACGGTTCCCATTTGTTCTGTGCAGGACTGAGGCTGCCTCCTCCTTTGAACTCCACACTAACCACCAAGGCATGCTTCACAGAGCCGTCCTCATTAACATTCCAGGTCCCCCTTCCCTGTCAGCGATAAACAAGCCCTGCATCAATGGCCTCCTTCCTTCCAGACTTACAAATGAGTGGCTCAGTTCCACGTTTTGCTGCTGATCCAGGTGCCCAGGCGGACAATGTGGGGCTAAGAAGCACGTGGGAGAAACTAAAAATAGAACAGCAGTTTTGGATGCATACCAGAGCAGCTACTTCATCTCAACTTGCTTTGCACACTAAGCCTAATGGGATCCATCAGGCATGAGTTCTCTCTCCCTCTCTCTCCCTCCCTCCGTCGCTCTCCTCTGTCTCCCCAGCTGCCATCAGAGCCTTCCTGGTGAAGGGAGCAAAGAGAGGTCAGGCAAGGGACAAGAAATGTGTGTCCTTAAGGTTTTAGTTTGCAAGACCTGGGAGATCTGAGGGCTGCAGTTATTCCTTCCATACGCATGTGTCTAGAAAACAGCAGGCAGGCCCAGAACACAGTCACCTTTGCCCAGGTACATTTCGCTCCAAGACTTCCATTGTTTAGCAAGGGCTCAAATATCACTTCCTTAAACACCGGGGAGGTGTGCCCTAGACCCATATGCATACACTCCTTAAAAGTTAAATAGAGAGCACACTACACTGTGTATTCCTCTTACAGCCTGCGCGGCTGGAGACTAAGAATTTGGGAGCAAGTGCTCAATCACAGATGGAGGGGTGTGGACCAGTGGGTGAGCTGGCAGCAGGTGACTGCCCAGAGTCTGTGGAAGCCTCCCACCAAGGGACATGTGTTTCTGTCTGAAAGCTTTTTCCAATAGAAAATGGAACAGAAAAGTATGAAGTTAGGAACATGCTATCCTGCCTGGGCACAAGGCCACCCTGAATGCCAGCTGCGTTGACTGAACTAGGCTCCTTTGTGTCGTGGATGGGCCTCCTGCTGCTTCCCCACCCAAAGGAGAGGTCGCATGACCCTACATTTCTCATTTCTTCAACAGGAAGGTAGTGCAGATGTTCCAAACAGCTCTGTACTATTCCAACAAGATGAATAGAACATATTTCAAAGTAAAAACCTTTTTCCATGTTTTTGTTTTAGAGATTGGCCAGATAAAACTAAAAGGAATTGACCTGACTGGTAGTGGGTTTTGTCTGTAAGCTTCAGGAAGGTGTCAAGGTCTTTTAAATTGTGCCTTGGTTTCGTATAATACCAGTATAAAATAAATAAGCCAAGCTACCTCAAGAAAAGTCACACACCATGTAATCGGAGCAATAATTAATTCCCCAAAGAATTCCCCACAGAACAAGTTGCAACATGATCGTTGAATCCTCCAGCCACCAGAGGACAGAGGTGCATCTTCCCTCAGGCCTCCTACGTTCACGAGGCGCAGTTTGCCTCCCGGAGGTACTGGGTCTGCTGTTGAACAAACCTGCCGTCAAACACCAGAAAGCTTTCTACGTTCACCAGATAAATGTCTGCAGACTGGAAACCAGGATATCTAGGGTCTACTGACTTAGACAAGCCACGGTTTCTGAGGTCCCCAATTTTCTCACATAGAAAACAAAATGGCAGAGGTGCAGGTTTCCTAAAGTCTGAAAATTTTATGACAGAAATAAATGATATGAGAATTAAATTGATTTTGATGCTTTCTTTGCTTTTTTTTTTTTTCCCCTCAAAAGTTTGTTCTTTATCTCTTTTATTGAGTTCTTCATCTCCAGAATGTCTATTTGGTTCGTTTTTCAAGTTTCAATCTCTTGAGTAAGTACTCGTTTTGTTCACTGGTTTTTATTTCTGAGTTCATCAAACTACCTCTGTCTTTCTTTTTTTTTTTTTTTAAATATGTATTTTATTGATTTTTTACAGAGAGGAAGGGAGAGGGATAGAGAGTTAGAAACATCGATCAGCTGCCTCCTGCACACCCCCTACTGAGGATGTGCCCACAACCAAGGTACATGCCCTTGACTGGAATAGAACCCGGGACCCTTCAGTCCGGTTAGGGCAGTGGTCAGCAAACTGCGGCTCGCGAGCCACATGCGGCTCTTTGGCCCCTTGAGTGTGGCTCTTCCACAAAATACCACGACCTGGGCGAGTCTATTTTGAAGAAGTGGCGTTAGAAGTTTAAGTTTAAAAAATTTGGCTCTCCAAAGAAATTTCAATCATTGTACTGTTGATATTTGGCTCTGTTGACTAATGAGTTTGCCGACCACTGGGTTAGGGCATGACTCTGTCTTTCTTGTATGGTAACCCGGAGTTTTGTTGCTTTTTTCAGAACTGCCATCTTGAATTCTGTCATTCAAATCACACATTTCCATGTCTTTAAAAGTTTATTTTCTGGAGACTTTATTTTCTTCCTGCGCTGCCTCATTACCTTGGCTGTTTGTGGTGTTTGGTGGATTCCTCCTCTGTCCACCTATGTGTGAGTGACAAGTGTTTTTAGTTCCTACACTGCTCTGGCCTTTCAGATCTCTGTGGCTTTGGCATTTTCTTTCTTCCTGCCTGGGTTTTTGTTTATTTGGTCAGTAAGCCAGTTACCTTGAAATATAGTGCATAATTCTTCAGGATGAGCAGCATTTCTACTTTGTGAAATTTTCCCACACTCTAACCTTTCTTGTCTTTTCAGTTGCCCCTAGGAGGTGGGTCTCACTGATTCTTCTTGGTTCATTAAGAAGAAACAGAAAGATCCTGTGTTTTGAGAGACTCTTTCTGGATCATTTCCCAATGATCATAGGACTTTGTAATCCAATGGCAAAGGTGATGGTGACAATGGGGTGTTTGGCAAAGTGGATGAGGTGGTTGATGGAATAGCTTAGGTTAAGAAGAATGCTTGGCAAGGCATCATGAAACAATGTCTGGAATGTTCAAAACAGATTTGTTTAATAGGAAAAAAGAAAATGTTTATCAACTATAGTAATTTTTTCTGAGCACTGAGCTGAGAAATAGCTAGTCTGATTTTGTAGCCGTGAACCGAGATGTCTTTGAACAATATGGAAGTTAAATTAAACAGGCACACATTTTGAAACCAGTCACTGAAATTAAAAATTATATTTTAAATTTTGTTAATCACTAAATATTAGACAAGAACCTAACCTTGCATTCTGTACACCTCATCCCTAAAGTCTGTGTAGGTCTGAATAAAGCTGAGGCAAAGGGATTATTTTTACAGAGTCAGCAATAACCCACCTCCAGCCCCCAAATGTCTACAGATGAATGCAAAAGGACCAGGATAACGTCTAAACAAATCAAGTGTTAATCTTAGTGCCAGTGCTCGAAAATCGTTGTTCAAGTTCCTCTGATGTTTGTGGTCATCAGACTGCATAGAAACTGCAGGGGTCAAACTTCCATCACTTGGCCAGGTGCTGTGTGTGTGTGTGCATGCGCATGCTTTTTGTTTTTTTCTTTTTTTGCTACCAAGCTGCAACAGTTTAATGACTATTTGTGGAACACCAGGGACCTTCCCTCATCATTCACCTGGGGTAGGAATAGTGGCTGAGCACTCAAGACTGGTCTCTGAAGGGAGGAAGAACTAATAACATCACATTATTAAACCTTTGCTAACTAGAAACATTTCAGAGTACTAATTGCTGGTGCCATTCTACTAGTATTTATAACCATGTATAATCCTTAATGATGCTACCCCACCTGGGAAAAAAAGATAACAAAGAGAAAGACTTAAAGATTATGTTTGGGGTGTTTTACATATTTGGAGTTAATCAAACAAGTAAGTCACCGGGCTGGTCTGGCTCAGTTGGTTGAGCATTGTCACGTGCACCAAAAAGCAGTTGGTTGGATTCTCAGAGGCAACCTATCGATGTTTCTCTCTCACTTTGATGTTTCTCTCTCTCCTTCTCCCTAAAGTCAATAAAAAACATATTCAAAACAAAATGAAACAAAAACACCCCAAACCAAGTAAGTCAGTTCTACCAGGTCTCAAATGCTTTGAAGCAAAAGGTATTTGTCATTGAGTCTTACAAATGAGTATTTAAGGTATACTAGCTTTTCTTTTCCTTTAAAAAAAAACCCAAACATAAAGACATTCATCTTACTATCTCATAGTTTAAGAGGTTAGGCAGACAGATAAGGGAGAAATAGCTGAAAAGTCTTCATATTGGATTATTCATCTTGGGCTATTATTAAAGTCATTCTACCTTGTTCTATATAGAATATATATTTTGGGGGTTTTTTTGTAGACAAAAGGAACAAGATATATATTTTTTCCCTAAAATTATGAATGTGAGAGTATTGTTGAAGAAAAATAAGAGAATGTCTCTGTTAAGAACATGAAATTTCATCCCCTGGGAGATATAATTATGAAAATGAAAACTTAGTTATTCCTGAACAGAGTATTTAGAATTTAGGTCCTAGACCTTAAACCTTTTAGGGTCATTAGAGATACTTTTTTGTCCATGTCATTTTATAAACGAGTCCCCGGAGTTTCAGAAAAGTGAAAGGACTTGCTTAAGGTCACACAGCTAGTTCGTGATAGCACCGAGATTGGAACACGTCTCCCAAACCCCAATTCCAGCCTGCTCTGTACACCCCGTCACTTCATATCACACACAAATATTTTTACATATATATTAAGACCCTAAGAACTATGATTCTATTTAGAATCATGGTCATGTGTAGTATAAAGTTGTTTTGTTTAAAAGTTCTACTGCAAGAATAAAGTTTTCACGATTATGTTAAAGGCATTGTTTATCTGGCTTGAATCTTTTAATGTAGTCTGTTACATCTGTCTAGTATTATATCTAAGAAGCTTTATGATGTTCCTGGAAGCAGCTGCCCATATTATGTTAATATATATATATATATATATATATATATATATATATACACACACACACACACACACACACACACACACACACACACATACATATATATATATCTTCTTTGAGATAAGGGAAACACAATGTTACAAAAGAGTAAACATTTTATTTGTACATGAATCCTTTTGGTCCGAGGCCACACAAGCATCTGGCTAACACATAAAAGTAGCCATAAGCAATGGGAGGGTGTTTGTGGTCATTTACATGTGGTCACTTATATGATCTCCATGCTAAGCAGTGAGAGGCCCAGAATGGACGAGTCAGACTGTTCAGAGGAACAAGCAGTGGGGATAAGAAGCAGGGAATGCAGCAGCCACGCCTCCATTCCAAAGACAGGGTCTGTGGAGGTCTCAGGAGGAAGAATAGGCTGCAGAACAGGTTTTCTGGGGTTGGAGGGCCCCTCAGGGAGGGACTGAAAACAAACAGCTGTGAATGCTGCCAGCCAGCCTCAGCTAGAAGAGTGCCTGCCAGAACAGGGTCCAGATGTGGCCTGGCCCCAGTGAGCTGGGGCTGGGGGTATCACAAGGGTACCACCTGAAGCGTGGGCAGAGGCCCCCGGGGGGGAGCCACGTACTCTTCCTCTCTGAGCAGCCGCAGCAGGATGTTTTTTTTATTCTTGGGCCAGCTGTAGACGTGAGTGTTCTGTAGCCAGGTGGGCACATGCTCCTGTGGAGAGAGAATGACAGGAGCAAAGGCCATTAGAGAAAAACCTGGATTCCAGACCCCAGGCTGGGTTCCAAAACATCTACGGCTTTCCCTTCTGGGGCATTTCCTACCAAACCATCCTGGGAGTTGCAGTGTTTTGCTTTTGGAAGGGGTTAGCATGTGATGTGCTCTTGGCTTCGGGTGCAAGCTGTATATCTCATTATGGAAACCACATGTGCATAGCATTTTCTGTCAGTCTCCCAGGCTACCTGCCCTTTGCATTTCAATGTGCTTTTCACCACCCTCACATAAAAGGGGTAGGACCGAGGTCATGCAGAGTGATGCGAATTCCCCTGTGATTTTGTAAGAAGTATGCCAAGACTTAATCTAATTCATTATCCTTTCACTCCAGCCACAGGTCTGGCCTGCAGTAGAAGGATCCCAGCAGACCTTCATTAGCAGGCAAAGGCAGAAACTGTGAGCTGGGGATTGTGGGGTGCAGTTTTAGACTACCCTCATGGAGTGGGCATTCTGTTGGGGAAAGACAGATACTGAATAAGTAACAACATCTAGTGTGTTCGATGGGGATACATGCTGTAGAGAAAAATAAAACAGAGAAAGGGGATAGGCAGTGCTGGGGCCAGGAAGAATGGTTTGCAGCTTTAAACCGGGGGTTTAGAAAAGAGCGGAGAGAGCAAGCTTTATAGAGACCTGAGTCCAGGCGGATAGAGTGCGCCTGGCTGGTTCAAGGAGCAACTCAGTGTGGCTAGAGAAGAGCAGCGAGTGAGAGTAGGTGAGGGGCCGTGTCACAGCCTTGCAGGTTTTTTTTTTTCTCTGAGAAGATAGCAGGCCTCCGGGGACTGCAGGATGAGCTTAGAAGCAGCACCTGCCCTGTGTCAGGCATCATGCTATGTATTGATGACACCCAAATGAAAAAGACACAGGTACTGCCTTGAAGAATTAATAGTCTTATGAGGGAGTCAAAGTATAAAGAAAAAAAAATTGTTTTCTAGGCAATGGCATACCCAGAGGCCAGGTGGTGGGACAATCTTCCCTGAGCACAGACAACAAAGGGATTGTTTGAAGAAGTTTTAAAAATATTAATAAAACCAAATGAAAGTTGGTCAGCTTTTTCTATCACCCTGCTCCAGTAATTCTAAACAATTACTCCCAGTGCCTTTACCCCAACCACACACCACTGAATCAAGGTCAGCACAGGGGAACAGAGATCAGGAGAGGCTAGAGAGACTGGGTAACATGAGGATAAGCAAGAGTTCACTAGACAGACAAGTCGGGGAAGAACACTGCTAGTAGAGGGAACAGAAAGTGCAAAGGCACAGAAAATGAAAGCATATGTGCGTGTGAGGGCATACTGAAAGAGTCCAGTTTGACCAAAGCGTAGAATCATCTACACATGGTGACAGGGAAGGCTGAGCATGTGGGCACAGGCGTGTCGAAGGGGCCTCGCATGTCGTGCTAAGAAAGGTGGAGATGATCTTCTAGTCTGTAGGAAACCACTATGAATTTGAGCTGGAGAGAGATCAGATCTACATTCTGGATGTCCCTCTTTGACAGCAGAGCAGAGGATGGCTAATACAGGGCCAAAGTGGAGAGACAGGGAGACCAGTAAGGAGATCTTGCAGTGCGAGCAGTGAGAGCCTGGGCAAGGGGTGGAAAGGCAGGCTATTGTGCAGGCTGTGAACTGTGCAATCCTGGGTTCCCATTCACATAATCTGGACCCTCCCTCATCCAGAAGTCTCCATGCAGTCCTGGCGTCTAGGAGTCCCCCAGGGTGCAGCTGGGCCTGAGCTCAGGGTGCAGCAGTCTCACTTTCAAGACTTTACTACCTCACTGCCTTCCCTTTGCCAAGGCATGGCCTCAGGTGTGTTTTTGCCCCCATCCCCCAAACCTACTGGCAGGCCCTTCTGGTGCAGAAACCCTCCTATGAACTACAGTAAAGTTCACTTTGATAATTGTGTAGATTTAATTCCTGTATTCTACAGCTTTGAGAGCTGAACTGTGTGCCACAAAATACTTCCGTGGAACAGCCAGCAAAAAAGTACACATCTTGACTTTTATGTACAAGAGATAAGAAGTATCAGATAAACAGTCACTTTTTGGCTCATGAGTTAAAACACAAACTACCTCTTTGTGTGTAATAGCTGTTCGAACAATTAGGACAGAGATGGTCTATCAGATAACACTCTATTCATCCTGCTGAACCGAGTGGGGCAACTTGCTGATCTTTCTAACACTTATCTCTAAGGAGTGATAGAGTTGACTAGGTTTTCCACTTAAAATCTCAGATAGCAAACAAAGCAAAGCTTGAATTCTGAGGGGTTTTTTGTCTGTTGTTTACCTTCTTAGCGTTTGGGAAGAGCACAGGGATGAATCTGAAATTCATACTTCCTTGTTTTATGAACTCGATCTGCATCTGGAACAGAACAAATTCAAGGTTTAATTTCAGGAACAAGGATGAGGAGTTAATGTACGGTACCCACAATCATGCGAGCCCACACAGTGCCTTTATTCTGATTTCCTTGAGTGCCTCACCCTTATAATTTGAAGCTCTCCCCATTACACATCTATGCCATCTACTCATTCACCAATCACTTACTGAAGGCCTATTCAACGTCATGCTCTGTGCTGGACTTTGTGTTTCAAGAATTAGGATTAGGGTCTGCTGAGCTGGGTGGCATCAGCTCACAAAAGCCAGATGTGTGCCTCTTCCCAGTTCTGTGTTCTGTGACTTCACATTGGTAGCCTGAAATTGGCCATCATGAGAGCAGTTATACCACAGAAATGGGAAGATGCTGTGAACCAGGGTTTTGGGGGGAGGGGGATAAGGGTGAACCAGTTTACCAGAACACCACTGATACAAACAAACCATATCCGCACAAAGCCAGCAGTTTTGTGAGCAGTCAGAAAGGTAAATTACCAACCACAGTGCAGTGTGAAAAAATTGCTGTGGAAGCCCCAGATGGGGCCCATCCATTCTACATCAGTTACAAGGACATTTACAAGGGAGGTGTCATTTGGATGCTGGAAGAAGAATGTGGTCAGGCAGGGGTAGAGGGGAAGGATGTTCTCAGCTTAGAAAAGGGCCTGAGCAAATGCCCAGAGTGTGGCAGTAGTCAGTGGGTCGGGACCAGCAGGTAATGCCCTGCAGCTAGAGCACAGGATGGGCTTGGAGGCAGAGGAAGGCAGGCTGGGGGGTCAGTTGTGAAGAGGTCTGACTTCCAAGCCCTAGGCTTCCCACACAGTTCCAATTTGCTCTGACCCTGCAGTGGCCCCAGGAGCTCTAGCTGCCAGAGCTCCATCAGAACCAGAATTTTCCATCTGAGAGGAGTCAGTCTTCCAAATCCTGTGACCAGCACCAGGTATGCAGGCTTCTGATGACAAGAAGAGGAATTATGCATCCCAACTATTTCATCTTCCAATTGATTTTTATTACAGAGGAGTCTTCGTCGTGCATGGAATAAAAACAGAACCAAGAAGGACGTGCCAGTGGTGATGACTTGTTACTGAATTCACCAAAGAAAGCCCTCCTAAACTCATACCCGTCCACACTCATGCTTATTTGCATACACGCCCAATCACACAACACACAGATCATCCACAAGGTGTTTTCTCAGAACCACCTCCCCTTGAGAGTCAGACGACACCAAAAGCATGTTTTAAAGTGACCGAAGCGCTGTGCCACTCAAAGCACCAACCACATCAGTGCAGACACGTGAGAGGAAGGGCATAGTTTACTAGTTAAAGGTTAAGCACTGAGGCAGTTTCTGACTTCCAGGACACTGGACACTGTAAACTTGTTCACTAGGCTGCTCCGCCGGCAGGAGTGTGTGTTTTTCGCCCCTATTTCCAGATATTGGCTTTGTGTGCAGTCCTGGCTCTATGACTCAGCCCCTCCTGGGCACCTCTTCACACCCTCTGTCCGGGAGTTTGCTGCTGCCTGGAGGGGACCAGGAAGGCTGCCAGGCGGGCAGAAGGCACGTCTGCCTCTGGCCTCTTCAGCCCCTTCCTTGATGAGGGAGGGCCCAGGACATGGTTGCCCCAAGACACTGAGTGTGAGATAATCTGGCTCATAGCTGGGCACAGTCAGACCAGCTCCGGGCCGAGCCGTGTTCCTGCCCGGCATTGTCACACTCCAGCAGAGCTCCACAGGTTTCCTCGGGACCTGGAGGGACCTGGAGCCCTTCCCACACACCAGCTGTCCGCTCGGGACTGCCCTATTCCTAGACATGCAGATAGGACGTTGAGTGCTTTGAGGCCACACACACAAGCAGCAGCAGACAGCCAAGGGGTGGCAGCTCCCAGGCCAGCCGTGACCTTTCAGGGCAGAAATGATACTTCTCTGGGCCCTGCTCGTGGGCTGTTGGACCCGGAGAGAATGGAACAGGAGGGAGACGTGTCCCCTGACTCCTTGGCCTTACTCTGTGACCTCACCACCTTGCCCTGGCGTTTACTTTGGGTTGGTTCTGAGCTCAAGTAAGTGGCTGGCACTTGGCAGAAGAGGAGACAGAGACCCTGAAGACCCAGGTGGGGAACACCCACCTACCTTGCCTTTTTCCTGTGCTCCTGATCTGCAGGACACACCTGATTTAAGTCAGCTTCCCCAGAGGTAAAGCTGCAAGGCCCCGGCCGGCCGGCCTGCCTGCCTCCTGCCTTGTTCTGCTCACCCATTCCATCGGGACCACTTCTGCTTCCTGCCCATCCTCCTGGCCTCGTCAGTGCCCCTTCCAGGTGCCTGCCCCCTGGGGAATGTTAGGGCTGAGATGGGGCTTACAAGTTCTAGTCCAGTGATCTTCAAGCCTTTTTAAATCTCAGAATCTTTGGTCAACAAACAAGCCTGACTGAGAAAGGCAGACAAGCTGTGCCTGAGGTGGGGTGAGAGGCCCAGAACACCCACACCCCCAGCACATATGAGCACCCAGTAGGGACTATGGGAGCGTCTGACATCCTGGTCAAGCATGTCTAGTCTGGCATCCTGGTCAGGCGTGACTGTCTGCACAGTATCTCTAACTGCTGAAAGCAGGAAGACTGCTAGCCCATAAAACAGCCAGTTCTAAAGCTGGGTGTTATTGTCTGCCAGAACATTCCATCAGATGCTGAGTAAGTCTAACTCCCTATAAATGTCTCCCCCAGTTTTGGTTTGACCAGGCCCCATAGTTCATGAGCTGTGAAGAATAGAGACACGGAGCACAAAGTGGTTTAAGCAGTGGGCCCAGGGTCACACAACCTATACGTGAGGAAGCTGATTTTGAACCAACTGCATGAGTCCTTTTCGCCAGGCTGCTCTGCCTCTGTGGAAAGGCGGGGACAGGATGTGACACCACACAGGAGCCCTGCCCCTCACGCCCCGCCTGTCGACCCTACTAGGCCTTCACACTTGGTAAACAAGCAAACCAGCAAGCTCTATTTCCACACTCGTGGAACTCAGATCACTGATTCCTCTGCCCTTGTTACTGCAGTAACAAGAGCACTGAGTCTCAGAGGTGTGCTGAACTGCCCAAGGCCTCAAAGGTAGCAGCCCCCCACTCTCCTGCCTGGGGTTCTTCACCGGCACCACGCGCCTTCGCTTGGTCTCTAGTGAGGGACAGGCCTTCACAGAAGAAAGAACTGCGGGCCGTCACCACTCACCATGCGATGGATGTACTTAGTATGTAAGCCGTGCTCATCCTCGTCCAGCTGCGACTCAGCGCCTTCCACATCCTGTTTGTATTTGGGGCTGATTGCTACGATTATCATCACTGTCTTCTGTTAATGAGAGGGAGAAAGCATGTTTATGAAAGTGTGAAGTGCGGTCCATTTGGTGAAGGCAGGCTGGAACCCGGCCAGCAGGGCTGTGTGCTGGTCTGACACAGTGCGGGGTGGAGGGCTGGGCTCATTCTCCGTGAAAGCACTGCCCCCGCTCAGGCAGACTGACTGCTGTCTCCCCTGCTCCCTTCTGCCCCACACCCCCCGGCTCCCTTCACACACCCAGAGCAAGTGGCTCTGCGTGGAGCTCTCCTAAATGGATGCGGCTTTGCCCACCATTTCCACAGCCATCACTAATCCGTGGCTAATGAAAGCCCGAACCACTAAGTGATCTGCATCTTGGTGGAAAGACTGCAGCCCCAATGATGAAACCCCCTCCCTCCAATCCCCTCCCTCCCTAAGCCGATCAAAGCTGCCAGTGACTGCGCCCTGACTGCCCTGCTGATGGCAGGGCCCGTGAGCAGGAGGACCAGACCTTCCGCACAAAGCAGATGCCAGGCTGCTCACAAAAGAAAAGCCAAAAACCCCAGCCTGCTGAGACCCTCCCCACCCGCTCTCTCCCCCAAAGCAGCAGCTAAAGCGCCCACAGGGACACGCTGGCGGCAATCAATTTCTATCTTGTTGAAGCACAAAGTGCCGGGAAAGCTCTTCAGCCCAGTCCTACACCACACTTGGGGTGGTCTTGGATTAAATTGAATTCTGCCGCTCCCTCCCCACTCCCGCCTTCATTTCCTCCTTCCCTATTCTGGTCAGAAAATTGTTTGTTCTGATTGTTATCAACCACCTGTGTCTGGTTGGACTGTTATTTCCTGCCTGTGCCTGTCCATGAGGGCGACCCCATCCTTCCTCTCCAGGTCTTTGCACGGCTGCCAACAAGGGCGGCTTTGTTGGGACTTTCTCGGCTTTGGACGTGGTGGGTGTGCCAGGGCTTCTTTCATAAAGTAACTTCACAAGCTAATTGTCTTTCTCACCAGAAAATAAACTCAGGATTTTGAAATGTACTTACATCTCTAAGGTAGCGTTCCATCCACTTAATGATATCAATGCCTCGGATTCTATCCTCAAAAATGTCAATCTGCAGGGAAAGATGTGGGAAGCAGCTCTTAATGAGAAGCTTTATCTAGATGCACAGCAAGAGAAAACACGAGACTATATGCATTTAAAATGGAAAAAGTTACTAATGCTTTTTGCAAGGAGGAACATATAAGTCTAAAGAAAATACAATTTAAAAATAATGGTCCCTATTTCAACATTAGTAGACATTGAACTATTTAATACCCATAATTAGGATATATAGGCATGAATCAAAATGTGTCTTTGCCTACACAATAATTATGTTTTAAAAACCTGAGAGACATGGGCAACAAGTTGGATGTAAGCCAATAATATACAAACCATATATATATAATTTGAAAGGCAAACATGATTCTGGAACATTTTAATGGCTACATGGTGTGCAAGTACTGAGATATAACTGTGGTGCTTTACTTGCATTAGCCAGGTCATCATTACTGTATTATGTCCAGTTTCAATCCATATGTTTAAAAATGATTGGATGAAACTTGGGATCAAATCCAAGGAATAGTCACAAAAACAATTACTAAGATCGTGGGGAACGGTTTATGATGAAAATCAAGAAGTAGACCTCTTGGGCCTTGAAAAGACATATAAAGTCTCTGAAGGAGTACTGGAAGGGGAGAAAAGTCAGTTGTCCTGTTTTACCGAAGCCCGAATGTAAGGCCGTTCTTGGGCTCAGACCTGTCCTGCAGCCAGAGGGTAGTGAGTGTGTACAAGGTGCTCTTGATCAGAAGGAGGATTATGTGCTGGAATGGGTGACTCAGGGACAGTGTTCTGAGGAGGTGTTAGTTGATTGAGCCACACCACTTGCTCCCAGATCAGTTGTCTTAAATGTCATTCCACTATTTAGGACTGATGGGGTCAGCAAGCTGTCCATGGCATCTACAATCTAGTCTCACCTCTCTCCTCCCCACATGCCCTGCCTACTTTACTCCCCATTGCCGCCCCAGCACTGCACCAAAAAGCACAGTGCCAGCCCCTGCTCTCTGATTCCTCCCCACACACTGACTTCCTCCTCCTCACCCCACCAAATTCTACCCCATTGTGACACAACCCGTTATTGTAACATTCTTTCATTTACTAAATGTCTCATTTATGTCTGCCTGATCTCTTCAACCTGGTCCCAAGCTTCCTAGAACGAGATAATGCTTCATGTTCACCAAACTGGCAGATACATATGGTACATAATGCGAGCTCAGAATATGTTTCTTTACTGATGGCACATTAAAAATGACCATTTGCTGCTTTAAAATGTCTGATGTCCAATGACTTACATCAAGTAATCTTGAGAAAGTTTTTGTAACTCTCTGTTACTGTGTCAGTAATCCATTTCTGTTCTACAAGACAGAAGCCCCATAATGCTGGGGCTGAGAATAGACGGACAACTTAGCTCTACTCCTGGTTCTATGATTGGCTTCTGCACTTCCCACTTGCATGAGTTTGGGAACATTACTAAAATTCTCTTAGGTTTTATTACCTCCATTTGTAGTAGGTGGTTAATAAATGCACTTCCTAGGGTGGTTGTGAGGATTAAAATGAGTTAACATGGAAAAGGCATATCATAGTGCCAGGTGTGATGTAAATACTCAATAAATGATGATGATGATGATGATGATCCCAGCTCATAAATTATTCCCTGCTGTGAGCTGGACATTCCAGGAGGCACAATGAACTGGCTATCTTCCATTTGTCTCTCCAGATCTCTGCCAAAGTCCACAGCTCTGTCAGGCCAACTTCTCCACATGGCCGCTGTTATGGGCCAAATTGTACCCTCTTCCCCACCAAATCATGTTGAAGTCTTAACCCCAGTGCCTTGGAATGTGAATGTGTTTGGAGCAGAGGTTTTAAAGAGGTAGTTAAGGTAGATGAGGTCATATGGGTGGTCTCTGGTCCAATATGACTGGCGTCCTTACTGGAGGAATAGGACACAGAGGAAAGACAGAAGGAGATGGCCGCTACAAGCCAAGGAAGAAGCCTCAGCATGAAATCAATCCTGCTGACACCCTGCGCCTGAACTTCCAGCCTCCAGAACGGCGAGGAAGTAAATTTCTGTTGTCTCAGCCTCGCAGTCTGGGGTACTTTCCCTAAAGCAGCCCCAGCAAACCCATACAGCCACCCTTTCTCAGGTTGCTGTAACCACTGCTCCTCGCCTCTTTAGACCTAGGGGTGGTAGCAACTCGCTGCTTTTGCTTGTCCCAGGATATTCCCAAAACTTACATAGAGCTTTGAAAACAGTCCCTTTAAAAACTCTCCTTAAATTACCCATGAAGTCTCCTCACCACTGAGGAGGTTCTAACCTATCACCTAGTAGTGAGCCGCCAGGACTGGGCTCTGTGGTTCTACCACAGGGCTTCGCAGAGATGAGGTCAAGGAGAGATTTAAATTCTGCCTCAGCAGCCTCTGGTTGTTTAGGTCACAAAAACCTGCCTCTTCTCCCAGGGCAATCAGTATGCTTATTTGGAAATGACCAAAAGTAAGATCTTTTCTGACACGCTGGCCTTATGTCCTTTATGTCACGGTTGCCACAGCACTTGCTTATTCCAGAAATTAGAAATGGAAATGTTGGTCTCTAATATAGTCATGAAGTTGGAGTGTATACATTGTATGCTTTTATAAACTTTCAAACACTTCTGTTTTTAAAAAATCACAGGATAAAGAAAAAATTCGAGTAAAAATTCTTGTTAAATGATCATCTTTCAAATGGACATTTTTATTTACTAAGAATTCCCTCTTTATCCGTCAACCTTCCTATCCGTAGACATTTCCCTTAATTTTTGGCCACTCTCTAGAATTCACTGTCACTGAATACCCAGAGCAGGCCTTGGGGAGGAAAAGAAGTGGCCTCTGTGTTTGAGGAAAGCCAGTCTTCCACATAGGCTCCTGTGATGTTTTATTTACTGTCAAGAAAAGCTTACATGGCTTGAAGCGGTGGCAAGGCGCTACAGGGGGACTTGAGGAGCGCGTGCTTCCTGAGATTTCTCGGGCCAAGATCACAGTGGACCGCAGGGCTGGGTTGTCTCCCTCCCTTAGAACTAGACCAGCTGAGAACTTGGCCCTGTGGTAGAAGCATCCCTACTGCATGGGGTGTGGAATGGCAGCTGTGCACGGTGGGGGACCCAGGCTGCAGGCTTCTGCCTCAAACCCCCAGTGCAACAAAGGACCTTGTAAAATACGCGGGTGAAGCCTGCAGCCTCCTGCACCAGGAAGCACAACCAGAGCGGGTGAAAAAGGGCAAAGGTACAAAGTGCAGCAAGAGGCTGGCGTTTCCTTCAGGCCAGGGGTCAGCTGCGTCTGGGCTCGGCATTAACCCCCTTCGGGATGTTCAGCGGGCAGTTCAGAGGTTCTCGCAGGGAAAACATGCTGGAGACTTTAAAATCCAGAAAATAATTACCTAAATTCATAAGCATTTAGTTCATAGTCACGTAAATCAAATAATTTAGTTTAAAACATCGGCAGCTATTTATCACTTGTCTCCTTTTGTGTTTTTCTTTTCCTGTACTCACTTTAATTGTTCAGTCTTCTCTTTGGATACAATACTTACTGCAGTTTGAAAGCCATTTACCAGCAGAAAGTTCACGAATTTCACCACCTCCATGGCTGTGTCCACAGAATAAGTGATAAAGACTTTCCCTAAGAGAGAGTTTTCACATTTATTAGAAACTAGCCAAATAATAATAAGTATATTTTGAACAATACATGTAAATAGTATGCAATGTCTTTTGTTCTTCTAGAATAATGAAGGGAAACCTCTGGGTGGGGGTTGGTCTAAGGGTCTGTGCCTGCAGCAGTGTGGACTGCTGTCCTCAGGACATAGATCCGAGGGCCCAGAGGAGCAGGGGGTCTGTCCCAGGGCGTGCAGACTGCTCGGCGTGCATGGAAAGCAGAGGCACAAGGGAGAGCGCGGGCAGGCTGAGACATGCCGAGGAGGTCTTCTGAAAAACCACATGATGCATTAACAGAAAATCGGTCACCCAGAACCTGCACGTCCTTAAAGTCAGGACACCACCTGGATTCCTAGAGACCCTTGGCCCTGTGCCTAAGGAATACTCTCACAGCAGGCCAAGAAGCTGAGTCTTGCTAAGGGGCCACCCTGTGGTGTCCTCCTTTGATCTCACGATGCTCTCTGCTGCCTTGAACTCTTGCTTGACATGAGCAAGTGAGGGGAGAGGGAAAATGTTCCCTACCCCTCCTCCCTCCCCATCCACTCGGTGGTGGGGGAAAGGCCAGGAAGTTGGAGTAGACTAAAGCACAACTCAGAAACGTTAGGAAAATCTCAGTAGCTTGAAGGAGAGTCACTGACTCTGGGCGGTCCAGCTCTCGGCCTCCCTCGTGCCTCCCTAGGTCATCCTAGGGCGGCAGACAGTATTGTGCCTACACACTTGACCCAGGCAGCGTGAGAACCAGTGTTTTCTCAGGCTCACGCCTTGGGGAAATCATCTGGCTAGCACGTTAATATGATAGATGAACAATCTCTCTGTGTTGGTTTCTAGTCTGGAATGAACCTGCTAAATCTCAGGAAGCCCCTGGGGCAGAGGGTGGAGAAGAAAGTGGAGCTGGAGAGAAAATATGAGTCTTTTTATATTAATCTATGCGTAGGCTCTTGTGTTTTGAAACCCGCCTCTCAAATGGAAGTGTGCACAATGGTCATATAGGGTCTTTTAAGCAGCCAGGTATATTGATGGCACTCAGTTTCTTCTCAACACTTAATATTCAGCCAATTCCTATGTAATAATTTTAGGACTCCCTTTACGGATTATGGTAAAATAAATATGAGCTATGGACTGACGCCATGCCTATATCCTATGCAGGGTAGCATCCATGCTCCAGAAATGCTCAAAATTATAATGTGTAAGACTTTAAGGAGATTAAGAATGTTTTTCTGAATGAAAAACAACAATGGATCATTGCATTAGAGATCGTTCAACTCCTAAAGGACTGAAGAGCATGGATCCCCAATAGGAATTAGTGAATGCAAAAGGCTTAATTTTCAAGCTTGGTTCCAAGAAGTGCCTAGATTTAGACAGGACTTCCTAGACTTACCTGAGCTTCCCTAGCAAGCACAGCAGAATATAACAATTTCACAAACAGTGGCTGCTTTCCTAAGATTTGTGGAACTTACTGTCCTGACTGGCCTTAATATGAGAACATTTTGGTGATATTGCAACATTTTTGTTTCTGACTGCAAAATGTGGAAAAAGAATTATCACCTGACACGTAGTCAAATATTTCTTTAAAAAAAAGGCTTAGTTTGCATTTGGTTGTCAGGCAGCATGGAGAATGTGAGACTGCTTTTTTCCCAACAAGACTGATCATTCCTACAGGAAACGACCTCGTTCTTGATGGCCGCTGCTAATTTATGATGAGAAGCTAGGTTCCTGGCCAATACCACATGGACATCCAATCAATGTACCCAGGGACAAGTCCACTCAAGAGCATCATTTAGAAGAGGGAAAAAGCATTGGGGTTATTTGTTGTTGGAGTGTATGGTTAAGAAACTCTAGTGATAAGCACTTTGTGAGTATCGTTGGTAGTGTGCAAATCACCAAACACATACATACAAAATGTTGGTTATTCTTTTAGCAAAAAGCAAAAAAGTAAATTTTATTTACTTGAGAAATATCCAAGATAATGGATGAATAATCATGAAGTACTCTCAAAGTATATGGGGGTGTAGGGGAGGAGGAGGAGGAGAAGGAGGAGGAGGAGGAGGGGGAGGAGGAGGAGGAACCATTGCAAACAACTTACGTAATTCTTCTGGTAAATTGCTTATTTTCAGAGTTCCTCTGGCTGGAGGGTTACTAGGGGGTCTAGGGACAGCAGCTGGAGATGGAGCCTGGGGACCCTGTGGTCTCAACTCGGCAGGACACTCCAAGGACTCCTCAGGAGCTCCAGCTCGTTTCGGTGGCTGGTTACAAGGCTGGTCCCTGTACAGGAATACATGTACAACAATAAAATTTTCATTTTCAACAAAGGCGCACCTTGAGGAACAGGAAGGCTTTAAGAACTATGGGAAGATACCAGTGAGTTATCTTTCTCCTCTGCTTCCATTTCTTTTCTGAGCCAGAGGGACAAGGGTTGCTCATGGAGTTTCGGTCAATAAGCTATAGGGCGGGTTGCCATATGTAAGGGCCTGTGCTAGGAGTCTCATGAGGGAAGCAGAATTTGATTTCTCTATTCAAGGACTGTCTAATTGGGAAGATGAGTCTCATGCACAGGGCTGATAAGGTCACCAATAAAACATAATATAATGGGTGGTGCAAGGTTGGTGTTAAAGGCATTCTGATAAAAAGGACTTTTAGTTCATGATAGATAACATCTGATTACATAGCAAAAAGTAGAAAAGGCTGTGTAGCTTTAAAAGTACTAATGTTGTTAATAAATGGATGAAAATCTGATACTGAAGATCCTTTCAGAAAGTTTCTACCACTTGGTTTTAGTTGCCAATATTCCCACAAACATTCTGCTGAGAAGAACTATCAGACACATTCATGTGAGATTTGGAAGCAGAGGAAATGCAGGCCGTGCTTCTGCTACTTCTGTGGTTTGTGCTTCCCAGTGTCAAGGTCAGGGCATGGGCATCCGGTTTTGGCCAGTGCAGATCTAGCAGGCACTGAAGGCATCAATAGTTGCAGTGCTGGCAGCTACCTGGTTCTGGATTGTACTGTGCAGTGTGGCCAAGAATGGAGAGCTCCACAGCGATGTTCTGATTCTCTGCCTGTCTGACCCTAACACTGGAAGCAGCCTCTTTGGTGTCCTGTTCTGCGGTGTTGCTCTGGGGTCATTCCTGGAAGCCCAGCCTAAAGTTTGCTCCTTCAGCCTCCAATAATGTTGTAAGCACCCAGTTCCCAAGTTAAAGCCCTTCTGCTTAAAATTGCTAGAGTTGTTTTCTGCTTTCTGTAACTGAATCCTAACTGATAAGGGGACTAAGTTTTTTCCCTTTAAAAAAGCTCTGATTCAAATGTTAACATTTTAAAAATGGAGGTAGTGGGAACATATATGTTTCTATTTGTTTTGTGTTTGAGATTATTTTAAAATTTTAAAAATGTTTTGTTTTGATTACAAAATCTATGTGTATATGCCATTTTTTATATGGCTTATTGCTTGTTTTTATATTTTTACCTAAAAGAGTAAAATATGCAGGAGACTTGTGCAATAGGATTTTAAAGAAAATGACACAGAATCCAAACTATAGTATATTTCTAAAATAGGAATATTTGAGAAAGTTATTTTTATTTATCCAGAGAAAATTTCTTATAAAATATGTCTTCTTCTAATGGGAATCTAATTCCATATCCTTTTTGCATTAAATTCCTTTATGCCCAAAGTTGTTTGGTTGTTATAAAAGACAAATGCTCATTTGATAAAGAAATCTTAAGGCCTTGATAGTATTAAAAAACTTCAATATAAAAACAAAATCACGAAGAATAATGACAGAGTAAACTTTCTGTATTAATGTTCTCTTCCAAATTACCAGGAAGAGGAGAATTAGCGTCATTACCTAGACTTATATTCCATGACCCCAGAACAGCAATGTTAAATCTTTTTCATCTCATGGCACACATCAACTAATTACTAAAATTCTGCAGCGATCTGACAATAAAAAAAGTATAATTTTGATTCATTCACACTGGACAGCTATTATTGTGTTGGCTGTTGATGTTGTTTTATTTGACAATCTAAAGGAAAAGAAGTCTGTGCTCCTGACTAAATAGTCAGGTTGTGCATGTTTTAAGAACTCTTGCAGCACACTGGTTGAAAACCGCTGCCCTAAAATGATAAAATAAATCCAAGGACACCATAGCTGGCTTACATTGATGTTACAAAAATAATTACTCTGTGCTATATTTACAATTCTTCTATAAATCTAAAATTATTTCAAAATAAATGTTTAATTTAGAAATTACTATTCTTCCCCTAATCAACACCAAATATGTTTCATAAAGATGCTTAAATTTTGTTTTCCTTAGAATTTTAGATATTTCTTCTGCCACAGGGCTTGTAGCTTTAAAAGCTACATTTTACATTTTCCTTACTACTATTATTTGAACTCCATGTAATTTTGTATTTAACAATAAGGGATCTGTCTGGAAAGAAAATCGAAAGGCTCGTGGGCTTTTGAGTGAAGGGGAAAGCAGGCATATACCTTACCTGTCATTATAAATAGGGTGGGCTTTTTTTTCTTTCAATAAACTTTTTTTAGATAATTACTAATTTCTGTATTTCTGATAAAAACTGCCATCATATCTCATTTTGTTTTCAAAGCAGAATATACTTTTACTCTGAGTGGTATATAAAAGTTGTGCTGAGCAGAGCAAAATTTCATTATTCTCTAATTTTGTCATAAAGTAGAAAGCTCCATTTACATGAGTTTTTCCTATATATTTTAGATGCATAAATTAAGAGGAAAGGAAAGCTTGAAGAAGAGTCAAAGAGAACAGCTAGGAGAAGAACAATTTGAAGGACTAGACAATTGGAATTATTTTTCTGGAAGAAATACAGGAAAGAGCTAGTAATGGCATTCAACATGTGTGACTGTTTTTGTTACAAAAGAAAATCATCGGCTATTTTACATTTTTATTGGGAACTAATTGAATTTAAAATTCCAAAGTAAGAAATGGGTTAAACAGGTACACAAACTAGGGATGTGAAAAAGAACTTCCTAGAGGTGGAAGTCAGTCATAGTAAAACTGAACAGATATTTCATGGGCGAAAAGGCCAGGTGATCTGAAGGTAAAAGAAGCAAGTGTAACTTAGCATCTTAGGAGCCTTTCTTTCAAGAGAATTTTGAACAGTCATCAGTGGCTTTACGTGTCTGGTAAAGAGATTCTTGTCAACCAGCCTCCGCTTCCTTTTGACCTGAAAAGTCTGTGTGGAGCGTTCCACTGTGTGGCTTGGCCACTAACCTGGGTAGTAAACCAACAGAGTTTTAAACCCTTGACTGCATTGACAGCATGCTTTTTCATTTTAAAACTATCTGCAAGTTGGTTCCGTAATACTCACTGATATCTCAGGAGCCCTGGGGAGGAATGGTCTCTTTGTGCGAGCCTCTCTTCTTGGTCCCAGGGGCTGGGATAATTCAGAATGATCTTCTGCACAGGGTGGGGGCCTCCAGGTAGGGGCTGCCCAGGTAGAGCCGGTTGGATCACTTGCTGGTAGGCTGCTCGAGGGTAGTCCTGGCCATCTGTAGGAGAAGACAGCCAAGAGAACAGGGAAGACTGACTTGAGCTCCTTCATGTGAAAGGAGAGGTAAGCTCAGTGCAAATTTTTGTCTTGATACCAACTGAGGGTTCCAGATATCAGTTACCACCTCTGTAATGTTTGTCATATTTCTGTACAATCATTTACTTCACAGTTTTCATTAAATTGAGTCATTGAGGTTTTGTTTTCCAAAATAAAAACATCTGTGAAATCATGAGTCTGGTGCTCTAGTTGGAAAATGCAAAGCGCCACCCAGGCCCCCATTTTAATAAGTTACTTAGGACAATCCAACCATGAAAAACCTCCCCCCATCACCATTCCTACCACAATTCCCCAACTTTCTAGAACCCACAGCCAGGAGAAATTGTCCCCATAATAGATAAAGAATCACTATTCTTTCTTTTTCTTTCCCCAAGTGGACACACACACACACACACACACACACACACACACACACACCACTTTCTCTTACCAAGAAATAAATGAATGAAAACTTGGCTCATACCTCTGGGAAGTAGCCAACCAGTTGGCAATACCACCCAACTTTCTTGGTCGTTTCGTGCTAAAGCCTACGTGCACTTGAGGCCAGGGCGGTTAGAAGAGGGCACGGCTCAGCACAGCAGGGCTGGCAGTGACTTATGTGAATGTGTAACCCAGGAGAAAGTTGGTCCCAGCCAAGCCTAGGAGCAGCAAGTCTCAAGGGAAGAAGGCAGCCTGTCCAGGTGGGAGAGGAGCACGGAAGGCCAGAAGAGGGATGCAGGGCACCCGGTACAGGGGAGAGAGGAAAGCTCCGAGGGAGCTGCCCAGGCTCCAGGGTGGGAATCTGAGAGGTGAGGATGTGCCTTGGGGTGGGCCCAGCCTCTGAGGGAACTGGAGAGAGCTAAGTGGGTAACCCTGCAAAATTAACCATGAACGCCTCCTGTGAGCCAAGCATTGCCACCTCTGCCCTTGTAAGAAGTTGGATATCTAGGAGGCATAGCTAGGTAGGGCAAGAAAGAACCTGTTTCTCAGAATATGTGAATATATCTTTATTCATTTTCTGATAATAAAAGTAATAATCGAGTTTTCCCACTGTAGGTAGGATACATGCAGGGAGGTAAAGTGAAATCAAATTTGCAAGCAAGCAATAAAGTAACAGACAAGGTAGGTTGGAACCAGAATGTAGAGGGTGAGAATGTGGCACATGATTGAATTCTTAGTTCAGTAGGTAATCAGAAGCCATTCAAGTTTCCAGGGGAACATTCAGGGGAATAATGTCCTCAAATACGGAAAAGAAGACAAACAACGTGTGTGTTCACTAGTGTGACTACCTTCAGGTCTCCACTGTCTGGATGCAGGAAACTTGCCTCTGTGGCCCTGGAAATGTGCCCAAGCCAGTCACTCGTCATCAGATTCCCTGGATTCAATCTACTGTATTGTCTGCTTTGACCTGTGACACTAGCAGGTCCTTCCTGTCATGTATCCTCTGGCAAAAGTGACTATTCTCCTCCAACCCAGGTTGACTCCTGGCCCTGAATGTAACCTTTGCCCTACAATTGTTTAGGACTGGTCATGACATTAGGGGCTTAAGAAAGAGGAAGAGGATTAAAGGGTCTACCCCAGCCTCCAGCTGATAAAGGAGACCATGATTTGAGGGCATCTCTAAGAATGGGGAGATGGGACTACAGAAACCCCTGTGTTCTAGGACAAGATACACTATGCAGGTTTTGCTTTTGCAGCTTCCCTGGGGCAGGTCAGATATATTCCAGGGGTCCAGGTGGCCAGTTGGAGTTTTAGGCCAACAGGGAGGTCACGACTGCTGCCCCTTTCCCCAGCTAGAAAAAGCACCCCTGCCAGCAGACCACCAGGCAGAAGCCAGCCCTGCTTGTAGATGAATCTGGCATGAATGGACCATTTACAAAACCAGCTGTAGGCATAACCAGGCTGTCCAGAGATCCACTGCACTTAAAATCCACCCTGCACAATCCAATCCCCATCCTTCTTGGTCGTATCTCCTATGCTGCTCTCACACGCTTACCAAGCCCCAACTACCACTGTGGCCATCTTTCTTCATCTTGAACACCCCAAGCTTGTCCCCACCTTTGGGCCCTTGAGTTGGCATCCTCTCTGCCCAGAATGTTTTTGCCTTATATCTTTACAGATCAACTTCTTGTCATTCAGGGCTCAGAGGCTCAGATATGACCCCTTCACCCAGTTGCCCTACCCTACCCCCACCCATTTTACTTTCTCCATAGCAATTAGCATGTGTTTGTGTAAGTAAGCATGATTGTTGTCAACTTCTTGTCTGCCTTTCCTCCTAGCATCCTGTGAAAGCATGGACTGTGTCTGTTTGCCATCATGTCTCCAAGCACAGTGCAGGCATCAGGGGATGCTCAATAAATGCATGAAGACTGAGCAGTTACAAAGCCAACTACACACACACACACACACACACACACACACACACACACACACACGTTCACTAAAAGAGAAGCCATTCACACTCTGCCTGCTAGGTCTTGGGTAATCTAGATCAGCGGTCGCCAACCAGTGGTCTGCAGACCACTGGTGGTCCATGCGGTCCGAAAGGTTGGTGACCACTGATCTATTTCACTCTCATTAGCTGTCCTTTTTTTTTTTTTTTCTTAGTGTCTCTCTCTGAAAGTAAGAAGAAGAAAGACAAGGTAAAAGAAGAAAAATTGCCAGGCTGGCGTGGATCAGTGGTTGAGCGTTGACCTATGAACCAGGTCACGGTTTGATTGCCTAGTCAGGGCACATGCCTGGGTTGTGGGCTCGATCCCCTGTGTGGGGTGTGCAGGAGGCAGCCGATCAATGATTCTCTCTCATCATTAATGTTTCTATTTCTCTCTTCCTCTCCCTTCCTCTCTGAAGTCAATAAAAACATTAAAAAGAAAAAGAAGAGAAACTTTGTTGGTGGCCTTGAACATTTTTAATATTTGAAATAATGTTTGCTTCCAATATCCATTAATAAGTGGCTAATAACGTTTTATTTGCTTTAAAAGGACTACCCGGCTCTAATCATAGGGCTTGTTTCTTTTCCAGAAGGCGGATGTTAGTGCTGTTAATCAAAAGCCTTTGAATCCAGGTCATATGATCTCTAACAGATTATTTCCCGCACAACACGTTTTTGTCTCATAGCAACAAATCTTATCATTAAAATCACCAAGGCATGTGGGCTAAGTGTTTGATTAGCTGTAACTTTCATTTCTGAAATGGCCACCTACAGTAAAAACTTAAACTGGTTTATGTGAGCAGACAAAATGATCCACCTCAGCTAGTTTTTAAATTAGGGTACTGACAGAACAGTTCTTCATGCTGTCCTTTGATTATTTAAAACAAAGAAATACTGAATATCAGAGAGAACAGCAAATACAAGCTTTCCCTCTTGTAAGTGGAATTTGGTTTTGTCTGGCATTTGGCTGGTTGTGTAGGAAAGTTGCTAAATAAAAACTATGCTTAGTAGATAGATGAATATCTTTCATTGCTCAAATTTTGATAATATTGTTTTACTATTTTGATGGAGGCTTACTAGTTTAGGTGGGTACCATATATATAACAACGGCTAACATTTATTGAGTACTTGATACATGCCAAGCACTCTTCTAAGTTCTTTGTTCTGGATTACAGAGTTCAATTTTCTGTTTTCCTAATGAAGTTTAACTTAGAATCAAATCCAAATTCCTCACGATGGCCCTTGCATCCATCATTGTCTAGCATATCAAGTCTCTCCCTGCTCACGCCGCTGCAGCCCTGCTTTTGGTACCTTAGCAAGCTCCTACTTCCTTGACCTTCTCATCCTTTAGGTTTCAACTCAAATGTGTCCTTCTCAAAAAAAATTCTCCTCCTGGCCACCCTGTCTATTGTCTCTTCTAACACCTGGTTATTTCCTTCATAGCACTTACACTTATTTTATTTGCTGATTTCTATTTATATACCCAGTAGACTGTGGAAGACAAGCCCATGTGTTGTAGTTACCCATGTACACTCAGTGCCTACCGGTGTACTTGGCAAATATTCATTGAATAAATTAATAAGTGAATGGACAAGTTCTGATTCCAAATCCCAAGGACCTCCCTCCATTCCGCCCCTCTCCCATGAGACAATTAGAGATGGCCTTTTCAAGGCTTGATATCACAGGGGCTCTCTCATGCTGAGGTCTTGCTCCTTTCCCCAGTAAGTAGGGAGAAGGTTTCTTTTTGTTCATTCAAGAAATATTTAGTGATCTTCTATAGCCAGACACTCGGTGAGCACAGATAAATGGGATACAGTTCCCTTAAGTAGCTCAAACTAAGAAGAGAGAGAAAGAAAATCTGTGTGTCTGTAGGTGTCTGTTTTGAAACACAAACCCACACTTGTTAGTGTGTGAGGAGAGGCGTGCAAGTCGGCAGCCACCTACATGGTAGACTTAAGAATTACTGCCCCAAAATATCTCCCCCACTAAATTGCTCCCCCGTCTAAAATTTCACCAAGAGAGTTTATTCTGTGGGAGATGAAGAATAGAAGGTGGTGGGTGGTGTGATAGACAAATGATTTGTTAGCATGGCAACGCCTCGATTCTGAGACAGTCTTAATCACAACACACGCTACAAATCCTACAATCATAAACGGGTGCCCAGAATGGTAGGTTATTTGTCCATCTTATGACCCTCTTGGTCTGAGTACACACGGTCTTCACATTCCTGGGTTTTTACCACTTAGAATTTTTAAGCCAAATCCTAATGAGGTTTTCCACTTATCAGACAAAGCATTCAACATTTTTCTTCCTTATTAAGAATGGATTAGGAGAGTTTATGAGAAAGTAAAATCTGATTTTCAAGTTGTCAAAAACATCATGATATAATGCAGGTTAGCCAGGAAGCAAAAGAGCCAACATAAACTGTTACAGGAATGCTCACAGCTATAAGCAGCTGTGGCTCCTGGAGGGCAGCTCCTTTCTTGATCATTTCTTCCATCTGGTTTGTCTTTTCCTTACTTTTGTGTGTGCGTGCATTCTAACATGCAAATAATCACTTTTTGGGGGTTCACATGAGCAATAGTAGGTATGTGTCCACAGTTTTATCTTATTCGGTCTCCTTGGTAAGGAAAGCAAGAATTTTATAGTAAAATAAAGCCTCTTTAGATTTAATACATTCTTTTTTTCTACTTTATTTGTATTATGGGTTTCATTTGATTGCACAGTCATGATCTCTATTCTGGTGACCTTCCCTAGAAGGATTCTCAGGCCGCCATCTCCAAAGGGGGTTGAGGAAGGGTGGAGAGACAGGCTTATTTCCACTTCTCCACTTGCTTTGAAAACTTTTTTTTTTTTAACATGAAAGGGGAGACCGGTAGCCATTTTTGCTTTAACTTGCAAAGGCTAAGATATGCCATTTGCGTGGTGATCATTATTTATTTATATTTTCATTAACGGAGAAGGAAGTAATGCTCTTCTAAAGCCGAGAAGAACCACGTAGCCATGGTTTCCAACTGCACAAGCATCCCTTAGGTGAACAGCTCCTTTGAAGTGGTTTTGCTGGCAATTAAGTGCAGTTACAGCCCCGACATGAAACTAAGCATTGTACACATGCTTCGAATACTTAAAATCTGTACCAGCAAAGGGGATCTGGAAGTCGAGGAGCTCTCTGCAGAGCTGTGCTGCAGGATTTTAGTTTAAATAATAACAGTAACTGAGCTCTAGTTATTCAGGGCTTACCATAAGCCAGCCACTTTCCTAGTATCTTTAATACATTATCTCATTTAACCCTCACAGCTACATGGCGGGAAGCCCTGGCTATTGGGGGGGGGGGTCTCATAAGATATTCTGGGGTTGCATTGCCCCAAGGAAAAACCCTAAGCCCTGGGCGTCCTTGACAAAAAGGACCCAACCCTGACCCTCTTCCCCATGATTCAAGGCATATGCAGGGTGAATCAGGGTGAGCCTGTCTGTACACTCTCATTTCCCCTTACTTTTCTCTTTTCTCTCTTTTACTTATTGTTCATTATAAAAGTAATACTTGCTATAACAAATGTAACAAAAGTACATGAAGTTGGAAGGAAAATCTCCCCACTCTTCGTAATTCCCTGTTCCCTTCTCCCATGATCACTGTTAACGGTTGGGGCCAGATTTTTTAGTATGCAGTTTTTAAACACATACCGTTTTAAAAAATAACATGTATAGAATCTACACGGCATGCTTTTCCACTTAATCTTTTTTTTTTAATGTCAGAATGTGTATTTCACTCTGTAATAGGAGCCTCCTAGTCCACTGTATGTTCGACACATTACTTATATTCCCCTTATTGATAGGCATTTTTGTTTTTATTTTTACTCTCATGCAACAGGCTTTACTAACCGCCCTTGGGCATGCATTTTTACCTGCTTGTGCTCAGTGTTTCTGTAGGTTCCCACAGTGAGACTGCTGGGCCAGAGAGGAGGCACATTTAACTTTTGTTAAATCGTGGGACCGCCTTCTGGAACATTATACCAATTACACTCCTACCAGGAGCAGGTGGGAGTGTTTCCTTCTCCAAAACCCACTAACAGTGGATGGTGGTCAAGGTTTTTGAATCTTGTATGCCTAATTAGGGAAAAGGTATCTTTAACATTTTTGCACATATAAACTTTCCTTAAACTTAGTAATGGTAAGCTTGGTTTCATATGCTTATTGGCCGTTTGTATATTTTCTGTGAATTGTTCCCCTTTCCTGTCCAAATTCTCTCCTCTCTGCCTTTCATCACCTCTTTTCACTCCCAGGATCCTCGGTGTCCCCTTCCTCCCACCCCTTCAATAGAAGGAAATAATGCAGAAAGCAAAGGGAAGGGACCTGATGAAAGAAATCAGGACACGAGGTACCAGAGGCTAAAAGTGTTCCCAGTCAGGAGTGTCTGTGTTTTAAAAGAGCCTGCCCAGAGTGGGCAATGCTCACCTCCAAAGACTGGATTGCTTATGGTGCCACTTTAGGCTTCAACTGGAAAAATGTTTTCAACTAGGAAGATCTTGCTGGAACCCTCATATGATAATAAATCAATGCTTTCTTTGTCTATCATCATATTCTGATAAAAGCACCTGCTTGGGACTTAGTATCCCAAAGCCCTGGACGATGTATTCACACATCTACACATTAATCTAAGGAATTCGTCAGAAATGCAGATAACAACTTAACGTACATAATGTTTATCATGTCACTGCTTATTGGATAAAAAACTGGAAACTATTTAAAATGTCCAAAAATGGAGAATAGAACAATTTGGTAGAGCCAGCTGATGAAATATTGCGCAGCATTTTAAAATGATGTTAAAAATAGTACACTAAATGTCATTGGAAACCAGTTTGCATTTACATTTAATGTGTAAACAAAGAAAAAAGAAACAGAAGTAAATATGTCAAAGAACCCAGTGAGGAATTATATTTGGGTGATGGAGATATGAACTGATTTTTGGGGCTTATTTCCATTTTGAGAGTGAATAAATATTACTGTTTTGATCAGAAAAATTATCTTTACATGCCAATAGTAAATGTTTTTTAAAAAGTAGTTTGTGGTATTATTCTCACACAGTATTCCCTTTAAACTTGGAAATCACTGAGAAATAAATGCAACCCTGACCCTGTCAAAGTTCCTTTCTCTTACTTAAGGAACCCCAGCCACCACACTCATCTGATTACGGGGCACTGGAAGCTTGCAGTGGTGTCCAAGGCTCCCGGTCAGGTGACTTCCCAACATCCAACCCCTTGGGTCTCAGTTTTAGGCCTCAGAGGCTCTTCCTCCTCAAGCCCTGCTCTTTTCGCATCTCCTGGCCTTATTCTGAAACTCCTGTTCATACTCACCTGCTTCTCCTAAGTTAAATTCCTCTACTTCCTTCCTTTAAAGAAATCATTAATTGCTGTCTTATTCCATTCACTTTAGGAACTTTTACTAAGTGTACATGTATAATACATAGGCTCGGATTGGTTACAGCATTTGTAATTATTCTATAATTTATTTCAAAGCTGGGTGTCAGGCCTTTGGACAGACTCTTTTATATCACCTGAACTGCCTTTTGTACAGTGTTTATTTGCTAAGAAAAGTATCGTATCTCAGAGCCCCGTGTTTGATCTGTAAAGCCCTATCTTTATTTTCCAGTGGCCTCGGTGGAGATTTAATACCAAGGATTTTGATGAACCTTCCATCTCAGTCTGAGATTTTATCACTTTCAGAGATGCTTAATGCACTGATACATATTATTCACTCATTCACTTATTCAGAAATAACTTATTGAGAATCTAGGATATGCTAGTCACTGTGTTAAATGCTGGGGAATTATAGATTGAAAATACATCTTTATTGATGTGCAAAAGCTTGCATTTTGGAAAGAGAGGTAGAGAGTCTGGTTATTAGGGCCCTGACAGGCAGAAACGAATGCAACAGAGAGCCTGAAGGAGGGACTGGTCTAGGGAGGTTTCCAGAGGGAACACTTGAACAAAGTCCTAAAAGATGTACATGGTGATGGTCACATGACTCTGTAAATAGACTACAATTCGTTGAATTGTACACTTAAAAAGGTGAACTTTACAGTATGTAAATTAGATCTGAATAAAGCTGTTAAAGAAGAATAGAGCTGCGTCTGTTGCACAAGAAGGGAAAGAACATCCTGGACAGAGCAGAGAGCACAGGCAAATACTTGGGATGTGAAACGGCTAGACTAGTCAGAGACTGCGTCCTGGGGTGTGGCTAGAAGGTAGGGTAGAGGCAGATGGCTCAGGCCTCCAAAGGGATTCAAGCAGCAGAATCACAGGAGCAATTTGATCTCCATGTAATGGCATGAATCCAGAGTCTCAGTGACATTCTGGCACCTTCTGGGTTTTTTTTTACTAAAGTCCCCTTCCTCTGCCAAATCTAAGATGGGGAGGAAGCATGCAGAGAAGGAAGAATCCGGATGCCCAAGAATTAGGGCAACAAGCACATTTTGTAGAAGTCCATTAGTTCACCTCCTGCCTCTAGGCCGGTTTCAGTTAAATTAACTACACAGAGGAATCTTTTCTGTCCTTAAAGGTACCGAGAGAAGCCGGTTCCAAGTGGGACAGGTTTTGGCCTAAGATAAAGCATTCTTTTAAAGCCTCTTGCATATCCAACCACACACAGACTGCCCTATGGGAAGCAAAATGCCCTTGCTGCATCCTGCCTGACCTGTCTGCTGATCTGCGGACACGAGGCACTGACCTGGGGCCCTCATTACTTTGTTGCCCAGCCCAGAATGTCCAGAGGAGGGAAATCTCACTTACATGGCACCTGGTGAATGGGACCTCCCGGACGCTGGTACTGATGGTTCCACGGAGCACGTGGGGAAAGGTGGGGAGGCAGCATCTGTGCACACGCTGGGTGCCTCTGAGGTTCAAACGGACGATACTCCCTGGACCTGAGAGGTCCGGGGAGGTCCTGGGGGTCGCACATGGAAGTGAGGGGCAGGGGCCTTTCCAGGTGCCTGATGCCCAGGACGTCCTGGGGCTGGGAGTTGTATCCCGTGTCTATGGTAGGCAGGTCTGGGGCTGCTCGGTGCCTGTGGGGCCGGAGCCGTTGCACCATCTCTTGGCTGTTGCTTGAGGAGTCTAAGGCATTAGGTAAATTTTGGTCCGATTTGCCTGAGCCATGGCCAGTGTCAGGAGAAGCTGCTGAGAGCGCAGATCCCAGCCATTGATTACGCTTTTCCCTAAATGAAAACTGATGCTCTGGGGAGAAGGCACCAACCACAGGCTCGGGCTTAGGCTTGCCGGCCGCCGAGGAGTCCGAGGGCAGATCTTCACCCGGGTCCGGATGTCTCCTCCAGAAGCTGTCTTCGCTCTCCTCCAGGACTTTAGTGCGCAGGCAGGTGATCTGCCGGGACACAGGTCGCTGGTGGTTTACAAGTTGCAGGTGAGGGGGAGCCTGAGAAAAGTCTTCCGAGGAATGGAGAGGGGTTTGGGGTGCAGACGAGCCGCTGGGTACCATGTTCCTTATGTCTGGAGCAAGGGGTTCTGATCCCTCTTGCAGGGAATATTCTGGGATGGGGTTCAATAACGGACTTGGGTATGGTTCTGATTCATCAACCTCCACAGGAATGCTTCGGCTCATGGTAGTTTCTGAAACGAGAGAAAACAGGCTGCCGCCTAAGGAGACAGATCCTTTTTGCAGTGCCTACTTTATGGCCTTAAGGGACCTCGCTGAGGGGATGGTTTAGATTAACAGCAGTGTGACACCAACTGTGCTGGCAGAGCCCCAATCACATAGAGTTGTTTACTGATCCTCCAGGCAAAGGCACTCGTACTTATTAAGATATTTTTATCTGGAAGGAGATTCAAAGAATGTGACTGGACCGTCATGTGGCAGACAGCACAAGGGGAAGACAAAGATGAACATCAAAGGCCAAAGATCGAGGAAGAAGTGAATCCTGATGCGGCCGCTTCGTGTGTGCTTGTGGATGTTTAAAACGTGTGGAGGGAACACAGCATACTGCTACACTGTGGTCTTTGAGGATGGAACTGAGCTGAGAAGAGATGTGAGAGGGAGAGGTTTTACCTTTTAAACTTTTAAAACGTTGCTGTGTGACTATTGCCTAACAATAAAAAATAATAATCAAAAAAAAAAAAGCCTGTGTTTAAAAGCACTGACAGAAAGGTCATAGTGACATTCTCCACTTCGGTTGTTTAGCGGATTTACTTTCCTCGGGCACTGTGCCTGCCTCGAAGCCAGCGGACCACCTGGGCTGTGCCGGGCAGGCCCGAGTTTGCTAAACTAGCCTTTAGCCCGCGGGCCATGCAGCCCACAGCCCAGGTGATACAGGTTTTACCTGGAGAAACAGAGCTCTTCATTAACAGGAGAAAGGAGAAAAACAATTAGCCTCCCCTTACTGGCTGAAATGAGGCCCCCCAATGCCTAGGCTCCAGGGGAGAAGGCGGGGGGGGGGGGGGGTGACAGGAGGTCTGTAGGTGGCTCCAGAGCAGGTGTAGTGGGAGGGAAGGAGAAAGAAAAACAACAAATCTCAGCGGTTTGCTCGATGCAGGCCTTGCACAGGGGGGACTTCAAACACCATGCAGAGAAAGGGGCGGTGACGGCAGGGGTGGGCTTTGAAATTTATATTCTGAATCTGTGTATCATTTCAACTGCAAACATTTACTGAGGGCTCACTGTGCCTAAAGCCACGATGTACATCAACTATTGTTGTAAGACAAATTTTGAAAAATATGAATTTGCCTTCTCCGGAGCCCCGTATCCAATGGCAACAAGACAGCATGCACTTTAAAATGCTCCCCTTCGGAGCAGAGGTGGACCAGCACCTTCCTACCACATGGATCTTCCCTGCCTATAGGAAGACGCCTCAGCCGGCTTCTCCACCGAGTGCCAAATGCACGCCAGCACTTCTCTGTACCCGCACTTGGTAACAAACGTACCCATCTGCTGCAAACAACCTCTGCCCTGTTTTCTGGCACAGCGGAAAGCGTCCGCCTCTCATTCCGGGCCGGCCCTCCCTCCTGCCTCAGTTTCCACTTTCCTACTGTCCCCTTTCCAGGCTGCTCTCCAGGCTGTGTGTGTCCCTGCCCCCTGGGCTCTGCAGAAAAGAGGCCTCATCACCCAAAGCATACAGATTTCAGCTAGTTTTCCTTTCTTACAATTTCCCTACAGCTATGAAATCGGAGATGCCATCCAACATGCTCTTCAGCTGGTCAGGAAACACAAGCATTTTCTGAAGGGCTGGCTGAGTGTTGTGTAACCTCCTGCTGGCATCTGTGGGTGCACAGCCGAATGGGAGGGCACAGAGCATCGAGTGAGCCAACCAGCAAGAGGACAGGATTCTGTCAACCCTTTCTTGTTACTCGGTTCTCTCATCACCCACACTTCAGGTACCACTGTGGATGATCTCCCTGGGTTTTCAAGTGGGAAAACCTCAGAAGTGCTTCCCTAAACAACAATAAAAGCTGCAAATTCTGCTCTTCTAGCTGAGGAGCTGTTGGGGAGTTGGAGGGGGCCAATAAAAAAGGTGACAAGTGCCGACATCTCACAGAACTGGAAATCTGAGGCCCAGCTTACGGTGGGAATTCTACAGTTAAAACTGGTCTGAAATGAACAAAGGGTCCCTCGGACGGGAGTCAGTACACCTGGCATGGCAATGAGCAGCCGCCCAGTAAAACAATGGGATTAACCATCCTTAAAAACAAGGACCCTGATGTTGTAAACATATCCCTATCAAATATCCCAACGGCAAATGATTAGTGAAGCCTGCTGTGTGTCCAGCTCTGTGCTGGGTGTCCTCCTCAGGCATACACTTAATTATTATTGTTATTATTTTTTTACAATAGGTAATGCCTATCTATTCAAGAGTACAAGTGGGTATGGAGCGAAAGATATTCAAAACTATTTCTAGAGACGTATAAAACATTTCCCTACCTTCAAGTTGCTTGTGATCCAGATCAAGAGACAAAACGAATAACAGGAAATCAAAGGCCCTACCCCAGGGCCTTTGCGCTTGTTCCTGCTTCTCAGAACACTCTTCCCGCACCTATCTGCATGGCTTTCCTTCTCTCCTTCAGGTCTTTCCTCGGCTGTCACTCTCTCAGTGAGGCCTCCCTGGTTGTCCTCTCTGAATTTTCCACGTGCCCCTTTCACGCTCCTCCCTGCTTTACTGTCCTCTCTAGCAGTTATCCTCATCGTATATACTTCAAGGTGTGTATTATAAATACAAATGTCTAATATGTTCTTTGTTTGTCACCCCCCCCAAATTTAAAGTTCACACTTTAAAAGTGTGATTTTTGACTGCTCTATTCACAGCTATATTCTCAGTATTTAGAACTGTACCTGGCACACAGTAGGTGCTCAGTAAATATTTGTTGAGTGAATCAATGATTGATGCCTGTTTTGAAGAGGTAACAGACCCATGTAGCTGGCAGCATCAGGAACAGTGAGAATGTCAGGCTCCACGAGAGGTAGCAGGGAGTATTGGGTGGACCAATCCTCAGGGTTTGTTAAATTATACCACATGGGTACCCTTCCCGCTTCCTCGCTTTCTTTCTCTCTAATATTTTATTAAGTGCCCACTCAGTGTCAGGCCCCAAGGTGGGCCTGGGCCATGCCTAAGAGGTCCCACCCATGGGTAGAGTTGATCACAATAGCTCTTAAAGAATAAAGGTGATTCCACCACCCAGTGTGACAGGAATATGTGACGGCAAGGCAGCTGGTCTAGTCATGTCTCCTCAGAGCTTCGCCCAGAACAGCAGAGAGTGGGGCAGGCCTGCACCTACCAGGTGGGTGCCTCCCAGCCCTGGACCCTCCTGAGGGTGTCACAGAGAACAATTACACAAAAATGCCACATCAGAGGACCCTGGCGGAATAATGGGTTGTGTTGTGGTTCTAGCTCTTGGCAGTTTTATTTGTTGGTCTTTAATGTCAATATTGTAAAAAGACTACATATTAAAAAAAAAAAGTCCCTCAGTACATCACCACTTCTAACCATTTCCATTTTCCCCTGTTTTATTCCAGGACTTCTCCATATGATGTCCACATGGTTGTAACCGTGCAAGGCCTGTGCTCCAGTCCCCAACTAACAAGGGTGACACTTGGATTACAGTGGGAAGCCCCTGTCTTCTAACTATGACTTAGAACAGTGGTCGGCAAACCGTGGCTCGCGAGCCACATGCGGCTCTTTGGCCCCTTGAGTGTGGCTCTTCCACAAAATACCACGGCCTGGGCGAGTCTATTTTGAAGAAGTGGCGTTAGAAGAAGTTTAAGTTTAAAAAATTTGGCTCTCAAAAGAAATTTCAATCGTTGTACTGTTGATATTTGGCTCTGTTGACTAATGAGTTTGCCGACCACTGACCTAGAAGAAGGCTCTGACTCTGAGGGGGACCTGCCAGCCAGGACCCTGTGAGCCCCCATGCTGGCATCACCCTGACACGAATGCCGAGCTCCGAAGCCTGGGAGACGCTGAGCCTGTTGGGCCTGGAGGCACGTTTGCCTCACCATGGCAAATCCCTGCAGGAAGGGAGAGGCTGGAGGCTGGCGGGAGCCCAAGGGGCTTCCAGCTCAGATCCTCTTTCTGAGCCACAGCACAGGTGCCCCGGCCCCACACCCACAGATGCTGAGATGGGGCCGGGGCTCCTGCGTATTTTTGTTTGAGTCCCACTGGGAAAAAGGTTCTTTCATACTTTGCCAAGGGGAGTGTAATATGTACAATTTGGCAGTAACCGGCTGCCCTTTGACCTAGTAATTTCGCTTCTAAGAATTTCCTCTCCGGTGGTATGTGAAATGAAGTCCTGTGAAATGAAGCGGCCGTGAGGATAGGCGATGCAGCAGTGTGTATAGCAGCAAAGAGCAGAAACAAGCCACATGCCCAAAAAGGGTCTGATGTTTTAAACTGTGGTCCAGCTGTACAATGAACACTGTGTCTTTTCAAAAAGACTGAGAAAGTGCTGTGTGAACTGGTGTGGCACTGTCTCCAAGATTTTCTGTGAAGTTAAAGAAGCGAAGAGCAGGAGGCAGAGTATGCTCCCCTTTGTACCCTCTGAGCTGTTCGTGCGCACACCACCCCGTCAGAAAACCGCACAGCGGTCGCCTCTGAAAAGGACCTGGATGACTGGGAACAGGGGCCGGGGGGGTCTTGCTTTTCAGAGCATTTTATACCTTTTAAATTTTGTACCAAGTGTCTATGCATCTACTTAAAGGATTAAAAGAGAGAGAGAGAAAGAAGCTCTACTAGTGATTCTGATGTTCACAAAGATTAGAACCGGTGGGACTGAGGCCCTGCTGAGACCACCCAGGAGAGGGAGAGCATGTCCCAGGTGGGAATGGGATGGGCACAAGCTAGGAACGCAGGCCAGTCCCAAGTACACACAGCTAGGCTGAAACAGCTGTGTGGCCAGTCTGGTTCTGACTCTCTGAGCTGACCCGAGAGACACTATTTCCTTCTCTGGAACCCACTGCTCTTTGGGCTGTGAGCTGTCGTTAGCTCTTGGATTCAGACCCCACTTTTCTGCAAATCCCTCTGCCCGTTTTCTCTGCCCAGGTATCTCTCTGTGGCTTTCTTTCGGCCTCGGGCCTGGGACCTTCCTCTTAGCTCCACTACTCTGCCCTGGATTTGCAGATAAGATCTTACCCCAGATGGCAGCGGATTTAACATCCCATGTGACAATGCTCCCTGCTGTCCCCGTCATAGAATTTTCCATTCCCTGCCTCCCTCCCTCCCTCTCCCATTCTCTCAAACCCCCTGAGCTGCCTCCAGCTCTTTGCTGATGTCTGTTCCCAGCACCATTTTCTCCTTCAGGACACCCTGACTTAAATTATATTCATTTCTTGAAACGGAGCCTCTTAGTCTTCACAACACGAACTTTCTGATCTCACAGTTCATCGAAAAGCTTCTTTCCTCGCATCCTCCCCACTCCCTTTCTGCATGCCCACTAGTCCCCACTTGGCCCGTGTGGGAAACAAGCCGTGCACATTCACAGTTAACCGTGCCTGCTGTCTTCCTGATGCGCTTGCCCTGAGTCAACACATGGTTCTATGTGGGGAAGTATGTGTATTTCAGCGCACAGGCCCCGGAGTCAACCCCCTAGGTTTAAACTATTTCTCTGCCAGCTGCATGGTTAGATGTGTGAACTTGAGAAAATTCCTTAACTTCTCTGGGCCTCATTTTTCTCCTCTGTCAAATGGGGAAACTAGCCACACCTGCTCCCAAGGTGTTTGTGATGTTAAAGAAGATGTAAATAAAGTGCTGACTGCAGGGCCTGGACCATATCAAGCTCTCAAAAAATAAAACGTCATTTTGTTATTATTTGTACAACACTTTCACAGCCACCCTATTTGATAGGTACTATTGCCAGCCACATTTTACAGATGGGGAAACTGAGGCACAGGGAGGTTTAGTAACTTTCCTAAGGTCACATGGCCAGCAAAATTATTATTTTGGTCTGTGAACTCTTTTACACTATGTTCACTGATTTTATACCTGGATGCTAACAATCTATATATATAAAAGGCTAAGTGACCTTCAGTCCGACTGTCCAACTGCCTGACTGACTGACTGGCCAGTACATATGACATGCACTGGCAATCCTATATAATAAAAGGGTAATATGCAAATTAACTGTCACTCCATCACAAAGATGGCCGCGCCCATAGCCACAAGATGGCGGCACCCAGTCCTGGGGGGGGCGGCCACTGAGAGTGGGCAGCGTGAGCGGCCTGGCGGAATGCTTGCTTTGTCACCACGGCGACGAGGCAACCGTTCTGCCTTGGCCACGCGGAGGGCCACGCGGAGGGCCACGCGGAGGGCCACACGGAGGGCCACTGGGCAGCGGGCGCAGAGCGACTGAGGCCTCTGGGGGACAGGGGGCCAGCCCGCAGCCTCCGTGGCTGAGCACAGGCCCGGAGAGGAGACGGCGGGCCCGCCTCCCATGGAAGCAGCACGGCTCCTGGCGGTGTGCTGCGGTCCCCGCCGGCTCCTGCGGAAGTGGCGGGCAGCCTACTGCACATGATATCGTGCAATGGGCTACTAGTAGCATATGAACAATATGTTTGGAGACGTATCTTTTTTAACTAATGTATATTTCAGGCACATTTGATACATATCTCCCTTGGCCCTTAAAACAATTAGGATTATGGGTGGTGTACTTGTTATCACATTACCATTCATAGGCCATAGGCAGGGACCCATTAAGTAGCTTTCCTAGTCAAAGCTGAATCCAGCCTATACATCTCCTAACTCTCCCCATTGAAGTCATATAGATTGGGGCTTTTCTCTTAGGGTCCAGGTAGTAAACAGTTCATGCTTTGTGGACCGTATATGTCTCATACTCTGCCTTTGAGGGTTTGTTTGTTTTTAAACAGCCCTTTGAAAATATGAAAACAATTTTTAGTAAGACTTTAGTTAGTACATAAAGGACCATGGGCCTGAGGGTTGTAGTTTACCAAACTCTGATATAGACTAGGCTGTTAAATCAAAATACACACCTAACGTAACAGATATACTTAAGAAACCTTACGCTTTGTTAGTCATAATGGCTTCTATTCATTGGATATTTACTATGCACCAAATACTGTTCCAAGTGTTTTACATGTATTGACTTATTTCACCCTCACAGCCACCCTATTTGGTAGGTGCTATTGTCAGCCCCATTTTACAGATGGGGAAACTGAGGCCCAAGGAGGTTAAGTAACTTTCCTAAGGTCACATGGCCAGCAAGTAGCAGAGATAGGATTCAAATGCAAGCTGTTCAGCACCAGAGCCTGTGCACTTAACTATGTTCTCTTTGGAAGCATTACTTTATGCAGCTATTTGGCGGGAGGAAGGGGGCAGGGGCGCTTCTGAAATGGACGTGTTTTAGCACCACTCACCTTGAAGGTGAGGAGGTGTGGATACAGGCACCCGTCTGCTACAACGAATCGCCAGGCTGCAAACCTGGGGTGGCTTTCCTTCAGGCCGTGACAATAGAGGGTATGGATGAGACTGCACAAGCATCCTGATTGGAGAAAAGCACTTGATTGGATCTCATTAAATTTTAATCATAAACTGAATTCAAAATAAATTGAAAACTGGTTGACAGAGCACAAACAAAGGGTGATGATAAATGGTGATGCATCCAGAGAGGGGGTATCTTCCAGGGGATGCCTCTGAGGCAAGGACGGATGGGATTTAATGAAGGTGTTATGTCCCCGGAAGAAGACAAATAGCAGAGCAAGAAACAGAGGAAGGGCAGCAGTGAGCTGCCTGAGTAATTAATAAACCACATCGCCAGCTCCAAACAATCAAGGCTTGCGGCTGTTCACCAGCTGCTTGGATTTTTTAAAGCTTTCTTTGGGTCAACAATAGGGTCAAAGAGCATGAATATTTCAGGTGGACTTTAAAAATAAGTATATAAATTTATAGCTAGGAGGATCCTCGGATCCAGTTACAAATACTTTCAATTACAGACACTCCAGGTCTTACTTCATTCCCAAAGGAGTAGTTTTTTTATGTCTAAAAGTCATGGATTTTTTTAAAAAAAATTTTAAACTCGTTGATGTTCTTTGTTTACTGTCCAAATGCATGCTAACTTTCATGACATCGGCTTGCTTAGTGGAAGTTGGTTTAGAGTGAACTGTTTGGCTCAGGGACAAATTCCAGTGAATAAATACTTCCAAGTTTACTTGCAGAATTTCCCAGACAGAACAGTTCTTCCACTTGGTTTGCCAGAGGATTAGAAGCAGTGGTGAGCCCTGGAGACCAGGGAACATTTACTGGCCCTTGTTCAGACCCTGCACAGGGCGACTCAGCGTCAGGCTGAGGGCAGCACAGCGTGACCAGGCCTGATTTGAAGAAGTCCGCTCTGGAACTCCCCTGAGCTGTTAGACAAGGAGGCAATGGGCTAATGGGCACAGGCTGTCTACGCCACGTTGGACCCTGGTAATAAACATTTAGAGAACAACCTTGAAACAGCCCAGGGGATGTTTATTTGTTTGTTTGCTTGTTTCAGATAAGACTTCTCTACCCACACATTTGTGATTTTTAATTCAGTCCAGGACCCAGAGTGAAGAAGAAGGGGCAGAAGGGAAAAATCAGGAGAGAAAGAGGAAGGGATGGGAAGGAAGAAATGAGAACAGAAAAGAAGAGCACAAACAAAGGGTGCTCTTGAAGGACATCTGTAAAAATTTACCCTTTGTTGATGTAGGAGACATTTTAAAAAATATATATTTTATTGATTTTAGAGAGGAAGGGAGAGAGAGAAACATCAATGATGAGAGAGAATCACTAATTGGCTGCCTCCTGCATGCCCCCTACTGGGGATTGAGCCCGCAACCCAGGCATGTGCCCCCGGCTGGAATCGAACCTGGGACCTTTCGGTCCAAAGGCAGACGCTCTATCCATTGAGCCAAACCAGCCAGGGCTGTAGGCGACATTTAACTTGCGATTTTTATGTATTTGTGGGTGAGAGAAGTGGCAGCTGGAATGAAAGGAAAGAGCAAATCCAGGTAAGTGTTAGAGGTCAGCTGGTAAGCCAGGAAGAGTCTGAGCAGACATCACAGAGGGGGGAGCGAATTCAGGGACCGAGGGAGCCCTGGTGACCCTGGGAGGAGGAGAAGGAAAAACACCTGAAACCTGAGCACAGGAAAACCGCGAGGGGAGAAGAGCCACGTTTCCTTTACCCACGAAGGAGCTGCTGAGACCCCAGCCAGCCAGGTCTGCGGATTGGAAGGGAGGGAGACACGCGGGCTGGGGCCTCGTCAGTCCCAAATAGCTTGATTTCAGCTGTCTTATCAGGGAACCCAGCCAAACTGGCACAGCTCAAAGGGTCACAGGGGATGAGAGACCACTCATCTCACCTTGCCAGTTTATAACTTCTGGTCTCCTAGAAGGTCTGTGTACACATCTGCACACACACACACACACACACACACACACACAGGCACAGAGCAAGCCGAGCACTCAGACATAGAAGCACATGTGGCGGAGCAGGAGGCCTGCTGGGCCATGGACACAAAGAATGTCAGAGGGAGAAAGGACAGCCTGGGTTTCATGAACTAAAAATACCTTGGTGACAATTCACGGGGAAGAAATGAGAGGGGCCCACGGTGGGGGCTTCTTGATTCCGATCCTCGGATGTGTTTGCACCAAAGACTGCAGGATTGTTTTGATAAGGAAATGTGATCAAACATTAGGGGTCATTTCACGGGATCTGAAAGGAATTTCAAATGTAAAGTGCCTCACTGGTGTCCTTTGCTGCATCAATTGTCTCCAATTCATGTCATGTTTTTAAAGACCAATCTAAAATTGCCCGAAGCAGAAAAATGATTTGAATTCAAGATATTTCTGAGATCTTGATTCTACGATGTGTAAAAACACCTAGCTTTCATTTAGACGAACTACCCACTTAATCTATCTTTCCGAGTGCCTGTAAGAAAGCCTGCAAACAGGACTGCCTTCTCCTCTCCTTTTATTTTTAATGAATTTAAATTCTCATTTTTACTTATTTTAAAATTGATTTAAGAGAGAGGAAGGGGGAGAGAGAGAGAGAAAGAGAGAGAGAGAGAGAGGGAGAGATCATTGGCTGCCTGCCGCACACACCCAGGTATGTGCCCTGACCGGAACCGCCACCACCTCTTGGTGCACAGGACAAAGCTCCAACCAATGGAGCCACCTTGGCCAGGGATCCTTTTATTTTCAGGGCATTTTAAAGTCACCAACTCCTTAATCCAGAGAGAAGCAGGCTTTGCACCCTCCAGAAGTGAGTGTCCCTGAGTTAAGAACCTTTTCCTGGACAAGCTGGTTCACGGCCCAGACTTCACTTCTAGTCAGCCCGCCCCACGCAATGAGCAGAGCAGCCACGCACGGTCCAGCGCCTCAGGCTCCCCGCTGACTGCTTGGAGCTGCAACACAGGATTAAGAATAACTGTGGGTGGTCTCCCTGGATCAAAACGAGGCTGGCGGCCGAACAACAGTTAGCCTGATTTCAGATAATAGAGCATCATTACTTGAAAATAAAATCAGTCACTCGTCACAAGGGAAACATCTTGCAATTCCTAACCTCTCGTCCCAGGGGGATAGGGAGAGCCATTTAAAAACATGATGAGGACTATACGGGGGCCTGGATATTCCACGGAAACGGTTGAGCAATACCAGAAGCCCTGAGTCAGCCATCCCAGTCAGCCACGGCCCGTCAGAACTGGTCTGACAGAGTCACTGCCCAAAAGAAACAGTAACGACAACCAAAAGGAGTGGTTTGGAAAAGGGTAAGGATTCTGTGGGTCCTGTCATAGTCATCACCCTTACATGGTATCAGGATGTGCTTAGCAGCTTCCTTTCTGCTCCCAGGAGGGGCCGCCCACACAGTGACAGGCCTGCCCAGGAGTGGTTTCCAGCAACGCAGCAGCCTGGGGAGCCAGGACCCTCTGCCAGCTCTCTGGCCTGCCTCGACTCTGGGCAAGTGCACGGGACAGCTCTTCCTGCATAACCCGAATGGGATAGGAACTAATTCCAGAAACCCCCTGTTTTCTTCTATGGAGCTACAGCCAGTATTACTGCCTCAATTCCAGGCAGCCCTCCCGCAGAGCCCTGTGGCTACCCAGCTTTCTCAAAGCCTTACACCCAGACCACGGGTTTACCTTTTGCCTTGAGAGCAGATGATCCTTGTGTGGAAGGATCCTGAGCACCGAGGAGCTGTTTGATAGTATCATGGGGGCCAGGGGGTTGGAAAGGATTAAGGAACATCCTTTTCCTCCAGGGACTAACCATCTAGCAGCAGGAGGTAAAAATTAATATATTTGAAGAAGCCGTAAACAAGGCTTCTAAGACCACCCATCACGGCTCCCCTGTGGGACTCCCATTACCCTAGTTTTATTTTATTAGAAAGGAATTTAGACAAAATCATGTTAGTTCACCACCACCACCCCTCAGCCCCATGCATTTTATTGATGAAGAAATCCAGACCTAGGGAAACCAAAGTGAATTGCCCAAGACTCAGAGCCAGCAAGAAGCGGGGGAGAACTTGGAACCAAGCTTTTTGTCCTCTTTTTGTTATTATTCATTATTTACTTTCTTTTTTTTTTTCCTGCTCATTTAAAAATAACCCCTTATTCTAAGAGACCATCTTAAACTTAAAAGACACAAGGAGCTTGATTACCTTCTAAGATAAAGTAATAGCATTTCCTGCTGTTTTTCCCTGAAGGCTCTGACCAGGGCCAGCAGATGTCTGGGTTGTTGGAGGGGAGGAGGGCGGGGGAGGGGGGCTGGGGGCGGCCCAGAGCCAGCACGGAGCTGAGCTGCATCTCAGGCCCCAGAATGGAGTGTTCATTTCTCCCCTGCGTGAAACAGGGATCAAGAGCACTTGGGCGTTCCCCTCCCACCTCTGCCACTGACGCCTCCCGGGGCTGGAAGCCAATGACGGCGTCTCCGCCAGCCCGGCTCTCCTCGGAGGAGGGGGGCTCGCATTCTTCATCGAATCGTGTGGGGACGCGAAGTGCTCCCACAAATGGTGCGCGGGCAGCTTCGAAACTGCCCGTGTGCGTGCCTCCACCCCAGACTGCCTCTCCCTGGCCGGCCTGCAATGCTAAGCCATCCACCCTCCCACAGCGGAGACGCCGCTGTCATTTTCTCCGAGAACAAGTGAAAGGTGGGGAGCGGGAGGCGGGGAAAGAAGGCGGCCCATTACAGGACCGGAGGACGCGGGCGTTTGGAAAGGGGTCAGAGGGAAGGAGCCAGGCCACCAGTCTGAACACTCACCTGGGGACCGCGGCGGGCAGACCGGCCGCAGGTGGTCGCGCTCTCCTTCCCGGGCCCCTCACCTGGGTGCTCCCGCCACCGCCGCCCTCCCGGCCCAGGTAAGCGGCGGAACCGGCTCCGAAGCAGGAAGTGGACGTGTATGCAAATTTCTACGGGGCTAGGAAGCCTCCGCTCACAGATCTCCGTGTGGGCAGTGAATCAACAGCCGAGGAGTCACTTTATTTCGTAAAACAGAAACCTCCTTCATTCACCAGAAAGGGCCACCGACCAATTAGGTTGCCTCCACCACCCAGCTAAGTATCTGCCTGGGATGTCCGGCAGCCTGGGCCCCCAGCAGCACCCCAGCCTGAGAGGTGCCTGCGGCGGGGGTTGAACTTGGGTGTGAAGATG